>NC_139520.1:12519857-13174857 GCF_947247035.1 Vipera ursinii
CTAACCATCAAAGGAAATTAGCGGGAGTTAGTTAAGAAAGGGAATTCAAGATGGGCTGGATTTAGATCTCTTGTAGACATGCATTTGACCCCTCCTTTGGGCTCAGCCTGATTGTCTACTACAATACATACATACATACATACATACATACATACATACATACATACACTCTTTTAAATTATATCATAATGAGAACTTCAGTCCTTTCATCTCATATTTCCTTATTGATCCATCTGTATATCATAACCAAAATCCTTAATCTGTTTACCATAGAGTCTTCAACTTTTTCAATTTTCCTGATTCGCTAAGTACTTTGTTCACTCTTCAAAAGCTTTTTTCCTTCTCCCCAATCTTCCTAGAATGTAAACTATTCCTTCCTCATGCCATCTTAATCCTCAAGTTGCCCCTCAAGGTTGTGCATTCATATTTGTGTGATGTGAACTGTGACTCTCTCTCTCTCTCTCTCTCTCTCTCTCTCTCCTCTCTCTCTCTCTCTCTCTCTCTCTCTCTCTCTCTCTCTCTCTCTCTCTCTCTCCTCTCTCTCTCTCTCTCTCTCTCTCTCTCTCTCTCCTCTCTCCTCTCTCCTCTCTCTCTCTCTCTCTCTCTCTCTCTCTCTCTCTCTCTCTCTCTCCCCATGCAGTAGTCCATGAAGAAGGTTCTTACCACAGACTTGAACTTCTGCAGAAGCCATTTTTAAATGACTCTTCAAATAATCCTTGGGCGGCCTCAAATAATCCTTGGAAAGACAGTCCAGCAACTGTCAGTGTTTAGAGGAAGCAAGGAACCTGTACATGTCCCTGGGAAGTACTGTAATTTAGATACTTTTCAATCCTTCAACCCAACAATATATAATGTCCACATTGACTCTCACCAGCTTAAGCCAACATGGCCCACAATAGATACTGAGAACAGCTGTTTAGCATCTTCTGAAAGGCTGTTATGACATTAAACCTTGCTCCTCAGAGGGATTTCATCCATTGGTCACTTCCTAGCCAGCAATTTCTATTCCAGTTTATGAACAGTGAAAGTACAATCTATTCAACAAAGAACAAGGGTGATTTATTTTTCACAATACCTCTTATACACTCATGCAGTGCCATCAGTAAAAGGTCTGAAAAGCTTTTCAACTGAGACTGTAAAAACAACCCTCCCTGTCTGATTATAACCAGATTAAAGCAGCAAAAAACGCCATTAATCCAGGTTCAGAGGCTTGCTGTTTCTAAAAGGATCTGGCAGTTTGCCAAGCCACCCGTCATAAGCACTACCCTTTAATATTGTTTCCAGTTGCTTCTGAGCAATGCAAGGGGGCTGGGTCTCCCTCCCCATTCTTTTTCTGTCATTGTCTTTGCAGTATTTATTCTCTTTCGTAAGAACCTCGGATAGCATAAAATCAAAAGGGGAGAAATATGAAGTTGAGGAAGGAGCTGGGCCCGTGGTGCGGATTTAGAAGACAAATTGCAGTCAAAGAATGCCATGTCCCACCTCCGCTGCATTTGTTAGTCCACATGGAAAGAAGAGAATGACAGATTGAGGCTTGGTATGTTTACCAAACAGCTATTTTCAAAGGACCTTTACTAAGGACAGGAATTCCCTTCTGCCTTTGGATAGCTTGATGCATAATGCATAAGGTGATGGGGAAAAAGAAGAATCTACATAAGAACAGCTTGGCTTTTGTCACAGGTGGGGGGAAGAAGGAAGCAGAAATTATGATGTGTTAGTCTTCTATCATATTATTTTCCTAGTACTTTCCCGACTGGGATCACTGGAAATTCAAGAGCGTTGGTATGCAAGGGATGTTGTTGCCAAGATCTATTAGTGCCTTGTGCTTGTTCATGATATAACCCACATTCCACAAAACTATTCCTGGTATGCCTTGGTAAGACCACACTTGTATCCATTTTTGGTCACCACAATATAAAAAAGATGTTGAGACTCTTGAAAGAGTTCAGAGAAGAGCAACAAAGATGATTAGCGGGCTGGAGGCTAAAGCATATGAAGAACAGTTGTAGAAATTGGGTATTATTTTTTTTATTTTTATTTTTATTTTTATTCCATTTATATCCCACCCTTCTCCGAAGACTCATGGCGGCTTACAAGCTTAGCAGTAGCCTTCATTCTATGTATATGCCTGCTTGTTAGGGCTTTCACACACACACCCCCAAGTGGCATTATTACAAAGTCAGCTTATTGCCTCCAACAATCTGGGTCCTCATTTTACCTACCTCGGAAGGATGGAAGGCTGAGTCAACCTTGAGCCTGGTGGGACTTGAACCTGCACTAATTGCAGGCAGCTGGTGTTACTTAAGGAGGCATTGGCCCACTGCTCCACCAAGGCTACTTTAATGAAAAGAAGGGCCAGGGTGACATGATAGCAGTGTTCCAATATCTCAGGGGCTGCCACAAAGAAGAGGGAGTCAAGCACCAGAAGGCAGGACAAGAAGCAATGGATGGAAACTAACCAAGGAGAGAAGCAACCTAGAACTAAAGAGAAATTTCCTGACAGTGAGGACAATTAATCAGTGGAACGACTTGCCTCCAGAAGTTGTGGGTGCTCCATCACTGGAGGTTTTTAAGAAGAGACTGGACAACCATTTGTCTGAAATGGTTTAGGGTTTCCTGCTTGAGCAGGAAGACTCCAAGGCCCCTTCCAACTCTGTTATTCTGTTATTGTGAGATGATTGCAGGATGTTGAATTCTTAGTCTCTCTGTGTTTAATAGCACAAATAGCGATCAGGGGAAACTAGCTGTGTTCAACTATTAGTAGAAGAGTGCGTCAGCCAAGCCAGTACTTTGTACTGATGCTATGAACTAAGAACATTGCGCTACTTAGTAATTGCAAGAGAGAACAAGAGAGAAGCAATAGCGAGAAATAAAGCTTAGTTGACTTACAAGGAGATAATTCTTTTTTTCAGCTACCTTTAATTCATTAGTAAAATGAATAAAAATAAAAGACAGCATGTTTCTCTTCTCTGCTCTCTTTCCTTTTAATGTGCATTGGCAAATGTTTTTACAAACTATCTCCCCAGCATCTTTGATGTGATCAAACGTATGGGGTGTTGTTAAACAGCTGGCTTCATTTTCCTCATTAACAGCAAGAGCAAAAACTTGATTAAAAAATAAGAAACATATTGGAATTCCCTAATGCAATTATCTAGGAAGAATGATTTATTTCAGGTATATTTTTCTAAAAAAAAATAAATCAGGCGATTGAACAGAGAAACAGTGGAAACAATATAAACTATCCCATATCTGCAGATCAGCCATTTGGAGATATCTCCTTCAGATACTTTTTTGAATGACTGAGTTGAATCAAGCCAAATGATGTACAAGAAATGAATATATAACAGATTATAAAATGACTACTCAAACAGCTTTGCTGTTTGAAACTAATAAGAATGCAACTCAATTCAGCTAAAATTTGAAAAATCAATATTGAATTTACCAGTTCTCAATCTAAAAGTAATCTGTGTCTTCTCTTGATGCCACCTAACATGATCTGGTGCATCAGAATAAGGGCTAAAGGGGGGATGTTCAGGCATGTTTTTTTTCTGCTGGAAAAAAAAGAGTTCCTGGTTCATTATGACATAACAGCAACAGTAAATCATTTAGGGTTTTAACCTGGGGACAGCTATAAAAAAAGGCTTGAATTCTCTCTCTCTCTCTCTCTCTCTCTCTCTCTCTCTCTCTCTCTCTCTCTCACACACACACACACACACACACACACATAAAGAGAGAGAGAGAGACACACTATCTATCTATCTATGTATGTATCTAGAAATCTATCTATCTATCTACACAAACACACATAATTTCTCTATTCTTCCCCACTTTTGTCACTGTGATGAATTCTCCCCACATTTCAGTAGTAGTAGTAGTAGTAGTAGTAGTAGTAGTAATAGTAGTAGTAGTAGAGTGTGTGTGTGTGTGTGTGTGTGTGTGTGTGTGTGTGTGTGTGTGTGTGTGAAGGCAGATGTTTTTCTCCTAGGGCACAAAGGAAAAAATATCTGCTGTAAACTCCTGTGTAGGCTTCAGGAAGGGCATCCAGCCAATAAACTCTCAACTCCATTCAGTCACCCTATCCCATCACTCTGAATTAAGAAATTACTGAATCATAAAAAATGAATATCCATCTATATCTATATCCATATTCCCCACACATGCACACAAACACACATACATATATAGAAACTGGAACTGAAGAGATGATATAAGTATAGCAGTTCGAAAGCACGTAAAAACGCAAGTAGAAAAATAGGGACCACGACGGTGGGAAGGTAACAGCGTTCCGTGCACCTTTGGCATCTAGTCATGCCGGCCACATGACCACGGAGACGTCCTCGGACAAGCTCTGGCTCTTCGGCTTTGAAACGGAGATGAACACCAGCCCCTAGAGTCGGAAACGACTAGCACGCATGTGCGGGGGAACCTTTACCTTTTTTATACCACTGGATACACTCCCAGTATTCCTCACCATAGGCCTTTTTTGGATGGAACTGCTGGATTTTGTTGTACAATAAAAACATGGGTGGTCCACTAGTTCTCCAGATCTAATCTAAGGAGATTTTTAAGATGAGCACGAACCATCTGTTAATATTTTCCACCTTGGAAGATAAAAATGAAAAGAATGAGAGGGGATATAAGAAATCTTGCTTTTTTGAGGATGAAACTCATCACTAACATTGGCTTTATGGCATGTTCTTCTTTTTTTAGCAGCAATAATTTTTAGCAATGATTTCCTTCTTTTCCAATGCCACTGAAATGTGGGGAAAATTCGTCACAGTGACAAAAATGGGGAAGAATAGAGAACATTATCTAAAGTTATTGTTTTATTGTATAGGCAAGGATGTATGTGAGATCAAATAAAGGAATAGTGAGATAACCTTGAAGAAAGAATGAAAAACAGGTTATAAGGACAACATCTTAACCCTGAAAAAGAGGAGGGGATGAGACTGATGTTCAAAATTGCCCTATCTTGACTCTCTTTGATATAACAGTGAGGAGAAAGTAACTCTTTCAATTCTCTTATTATATCTGCAACAATACATTTTCAGTCATACTTGTGGAGTCTTGTTTCCTAACCAGGCTTCCCAGAAGGTCTGAAAGATGAGAGCATTGGAAGCTACATCCAAAACTTTCTGGGACAACCTATGACTGACTGAGGCTTCAAAACATATACCTCTTTTTCAAAGCATATGGCCTCCAGATTCTGAAAAATATGAATTGGAATTGGTAGAGATAACAAGCCAAAGGATGGTGCTCTCATGCATGGCATATGGTTTAGAAGTTTGATAATCCCTGACTTTCAACCTAATTCTCATTAAGCAACTGCTTCATTTAGGGACCACTTACAGATACAACAATGATGAAAAAGTAATTTTGCAACCAATCTGTAAAGCAAGTGAAAGATGAAGTAAGATGGTAAAACTGTGATGTTTCAGTTAGTGACCAAGGGGCCAGTGTCAATTGTACTATATAATTACCTACATTATCATTCCAAATTAATTCACAGGAATGTCCAGTTAACTGTCCTAGCTAGTCTCTCTCTCTCTCTCTCTCTCTCTCTCTCTCTGTGTGTGTGTGTGTGTGTGTGTGTGTGTGTGTGTAAGAGAGAGAGAGAGAGAAGAAACAGAAAGAGAGACAGAGACAGAGACAAAGACACAGAGAGGAAATATCACTCCAATTGTTATAAAAGCTCTCCTCAGTCCTGTTTGAATCTGTCTAGTTGACCAATATGATTGTGTATAGCACATCCAGAAACAATGACAACCATACAACTGCATCATCCCCTGAAGTTAAAAAAAAAATCCAAATATCTGCCTCAGTCGAGGTCATAAAACTGACACACTTGCAAAATAGATAGCTATGAGAAAATGACCATTAGATTTGTTTACACCAAGTCTTCCGGCAAACATGTGATAAGAATGAAAGAGGAATTCAGTTATCCTAGGATGAGTCCTACAGGGAGGGAGCTTGATGACGGCCAAGTATTTTCTTGTTGAACAAATGGATAAGCTATGTCAAAATCACCTGATAAGTATCAGAAGGAAGGAAGCAACAGGAAAAGAAAGTGTTGGGTTGTGTGCGAGGGGTGGGGGAGGAATGGTTGATAGAAAGAAAAGAAAAACTGAACCACAAATGTTGTTATTTAAGCATTGCCCAACCAAGGGATGAGATCTTACACAACCATAAATTATAAATGTGACTTTCTATCAATGGGAATGCATCCACAACACCCACAAAAGATTGCCTACTTATCCACTCATTCACAAATGTAATGCTACACCAGCCTATGAAGGGAACACTCCCCCAAAATAGGACAGACCTCACTTATCCTAGCAAAGAGTTATCAGGTTAAAGCCTTGCTTTGTCACCACCTTGCAATCCTTCCACTTGCAAAAAAGAAATGTTGTTTGCAAGGAAATGATCCTAAGGACCAAATATAGTATTGTAGGCCACATGTTTCATATTCATGTCCAGTCTGCCAGAAGATGGACCTCTATTACTTTGGAGTAATTCGACATCCTGAGAAATACCAGACCTGAACTGGGAGAAGAAGCAAGAGTTTTCATTCTAGCTTGCAGAGGATAAAAGCGAGCACAGGTGGTCCTCCCTTAGTGATCCCAGTTGGGATCTACAACTTTCACTTGCAGAAAATCCCATGACTCCAACAGGTTTATGACCTCACTTCCCATTCGGTTTTTAAGTAAGATATATCACATGATTGCAACTTGTGATTTTACTTCAGTATAGTCAGCAAGGAGGAATTATCGTAACATATTTATCAATGACTCGTTTTCATCTATAGATTTACTGCTGAATGAAGATGGGATAGGACCTATGTTCAATTTCAGCTTAGAGTGGAAGATATTGAGTTTATTTCTGGAAATACTTTATTCCATCACTGATGTTGAGAAGGAAGGAAGGAAGGAAGGAAGGAAGGAAGGAAGGAAGGAAGGAAGGAAGAAAGGAAGGAAGGAAGGAAAGAAGGAAGGAAGGGAGGGAGGGAGGGAGGGAGGAAGATACACAGATTTTGATTCAATTTCCCTATGGATCATAAAAATATGGGATGCATTTAATAATCCGAAATGAACTTTAAATAACACCTTATTCTACAGAAATTTAATAGTCTTGCAATTTTTTTTCATTTCTTTATCATTTTGGTGTCATCTAACAGGATAGCATGAATATGATACTAATGATACACACTAACCCTAACAGAGAGAGAAGTCCACAGCTCAATGTCAAATCCAGAAGTTGAATCTGAAGAGAATCTCCCCAACTGATCTTGGTAGGTTTGATGATCATCAGGAAGGCTCTCTTAAAATACTTAACAGTGAGAAATTGAATATTTTATATACTAGTGACATCACTGTAAATTCAAGCAACAAACTCACAGCCATTTCAACTCTGTACTTCAGAAATTAGTATTTTACGATCCATTAGTCTGCTCGCTTAACAATCTGTCAGGTTTGCAGAGAGAACACACAGATTTGGGTAACATCTCATCAGAAGACAAAGTGAATTAAGTTCTCATTCATCTAAATTTTGGCTTTAATTTTTCACAGACAAGCAGACAAACAAACAGACTCAAGATGAAGTCAGACTCTGCAATTACATTCCCTCAGTTGGCTCAGTTAAATGGATAAAGTTTAAATTCCACAAGAGTTAACTTTTTTTTCCCCCCGAACTGTGAAGGGACACAGCAGTTGTGGAAATGAGTTGAGAAGCTGTTACTCGAGGTGAAGGAAAAGAAGAAAATCAGTTTAGCTCATAAGGGTTACCAGCTAATCTTACAATATGGTGTTTCACAGGCTAAAATATTTATTGCAGCACAAACACCCAACAGGAGCCTTTAATGTGCAAAAGTGCTTGTTTCTCCTGAGACAGATTAACAGATAGTGGCACTTTTAGAAGAACTAAAGATGTATATAAATATAAAAGTGGGGGACATTGGAAGAAACATCCAGCCACACAGAATTGGATTACCATTTTCAAACAGGTTATATAAAACACTTCCCCTAAAAATTAGAACGTGGAATATAGGGCTGGAAGGAGACTTCTAATCCAACCACTGTTCTAAGCAGGAGCCTTAGACCAGGGGTCTTCAAACTTGGCCCTTTTACGACTCATGGACTTCAACTCCCAGAATTCCTCAGCCAGGCACGCTGGCTGAGGAATGCTGGGAGTTGAAGTCCACGAGTTGTAAAAGGGCCAAGTTTGAAGACCCCTGCCTTAGACCATCCCAGTCAAATGGTTGTCCAGTCTATTCTTGAAAACGTCCAGTATGGAGCACCCATAACACTGGTAGGCAAGCTATTCAATTGATTGTTCTCACTGTTAGGAAATTTCCCCTTAGTTCTAGATTGAATCTTTTTTTAAAAGATCTTCCATCCATTGCTTTTTCTCCTGCCCTCGGGTGCTTTGGAGAAGAAGCTCCAGCTCCACAGGTACTAGAAGACAGCTATCATGTTACCCCCAAAGCTTCTCTTTGATAGGCTAGACATACCTAGTTATTCCTCAACAATTTGGGACAGCCATGACCTGGATGCCTGAGAATCGCCATAGACACTCAAGACTTTGTGTTGTTCAAGGCAAAATATAAATGCTGCTTTTTGGATAGACTGCTCAAGAGATATCATACTATTTTGATACATGAGGCTGAAAATCCCTCAAGCAATTCTCCCCATTCTTGGAAATTATCTCAAATAATATCAAATATCTAATAAATTGCTACCATTTCATAACACTACATAATAATAAATCTATTGCCCGAGATGGCTGCTTCACTCCAGGCAGGGATGGATGGCTGTTAATAAACAATTGATTGTAAATATAAAATAAAATTCTTGCCTTGGGCAAAAGTAATGGCCAACTTTGGAACTCATAGTCAAAATCAATTCTTCATGTCTGTGTCAGAGACCTTGGGACCCGACTCCAGTCCCCAAGGTTGCAGGAACAGAAATAGTTAATAGGAAGGATCTAAAAAGTCCTTATGAAAGAATTGTTATGTACTAATCTATAAAGACAGTTCAAGCAATCATGAGAGGTCACTGTGACTGTGCAAAAGTGCTTTTAATAAAAAGGGAATGAAAAAAAAGAACACGTTTGGGGGAAAGAAGATAAAAGATTAGGGGGGAAAATTGAAAATATAATAGGATAAAGAGTTTTGTTTTTAGGGTCTAGCAAAATATTATTCTGCATTATTTTCTACTCATAATGCAAAATGATGGAAAAAACTGTTCCTGAATTTATTTTCAGAGAAGATTATTTCATTTATTTTCTCATTGTTAGAAAGCACTGTTTTTGCATTGGTGCAGTGACTTACTGAATAGACAAGAGTTATGTGTGTATAAATGTTCATTCTTTCACTGCAGACTGAATTCAGCAGCCCTGTGCAGCCTACCCGACTTTCCACACTTCATAAGTCATAAAGAAAAATCACAGGAGGGAACTTGTCCCACAGCCTTTTTTTTCTTTTACACAGGGAAGTACAGCAGATACAGGAAGTCTACATACCCCTGTTAAAATGTCAGGTTTTCAAGATGTAAAAAATTCTTCATTGTTTATTCGATGTTAGCAACGTGGACGTCTAGTTTGTTCGTTTTTATTTTATTTTTTTATTATTTTTTTTAGTTATTTAGTTTTTGTCCCTGAAAGATTTGAGTTTGCTTTTCAACTGAATTGTACAGCTTACGGGTTGCATTAAAGGTGTAAGAAAAAATTTCGAAGTGATTTATCTTGGTCTGATTTTTTTCCCCAAAAAAAACCCTGACCTTTTAACAGGGGTGGTAGACTTTTTGTCCACTGTAGAAGATGCTTTGAGTGATGGAAAGATGTGTAATTAAAAAAAATACAAAACCAAGAGAAGAATTTCCAACAATTGGGAAGCTCAAATTATCACTATGAAATTAAAGAGGAAGAGGGGAGGAGGGGAAAGGGGATGGAGGAGGAGAAGGAGGAGGAGACAAGTTGCAAGGAAATAAAACAGTTTTGGCTCAGATTAGAGGGGAAAAACTATTTCCACAACTAGAGTAGGGTTAGGTTAAATATGTTAAATATGCACACAATCAGATAGGTAGAGATGTCTGCCTTAACCCTTCCAATGTCATTCTATCACTCTAACTATCTACAGATAATAATAATAATAATAATAATAATAATAATAATAATAATAATAATAATAATAATAATAATAATAATAATAATAATAAGGTTGGAAGGGACCTTGGAGGTCATCTAGGCCAACCCCCTGCTCAGGCAGGAAACCCTACACCATTTCAGACAAATGGCTGGCCAGTCTCTTCTTAAAAACTTCCAGTGTTGGAGCATTCACCACTTCTGGAGGCAGGTTGTTCCACTGGTTAATTGTTCTAACTGTCAGGAAGTTTCTCCTTAGTTCTAGGTTGCTTCTCTCCTTGACTAGTTTCCATCCATTGCTTCTTGTCCTGCTTTCAGGTGCTTTGGAGAATAGCTTGACTCCCTCTTCTTTGGGGCAGCCCCTGAGATATTGGAACACTGCTATCATGTCCCCCCTCGCCCTTCTCTTCGTTAAACTAGACATACCCAATTCCAGCAACCGTTCCCTATATGTTTTAGCCTCCAGCCCCCAATCATTTTTGTTGCTCTTCTCTGTACCCTTTCTAGAGTCTCGACATCTTTTTTACATCGTGGTGACCAAAACTGGATGCAGTATTCCAGGTGTGGCCTTACCAAAGCATTGTAAAGTGGTATTAGTACTTCACTTGATCTTAAACTGAAGTTCATATAATAATAATAATGTTGGAAGGGACCTTGGAGGTCATCTAGTCCAACCCCCTGCTCAGGCAGGAAACCCTATACCATTTCAGACAAATGGCTGGCCAGTCTCTTCTTAAAAAACTTCCAGTGTTGGAGCATTCACCACTTCTGGAGGCAGGTTGTCCCACTGGTTAGTTGTTCTAACTGTCAGGAAGAGACCTTCCAGTTATCTATATTAAGTATAAGCTCTAGTTTTACAGGTGGCTTCTTTCAAGTTTGGAGACTTCCTAACTTGGAGATTTGCATTTTGTCACAGGCATGACACATGTCAAAAAGTGGTCCTTGATTTCTTATGCACAGCTTTATCTGCCTGGATTGATATCACAGGATTTAGCCTGAAATGTAAAAGTACTGCTCTGATTCAAGCCACTTGCAGAGCTGCTCAATAAAAAAGCTTATCCTTCATTAAATATGCATATCCAAACACTTGTAGCTGCACCATTTATGGATACCACAAACTGTTAAACAGAAAATAAGACAGAATCTGTTCACCAAAAGTTTCCTTTTGCAATTCCACAATCAATCAGTGTGCGGATGAATGAACTGGAAGAAAATAAACATAAGCCAAGAGAATGGAAGAATTCAGGTCAAGAAAATAAAAGAGCATGTCAGAGGCTATCTAGCATACTTCAGTGAACTCAAGTCAAGTAAACCCAGAGATTCTGAAATACCAGATTGTAAAAGAAGACCAGGGCCTTTGTATTTGTTTTTCATAGGCA
Source organism: Vipera ursinii (assembly GCF_947247035.1). NCBI lineage: Eukaryota > Metazoa > Chordata > Lepidosauria > Squamata > Viperidae > Vipera > Vipera ursinii. The sequence goes on from NC_139520.1 coordinate 12,531,374, forward strand.
ACAGATGAGACCCAGAAAAAGCTGAACACTTGAAAAGATCAAGTCTCATGGTTTTAAGGAGACAGAATTGCTCTTTGCTGACCTCCAGTGATATTCCTCAGTGGGTGCTTTCTCAAGTTAAGCTGGTCAGAAACCCACTAGCTGACAGATGCTTAATCTTCTCAAAGTACAATACAGTGATGTCACACCAGCTCCATTGCAATTTCCTTCTTGCCTCATTAGAAGTACCAATCCAAAATTTGCTGAATGTAGGAGATGAGCAGGCTCAGCTGGGTTAAACATGCAATGGAATCTTTGGGCCTCCACAAAAGACCCAAGTCCAGCACTCCATGAATTCTGTTGACCCTTATCGAGTGCCAGTTTAGCTTTGACCATTAGTTGACCATATAGTTGTGTATAGGCAGCAATAATAAAGCCTTCAGTGCTTTGAACTCAGTGAGTGTTCCTGGTTCTTTGCGCCTGACACTGAAGTTCAATGAAGACCCAGCTGGAAGTATGTCTAACAGTCACTTGATTGTATCTGTTCTGCTAAGAATTCTCCAAAGCAAGCAGGGTGTACCTTTCAGTGGAGACATCTTTTGGTTGAGAAAAAAACACCATCCAGATACAGTTCCTAACATCACCAAGGAATAGTCAGAAAAGGGTCCTGTCCAAAACTTGATAGCCATATTGAGCAAGCTAATAGTAGTTGTTTATGTTTGACTCTATCGATCTCTCACGCAGAAACCTATAGAATAAGCATTGACTTATTCTTGGTCATGTACTTTATTATATATATTTTTTCCAAAACAAAGTATTGACCTAGATTTAACTTCCCTTAGGATTTGTTGTGTTAAAGCTGTTTCATGTATTATTCACTTCTTGCTTTGTTCTAAAGGTCTCCATTTTGATCATAATAGCCAAGAATGATGATTGTTAGATGAGGATGTTGTCTTTTCCAGAATCTTTATTAAAATAGTCTTGATCTGTAGATGTCATTGTTCTATGCAAAGGCTGGCATTCATTTTTTAGGTCAGTGGACACCTGGGGTGAGAGTTTCACATTTACAAAATATCTGCAGCAGTGAACTGCAGATATTGGAAACTGCTGGTTTCCAAACAATCATTTACCAGAAGACAGTTTCTTGTCACCCTCATTTGATTCCCAGGATCTTCTCCAACACCCACTTTACTCCCCTCTGAAAAGAGACAAGCACACTTCCAAATATTGCTCAGGGCTTAGCCACTCTACATTTTTTTTTATTTAGCAGGCATGGAACTGCAGGGACTCTGCTATATGTGTGCTATTCTTCCTACCAGGGTTTTATAGATTTCAAGATAACCTTATTATGATTCTGCCCAAATCATAAATTTCTTTGCAAAAAAAATATCATGGCAAATACTATAATTAGGATGGGTTTAAGCAATATCAACTCCAAATTAGAAAGCTCTGGAAAAAACTCACGTATCTTCATTCCAACAATAATGATTTGGCATTGACTTCCCTAATAAGCTAGTTGAACAAATCAAGACACCTAATAAAGAATCAAAAGCTTGATCAGTCTACACTGGCATTGTAGATTCTGGATGATACTTTCTCCACAAGGTTGCAATCCAAGCCCTAGATGGAGATGCCAGGAACTGGATTGCTGCTACAGAAATAATATGCTCCAGCAATTGACAGATGCAAGCCAACACAAGTTTTGTTTTCCTCTTGCTGAAATTCTCTAAGAGATGCAAGAGACTTCTTCTTTCCAACAACTTTGAATCTAATAGGCGTGCTCTTATCTATCTAAAACTCTTTCACCAAAAACATATATCTCTGACCAGATCTGTGAAGACTAGAGGAATCAAACTCAGAAGCAAACAGCCTGAAATCAGATATGTACATCACAATAACTAGGTAAGATGCCAATCATCTGTCTCAATACATTTGAGTGCACAGACCGAAAAAGGAGACATGAGACTTTAACTGGGGGACATTTACTGTATATATAGCTGGCAGCACCTGGTTTTCTGCTTTAATAATCCCTGCAGTGATATAACAGAAGAATGTACATTAGGAAGCAGAAAACAACATCAAAGCAACATAAAACTATTACCATACATTCTGCCATCACTTCATGAGCTGCTTCTGATCATCTGTGACATCTGCCACATACACTGGGAAAATATGTCCCATCCTTTTTTAATGCTACTCTTTTTTCCCCTCTTGTATTAGAAAATATTACATTAGGGATTGAAATGAAAGCATCTAACAAAGATTCGGCAACACATCCAACAGCAAGAGATGTATTATTTACACATGAGTTGCAGCCTAAATCTGCAAATGCAATTCACAGATAATTTTAATATCTCATCTGCAAGGAATTAACATAATTTGCCTGTTTTGTGTGTGTGTGTGTGTGTGTGTGTTTAGCCCAATATGTGTGATATAAGATCAATTCTTTCAGATGTGCTGCAGTGATTGGACCATGTTTTGCAGGAGGGGTTGGTGAATGTTGCTTGGTTTACAGTCGATAACCTTAAATATGAAAATCCAGTTCGACATGAATGTTGTATGAAGTTTCTCATATCCATGTCATGAAGGCCTGTTTGATGTTTTTCACAACGATAATCACTCTGGAACTTTGTAGCCTTAATTGAAGAAATGCAGGTTTTGTCTTGTTTTGTTTTGGGCACCTCCAGCTTCTTAAATTTTAGTTTCGTTTGGTCCTGCGGAAATGTTGCTAAATATTAAACTATCCATGTGAACCAGTGGGAGCAATTTCCAAACTGGAAAGTACCAAATTCTTTCTATCTCCTACAAGACGGATAAAGATGAAAAGCGGGTTTTTTTGTTTTGTTTTTTTGCTTTTTCCACTCTTTTTTTTTCCTTTAAAAATGTGTAATTCGTGCAAAATTACAAGCTCTATTGCTCCAATCAAACATTTAGTAAATAAATAAGCAGAAGCCATTTTTAGTGTCTCCAACATGTCTGGATACTAAAGAATTCAGAATAAGAGCATAAAGAGCTCTCTACTAAACTACATTTGTCTGTTATAGTTTCTTCCACAAACACCAAAATTAAATTAAACGTTGGTGTTTTCTCATATTACAAAGGCTTTTGTAAATTGTGATTACATTTCTTCAAGAAATGAACCTTTTTTTTCCCCCTCAGAAATTGCCCAGAAGAATTGTTGGAAAAAAATATTTTTTTCTTCAAGCACTCGAGGCAATGTACATAACTCTCCTCTCTTGCCCCACTCCAGCATCTTATGAGTTAGTTACGTTGAATGAGAGTAAACCAGCCCAACAGTGTACCTGGGTGAATGTAGACTTCAAGCTGGATGTTCCTATCCTACACTGCCACTTTTCTATCTTTATATATATATTAATAAGATTTTTATTGATTTTTTTTCATACATTCAATAGTACTTGTTCAACAAACATGTTGTCTGAGTTTACATTCACTAGTACAGAATTAATTCCTAATCCTTTATTCTTTCCTCTAGCCATTGATAAACTGAGTCCCAAGTTTGATAATATTCCGTTTCCTCTAGATGCCACTTTTCTATCTACCACACTGGCTGTAAACACCCTCTGGTACCAAGTTCAGATACCATAAAAAAAAATGGATGGAAACTAATCAAGGAGAGGAGCAACCTAGAACTAAGGAGAAATTTGCTGACAGTGAGAACAATTTTCAAGTCGGTGAATGCCATCTTGCATGATCAAATGCAGCATCCTGGTCATGTCTGCATTTTAGAATAGAATAGAGCTGGAAGGGACCTCGGAGGTCTTCTAGTCCAGCCCCTTGCTCAAGCAAGAGAACCCATACCATCTCAGAAAGGTGAATGTTTTCTTAAAAATCTCCAGTGATGGAGCGCCCATGATTTCTGGAGGCAAGCTGTTCCACTGGTTGATTGTTCCACTGGTTGATTGTCCTCACTGTCAGGAAGTTTCTCCTTAATTCCAGGTTGCTTCTCTCTTTAGTCAGTTTCCAATCATTGTTTCTTGTCCTTCTCTCTGGAGCTTTGGAAAATAAAATGACTCCCTCTTCTTGGTGGCAGCCCCTCAAGTACTGGAAGACTGCTATCATCTCTCCCCTATTTCTTCTTTTCTTTAGACTAGCCAAACCCAAGTCCCATAGCCGTTCTTCATATGTTTTAGTCTCCAGGCCTTTGATCATCTTAGTTGCTCTTCTCTGAATTTTTTCCAAACTCTCAACATCTTTTTTGTGATACGGTGACCAAAATTGGCTGCAGTTTTAATGGAGATCACCTGGGCCTGATGATGGTTTGGTCTGTGTTCAGTTCAACACCACCCTGGTGAGTGGACAGTATTCAGAGGGACCAGTAGGAGGAGCAGACTGTGTTAATAATGTGTCTTACATTACAGCGTTCATATGGGATGAACCTGGTTGAGCCTTATGTTTCTGATAGTTATTGCATGTTGATGTATTTTGTATTTGGAGGTACAGTATCTTTTGGATACAAACCTGTTCATACTGCTATAGCTATACTGACAAAGATATCTGGAAATGGAAAGTTAACAATTCACAGGATAGTAATTTGGGATAAATAAATAAGGCAAACATCCTATTCCTGGAAAGAAACACAGGACTGTATAAAAGCCAAATCAGGTAACTGGGTCAGAGGAGAGGTGTCTATAGTTAAACAGGCAGTGAGGTTTTGCATGTATTTGAATCGAAGGAAAGCAGAGCTATGGGTATATTTAAATTAACACTGGGAAACAGAATTGTTACACAGGAAACTCTCAATGCCTGCCTATTCAGGGATTTAGAAATATAGAATAACAGAGTTGGAAGGGACCTTGGAGGTCTTCTAGTCCAACCCCCTGCTTTCAGACAAATCTCTTCTTAAAAGCCTCCTACAACTTCTGAAGACAAACTTTTCCACTGGTTAATTGTTCTCACTGTCGGGGAAAATTCTCCTTCATTCTAAGTTGCTTCTCTCCTTGATTAGTTTCCATCCGTTGCTTCTTGTCCTGCTTTCAGGTGCTTTGGAGAATAGGTTGACTCCCTCTTCTTTATGGCAGCCCCTGAGATATTGGAGCACTGCCTTCATGTCACCCCCCTAGACTTTCTTTTCATTAAACTAATGAACATTTCATTAACACACTTTGCTTTTTGGGTTTAAAAAAGAACAATCAGAAAATCCCGATTCTATCCATTCTGCCTTAACCTCACCTTGCCCAATTTGTATCCCTGAAACCCTCACTCCTGCCCATCGTTGTCAACCCCCAGTAAAAACCGATGAGTGATTTGTTTTCCATTTTAGTTCCCTCCCTTGAAACTTACTCGGCTTCCTATCATTACACGAATTTAAAAAGTTGCCACAGATAATGTCCCGTGTTTCTGCTTTAGGATCGCCACAACGTCCTCCTCCTCCTCCTCAAACATGTTAGCATCTGAGCCAGTATCACACGACACCCTCAGTCAACATTTCAGTACACAAGGGAAGCAGAATGGAGACCATCACCTCTGTGTACAATTCCCTCAGCTTTCCAGCAACATTTTGGCAGCTGTCTCCCTGCGGAACATGGCTTTCCAAATGGATGAGCTTTCAGCCTCATGATTAAGATTAATAACCTGGTGGGCATGCATTTTCACACTGTGGCTTTATTTTCGACAGGCATAACCAGCCGTGCCTTTCGATAGCTGATACTATCTCTGCAAGCCTAATTTTACCCGTAGCACACACAAATGGAAAGTGCACGAAAATATATTCTTATCTTTGCATGCAAAAACAAATGCATTAGGGTGCCAAACTGGGTCTCCCCCCACCCTTTGGTTGTTATTTTGACAGAAAGAGGGGGGAGGGAGGGGAAAAAAGGAGAGTCATTTATTAAATAGATTTCCACCATTTTAATGTAAATTGCAGATACTCTGTATACCTAGTATCTGACTAAAACAACAGTGGAACGAAAGCTCATCTTCAACATTAATTTGCTTGATATTTATCTCATCTAATATGTAAATTAAGATGCTGCAGGAGTTTTATTAGCATGAGCTAATGTTTCTTTTAAGCAAAGTAAAGCCTCCAGCCGACAGTGGGGCTGGAGAAATAACAGTGCTCATCCCTGAAGCTAATGACGGTCTTATCAGTTTTTCTTTTATTTGAATTGAAAAGTGCGTTCATTTAAAAACAAATGGGCTGAAAATTGCATAAAGAGAAAATCTGAAATATACTGCTTGTTAGACAACGAGAGTTTATTCAAATATATGCTGGTTTTGATTTTCCAAAAACTTAGTTCTATGGAAGCAGAGAGATGCAAGAAATATACAATGGCATACTTCTTTGCACAACGTCTAGTGCAGGGGTCTTCAAACTTGGCCCTTTCATGACTTGTGGACTTCAACTCCCAGAATTCCTCAGCCAGGCACACTGGCTGAGGAATTCTGGGAGTTGAAGTCCACAAGTCATGAAAGGGCCAAGTTTGAAGACCCCTAGTCTGGTGAAATGATAGGAGTCCCTACCATCAAATATGTCAATGGCCATCAGTCTAAATGGCTAGAAAAGGGGAACAAAATAAATAAGGGAAGAGATTATTCATGGATACATGAGAATATCACAATGGGATCTGAATTCTGAATTACGAGTAGAATACTTTCAGTACCATTAGATAAGAAACATCAAATGGAAGCGAACAATTACTTTTCTGTTCACACTTGTAATCTTTTCACATCTTTCTTGTTGGTCACTATGATGTGACAATAAGATAAGTACAGAATCAGTTTGGTTTGATCTAGTGTTACAGCTTTTTTTTATTCTTTCATCTGGACATTTAATTAAAAAAAATAGGATTGTGAAACTCTTTACAGTCAAGAATAAAGGAAATATCATGGAGAGATTCCAGAAAGTCGTTCTTTAATTAGGGTCACTGAAGTCAATGAATTTATTTGAATCCTGACCAATTTAAATCCTGTTGATTTCCATAGGTCTATATGACATGTAACTAAAACTAGAAGCTGCGAGAACAAATGAAAGTTGGCACCATTTCCATGACAATCTTTTTTTTGTTTTGCTTTTCTAATTTATCCAAGAATATTTCAAGCATTTTCATGAAGAATTATCCCACTACATGACTTTTGGGGAATTTTAATATATATATTTTTAATAATACAATATTAGCTACAAATGGATTTGTACATGTACACATTTTCATTGGAGAACTAGGCTTCAAAATTCATGTACACATTGCAAAGCATGGCTGTGTGTCAGATCACATGTTGACAGGCAAGTGCTTAATTAATTGTGATTGCATTCCAGTGCCAGCTGAACAAATTACACTTCCTACTAAACTAAGCCTGGAAAACGTATATATTGTTTGCTCTATACTATTGGCTTCTAGTAGTATCCATTTTAATGTATCCTGATCTAGGGGTTCAGGAAGAAAGCAGTCCTGACAACTGGATTAATGAATAAGAAATTCCTATTCTACTGAAATGTAGAAGCCACTGGATGGCTAATTAAAACTGTGGGAGAATCAGCATTGATGATCACTGCCTTTCATTCATAATTTGTTCTTGAATGTTTGCCATCACCTCACTTTGGTTCCAGGGAAAGTCTGGAAGTTTGCCTCTTACAATAGATTTTCTAAGGCCTCCAGGCTAAAGTTGCTCCCTGTAAGAATCTTGGAGTATTTCCATAAAGCACTAATCATGTCTAGTGTCATTCATGCTGACAAACAGAAAGGCTCCAAATATAAATGCAGAGGGAATAGGGAAGTCAGCAGGCAAGGAAGAAAAATGTTCATCACAAAAGTGAAGGAAGACAGGGGAGCAAAAGGTCAAACCTATCTGTTACCTTCCAGTCTTGTATTAGGTGCAGAGGTTAGCCTACTAAGAGACTTGGGGAGAGCGCTTTCCTCCATTGATTTGTATAAAATGTAAATGTGAATGTAAGCTGGTCTATCTGTTGCTTCCATTCTTGGAGCAAGAAATAAACCAAGAATTTAGGAGGTAAACTTATAAAGCAGAATATTTGTAGCTCAGGGTTGAAATGCGGGGTTCTTGGTGCTCTCTGAGCTTGCTTGTTTCATCACGGACATTTCATTACCCAAACTAGGTAAAATCATCAAGACTAGAAGTAGTGGGGTTTGTGGAGAGGAGGAGGAGGAGGAGGAGGAGGAGGAGGAGGAGGAGGAGGAGGAGGAGGAGGAGGAGGAGGAGGAAGAGGAGGAGGAGGAGGAATAATAATAATATGGGGTCCTTAATGCTCTCTAATCTTGTAGTTGTTTTCTTGAAGATGTTTCATTACCCAAACTAGGTAACATCCTCAATGTTCTTTAGGAGGTAAACTTCTTAGTAAAGAAATGAGGAGGAAAAAGTGCTTAAAAAGTAAAAAGGAATAAACTATGGTCTCAGGACTACATGTATCCTTCCCAGAGAATTTGTTGTATCCCCAGGGATTCTCCAAATCTCACCACCGAGCTTTAATTTTTAATAGGATAGAATTAAACGTATAGCAATTCATCATATTTATTGTATTTCATAAATATAATTAAAAATTAAAATGGATTCAAAATCGCATCGTGTCTAATTTTGGCCTAAATCAACTCCCTTTTTGAAGGATTGCTTCTAGCATACTTTCCAAGGGCCAAATTCAATTCTTGGCTCAAAGAAAAGTATATTTCAGGTCTAAGATACAAATACTGTGGTTCATTTCAATTCTGGGCAAAGCTTTAGCCAATGACCTTTTATCAAGGCCTACCCAGATGGGCAAGTCTAAGGAAGCAACTACACAAATGTCACTATGCTATCTTAATCCTTGTCTGGAGTAAATCCAACCTCTAGAAACTTAATAGGAATGTATCAGTCTCATTGATGGTGAGTTAATTAAGGCACTATTTCTCTGAGTGATTTCAAATGCTTCTTCTTAGCTTTCTCTCCACCTGGGCTAAGCTGAATTGTCTAACTTACATGCTGTCTCTTCAATGTTATGTCTCTGTTCTTTTTCCTCTTTTTCTCAGCCTCCCCGTGATCTCTCACATCTCACAGTATGTGAATGGACAGTACGTCTATTCAAAAGGCCTGGATTGAATAGTTGAACACATATCGTGACCTCCCGGTTAGACTACTGCAATGCCCTCTACATGGGGCTGCCCTTGAGGACCACCCGAAGGCTTCAACTGGTGCAGAATTCAGCCGCACGAGTTTTGATGGGAGCTTCCCGATACTCCCGTGTAACACCTCTTCTCCGTGAGCTGCATTGGCTTCCGGTTGCCCTCCGGGTGAGATTCAAGGTGCTGCTAATGACCTATAAAGCCCTAAATGGCTTGGGTCCGGACTATCTAAGGGAACACCTGCTGCCGGCATCATCTTCCCATCGTCCTGTGCGCCCCCACAGGGAGGGCCTTCTCAGGGTACCGCCGGTTAATGAATGCCGGTGGGTTATTCCCAGGGGAAGGGTGTTCTCTGTGGGTGCGCCTGCCCTATGGAACCAACTACCCACAGAACTTAGGACTGCCCCCGACCTTCACTCATTTCGCCAGGACCTGAAAACTTGGCTCTTCAATCTGTTTGGTCCAGACTGTGGGGTTAATTTAACTGGGTTTTAGATTTACTCTTGGGGCTTGAATTTAATTTAATTGTTTTTATTTTTTTGTATTCATGGTTTTAACTGCCCTGTAAACCGCCCTGAGTCCTACGGGAATAGGGCGGTATACAAATCCAATAAAATAAATAAATAAATAAATAAATATACAAAGCCATACAGAGTCACCACGGGAAGATACTAGAGACATCCCAATGTAAGGATGAGGACTCAAATGTCACCCCAAGATTCCTAGCCAGCTAGTAATAGCAACAGCTCTGAAAACTCATCTAATATTTCAGAAAGCAATCACAGCAGCAATTCCTGAACTAATGTTCTAGGAAAAGAGGGGGATTTCTTACCTTCATGAGGATTTCCAGACAAGAATATGTTGAAAGAAAAATCTTCATCAGGGTCCAATCCAAACTGGGAATAAACAAAATGGAGACTGCTTTAGAAAGAAGGTTGTAGTTTATTGAAGAGGAGAGCCAGACAGAAAGAGCTTTTGTTTGGAGTTGTTCCTGTGGCATAAACTTTAACCTGAGTCTGAGTGTGCCTCTCTGGTATTCTGATGGTAGTGGATTAATGCTAAATATGTCCCAAAAGTCATATCCTGCTTCCCTGGGGGTATGGCTGATGACTATGTCCTATGTTGGAGTTTGTTTTTTTTTTTGGTGTGAGGGATTATTGATTCTAGGGATCTTTGTCTTTCTAATCCCATTAGCTCTAAGCTTCCATGTGCCAGTCTTTCTGAAAGGATTATGATATCTGCATTTTTGCTTGGGGGAGGGAGACTGGGGGGGGTTTCTCCCATTAAGATCCTTTGGGGAAATATATTCTGCCTTTTTAATGTTTCCCAAAATATTTCTTTCTCTGGATTCTTCCCACACATATCTGGAGAGTATATTCTAAGACACAACACAGGTAGAGCTCAACCTACAACCAGAATTGGTACCAAAATTTCCATTGCTAAGCAAGGTGGTTGTTAAATGTGTCATGCCCATTTTACAACTCTTTTCCCCATGGTTCTTAAGTCAATCAGTGCAATTAAGTGAGTCATGGGACAATTAAGGAAATCCACTTCCCCCATTGACTTAGATCACAAGTAGCAATCACATGAGGCCAGGACACTGCAACCATCGTAAATACGTGCCTAAATTTGTGATCACATAATTGTGGGGATGCTGCAACCATCGTATGTGTGAGGCCCAGTTGTAAGTCACTTTTTCCAGGGCCATTGTAACTTCTTACAGTCATTAAACGAATGGTTGTAAATAGAGGACAACCTGTAATTCAGTTAAGATCGCTCCGGAGAATGACAGATGATGAGGAAATAAAGCCAATGCAGCTGATACCAACAGCTTTTAAATCAAAAGTCACAGCAGCATCAATATTGTTACAGATATTTACTATTTTTAGTCTTTTTTAAAAAAATAAAAGTTAAAATATGTATTTATCAGCGCTCTATTGAACTTCAAAGAGTTATTTGGTTTCCAACAAGAAAAGCATCCCTTTGAACTTTCTTATCAAATCATTGCCACACCTTGATTCCAATTAGAAGGTGGGCTCCAATCATGATGTCAGACTTTGCTCAGCAATGACAACAAGCTGGCTTTGTGAATGGACAGAAGCTCCAGCCATCCAAGTGAAGCCACTGATCAAAGCAGATCGGATTTACCTTCACAGTTCATACAGGGGGAAACAGGTTGACTCCACCAGGTACTTGCCATGTAACAAGAACGGAGGGAAGCAGGAGCAGATTCCTTAGTGGACAGACCATTATTTGCAGTACCTTTCATTTAGTTTTCAAAATGCTTTCTGTAACAGGTTTATGCTTCTCTGTAACAAGTTTATGCTTCACACTCTTCCCAGTGTGTTCAGCATCACCACAGCAGAAGCAGACTCAATTTTTATTTCCCTCGACGTGCAGCTAATCCTAACAGAAAATGTTGATGGGGTTATTTGAGGAAAGAGGACACATGTAGAAAGTAATGAGTAACAAGAGCAATAAGGTTAAGTTAGAGGGGGAGTAAGCAATACCTTTGACCATGCCGTGGATTACACTGAGTTTTGAATCAATTAATTGGACATGTTGGCAACATCGCTCCTCTTGTTAATGCACCTGAACCTGCCTGCCCTTACAGCTATGACTTATGAACAGAATTAAGAGAGAGATGTGAAAGTATTTATTTTGGCAAGATGCACTGGAATGAATCAGATATCAGATACACTGATATTTCTAAGGTAAGTGTTTGAAAGAACCAATCAGAAAGACCAGTATCATGTTTCATTTATGCGGAAGTTGAACAAAAAAGAATTGAATGGAGTAAGCGGAGTTGCTTTTGGGCAGGGTGGGGTAGAAGGGTTTGAGACAATTATTTATTCTTTTTCTCCTTGTGCCATTTTTCCAAGGAATCTGTTACGAGATGGTGTAGTGTTTCGAATGGCTTTTATGATTGACCCAAAGATTCTTTTTCAAGAGGCAACTGGACTTTCTTTGTTTTTGCTTGAAGAGGTTTTGCTTTGCATCCAAGAAGTTTATCCAGTTCTCCTTTGGGAAAACCATGACCTGTATGATGAGAATTTCCATAAACTTTTACAATTGACAGATTCAGGGTGCATAAGGCTATCAGTGGCAACTAATTATGATATTAATATATGACATCTAGCACTGGGGCAGTATTTCAAAGTTCCTGAGATAAGTGGGCTGGAGAATGCTCTGATGCTCATGTCTAGTTTGTTGGTCTTCCATAGATCTTATTGGGCCCTATGGGATCTGTAGGCTAGACTAGTGTGGACCATTGTTCTGATCAAGCAGAAATGTTTACATTTTGGGCAGTATTTTATCCTAATAACCCTTAGAAAGTATACCAGAACAAACAATACTGATTTGTCCATGATTATCTACCATGTTTTGTTTACATTCAGCCAACGAGTCTATTTCCAATGCTGGGGCTGGTTCTAATTATAAGCATTGATTTCAATGGGTTGGCAGAAAAGTAATTGAATTATACTGTTTATGGCTGGCATCAAATGTTTCAAAACTCCTCTTCCTCCTGACTTAATACACATAAATGCCATTTTGATTCTTTTTCCAATCATTCTGATTTATGGCAATCTCATGGACTTTTTCAAAAGCTTCTTTGCAACTCTGTTGTTAGTTTGGTTTGGTTTTAGCTTTAATCCTGGAGAAAGAAAGACACTTTTTACCTTTTTGGAAAAGGCATATAATGTGTTTTATAGTCTCCAGCACCTGTGGGGGGGGGATATTTGCAGAGAACATGAAAAGCAAACTAAATTAAATTTGGATTCTTGGCAGATTTATCAAACTATAGATGCTGCTCTGCATGAAATACTACACTTAAGGAATAAAAAAGAGTTCATGTTTCTGTTGCTTACACACACACACACACACACACACACACACACACACATTTGTTATTTAAAATCAACAATGGTGTCAATTCAGATCCACTTGGCAACTTTAGAGTGATCTATTGCTTTGAATTATTTTAGAGACTAATTGAAATGCCTGTAACCCCATATATAAACTGAACCTTCATCTTAAAGGTCAAAAGGGATAACATATAGTATGTTATTGGGGAGAGTCATAAGCCCAGAAATAATCCCGAGGATGAATCAAAGCCTATAGGTACAGCTTTCAATTGTTCCTGGGTTAAGTAGGACACTTTCTAGAGTTCAGTTCAACTTCAAGCTGCCTAAGAATTCTGAGAGTTATAACCCTAAAGTATTTGTGAGACAGCAAAGTGAAGGACAGGATTGGTTGGATTCCTACATCTCAGTGAGCCATATGTGATTTGTAAATCAAGATTTATGACTTAGCATGTTGTCTGAAGCCAATTTGATTTAGTCAATAAGCCATAAGTAAGGCAAATTATGGTCTGGCACACTGGATTGGTCTATCTCTCTATCTGTTTGAATTTATGTTTCCTACATTATTTGACTCTTTAGCACTGCTTGATGATATCCTAAGGATATCTCCTTAGTTAGTAATTTATTGCATTCTTAGTTATTAGGGCTAATAATCTGAGGACATTCACATCCTAGCAGCTGGAATAAACAAAAACACAACAAATAATAGATTTTCCTGTCTATCTGGTTAATCTCCCTAAGGTCTAAAATCTAACATATCAGATTTAGTATCAGATTTTTTTTATCAAATAGAATGTTGTTCTGCATATGCTTCCATATGTGACTGTGAAACATTTGTTTTAACTGATAAATACATCAAAGGATATATGTTTAAAGAAGTAAACATTTCCTGTAGTTAAGGGTCTGTTGATATGCACTGAAAGAGGTCCTTTAAAAAAAAAACAACAACTGACCTTTGATGTCATTATCATTATTATAATGAAAAGAGAGATGACTGGACTTTATTGCTATTTATACATCTCTAGTTTCCATTAGAGTTATAAGGTATTTACTGTTATGGAGTTAATAATACGGAATAGATTCATGATGGAATAATCTCTGATTAATGAAGGAAGTTCATTTGAGTGAGAGAATTGCATTTTTCCCTTTGGGAAGCTATTTGCACCTTTCCTACCCACTCCCCCCCCCAGCACTTAGCATCCAAATGTACATGTTATTACAGACTAAGCAATTCACATTTCTTGGGGTTTTGTTCTTCCTAGTGTTGAATATATCCCATGTAATTTCTGGTGGCCAGGATGATGATCACGATGATCACGATGATGATCACGATGATCTCAAGGTACTGCCAAATCTGCAAGCCAGACATTTTTGTTTCTTATCGAAAATTGGGAGTGTTATGTGGCTTGTCTGCTTGAATTCTAAAGTCCCAGAGCAATTTAGCTTCTTCCTTTTTCTATGACTTTCTCTATTTTAAATCCTACAATTTCTTGCTTTCAAGCAAATGATATTTCTTGCAGATCTTCCAGTGCACTGCTATTGTTGTTCTTCTGCTGCTGTGATGATGATAATGATGATGATGATGATGATGATGATGATGATGATGATGATGATTGATCACACAGTCAACCAGGTATTTAGGTTGGATTTGGCATTTTTATTCATCTCTCAAGTCTTTCCCAAGGAATTGTGATAGGCAGATGTTTTGATTTGATGGTGTTAAAAGTATCATTGCAGGATGTAAGCTTGTCCAAATGTAAGCTTGTCCAGGATGTAAGCTTGTCCATCATGATCATGATGATTCATCATACAGTCATCCAGATGTTCAGAGTAGATTTGCCATTTTTGTCTACCTTTCAAGTCCTTTCCAAGAACCCGGGATAGGCAGATGTGGATGTTTGATGGTGTTACAGATATCATCGCAGGATGGAAGCCGTTACAAGTAAAGCCATATTTTGAAATTGATGGTGAATTTGTCAATGCCGATGGTGTTTAATTGGTGCTCCTGTTGTTTTGGGATAGCACCCGAGGTACTTATTACTATTGGCATTACCTTTGCTTGCTTTTTTGCCACAGTCATTCTATTTCTATTTGCAACTCTTTTTATTTTGTTATCTTCTCCAGTTCTTTCTCTTCTCTTCTGCTATCTCAAGGTACTGCCAAATCTGCAAGCCAGACATTTTTGTTTCTTATCGAAAATCGGGAGTGTTATGTGGCTTGTCTGCTTGAATTCTAAAGTCCCAGAGCAATTTAGCTTCTTCCTTTTTCTATGACTTTCTCTATTTTAAGTCCTACAATTTCTTGCTTTCAAGCAAATGATATTTCTTGCAGATCTTCCAGTGCACTGCTATTGTTGTTCTTGTTGCTGCTGCTGTGATGATGATAATGATGATGATGATGATGATGATGATGATGATGATGATTGATCACATAGTCAAACAGGTATTTAGGTTGGATTTGGCATTTTAATTCAACTCTCAAGTCTTTCCCAAGGAATTGTGATAGGCAGATGTTTTGATTTGATGGTGTTAAAAGTATCATTGCAGGATGTAAGCTTGTCCAAATAAAACTACCTCTTGCAATATTAGTAGTAGTAGTGGTAGCAAAAATAGTAGATGTTTTTTGGCTGTATGGATAGATAAGCCTCTTGTAACTGAAATGAAAAAGAACCAGGGGGTCTTGTGTTGACACATCTTGGTGGTATATGAGAAGAATTTTCCAATGACACACTAAGTAAATTAAATCTTTATTACAGTCATAATCAGCATAAGGGGTAAGGGTGTACAGCAATTAAAAGGCACAGAGGGTGTAAATAAAAAAGCTAAGAAAGCTACAAGATACAAAATAGAAGGTATACATAAAAGCTAGAGTCTAAAAAGAGAGGCTAGGAACATTACATGGGTGTAGGAGAGCATAAAAAGTATGTATAGGATCCTAACTACCGTATACCATAGATAGACTATTTCAAGTTGCAGAGCGCTCTAATATAATGAACTAGGTGCTCCTTAGATCTAATTTATAGCACAGGTTATCATCTGGCAAATTTTGAGTGCTGCTGCATGGAGCCTGGCAACACGGTATGACGCAGCAGATGACACAGGATAAAGTTGTGGAATAAATTACTGTACAGATTGGTTCAACCTGGCTGGCATTTGTATCTTCAGCCTTGTATGGTAAGTTAAGGTGCCAGACACCTTTCTTCTGTACTGCAGAGGTAGATATATCAATACCTTTCCTGTGGTTTGCCATAATTGAGAATCCTCAGACTGAAAGCATGAGATGGAATGTTTTAGGGAAAGGATGCGGCAATTGATAGCATTTGGATCTATTTGATCTAATTCTAATAAGCAGAATTCTTATTATGGACTTTACCTCCGAAGAGCAGTCATAGCTGAGAATCCTAGGCATTGAAGTTCTCACATATGACATGGAGAAGGATGCAGTATGTTTTCCTTATCAGTTTTTCTGTACTCTTACTTTGAGTTTGTTTGGTTCCCACATCGGTTTTAATTGCTTTTCATTATCAGACTGTATGGTGTCAAAGTAGCTTCATCCCCTGTGGTGCACCAAGGATGACACGCAAGTGTAAATTGAATGGGCCAGCAATCTTAGGCAACCAAATAACTACTCTGTATTAGTATTGTAGTCTCCTGGCTAATATAACATCTCCATATGCTAAATAAATAAAAAAATCAGACTGCATAAGTGTTTGGAAGACCTTGAATGTTCTTATGTTTCATTTACTGATATACTAGTTAATATTGTTGATGCTGCAGCTGAGCATACATCCTGTTGATTTCAAAGTGACTTTGAAGCATTCTGAAGATATTATAGGATTGAACTCAAAAACAAATACTTATAGAGGTACACTGCATGAATCTTTATGCTATTATAATCTTGAAAATACAATAGTACCAATATCTACTCCTGTGCAAGTGTGATTTAGTGTTGATACAGCTGTTTTCTTTTTTCCTTTGTTTAAGACCAGCTGCGTTATAATTATATTGGTGATTAAAGTAGGAGAATCATAAGAATATTCCATTAGTTTTCTGGATGTCAAATCCATTTCCAAATCTCCATGGCTAAAATGAATGATTGCCGTAATGATAGCAGAACAAAGGGTGGCAGAGACAATGCTAACATAGCTGTTTAAAAATGACTTCCAAAAAGTATGAAAAGTAAAGATATGACCAAATTTAATAATCAGAAACTAACCTTTGCACCCTACAGTACGTACAAAATTATATCCTTTACTACCTTCATAACAATTTGAATATCTGAACTAATTCTTCATCATTGGATGTGATAAAAGCCTACCTGTGTTTGTCATTACTGAGATGTTGATGACACTTTTCTAAAAAGTTGAAGAACTCTCAAGACTATTGAGAAATTCTAGGCTGAGATACAAGAAAAGGAAGAAAAACAAAAAAAATCATAAAGAAAAAGAAATGTATAAAGAATTGAGTTCAAACCTTCATCACAAGTATAAACACAATAGATTAGCATGTGAAGCTTGCAGTCTTAATGTCCTTTAAAAGACTCATTCATCTCCTGATCCTCAAACCTTCAGAAAACCACTGTCTTTCAGCCTTCTTGTGAGGAGAAGATGTCCAGAGCACAGGTAGGACATTTCTCATGCTCTCTTTATCTGAAAAGGTTTTGAGGAACCAATCTACTCATCAGCTCCTTGATCATTGCCGAAGTCGTTGCTCAACATTTGCAAAGATGTTTCAGTTTGCCATACATCTCCTATAAGAAATCTACCTTAGAAAAATGTTTGTGTGTGTGTGTGTGTGTGTTTTAATCCCATTTATATCCCGCCCTTCTCTGAAGACTCAGGGCGGCTTACAGTCTAAGAAGCACAAATCAAATGTGCTTAGCAATAGCCTTTATTCTATTACAAAGTCATCTTATTGCCCCCAACCATCTGGGTCCTCATTTTAATCCCATTTATATCCCGCCCTTCTCCAAAGACTCAGGGCAGCTTACAATCTAAGAAGCACAAATCAATGTGCTTAGCAGTAGCCTTCATTCTATGTATATGCCTGCTTATTAGGGCTTTTGCCCCCCCCCCCAAAGCGGCATTTTTTTTTTTACAAAGTCAGCTTATTGCCCCCAACAATCTTTGTCCTCATTTTACCTACCTCGGAAGGATGGAAGGCTGAGTCAACCTTGAGCCTGGTTTACTTCTCTTGCACCCTGTCTCTCCACAACAGGATATTTAAAATGGCCTTAAGTTCTGCACAAAAGCAGAATTTTCGGAAGATTACATTATTAGTTATGTTAACATGGGGCATGGTGAGTATTTAGGAGAATCCCAAAAATAGTTTTCCTAGACAGGCTCCATAGAAACAAGTTATTTGCCAGACTAAGATCAGCAATCTTTACATGTGATCCATCTTACTGGCTGCCCCAAATACTGACTGCCCAGGGCATTAAATAAGCAAAATAATATTCCTCCCTCAGCTCTCTGAATACTTTGTCTCAGCTAATTTTGAAATTATGGTGGCTTCTTTTCCAGTTTATCCTTAGTAAACAAAGAACAAACAGTATTTAAAGAAAATAACAGCAAGATTCATTTTCACTTCTGAGCTGTAAAAACCTTTAATGCCAAGATAATAAAAAAATAAATTCCTGAGCTTTTGATTGCAGATATAAAGCTTTGTCAAATATAAGCAGAAGGAGGCCTCAGGAGGAGAGCTACACAAATTTCAATGGAAAAATGAATTTTATCCATCCTTGCATAGGAATCTGACCAGTTTAAGGAGCAAGAACATTCTCTATATCCTTCATTTCCCTTGTGATAGCAAAAACATGTAGTTCATGGGGAGCATTAGTTAATTTAAAATGCTCTGTTATAATACTATAATAATATAGTTCATCTTTTCAAAGTTTCTTTAGGGCTTGGAAATAAATAACAGAATAACAGGGTTGGAAGTGACCTTGCAAGTCTTCCAGTCCAATCCCCTGCTCATGCCGGAGACCCTATACAATTTCAGACAACTGGCTCTCCAGTCTCTTCTTAAAAGTCTCTAGTGATGGGGCACCCACAACATGATGCTGCCGGCATCATCTTCCCATCGTCCTGTGCGCCCCCACAGGGAGGGCCTTCTCAGGGTACCGCCGGCGGGTTATTCCCAGGGGAAGGGCGTTCTCTGTGGGTGCGCCTGGCCTATGGAACCAACTACCCACGGAACTTAGGACTGCCCCCGACCTTCGCTCATTTCGCCGGGACTTGAAAACTTGGCTCTTCAATCTGTTTGGTCCAGACTGTGGGGTTGTTAATTTAACTGGATTTTAGATTTACTCTTGGGGCTTGAATTTAATTTAATTGTTTTATTTGTTTTAAATTTTTTGTATTCATGGTTTTAACTGCCCTGTAAACTGCCCTGAGTCCTACGGGAATAGGGCGGTATACAAATCCAATAAAATAAATAAATAAATAAATCTAAAGGCAAGCTGTTCCACTGGCTGGTTGT
The DNA here is from genome assembly GCF_947247035.1 of Vipera ursinii. NCBI lineage: Eukaryota > Metazoa > Chordata > Lepidosauria > Squamata > Viperidae > Vipera > Vipera ursinii. The sequence continues at coordinate 12,550,763 of NC_139520.1, forward strand.
TCCCACTGCCAGGAAATTTCTCCTTAGTTCTAGGTTGCTTCTCTCCTGTTTCATTGCTTCTTCTCTTGCCTTTGGAAAATAGGTTGACCCCCCTCATCATCACCCACAGTTTCTATCAGACAAGCCATTCCACTGGCTAATTGTTCTCATTGTTAGGGAGGAGGAGGAGGAGGAGGAGGAGGAGGAGGAGGAGGAGGAGGAGGAACTTTAAAACATGTAAAATTGTTTTTCACCTGACTGCACTTCTCATGCATATTTCCTTTCTCATTCTTCAGAAAATTTATTCCCTAGATTATGTACTGTCCTTGATGTTCCTGGGAATTCTGAGTGCAAATTGAAGGCAAAATGCTACACTTGATATCATAGTATGATTCCTGCCCCCCCACCACCACCACCATTCAAAGCTGCATAAGCAGTCATTTTTCTATCCTTTGCTATAAATTCATGGAGAAAACTCTGAAATTTACCATCTTGGCCTACGTTATCTCTAAACGTATGATAGTTTTACAAGCCATAAGGGAAAATGTGAATGATTTATTGCATTTTGCCATAACCAATGACAACCAAGGACTTTATGGTGCACTTTTCTTATGCAGTATGCTATCAATATGTAAAGCATGAGCAACAATGCTCCTCTATAAAAATAAAAGTCTCGGGCTTGGCGCACCATTCCTGTGTCAAAAAGGAGAAAAGTTACCCATCCAATTACTCAGGAAAGTAATGATTAGATAGCTGGCCCACGCTTGGTTTTTTTTTCCACAGGCCCAAAATATTGCCAGGAACCTGTGTGGAATATAGGAATTCATGAAAATTGTTGCTATAATCCTAATGCATACTTAATTTGAAAAAGAAATATGGTTGAACATACTTAGTGAGCATGAACAGGGTTGGAATATATGATGGAAGAAATATTCAATAATGGAGTACAGGAAGACTTCAACTTACAACCACAATGTAGCCCCAAAGTTCTGTTGCTAAGTGAAACGTTTGATATAAGTGAATTTTGTCCCATTTTACAACTGTGCTTGTGACAGTTGCCAAGTAAATCACTGCAGTTGTTAAGTTAGTAACATGATTGTTAAGTGAAGCTGGCTTCCTTACTGACTTTGCTTGTTAAAAGGTTGCAGTGACCACATAATCCTGGGACACTGCAACATGGGTCAGTTACCAAGCGACTGTGCCTATAAGAAGGTTGCAGTGATCCTAAGTGTGAAAAATAGCCATAAGTCACTTTTTTTGATGCCGTGGTAACTTTGGACGGTCGCTAAATGAACCGTTGTAAGTCAAGAACTACCTGTAGCGGTTCAAAACAACTTTCTCTTGTAATTATTATAAGGGTTGCATTCAGTGGTGGCTTGCCGAATGTTTAAGAGCTGCTGCCGTTGGTTCAACTGCTTTTGCCACATTGCTGTGCTAACCATGGAAAAGTTGACAGCCGTGTTAGGAGAGGAAGCTCACTTCGGCTGTCAACCAGTTCATGAAATCCCAGAAAATTTAATAATTAGCTTATAATTTCATTCACGAACGGGATAAATGATAAGCATAGAATGGATATAGCAAAATTAAAACTATTTAAGGAGTGGACAATTCCTTCCTTCCTAGTCTTCCCAAGGCTGCTGTTGAAAACTCATAGCACCATTGGTCTCAAGGCCACCGGACTTTCTTTTTTCTCTTTGAAACGAGCACTTCCCAGAGGTGCAAATCAATTAGCCTAATTTTGCTCCTATACACTGAGACCAGGTGGTAGCTGAGTCCATTCTCTTTGGAGAGTGAGTATCTGTTTTGCCCCAGTCTCGGTTATGCCTAATAATGGTTTCACTCATTTTATATCGGGGACTTTTGATTAATATATTCCACCGAGAGTCATGCATTATGAGTTGGGTGGCCTTCTAAATTCCATGAATAAATAAATACCTCCTCCAACTTTCCTATAGGCACAGCCTCGCCTTTTCCACAAATCTCATTCCCTGCCCCCTACTGCTAGTGTCCAATATACTACCCTAAAGGGTGCCCAACCTGTAGTACTGGTTTGAAAGAAAGAAAAAAAGAGATACAACTTTATATTAATAAACATAAAAAGAAAGCATGCAGGTAATTAGGACTGGGGTACAAGAACAATTAGAAATCTCTTTTCTAGTTGCCAGTGATCCTTCAACCTTCATTAAGAAACATGTAAATTTCAAGGATGCCGATTAACAGAGTGAGTGAATTTCAAGTGAGTTACATAACCCCCCACCCCCACCCCCTTCTCTTTATTTCCTCTAACCCAGTCTAACCAACACATCATCAAAATTCTGGCATGTTCACATGGTCAGGAGATCTGAGAAGAGATCAGGAGGAAGTCTGTTAAATCAAAGGTGTTCCCTGTTGGAGGAAGATTTCTAATAAGTTGACTTTCTTTTGTTTGGGGCATTTGGTACAATTCTGTCATGGCTTCAAAGGAAAGAGCAAAGGGGAGACAAAAGAACAGGAGCCACTGACTTCTCACTTGCAAACACATTCTAATCCCATTGGGTGCTCCTTAACTCATGCTTTTACTTCTATCAGTCACTATCCGTCCAATTAAAAACAGTGTCTGCATTTGTCAGGCAGAGAAATTATCCTGCTCTTTCAAAAAAGAATTCTGTATTCATTTATTTATACACACGTACATAAATACAGCATTTCTAGGCTACCTCCCAATGGATTCTGGATGCCAAACACTAACACATCAACAAAGAATTAAAACAAACCACTATTAATAAACTAATTACTATACATATTCAAAACCATCATGGTGGGCCCATTCAGATTAAACTAAAGGTGCGGTAAGAAGATGGTTTTAATCTGTTTACTAAGAGGCAGAAAGATAAGATTTGTAGGAATATCCAGGGTTCTATAAGGAATATAAGAGCCTTGGTGGAGTAGTGGGCTAATGCCTCCTTATGTAACACTATAATAAATAAACACCAGCTGCCTGCAATTAGTGCAGGTTCGCATCCCACCAGGCTCAAGGTTGACTCAGCCTTCCATCCTTCTGAGGTAGGTAAAATGAGGACCCAGATTGTTGGGGGCAATAAGCTGACTTTGTAATAATGCCGCTTGGGGTGTGTGTGAAAGCCCTAACAAGCAGGCATATACATAGAATGAAGGCTACTGCTAAGCTTGTAAGCCGCCCTGAGTCTTCGGAGAAGGGCGGGATATAAATGTAATAAAAATAAATAAATAAAATAAATAAAATACAACTGAATTACCCTGTTTATGTACTGTGTGCCTCAGAAGAAAGAGGGCCTAGCTAAAGGCCTAGCTAAACAATGGCCCAGTAGACAAATCCATTAAGAAGAGAAGAGAACAAAAGGAAGTTGAAGAAGAAAAAGGTAAACCTTTAGATGCATTTGCCTCCTCAAACTGGGCTTGTAAATAGATTAAAACAATCTTATTACTGAGCCTTTAATCAAGGACAGAAACAATCTAGAACTAAGGAGAAATTTGCTAACAGTGAGAACAATTAATTTGGGGTTCTGTAACAATTTGTCCTATAGGGACGCGGTGGCTCAGTGGGTTAGGACACTGAGCTTGTCGATCAGAAGGTCAGCAGTTTGGTGGGTCGAATCCTGAGTGCCACGTAACAGAGTGAGTACCTGTTACTCGTCCCAGCTTCTGCCAACCTAGCAGTTTGAAAGCATGTAAAAATGCAAGTAGAAAAATAGGGACCACTACGGTGGGAAGGTAACAGCGTTCCGTGCACCTTTGGCATCTAGTCATGCTGGCCACATGACCACGGAGACGTCCTCGGACAAGTTCTGGCTCTTTGGCTTTGAAACGGAGATGAGCACTGGCCCCTAGAGTTGGAAACGACTAGCACGCATGTGCGGGGGAACCTTTACCTTTACCTAACAATTTGTCCATTCCAATCATTTATTTTTTTACTCATCTGAGCCACATACGAAGCTACACAGGTAAACACTGATTTTATTGACCTTGATTGACTTTCCAAAAAAAAATATGGAATCACTGTCTAATGTTTTCTCACAACCAGTTAAAAAAAATAATCATAACTATATAGAGCAGGGGTGTCCAACCTTGGCAACTTTAAGACTTGTGGACTTCAACTCCCAGAATTCTCCAGCCAGCAAGGGGACTTCTGGGAGTTGAAGTCTACAGGTCTTGAAGTTGCCAAAATTGGACACCCTTGATATAGAGGAAAGGATTTTCTATTTTGAGAAGTCCTCCAGTTTAGAGGAGAAAAGAGGAAAGACCCTCGCCACCAAATACTTTCAATCTTCCAACCATTGCAAAAGTACTCTACTTTTCTTCCATATTAGCCAACATGTAGCCATATATTTCTCAGATGAAATTTCCAGGAAACTCTGCATTCCTCTATATCTATTTCAGTGGGTTTTTTTTTTGACAAGGCAAAACAAAGAGTTAAGCAACAGGAGATGCCATTTCCAGCTCACCTTGCTAAGCAAGGCTGACTTCAGCTAATTAAAAATGTTGCAAAGCCTGCATGTATATTAATACTGTCATGGCCCCTTAGTTCAACCTATTTACCATGTCTCCTGTCTCCATTCCAGAGATAAGTGAAAAACAAATGAGATCTCCTGCATGTCTCTTTCATGTCTTAGTTGAAGTCTTCAATCTAGACATAACAGGACGCTCATACCAATTTTGTTCAGCTTCTCAATGTGCCTCCTGTTCTGCTAGTAATAAAGCAGAAGACGATTATTATTATTTTTTTAAAAAAAAAGAAAGAAAAAAAAAGACGTTCAGCCCTGACATTTGTTAAACAAAGATCTTTGAAGGAACAATCACATAAAATAAAACTGTACTATTTGCCTCAAATTACGATGATTTTAAGACTGATAATGCTGAGAGAGAGGGAGAAAAAAAGATTCCAGCAAAATGCTGTTAAATTAATTGCTGCTCTACAAGGGAAGCATTAAAATGCTGTAATTAAGTGACCTACTGCTTGAGACAATTTCCATATAGTTAACAACCATTCTTGCAAGAGATATGAATGACAGTACTTTGGAAAGAAAAGAAAAAAAAGACTCCAGTTGCTGAAGTCAACAGACCAACAAGGCAAATGCCTTTGATTCAGTTTCCAGTTGTACCTTCCATTTTGGGTATTTGCAAATATGAAATCTAGAATATTAGTTCCTTAAAGTAAATCAGACACGCTAATCCAGCAACCTAATTTCCATAGCTTGGTTCTTGAAACTTTTATTTGTGCAGAGGATTTATGGAACAGGATTCTACAAATGCAATAATTTAACAGATAAATTTAACAAATGAAACTATTATTTGCTATCCTGGTTTTTTTTTTAAATGATATTCTTTGGTGCAACAAATATGCAAAGCTGATTGAAAAAATCAGCTTGAATCTTTTTGATTCTTTTTTACACTTGATTTTAATGCCATAGAAAAGGGGGATTTGTGTTTTGTTTTCTTTTTTTTTAAAAAGCGGCACTCTATATTAGATTGCAATCTTTATTTCTCTTTCATGGCTAATTGTTCAACAATTATTCTGGCATGTTCACAAAAGCAAATAAAGATCTGGCCACAGTATTAGCAGAACTGGTGTGGTTATGTTTGATCAACGGGTATGAGATTTTCATGGAGATTCAGCTCTGTTCTTTTTTTTTCTGTTTTAATGGAGGTTGGTACTAATATTTCAGTTTTCAGCCTTACTATCTAGAATTTATTTTGATAGATAGATTGTTTAATAACAATCTTTGATAGATTGTTTAATCAACTAATAAGTAAATATTGAAAATGTTCTGTTTTCAAATTCCAGTACCATTTTGGCTCTCCCCAGTCTGATTTTTTTAAAAAAAAATATATCTACAATCCCACTTCGTCCCTTCTAAGGATATTGAATACAATCACATCTAACTGAACTCTGGACATCTCTTTTAAGAAGAGATTGGACAGCCATTTGTCTGAAATGGAATAGGGTGTCCTGCTTGAGCAAAGGGTTGGGCTAGATGACCTCCAAGTTCCTTTTAAACTCTGTTATTCTCTTCTCTTCTAACACATCTACTTAAAACAAAGGCCATTTGAGCTGATATAAGAAACTAAGGATAACCCTGTTGTACGAGATAAAGGATTATCCTTTAAAAGGATTATCTTGCTGTATAGGATAAAATCTCACAAACAAAGGAAGTAGTAGACAGACATTCTCAGAAATTCTGCAGGTACAAAATCAGGTGACCAGTTTTCATCCTATTAAGGGGATACTGAGAACAATGGGAATGAAACATTAGAATTGTGTCTATGGTTAGCGGTCTGAATAATTAAGGAATGTAACAACTACTTCATAATATGCTATTAACATAATGACCAATTTCTTCCTATTGGATTGCAAAAAAAGTTAAAATGATGCTAAAATTGAACTCCAATGCCTATGACGAACTCTCATACTATGTAATTGGTTATTGCTTCTTCATTCTGTGAGACATTAGAAAAAACAATTTTGGCTGCTAATCATCTTTATCAACATTTAGCAAAGGGAAATAAGAACTATCAAAACCTTGACACTTGGAGAGAAAACATCTTGAATAAATTTTCCCAAATAGCCATGAAAATATAATCTGTTACTACACTAATCAGAGGAGAAACTGCTAAACCATACATGCTCCTCTTCAATTCATATAGTGAATTATTGATTGATTGATTGATTGATTGATTACAGTAACATCTATTAGAGTGTCATTTTTTCATTGGTTAAATTTATGGTTAATTTTCCATCATGTTGAAATCTCTATTAAATTCTGCACTAATTGCATTAAAACAATACAATTTTGTAGATGAGATTAGCACATGGGCTCAGGACATTGCCCAAGATCTAATTTTCTCAATAATATGACAAAAAACACATCCAAATTATTGTACAAAAGCACAGTTGAAATCCTACTTCTTCCTAAATTTAAAAGAAATTCTGTGGCAAAGGAATTGTTTATTATAGATGTCATCTTTTTTTTCCAAAACTCCAAGTCATATATTAAATTACTGCTTTTTCACATAACCTGTGGTTTAAAAGGAAAAAAAAGAAACAATTGTCCATGAAAATTGCAATGTAATTAAAGCACTCCTTTTTCTCAAGAGACCAACTGTAATTTATTTTTTATATTTATTCAAGTGCCTAATCTGTATAATAGTAAGAAACATGAATGAACTCCTTCCTTCCTTTTTTCCTTCCTTCCTTCCTTCCCTCCTTCCTTCCTTCCTTCCTTCCCTCCTTTCTTTCTTTCCTTCTGTCCTTCCTTACTTCCTCCCTCCATCCCTTCTATTCTTCCTTCGTCCTTTCCTCCTTTCCTCCCTCCCTCCTTCCCTTCCTCCGTTCCTTTTTTCCTCCTTTCCTTCTTTCCTTTCACATTTCTTCCCTCCCTCCCTCCTTCCCTCCCTTCCTATACACACCCACACACAGACATATACATTATATATACTAATCACAGTCCATTTTGAATACATGGCAGAAAATAAGAGTCTTGAGAATTAACAAGATTGATTCTGTATGGTACAAAGCCATTACAGAATATAGTTGTTCTGCTTCAGAGACTACAAAACCTCCTCCCAAAAGGTAAGAGAGAAAATCGGTCATGGAGAGAACGTGTAGCGTCCCTGACAATACTGTGGACCCTGGTCAAGCAGTGCTTATATGCCATGTCCCAGATAGAAGGAAATGGAGATCTAATAATCTTTTCTGCCATCCTCACCACTCTGTTTGTGAAATGTTGCAAGGACAATAGGTTGGATTTCTTCTTCCAGAAATCCCCATTTGCCTCTTAAGTTTGACTTAAGACAGGATGGGGAATTCCATCGTGCTGTTCAAAATCACCGTTCAGTTTATAATAGCTTTTCAAAACTATTTTGAACAACGACAAAAAAAAAACATTCTCACATTGTAGGGTACATAAACTGATTATTGTGAGTAATAAAGTAGTCGGCATGGAGTAAGCACCAAGATCGGTAAAAATCCTAAAAAGGGTTATAAATCCAGAAGCTAATGCACAGAGCTCAGCAGAAACTCTGTTTCAGCCATCTGAACCAGAAAATTGTAAGCAAGACTTTAAGAGCAGGATTAAAATATATCCAGCTGTCATTGGATTGTCTTATTTCTAGTTGGCTATGAACAGAGATAACATAGCTGGGCAATCATGCTGGGTGAAGAAACGTCAGATGGGTTTCCAGCATAGCAATGTTCGTTCCTAGCATAGGGACAGCATTAAATCTGAAGCCAGTACTAAATTGCATTTGTTATATGCAATTTAAAGAAATGCAGTGGATTGAAAAAACAAGGTATAATGCCCTGTGTCTTCTGTTGTTTTGTGGGTACATGGCATTTTCTTCCCAGACATCGAAAATGCATATTTCAAGAGGAATCAGCAACACAGCCTATCTTCTGCAGGTGAATCGTCTCAACTTCTGTAGTTAATGTATCCCTTGGTTCGGTTGCAGACCTTTGCTTTGCATTCTAATGTGTGTGAATGGCTGGTTGCATTTATAAGGGAGCTCCATACATTTTCTTAATTTGGGGATAGGCAGTCTGATGTGCTTCTCAAGGGTTGGATATAATTTCCCAGATCTTTGCCACTCAGCAAACTAGTTGGAAATGTTGAGAAGATTGGAGACGTTCAGTCTAGACCAAGAGTAGGTATCTTCTGAGGGATGCAACTCAACCTCTGACTTTCTTGAGGCACCACAAGAGACCAATTAATGACATGTTGGACATGGCTGGGCTTTTCAAGCTATTTGGGGTGGTAGGTTGTGGATGTTATAATTTTCACTCTTATTCCATCTCTTACACAAGCACACTGGTACAATTGTGAAAATGGTCCAATTTGGAGTCCTGGGAGGATTACCCTGGGCAAGGTGAAGAGAGAAAAAAATGGAGGTGGGGCTGGTCCATCACAGTACTAATGTACCAATGTTTCTGTCACTGTTTCTCTCCATGTTCCTCAATTTATCACAATACCTGGGGCAAGAGATAGAAGCAACATCTAGAACCTTGAATCTACTATGAACCTTGGAGACCCATTTTATTTATACATACATTCTCTCCCTCCCTCCCTCCCTCCCTCTCTCTCTGTTTCACTCTTCCATAGTTTATCCTCTCATTCACTCAAGACCTAAGACAGGGAAGCTCATATTTATACAAACTAGAAAGGAGCTTGTTATCTGTCTTCAGAATGGGGCAGAAGATGTGATCGCAGAATCCTTTTCTACAAGTTTTGGAATTCCAATGGGAAATACATGAAGAAGCTTTATGCAATAAGATTGTGTTCACAATACATGCCACACATTTGTTTCCAAGGCCACTGTGGGTAAAACAGTTAAATAACTCCACTCTGAACCAAGAATTTCTGCTTTTTTTCAGCTATGAACTCATTAGATGCTGTTAGACTCCCAAGGGATGAATCACCATAAGAGTAATAACAGAGCAGTATACAAGAAAGTCATATAATGTCATTTCCAAGAACAGAAAGAAAGAAATTCAAAAGTTCAAAGGAGGGCAACAACTAAATTCAAATTTCACAGAAGCCTATGGAAGATCTGGAATTCAGTAGAATGGTTCATTTGACAAAGTGATACAAAGCAATAAAGACTAGGGGAGAATTAAGGGGAAAAAATCACAAAATAGGGCAGATGTTTTAGCTGTGATGTTAGCGCTATAGTCAGTCTTAATCTAGAGATTGGAGATTGAGTCCATTAATCATGAGTACGTGCTGCAGATATCAAATTGAACCTTACATTTCTGAGACAAAGATGCAGTGTCTAACCTCCTGGTTCTGAAAACCACAACAACTGCTTATGTCTCAGATCTGTCATCTGCTTTAGGTGAATCAGCTCTTATTCTGATAGAAAACTGAAATCAAGGATATTACAGCAGTCTTTGCATGAACATTACTGAGATTTCTATTGGATCAGTTTGCATACTATACAGTAGAACAAATCCTTTTAATAAAAACAATTACAGAAGTATATATTACTTTTTGGTCAGGTAAGCTCATATTTATACAAAGTAGGAAGAATATCTTTGTTATGCTGGCATTTCAGCTCATGTATTTGATTTTGGTCATTGGCCAAATAAACAGTATTTCATTTCATTAGTAAAAACTACCAAATCCTTCCAATGTTATAATATATACAGTTATATCTTATTGATTTGTAAATCTTTTTGTTAACCATGTAATCTATGGGAACTTTGGTTATTTGAGAAATGATTCAATAACCTGATTTATTCACTTGGTTTCTGTTTCAGCTTTCAAAACTCTCAACACCGAAATGTAACACAAAACTATGGATTTTATTGTGAAACTTTCCTTGAAATACCCTGGAAGACTGTTTCTGCTCAACATCAACAACACTGAATTAAGTGATGAAATTCAGTAGCTGGGTTCCCCTTTTGCAATCCACCATGGTTTATTTACCAAAGGATTGCTAAATTAAAATTGGATGGATTCCCATATTGCACAACTTAAAAACCACTCACAACTCACCATGACTGGGATAAGACTTGGGCTGAGATATAAAAGCTGAACTGCAACTGAAACTCTACCTACCTACCTACCTACTTATCATCTATCTATCTATCTATCTATCTATCTATCTATCTATCTATCTATCTATCTATCTATCTATCTATCTATCTATCTATCTATCTATTTATCTATCTATCTCATCTGTTTAAATTTATATCTATATTTTTGTGGTAAATCTAATTCTCCAATCTCTTTCTAGTGAACTAATGCAAAAATTCTGGAAACCTGAGAAACAGAAATATATTCCACACTTCTTTCTCAGTCACATTCATCAGCAATTCTTACCAACCCCCCCACCCCCACCCCCAATACTTAGATGAAGATGTTTTTTAGCCCCTGACAATTTGACAAAATGCCAAATTGAACAAGGACAAGCAGCATAAAGAGAAAAATCCTCCTGACCTAACTTTGTACCAAAATCTAGGAAAATCTAGATCTTCTGAATTGCATGTTTCAGTTTTAGCCAAGGCAATTTTTGCAACCTCAGAGCAATTTACTTTGTAGCTAGTACACTTAGCCCATTCCTTGATTAGCACTTCCTCATTATTTTTTCAAGTGAGGTTTAATGGAAGAAAATTCCATCAGGATTAGATTTGTCTCATTAGCATCATGTACCAATTCAATTAAGCCCATTCACTGTATAGCCATACATATATTTTCTCAGCTAATAATGCCCTTGCTGTAGTCCTCTTCGAGTTTGGTCAACTTCTCACTGTCTTCCTTATGTGCATTTTAATCTGTGGATTTCCTAAAGCTGGGCAGTATGGCATAAGTTTTTTTTTTAAAAGAAAGAAAATAAATGTGTGGGAGGGACAGGAAAACACTGTTGAGCAAAGAGAAAAGTCATCAGAAGGCGTGAATAGAAAAAACGGCAGGGGGATGGCTGATGCAGAAAACTCTCCAATGAAAGAAAATTTGATCATAGTACATTTCACAGTGTGAATCATGCTGTTTTTTTAGATAAGCTGCAAAATAAAGTTTAGCAGGGCATGTTGTTTTACAAGTTGATGATCCTTCAGGCTGTGTGAACCTTAAGTGCAAACAGTCTCCTGGCTTGGATTTCTGCATCTTTGCTACTGATTTATTTATCACATTTATATGGTCACCTATTTCCTGAAAAGCAATTCTGAGCTGTGTACAATTTTTACTTCTTTTTTTTTCAGGGGATATCATTCTCCTGCCCCCCTCCATTTTTGAGACTTGGTTTTATGAATTTGTTGTTGTTCAGATGCTAAATTGTGTTCCACTCTTCACATGGACCATAGCACGTCAGGCCTCCTGTCCTCCATTATCTCCTGGCCTATGCCCAAACACATGCCCACCCATCTATCAGTGTCTTTCCCAAGGAATCCTCTCTTCTCATTTGGTGGCCTAAGTATTTGAGCTTCAGCTTCAATATCTGTCCTTCCAAAGAAGAGTCAGGGTTGATTTCCTTTAGAGGTTTTATGAATAACCATGGCTAACTGAACCAGCCACAACTGATGGGTTCGCACTTCACTCTAAATGACATTATTTCAATCATAGCCTTTCTTGCAAAAAATTCCTGATGAGATAGAATTCACCTATCTCAGCACCTACTTTGTGCTTATACCAAACCTTTGAGAGGAACCAACTGGCCCAAAGTCACCCAGTGAAAGTGCCCTTTGATATCAGGTACAGTGACGTCTATAGTCACATCAGAACTTCAGGTAATGATCTTACATGCCTACTAGAGCACTGCATGGCTATCAGCCCTTATTCTATGAATCAATCTGCAAGGTGCAGATCTACAGTAATGTAGCCTTTGAACCCACCTTGAGGATATTGTGCTTGATGGCCTTTAGGACCTAATTTTGACTTAAGTTTGGGTTGGCTATTTAGCTGATTGGTCCATGTTTGGCTATGTCGATGATATTTCTATCACTCTTCTTGAAAGCCAGGAGTATTATTATAGTTCAATCCTCAAACTATAGGGACAGGAGAATCCAGCCCTATAGAAGGGGGATTATTAGAATTAGAATAACAGACTTGGAGGGGATCTTGGAGGTCTTCTAGTCCAACCCCATGCTAAGGCAGGAAACTATACCATTTCAGACAAATAGTTTTCCAATCTTAAAAACTTCCAGTGTTGGAGCAATCACCACTTCTGGAGGCAGGTTGTTCCATTGGTTAATTGTTCTAACAGTCAGGAAAGTTTTCCTTAGTTCTAGGTTGCTTCTCTCCTTGACTAGTTTCCATCCGTTGCTTCTTGCCCTGCCTTCTGGTGCTTTGGAGAATAGCTTGACTCCCTCTTCTTTGTGGCAGCCCCTGAGATATCAGAACACTGCTATGATGTCACCCTTAGTCCTTCTTTTCATTAAACTAGACATACCCAATTCCAGCAACTGTTCTTTGTATATCTTAGCCTTCAGTCCCCTGATCATTTCTGTTGCTCTTCTTTGCACTCTTTCTAGATTTATATCTTGGTGACCAAAACTATGTTTAGGATTGTATGCCAGGAACTATCAATTAGTCAGTTTTTCCTCTTCTCCATCAAAGGCAAAACTATCAACTAGCATTTTCGCATTAGATCTTTTTTTCCAAAATCCACTTGGTAGCTGGAGTTAGGCTGTAAAAGCCAAACATCTGGAGAGGTGATGTTGGTGGAAGTTTCATAGAATGGAACTGCTTGAACTCCCATAGCTTCTTAGCTCAATATCATTGAATTAATTCCTTCCCCACCAATTCAGACAGTGCATTTTGTGCCTAAGCAACAATTTCAAATCCTTTTTTATAGATGTGCACGCATGTTTCTGTCTTAAAGCAAAAGAAAGCATCATCCTTCACGCTGGCCTCTCTCCAGGTTTCTGGTATCAAATAACTTGGGTTCAGTTTAATGCAATGCTTTCAAGAATACTTTGAGAGGTTTTATTTAAGAGCAACCTCAGCCCCACATTCTGACATTTAAAAGAAAAAGAAAAGAAAAGAAAATAGAAGGTCTTGTTTGATTTTATTTAATGTTTATAAAGTTACCTATTCAAGGCCATCCATGTTGCTTTCCATATATTAATACATTTCCCATTAAGTGATTCTTCAAGTGTACATTGTTGCCAGCCCCTCTTTTTAACCAATTTTTTTTCTATTAATTCTTTGGCACAGTCTTCAAGGTTGCGGTGTTCTTTCTTTTGTTGATTCTGTCATCATCATTGTGTCTTTGTTGAACACACCAAATGTGATGGAACAGAGGTGCATTAGTGCACTCATTAAATCTATGGAGTGATCTAAAAAGACATTTGCTTTCCTGTATTTATGACAGCATCCTCATCATTCATTTTAATCTCCTGCATCTCTGGCACCATCTTTTTATCCTTCCAGGAAAGATTAAAAAAAAAGATTCAAGTGCCCTACAAACTATTCATCAAGCACAGTGTTATCTCCATAGGCTGACAACAGGCTTCTGGAAATTCTAGGTAGAGCTATGCATGAATAGCTTTCTGAAAATCACCACCAAATTATTGGGCAAAGAAATTGAATGGCTGCATTTCCCAAGATTTTCCAAAGAAATTATTGGACAATTTCTCAAGGGCAGGACAGCACATTTGGGAAAGCCTCACAAGAAAACTCGTATCTTCCTTTGGGACTGAATCTCTATAGACAAGCATAAAAATGTGGTGTTTTAGAAAGATCAAGTATGAAAATATTAATGGAATTCCATATCATACCAGGCACATATAAAAAGATGAGAAGGTCAAAGAACTTAAGGCAGACCCAAAAGAAGATGGAGATCAGAGATACACTACAGTAGAATCAATCAGCAATGGTGGAGGCCACCAGAAGAGCAAGAACAGGAACTTTGCATCTGCCTCAACATCTGGAGTGGTAAAAGAGGAAGAAAAGGAGAAGAAGAAAATATGAAAATAAGGTATGTTTCCAAAAGTTGCATACCAAAAAAAGTGGCTTAAGAATGAAAAGTTTGTATCAGGAAATGTGGATCTACAATAAAAGGTTTAGATGAAGGAGGTTCACATAAATACAAAGAATTGAGAAATAGGAGTTTCCAAAAAGAAAGCTTCTTGAGAGTTACCTTTAAGAAAGACTACAGATATTAAAGAACATTATTTTTAAAAGCAATATGTTTATAAAAAGCCATTAGAGCAATTGATGGGCCATCATTTTTATTGTCTACTTCAGTCAAATATAGTGGATTTATCCAGGTCTGCAAAAATGTATTCTTCTCTGCAAAAGTTCTCAAAAGAAAACTGGTAGGGGTGCCATGGTGTCAATAAAGTGATGGTAGTAAGAAACCTTGACGATAGCAATAGCAATAGCACTTAGACTTATATATACCTTCACAGTGCTTTACAGCTCTCTCTAAGTGATTTACAGAGTGAGCATATTGACCCCAACTATCTGGGTCCTCATTTTACTCACCTCAGATGGATGGAAGGCTAAGTCAAACTTGAGCCAGTGAGGATGAACTGCTGGCAGCTGGCAGTCAGCAGAACTAGCCTGCAGTATTGCATTTTAACCACTGCACCACCAGGACTCCTACTTTTCCTTCCTGTTCTTCCCTGCATTGCTCGCCTTGAAATTTATAATCCGTGTGTAAGAGTCTGCAAGGGTTTCTTCCAGAGTCTATGATTCAATTACAGCTGAGACGTCACCCAAGCCATAATCCTCTGCTTGATAGACTTGGCCAGCCGCACACCTTAATCAAAGAGGCATCTATGCGGCATTCAAGAGTGTGCTCAGAATTTGAGCATAGCAGCTGGAGAGTGGAATAAAGGCAAAGGACAACAAAGCAGTCATAGCTTGTTGTACTGATGTTCAGCATCACAGCAGTCATTCTGAAAACCAAAGTGAATGTCGGCAAAAGTCCAATGGCTCACTACTGCTGCTGAAAAATGCTCAGTGCCTAAAGTGAGATGAAATAAATCTTGCCATTCCCAAAAAAAAAGTAACCCCAAGCTTTATGTCGCAACATGACATCTGCTCATCACCAATATTTTAAGAGCTCAGTGAAATAATAAAATAGCTGCAATTACTTCTATTAGAAGATGTATATATAATAGCCTCCCATTTAGCACATTCATGTATTAATGTGGGAAAATAGGTCTTGTTCCTGGAATCATGGTCCATCCTTCCTGCAGAACATCTAAGTCTTCAATTAGAGGACAGGTTTTTGGTTGTGTTTTTTTTAAAAAAAATAAATAATAATGGGGGAAAAGTTCACAAGCAACTGCAAAGAAATACTATTGTTTCTACCATTCCAAGTATATCCAAGTATACGTAACTCCCAAGAGTTATGTCATGTATTTGAGATGGGAGGTTCTATGAATCAAAGGAATAAATCAAAGATACAAGCACAATTTTGGAACTTTTTCCAATACTTCAGTAAGTGAATGTGAAAAATTATGACACCATAAGTGACCTAAAAAAAATGCAAGGGATGCAAAAACTGCATAAAATCGGAAGTCTTATGACTGAGCTATATGAATACTGAATTAAACAAAATTACTAGGTAGCATTTACTTAAATAATTCATTGAATTAATCCATTTATATCCTCCATTTGCTGTCTAAGTGGACAGTAAAACAGACTAGCAAGTATATATCATTCTGAATGTTTTTCATTTGTCATCCTCCCTATGCAAAGACACACAATTTCTAGAATCTTAATTCAACAAATATTTTAGCAAATGGCCAATAGTGCAAAGCAATATAATACAATTATGTAGTTAAACTATTGGGCTGGGACTAGATAAGTCCAAGCTCACATTTTCATTTCATTAGTGAGCTCACTCGATAACCTTAAGCCAATCTTTCTCTCAAGTTTGTTGTAGAAGGATAAAATAAGAGTAGACCCCCATGTATGTTGCTTTGAGATCCTAGTATAAAATGTCAAACAAAATATAAATATCTTCTCCACTATTTTAACAGGATATTCAAATGTTCTCAACAGCATAGCTATGGATCTTATATTGTAGGAGAAGAAGCAGAGCATCAGGGGCGAGGAGTCAAAAAAAGAATCAGCCTAGAGTAGCTAAAGGTAAAGGTAAGGTAAAGGTTCCCCCGCACATGCGTGCTAGTCGTTTCCAACTCTAGGGGCCAGTGCTCATCTCTGTTTCAAAGCTGAAGAGCCAGCGCTTGTCCGAGGACGTCTCCGTGGTCATGTGGCCGGCATGACTAGATGCCAAAGGCGCACGGAATGCTGTTACCTTCCCACTGTAGTGGTCCCTATTTTTCTACTTGCATTTTTACGTGCTTTCGAACTGCTAGGTTGGCAGAAGCTGGGACAAGTAACAGGTGCTCACTCTGTTACGCGGCACTCGGGATTCGACCCGCCAAACTGCCGACCTTCTGATCGACAAGCTCAGCGTCCTAACCCACTGAGCCACCGCATCCCCTAGAGTAGCTACGTAGCCATAAATGGACTAAGTCCAATCTCTCTTGACTTCAATTAACCCTTATTTAACCCTTATCTAACCATTAGTTGTCTAGATTCCTGCGCATAAGTGTTTTAGCAATGTATCAGTTTAATTGGAACTTAATGTGTGCCTTTGGTCATTTGTGCTGGACATATACATTCTTCTCAAGCAAATTCCTAATGGATAGAATTTAGGACTCTTTTTCCCCTCACAGTGAGATAGAAAGAATCTGACATACAATTTTCCTGTTGTGTTATCTTTGACTGAGGAAGATTCTGACCTTTCAATATAAACTGGTTGAGTTGTCTTCATCGACCACCCTTCAGCCAAGCATATTGCTGAAAAAAAAGATCAATTGATGGGTTAGGGGAAATCAGAAAGGATTATGCCATTTACTTTAACCAGCCCTTATTTTTCATTTTCATCAGTTTATGTTATGAAAACCGGCTAAAGATCAAGACATTTATATAAATGAACAAGCTAATCATAACCTATAAGAAAATAATTGGCAAAACAAAATGTTCTCTTTAAAAAAAAAAGATGACGAATGAGTAACTTAGAAATAACAACTTAATATATATTATTGTGCAGTAAATCACACTCATATAAACAGCCGTACAAATGACTGAGGGGTAAAATCAGTTGGAGAAATAAAACCATTCTCAATTAAACTTTTAAAATATTATGTAAAACATAGAGTTTGTTTAACCTGTCAGAACTCTTGAAATCAAACCTATACCCATGCAGGAAAAATGTGAAAGTTTTCTTTTGCAATATCTATGAGAAATCAAGTACTGTTTAAATATATATAAATATTTGGCATTTCCTTCACTTTCCCCCAGACCTCTCTCTATTATGCTGGCTGTCAGTTTGCAACAGGGAGATTTTTTTTTAGGCATGTGCTTTTAATATGCAATGCTTCTCATGTCTTCACTGTAAAGTTAAGGAGGAATCACATTTCAAACTACTTCTTTGTGTTTTAACCAGTGTTCTGTACAAAACCTGCATTTTTAACAGAATAAGAGTTGGAAGGGACCTTGGAGGTCTTTTAGTCCAACCCCATTCCAAACAAGTGGTTTTCCAGTCTCTTCTTAAAAGCCTCCAGTGATGGAGCACCCACAACTTCTGAAGACAAGCTGTTCTATTGTTTAACTGTTCTCACTGTCAAGAAAATTCTTCTTAGTTCTAGGTTGTTTCCCTCCTTGATTAGTTTCCATCCATTGTTTCTTGTCTTGCCTTCAGGTGCTTTGAAAAATAAGGTGACACACCCCCCCCTCTTCTTTGTAGCAGCTCCTCAGATACTGGAATGCTGCTATCATGTCACCCCTAATCCTTCTTTTCACTAGACTAGACATACCAGTTGTCCAATTTGATGAAGGAGATTCTGCCTTTGGAATTTGAAATTTATTTCAAAACAAAAGAGAATTTCAGTGAAATTATCCTGGGTGCAGTATGATATCCTTGCATGCTTGGGGCAAAGAGTGGCTAAGGGTTGCATGTTTTCATGATTCTGTAATCACTCCAACTCTCTGCAGCCTCTTATGGATTCTTATGTTTCAGTTTACACAAAAGGGAAGATCTAGAAGATAGCAAGGAGAAAATAGTAAATCACAAAACCACTCCACCACTTTCAATAACCAAGCAAACTTCAACCTGTCCCCCTCCCTTAAGAAAACAAAAGATGTTTTACAGGAGAAGACAACATCTTATGAATTGCAAAAGAGATGTTGGTATAGAATTACATTTATCTAACTTTTAAAAGTAAAAGTTTCAAGCCTAACCCCATGGCCCTCCAAATGTTGCCAAACTATAACTGCCAAGATCCTTCCCCAGCAGGCTAGGGATATTTGGAGTTCGGAAAACCAGAATCTCATCAAACCTGCTTGAGAACAGAGCCGTGCAATCTTTCTCAATCCAATAAAGGAGAATATTTATTGCTCAGTGTTGAAATGAAGGATCCTTGGTGCTCTCTGAGCTGGGTTGTTTTCTTGTAGATGTTTCATTACCCAAACTAGGTAACTAGCACTGATGGTGTTACATGTTTTGGGTAAGGAAACATCTACAAGAACACAACCAAGCTTAGAGAGCACCAAGGACCCATCATTTCTCAATCCAATGACAACGTGTGCATTATATCATTGCACAAATTATGTGAGCTGTGTGATTTGTATGATGATGCCATAATGAATATAACATTGTTTGCCCTCCCACTTCTCCTACAGACATCCAAGAATCTGTATCTTTTGCTTCTTTCCTTGCTGAAAAAATCCTGAAATATTGTGCTGTATGTTTTGGTGGCCATCCTAGCATCAATGTGGACACGTTTAAAATTCCAGCAATAGAGCAGGACAATGGTTTAACTTCTCTTTGCTTCTTTCTTTCTTTCTTTTCCTTAGGAGTTCATTAGATCACTTCCCCCATCACACACTCAACAAAATCGCTTTGCCATTAAGTGTACAGCACACGAATATGGTACTTATCAATGTGAACAGCTAGAAAAGAAAGTTGTCACTGTAATTTTTAAAAAGTGCCACTCACCCCTAAGTTCCTTTCCTCCCCAGGATAAACAGAAATTTATCTGAATAATTGGCATTTTGTCTGCTACATTTATGGAATGCATGTATCATTTTTAGTTCATCAGATAAGGCTACTGCCAAGCGCAAGGTTACATAACTGGTGAGCAGAGGCAAGATCCCGGTTGAAACCTGAACAAACTAGCTGTGGAAAATTATTTTCTTTGCTCTTTCATCTTTTAATGCTTTCAATCTAATCAGGCTGAGGCCTTCCCCCACCCACCCAAAAAAACACAACCCTACGTGAGACACTTCAACTGAAAAAGGAAGCCCCAGTTACAGAAATATAAGACTTTTGCAACAAAGCTTAAAATTATTCGGATAAAAATCAAAAGTCTGTTTCAGAATCACCATGGGGTTTAATATCCCTCTTTTTTGTGGTGATGTTGATGCTCCGTTCCTCTCTTTTATTGCAGTCTTTTGAGATAACATGTTTTGAACTTTAGTTTCCTTTATTCCAACTCAGGGGAACCTCGCGTGCACTGCTACATAAAACAACCATCCTATGATTTTAATCTTTGTGAAACACAAAGTCAACAAATTTAAGGGATATTCATAGGCCGGGTGAACTGCTAACTCAACTATACCTGCCACTTAGCAAAGAGAAGTAGGGGTTAAAATGCCTTAAGATGACTAACACTTCTATTCCATTCATTATCCAATTGTTGAGATCCTCTTCCACTTTGGGGGGTGTTCCCTTTCCACAGCAGCACAATGTTTATTTAGTCATAAATACACCAATAGAGGCATAGTCCAGTCACAGTTGCTGATTTTGTTGTTGCTTTTTTTTTTTAAAAAAAGTTGAGATTTCAGTCTTGTGGTTGCATTTAATACCTTGACTTTTCTGATTCTACCATCCATTGTAGCCTTATCTCGATGCACGCTAGTCTCAAAAGGATTAACTCTCTTTCAGCTATATTTTTTTCGTATTTTTATTTCCTCTATCATTCAGCTACCTAAATTTCACCATGGAATGGAATGGAATAGAATAGAATAGAATAGAATAGAATAGAATAGAATAGAATAGAATAGAATAGAATAGAATAGAATAGAATAGAATAGAATAGAATAGAATAGAATAATATATGATGAATGGAATGGAATGGAATGGAATGGAATGGAATGGAATGGAATGGAATGGAATGGAATAGAATAGAATAGAATACTTTATTGGCCAAGTGTGATTGGATACACAAGGAATTTGTCTTCAGTGCATAAGCCCTCAGTGTACATACAAACAAAAAGGTAGTACAATCACAATAATAATAATAATAATACCAATGATAGAAGGATAAAAAGAATCATAAATTAAAAGTAGTAGCAATGGCTCAGTGAGTAAAGATTCTGAGCTTCGAAAGCTGACAGCCTGGGTTCAAGACTCAAACACTGTGCAACGGGATGTGCTCCCGTTCAGTGGTGGGATTCAAATATGTGAACAACTGGTTCTCTGTGTGGATGCCGCTTCTGAAAGTCCATTTTGGGCCTGGGCAACAAAAATTTAGCTACCAGTTCTGCCGAAGTGGTGCAAACCGGCTGAATCCCACCACTGCTCCTGTTCCTTCCCCAGCTCCTGCACACCTAGCAGTTCAAAAGTATGCAAAGCACTGTGGCCTACAGTCAGACATAACTGGAGAGGGAAACCTCTACCTTTAAGGACTAGTATTGCTTCTTTTCTCATGCTTCTCCTACCCCTCCTCTTCTTTGAAATCGCATCTTTTACATTCTAACGCTGGGGAAAGGGACTGTCTAATGCCCTAATAGCTGTTGTATTTGTCCCATTTGAAAGTTACTCTGCATTTCTAAAGCGAAATGTAAAAATGCTTTAGTTTAGTATTATGGTTGTTAGTAGTGGTATGGTATTTCTAATCTCTTTAATAAGTGAAATTATCTGGAGAGAGGTTATAATAGTTATTTTAAAAATCTACATGATTCCAAAATTGTTTTTAAATGAAGGAATAGTAAAATAAGGAAACAGTGAAATACAGTTGATAAATAATCGGGGCGAGGTGGAACCTAACTCTTCAGGCATAAAGGAGTTGTCTGAAATCAAACTGAATACATTGTAGAAAAACCATAAGAAACGTCTTTTTGTGATCTCTCCACAAACAAACAAGCAAAAATAAAAAAAAACAAAACAAGTTGATGTCCAGGATGAGAGACATTATCTTGTCTAAAGCAATTTAGGACATACAAAGAATTAAGGTAGGTAGCTGATGTCTCAATGTACAGCATTTTTTTTCTAAATGTTACTACATAAGCCTCACTTCCATTGATCTTAATTATTCATGGCTCAGACAGTATGGAACAGCCATCTCCCAGCTAATCTGCCAACATTAAAAACATTCAGGATGCAACAATTCTTGAAAAAAGAAATAGAAATTGATCTGTATTTGTTTTATTCTTTGTACTTGAGTGAATATGTCACTAAGGATAGTTTCAATGCTTCCTCACCCTTAAAACATCTGGAATATATCCAGCCAAGGAAATGTGTGATAGTCTATAGGAAATTATTGGTCCTGGGTGGATCAGGAATCCATCTTTTAGGGCAAAAAGAACAGAAAAAAGTCAGAAGAAGGAGCTGAACTTGTGTTGTAATAGTGTGATGCTGTTTTTGTCACCTGCAGATGCCTCTTCTACAGGTCAGGCTAATATGATTTTGGTACAATTTGTTCCCTGATCAGCTAGTGATCCAATGTTGATGCCACCCAATGGGCAGATTCAGCTTTGCAGGCCATTTTTCACTTTTCCAGTATTGTCCTAGACCAGGGGTCTTCAAACTTGGCCCTTTTATGACTTGTGGATTTCAGCTCCCAGAATTCCTCAGCCAGGCACGCTGGCTGAGGAATTCTGGGAGTTGAAGTCCACAAATCATAAAAAGGGCCAAGTTTGAAGACCCCTGTCTTAAACCTAAGGATAACCCCTGTCTTAAACCTAAGGATAGAAATGAGAGGTCTCTTGGATGCAAACTCCACCTTTACCACCAGCAGCTGGCAAAAGTTCCTTCCCAGGCTTATTTCTGAGTGGGGGGGAAAGATAGCTATGTTGTATGTTACCACCAAATGTCCGAATCTAGAGACATAAATTTAGGGTAATGAGGAGATTAAATTGTTCCAACTCTGATTATCTTAAATCTATGAATTCACTAAATGGTTTTAGACAAATTGGATATCAACTTCTGTTATTTATTGCTTTTTTTTAAAATGAAGGATCATTATATGAGTAGCAACCTCAGTCCACAAGTATTACATTATTTTAAACGTTAAATCTACTCCATCTTTTGTAATTTTTTAAAATTTATTTGATTTATTTATTTGATTTAGGCATCATGCTCAAAGAGACTCCTGGCAGTTTACAATACAACATCACCAATACAATAAAACAATTCTGGTACAGAATGAAAAAGAATTACATTCTCAATACACTGCCGCAGAATAGACCATAATGCATGATAATTAACAGATAAATTTGTGGTTTTTTTTTTTTACAAGAAAGACATTCAAAGCCCACTGTAGTATAAAAACAAAGGACACCACATCCATTTTCACAAACTAGATTGGCTCTAAAGATTGCACTAAGAAGTGAAACATCCTAAACTAAGGTGAACTCCTCTCATAACAATGAAAACCCTAAAAACAATTTTTAAGCAAGAGAGAAAAAGAGTGCAAATACATTCAAGTACTTATCTCTTCAATTTTGCTTTTGCTTTTCCCAAGGAAAGACAAGACAATTCTCTCTTTCCCCCACATTTCCACAATTGTAGTACCAGCAGACAATTGAATGGGGTGGTAAAGAAAATTGTCAAGGTATCAAGGCAACTTGAAAATGCAAGCTTTAAGAGCAATGCCAGCAAGATCCTTTATGCTGTTGAGTAGATATGCAACGCTACAATGCTCACAGTGTGTGTACACTTGTGGCCTGAATGCATAATGGGTAACATAGGAACCAAAAGAACGTGTTAGCTTTTGCATGTGTGTACCCTCTAATATTTCATAGACTGAAACAATAGCAGCTTTGGGAAATCCTAACGTCTCTTTACCTCCTCTTATGCAAATACATTGATGGCATGTATTGAGGAGGTGGATTCCTAGGAGGGAGGGGTGCATTCCAGAGGAATAAGAGGCAATTTAGTCCAGATATGATGTGTAAGAGAAAGAGTGAAGACAGCTCCTCCTTAATAGTTTTCACAGCATACAACAGGGGTCTTCAAACTTGGCCCTTTTATGACTTGTGGACTTCAAGTCCCAGAATTCCTCAGCCAGGCACGTTGGCTAAGGAATTCTGGGAGTTGAAGTCCACAAGTCATAAAAGGGCCAAGTTTGAAGACCCCTGGTATACAGTATTGTAGATGCAAATAGTAGTCTTTAGTGTGGCAAGATTCTGTCTATAGATGTGAAAAAAGAAAGAACTCACTTTGGAAGGATTACCATGGGTCATTCTTGGTTTGGGCCCCAACAAATACCTTAATTTTCTTTCTCTTTTTGATCTCATTTTCAAAGGATTTAGTGGGGTATTTCCATGAATGTTCTTGTTAAAGTGGCAACTTGTTGCCTTGACACATCTCCCCAGGGATCATATGATCAAAACCCCACCCCTTTTCTACCTATACCCAATGCACATAAAACAGAAACAGGGCTTTGATCATTGCATTGTCCCCAACATCTGACAGATTTTGAGTCTCCTCTGAGCAGCAGAGGTCAACTTGCACCTATTTGTCAGCTCAATGTGAAGGATTCTCACCTAACAGAATAAAAGAGTTGGAAGGGACCTTGCAGGTCTTCTAGTCCAATCCCCCACTCAAGCAGGAGACCCTATACCAGAAGTCCCCAATCCCCAGTCTGTGGACCATCTCTGGTCTGCAGCATACCAGAAACTGGGCCACGCAAACAAGTGAAACCCCATCTGTGGGATACAGGCAGCACACAACTACGTTCCTTCTGGTCCACAGAAAAACTTCTCTCCATGAAACCAATCTCTGATGCCTAAAAGTTTGGGGACCACTGTACTATACTATTTCAGACAAAAGGTTGTCCAATCTCTTCTTAAAAACCTCCAGGATGGAGCACCCACAACTTCTGGGGGCAAGCAGTTCCACTGGTTAATTGTTCTAACTATTGTTCTAACTTATGAAGTTTTATGGGACTGAAAAGCAGCATAGGAAAGTCAGAAAGGGGGCAGACTCTGTGCTACTAGAAATATTCAACAAAAGCCAGGATCTTCATTTATAAACCTTGACTATCAAGCCTATAACTCAGTAAGTGCAAGAAACTACGTTCTCCTGAAATTATCTTCTCCTTGAAAATAAATGTTGAAAGTAAGTTATTTTTCCATTAGATTGAAACTGAATGGTCCGAGTATTAATGCTTCAGAATTTAACTATTGCTAGTTAAGAATATTCCAGAGACAACTAAACATCAGAAGGGACATGAAAGCCACCAGTTCATTCTGGCTTATTACTCCAAGCAGCCCTGGAGGCAGATGAAGTGATGTGAGCTGCAACAATGAAATTTTAAGGCAAAAATTCTATTGATTAAAATGTCCAGGGAATTTTATGGGTTTGCACTGCCAGTCATCCAGTAGAAAATTATTCCTTCATTACTCCCAGTCTGAGGAACATTTTCTTTTCCTGTTTCCATTTTACTGACAGTTGACAAAAATGACATGCAACCACTTGTAAAAGAAAACATTAATTAGCTGTCCAAATTTTTCTGGCCCTTTCCCACTTATAGGGAACACAAGTAGCCCAGTTTTCTCTCCCTTTTGTTGAAGCACTGCAAAAATGAGACAATTGCTATCCAAGAAGAAAGCCAACAAAGATCCTTGAGGAAACCATCTCAAATATCACATCTGGTCTGAAATTAATCTGCAACAATGCAGGGTGGCCTGGATATAAAATGAGAAAAGTGTGTTTACTCCAGTTCTTAAATTAAAAATAAATATAAATATAATCTTGTGGAAAACAATTCTTCATAGAAAACTTGAGTGCAGGCTTATACCTATAGTAGGAAGCTCAATGTGGTTCTTTCCCAGGTAAGTGAATAGACATACATTCTATTTTTTTCCCCCAAGCAGGAATAATAAGATTAGGTGTTGGCACTTCTTTTGAAGTACTGTAGGTTGTTTATATATAATGTTTGAACACATAAGTAAATCATTTTGTTAAGAATGAGATTTGACGCTGCATGAAAGAAATTTGAGCTTGCATGACATTAAATTATGTTGTGCTAAGAATCAGTGTGATATAGCATTTATGGTGTTAGAGTAGGAGCAGGAAAACCTACATTCTATTCCACCTTCAGTCATGCAAGTTCCCTGGGTAATTTTGAACCGGACACTCTCTCCCAGCACAACCTATGTTGTGGGTCTGTTGCGAGAGAAAATAGTATTCTGTACAATTTCTTGAGTTCCTGAATGAAAGATAGAATGAAAGGTAACAAATAAATATAGTATATCCTAATGTAAGAAGTAACATGTCTTTTTGTCCTCCTGTATACAATAGTACCTTATAGCAAATATTAAGCAGTTATACTGTTCCTAGGGTGCAATGGCTCAGCAGTTAAAGATGCTGACTTTGTCAGCTGGAGAACTGACAGCCCGGGGTTCAAGACCCAAGATCCACACAATGACGTGAGCTACTATTACTTGCCCACCTAGCAGTTTGAAAGCATGCAAATGTAAGTAGATCAATAGGTATCACTTCGGTGGGAAGGTAACAGTGTCCCATGCGCCTTTGGTGTATAGCCATGCTGGCCACATGATCTTCAGACAATGCTGGTTCCCTCAGCCAAAAAACAGATATGAGCACCATGTGATAGAGTCGGATATGACTCACAGGGAAACTTTTACCTTTATAATGTTCCCAATTTAAGTTTCAGTTTCACAGCTGCAGCAATGATACAACCAGAGTTGCACCGCAAGGCCATGATGCAAATTCTTGAAAATTGGAAGCCGAAGAGAACAGTGACAGACACAAGTGATGAAGGAATGGGCAAGGAGCCAGTCTTGTTTAGTGGTCAAGGTACAGAAAACTGAATTCTAGTCCTGCCTTAGACAAATAAAACCGGTGGGGTGACTTTGGGCTAGTCATTCTGTCTCAGCCCAAATCATCTCACAGGGTTATTGTTGCGTGGAAAATAGGAAGAGAAAGGAATATTAGTCATGTTTGCCACCTTGACTTATTTATAAAAAATAATAAAGGCAAGATATAAATAGAATATGAAAAATAAACTGGAGGACATACCCTGGGCTACTATTGATTTTCTATGCTGCTGATTGCAACATCCGTTAACTTCGTTTTTTCAGTCTAAAAATTTGGGAGTGCATTAGAGACTGGCTATATATTTCATTCATTCATTCATTCATTCATTCATTCATTCATTCATTCATTCCATTTATGTCCTGACTTTTGTATTGTGTAATCTGGTATTCATAGTGCTCCCTTCATATATTTTCCCAAAAAACATCTTCTCTGTAATGTACTGACAGAGTGACTTAGTTTCCATTTTTTTCTTTAACAAAGATGGTGTTTGTGGACACCACATCACCTACAAATGAGGTAAGCACCAGAAAGAAGCATAGGAGATAATAGATAGATAGATAGATAGATAGATAGATAGATAGATAGATAGATAGATAGATAGATAGGTAGGTAGGTAGGTAGGTAGGTAGGTAGGTAGGTAGATAGATAGATAGATAGATAGATAGATAGATAGATAGATAGATAGATAGATAAATACTTTATTTATTTCAAAACTGAAATCCTACACCATGGCTGCTTTGAAAGACCATCTCCATAATACCAGTAATCCAGGATCTAAAATGACTAAAACTTCCATTCAAAATAGACTACAATATGCTAACTGAGGAAATGATCTCATCTCATATTCAGTGGTATCTTATGCCAATCCTATGCTGCAATTTTCTTTCTTTCAATTTTTAAACAGAATACAATGATAAAAATCTGGAGAGGTTGTCGACATGAGTAAGGAGGACATCCTTATCTCTTTCTCGGTGAACTACTTTTCTTATCAAAATAATACCTCCTAAGTTGATTTTAGTCCTGCAGGGATAAGATACCAATATACCTTTCCCATTGTAGGACAAAATGTAAAACAAAGAGGAGATTTGATTAAGAAAAAATATTGGGACAAATCTTACTGTAGCTGATTGAGTGGTGAATATTAATCCCTTCTTTGATGTCATAATCCATCTTTTCCAAGGACAAAAGAACATCCTGTGTAATTCATGTGGTGTGCAACCACCTCACCTCTTTTTATTTAGGACAGAATAAGCATACAGAGTCCCAACCTGTATCAGGACCATCACCATGAGTGACTCAGGAAACTGTCACATAGCTTAAAATAGCACATAAAGAGTGTTGCTTGTAAGCCACTTCCAGATAATAATTCATATCAAAAGAGACCTAAAAATATTGGATCCAAAATATCAGAGAGATTTCTTCTCCTGTCTGAATCAACATAGAATCAGGCCCATAATCTGAAGTCCTGCTTGTCAGACCCAAATAACCAGATCTAGATGTGAAAGTTTCAAACTGACTACTTTATTGTGTTCTACCTATAGTACAAGGATCTCCCCAGAACTTTAAGGGAGGGTCAGCCCTACATCTGTGGTGGTTACACAAGGACTCAAGCCTAACTTATCTAGGCCGGGATGACTTATGCACGGTCACTCACGCGCTCGTGACCTCTCATCTGGACTACTGCAACGCTCTCTACATGGGGCTGCCCTTGAGGACCACCCGGAGGCTCCAACTGGTACAGAATGCAGCCGTGAGAGTTGTGTTGCGAGTCTCCCGATACTCCCATGTTACACCTCTGCTCCGCGAGCTGCATTGGTTACCAGTTGTCTTCCGGGTGAGATTCAAGGTACTAGTAATGGTGTTTAAAGCCCTACATGGCAGGGGTCCGGAGTACCTTAGGGTACACCTGCTGCCGGCGTCTACTTCCCTGCGCCCTGTGCGTTCCCACAGAGAGGGCCTCCTCAGGGTGCCACCGATCAGAGAATGTTGATTGGTGGCCCCCAGGGGGAGATCCTTCTCTGTGGGCGCCCCGGAACTATGGAATCAGTTACCGGTAGAGCTCCAGATGGCGCCCGATCTTCGCTCCTTTCGCCGCGATCTAAAAACATTTTTATTTGAACAAGCCGGCCTGGCCTGATGGGGGATTGGTGGGGGTTTTTTTACTGCTGTTTTTACTGGGGTTTTAATTGTATTGTATTGTTTGTTTTTTTGTGGGCATGTATTTAATCTTTTTTTAATATTTGTAATTTTGCATTTTTATTCTTGCCCTGTTCACCGCCATGAGTCCCACGGGAGAAGGGCGGTATAGAAATATTAATAAACTAAACTAAACTAAACTAACTTCCCACATGATTCCTGCTCCTTGCCTGGCTGGGGATTTTCCAACATGCTATTTATTTCACCTTCTTAAAAGTTTACATTCGTACAGACCTAAGATGGGGGCTATTATATCTGGATGCAAAAATCTGGATAGATAGTAGATAGCAGTAAGGAGTTTTTGTACCCTTTGACAGGCCTTTGTCATGAAGATTCTGCCATCTAAGTAGGCCATCTGCTCTACCTCAGAGAGGAAAACAGAACTGTGGGAAATCCCTAGGGTTGGATTAAATTTCCCATTGTTAGCTACTTCACCTTCCTTATCTAAATTAATTGGCAAAGAGAAGAACTTTCCCTTGAAGAGAATTCTTCTTTTGATCTTTGACTAGCTCATTTTAAGAAAAGCCTAGCTGGCAAGTCCTAAGTTCTTATAAAATTATTTTAAAAACCTCAGCAAAGAAATCAATGCTTTGTAACAGTATCAAATAATTTAAGCATCAGCAAACTGGAGTGCTGAATAAATACTTCGTACACAGCTCTGGTTTCATCTGGTGGTGTTGTTTTTTTTTGTGGGCTTTCAAGTTTTATTGCCTTGTCTCTGGCATAATCAAGACCAGGTGAGTGAAAAAGTCAGCATTTGGGAAATTCCACCCTCTCAATATGTTTCACCTTTCCAGTCTGCACACACACCTCTTACTTTATTTTAATTCTGTGGAGAGAGAGAAAAGATTAAAGAAGCAAGTAGAACAGCAAGCTTCAATTCCTGCAAATATCCCCAAAGTTATAAAATCTGATGTTTAATAGAGAACTACAGAGCCTCAAGAGGATTTCCATAAAGAGTGTTTATGTTTCCTTTGCCATACCCATACTTATGAGATCTTACTTTCAAGGAATCACGAAAGAAAAAAGTTGAGTTTCGACTGGGAAAAAAGCTTACTAAAGGGAGGGGGTAAGGTGGTCGAGGGCAATAAACAGAATAACAGGACAGTATGTGACTGTGATCAGGAGCTCCATTGCAATGTGGATGGAATAGATTTGATATCTTAATGATCATTCTGGAAGTTTATTGAGCCCAGCAAGCAATTCTCAATTAATTGCAGCGGCATCCACCATGAGAAGAAAGAGTAGGGACTTCCTCTGATACACAGTCATATCCTGAACATCCAGCCTTTAAATTCATAAATCCACTTTACTCAGAACAAAAGGGAAATCACAACATTATAACTTATATCTGCTGTGTGTTTCTTGCTTGGCCTTAGATAAAAGAAAAAATGGCCATCACCTTTTGTTTTCTTTTTTTAAAATCCCACTGCTTATCTGTCTTTCGGCCTAGATTATCTGTAAGCCTTTCAGGAATCCTCTGGCCTTGCAGACCTACAGGTTTGTAAATATCTATTAAGAAGACTGAGGAAGATCATATCTCACTACTTTTCATAAGGTGTTGAAAGTTTATAGCAAATTTGTATCCTTCCTTGCAGTGCTTTTTTTGTAAAAAAAAAAAAGTGCCAGAACTCACACATGTCATACAATCCACCTTGCCTACCCTACAAGGTTCCATCCAAAAAAGGTGCCGGAACTCCGTTCTGAGCGTTCTATGACAAAAAAAGCCCTGCTTCCTTGTATATCTAAACTGCCCTCTGTTGTTATTTAGAGGCATACGGGCTCAGTGGCTTAATGATGCTGGAGATGGCCTCTGGTCCTAGTACTGTATGGCAGGATGAGCTCCTGCCATTCACCCCAGTTTTTGTCCATCTAGCAGTTTGAAAACATATTCTGTGCAAGTATAGGTACCATTTCGATGGTGCTCTGTACAGGCAGTCAGATTCCTGATAGCTCTGAACCTTCCCAGTTGTGGCTTCTGTTTGTGGGAAGGGAGGGAGCCTTGCCTGATGCTGAAGGAAGAGCCACTCATCTTTTTCTCTGGTGCAAAGCCAACTTGCCCTCCTGTGGCGCACCTTGGGAAGCACACCAGTGTGTCCTATAACAGGCCTTGTATCTTGGCAAGCCAAACTACTATTCTGCAATAGCATTATTGTCTCCTGGATACTGAAACAATGCCATGTGCTAATAATAGTAATAAAGTCATTATGTTACCCTGTTGTGATTTGCTTTAAATCAGTTTTTAGTACAAAAAGTTACTTCACCTGCCATAAAGTGATATAGTTTGCAACTGTCTTCTTCCAATACATCAATCTATTTTATAACTGCAGGATTTTGCCTCAGCTTTCCATCTGAGAACTAATCAGGTCTAACCTTGAAGCTAGGTGCCAAGGTTGAAAAGGTGCTGTCAACTGTTATGGGTTAGTGCTCTCAGAATTCTTTTAAGAATTAGTAAGTACATGAAACATATGCATTTATTGCCATCTCTGAACCTTCAGTTGGTAGTAATCCTAACATCAAGGCAAGGTTTAAAAGTAAGAAATGCTTAGAGATGAATTTGATTCCAGATGACTACATTGGCATCTTGTTTCTTGACACCAGAAGTTTGCTATATTTATATCTTGCCTTTTCTGCAGAATTTGAAGTAGATTTCAAGGGGAATCTTTTTTTTTGAATGTTACAACAGCACATTTATGAAGCTAGAATGATTGATCCAACTGTTTCATCTGGTGAATTCCTTGACTGAGATTGGACATAATCTGAATCACCCAGTCCAAATTTTACAAATGGCAACCAACTGGTTCTCCAGTTAAAAATGAGACATGTAAGGAGGAACCAGTGGTGGGATTCAGATATGTGAACAACCGGTTCTATGGTTGGGTGCTGCTTCTGGAAGTCCATTCTGGGCCTGGGCAACAAAAAAATTAGCTACTGGTTGTGCCAAAGTGGTGCAAACCAGCTGAATTCCACCACTGGGAGGAACCACACATTTCCTGAGGGGAAGTTCCATAATCACAATGCCATCATTGAGTAGTGTCTATTTCTAAATGCAGCAACTGCACTGTGAGCTGGACCAACTGTGAGAACATAAGCAGAGACTCCCTAGCTGATCCTCACCATAAATGAGTGGTACTGAAAAGCTTTTAACTTTAGCTTTTAAGTATTCCCTTCTTGCCAGATCAATTGCAATGCTATTTGGGTCACAGGTATTATTCATATACTTTGAGCAAGATAAACACATCACACTGACATTACCTTGGCATACATTGGATAAGATGACCCTCCATGCTAATTCAGGAAACAAAGAGAAGATGGGCAACAACATTATTTGGAAACCATAGCAGTTTACCCAATCAGCAATAGTATAAAAGGGTTTACTTTTTTGAAGTTGCTCTGCACAATCTTGACTTGTTGGTGTTGCTACTTGTCTTTCTGTTCCTCCTTCTTTATTTATGTGATTTTATTTTTCCCACCTTTCATGGATTTTATAAATCTGTTTCTTTTGCAAAATATTCAGTGGAAAATATTCCACTTCCGTATACACTTAATCTAATCACTCCAATAAGTGCCTTTACTGGGATTTGTGGCATTACAAATATTTCCATGGAAACAGATGATCAAACCTATCATTACAACTTGTGTATAGGGGTAATGGCTATAGAAGAGTGAATTATAAGAAAAGTAGCTACTCCCACTCAGATGTGGTCCATAGGTTTTTGTAATGTTCTCTAAGCAACAACAACAACAAAAATAGGCAGAAGTAGCATTCAACATCATTAGTTTTATCCAAGGAGGGACATGACTCAAGTTGTTTAAACTTTATTTCACAATGTTAATGAAATGCTTGTGTTTTCCATTGGTTAAAGTCACACAATCTAGAGTTGGAAGGAGCCATTATAATCATCAAGTTCAACTTCCTGGATAGTTCAATAATCTGAAACTAAACCATCCCTGGCAGATGCTGTCCAGCCTGTGTTTAAACACACTGACTGCAGCCCAGTATTTCTCTGGTTAATTGGTTTCAATGTCAAAGTATTCTTACTGCTGGGATGTTTTTTAGTCAGAATCTGCCTTCCCTTATTGTAAATCCATTACAGTGTGTCCTGCACTCTGGAACAAGGGAGAAAAGGTTTTGACCTGATTCTTGTTCTGAACAAGCATTCACTTCTGAGGTTAGATTTTAAGTGACACCACCCATAACACCTAGCAACCAACCTCATTAGGTCTAGCAGAATCCTGAATTTAGTGATTCTTCCTAAAGCTACTTCCAGGAAGAAGAAGAAGAAGAAGAAGAAGAAGAAGAAGAAGAAGAAGAAGAAGAAGAAGAAGAAGAAGAAGAAGAAGAAGAAGAAGAAGAAGGAGGAGGAGGAGGAGGAGGAGGAGGAGGAGGAGGAGGAGGAGGAGGAGGAGGAGGAGGAGGAGGAGGAGGAGGAGGAGGAGGAGGAGGAGGGGGGGAGGTGAGAGGAAGGAAAAGGCTATGGAAAACAGAGATGTAAGTTAAACTCAGGTCTAAGAATAATATTCAAAGCAGGAAGCTCAAAAAATTAAAATTGCTTACCAATTTTCTTATTTAGATTTTTTTCTATAAATCTTATTATTTAACATTAACTAGATGTTCTCCAAATTAGGTGTCATTTATTACTAATTCTAGTACTATAAGAACAATTGTAAAACAAAGTCAACAATACATACAACTGCAAAGCAATAACTAGTCATCTACCACTTGACATCATTAAGACAACATAACATATTAATTATATTTCCAACTTTGCATCTTTGACAATGGACTATTATAAAGTACTAGCATGTAATGGATATTGTGCCTATTGGGATCAAGTGCTAGTCAGCATAGGCATTTTTATCAAGTCATGATGATATCTGAATGACAGCATGATGCAGTTATAAATTTGGTCATGAAATCTGATAAAAGGTAAAGGTCAAGGTTCCCCCGCACATGTGTGCTAGTCGTTTCCAACTCTAGGGGCTGGTGCTCATCTCCGTTTCAAAGCCGAAGAGCCAGCGCTTGTCCGAGGACGTCTCCGTGGTCATGTGGCTGGCATGACTAGACGCCAAAGGCACACGGAACGCTGTTATCTTCCCACCAGAGTGGTCCCTATTTTTCTACTTGCATTTTTACGTGCTTTCGAACTGCTAGGTTGGCAGAAGCTGGGATGAGTAACAGGCGCTCACTCTGCCACACAACACTCGGGATTCGACCCGCCAAACTGCCGATCTTCCAATCAACAAGCTCAGCGTCCTAACCCACTCATGATATGTATGTTGTTCTTTTCAAATATAGATATTTTATTGATGCTATGGTACTGGCAGTATTTCACATTTTAGAAAGACGTAAAATACCTACATCTACCTTCTAAGCCATTCACTTGAAAAGTCAATGTGCAACCTGAGAATTTGTATGCCATGCATCAGCCAGATGGAAAATTTGGCCTATTTTTGACATCCATCAGAAAAATAAATATAACCCATTCATCTTTTAATTTAAATTGGGAATTGGATGAAGAATATATAGAGGAGATCAATGTTGAACAGGCCTCAGTTGTGTTGTTTACTTGAAATTAGCAGACATCTGGATTTTATCTTTTCAGCAAGAAGTACGGTATCCTTTCTGTTTTTATTTAAATCATAGCTTAAGCTAAGCAAAGTTAGAATGTTTTTTATTAGATTCTCCTTTTAACTCTCAGTAGGAGTAGCTTGGAAACTATCCTTCAAAAGCAAGTACAGTAAGCCATTATATCACTTATAATAAAGATGTGCATATTTCCCATAGCATAAGATTCTGGCATGGATTCTACCCAACTCAGATTCCTTCCAGCTATAAAATGGAGCTCAATCATCCCTTCCCCTTGTACACCATCTCATCCCTAAGAATACGAAATGGTGCGGGCAAGCAGCCCACACTCCCACCCCTACAGATGTCTTTCAGGAAGATGCTATCAGCAGCTCAAAAGACTCAAGTCTTCTCCAAAAGCAGCAAAGTTTGATTTCTAATGTGCCTTCCCAAGCAAGTTTCTTTTAATTTCTTTAATGAAATACCACATCAGCATTTTTAAAAAAATATTAATAAAAGCATGTCTGCTTTTTTATTATTATTAAGATTTTCTGAAAGCTGCCCTGTGGGAAATTTGTCCTTTGTCCTCCCTCTCTCTCTCTCTCTCTCTCTCTCTCTCTCTCTCTCTCTCTCTCTCTCTCTCTCTCTCTCCCTCTCCCTCTCTCCCTCTCCTTCTCCCTTTTCCCCATCTCTATCCACCACCTCTCCCTCTCTGAGGGAGAGTGACTATCCACCTACCTACCCACCCATATCTATCCATCTGTATCTGTAATTAAGATCATGCATGTTACCTAATGCAATATACTCTTTTTTTAAAAAAAAACATGAAAAAGTTTTTTTCTGCTACTTTCCAGTTCAACAGAACTATCGCTAAATTAGAAAGAATGTAATGGACACTGAAGACAAATTTTAATTTATTCAGTGAATAGCGAGGAGAGAGGATGCTTGAGAATAAGTAGCATTTGCAAAAGTAGTAATAAGGAAGAGAATGTTGACAAACCCATTCTGTTCAACTCTTAGTTGGACCTTGTTCAATTGCTGGTTTTAAATAACCCATTGGTGTTATTCCCAATATTATTATGTGTTACTCTTTTTTTTAAGGCAAAGATCTGTTCATCTGGAGTGTTGTAAAATAGAAAGAAAGAAAAAGTGCACACAGACCTGTTCTTATCGTATCTACTTTTTGTGCCAATATATGAAGTCCAATTATCAGTAATTTTATTTTCCTCCCTCTTTCTCTCACCCTCTGAATAGTTGCAACTCCAACAATGTAACTATCTTCAATCAAGAAGTTTCATTTCAAGGCAAAAGGAGTATTATTTACTGAGCAATTCCACAATAAATATAGATAACAGGAGGCTAAGCTGATATTCATTTATGATTACAACTCAGCTATAAAAGGGGCTGCTGTTCAAAAAGCAGCCTGCTTCCAGAAGAGTAGGCATAACACTACCATGAAGCTTATTCAAATGTGATTGAGATTGAAAAGCAATACTTTACCTAGAGGAATGGAGGTTTATTTGCTCACTCAAGCATGGAGGAAGGCCAGTTCAGCCTAAGCAGAGGTGACCTATCATCTTATTGTCAGATCAGATTTGGATGATTTTTTGAGGCTGGTAAAATCATGCAAATCTTTGATAACATGCCATGGGCACACTCACAAAACAGGGTCCACAGAAGGCACCTGATTCTTCAATAATTCTGCTAGCCCTCAAGACACGTTTGACCATCTGTCTTATAGGCCCTGATCATGTTTTTTTTCCCTTCAAATGTCTTTATGTTACACAGATGCACTCTTTAAAATACAAGGATGCTGGTGTTATCATGTTTATTCTTCAAAAGGCCAGCTTCAGTTTTGCTTTGTCATTAATAGAATGCTTAAAAATTAAGAATGGGGAAAGAAAATGGAAAGTGTTGAAGGAGGGATCAGACACCAATACTTACCACATTGATTGTCTCCAAATTAGACGTTCATCTTTAAAGCCATTGAATTTCTCAACATGTGAGATAGGGAAAAACAGGTTTAAGAAGCCAAGTCTGCAAAAGGCTGACCCTGGATTTATTACTGAAATGGACGGGTTGTGAGGGATCGTAAATTTATCTGAAATACAGTAGGTGTATCCACAAAACTGAAAAGATGGATTAGTGAAATACTCCAGATTCATTTACAAAAGGTATTTTAGGATGAACTTAGCAACTAGTTATCCCTCTTTAAAATAGCTGCATCCTTTCTGAGAATCATGCAGTTACCCTACACAGCTGTTCCACAGCTCTTTAATGCCATCCTTCCATAAACTTTACAAAACACAATAGTTGAGTTATACATCACATTAAGCCAAATCCAAGCAAAACACAGTAGGATTTAGCATTATGTGTGAATTTCAGCATCAGCCCCTATAGAACTGGACTATAAACTTCAGAGATGCCATTTAATCCCTTTTTTGCTCAAATATTATCCTAAACAGCAGAGCTACTAAAATTCTCAGCCATACCCGGTTCAGATGCCACCAGTGAGACAGGAGCTAAGCTCCCAGTAAATTGGTATTAATGTATGATGTTGTGCCAACTCCATCAGGTTTTGCATGTTTTATATATGCCTGTAGGGAAAACACAGAGCGGCTTTTTCTCTCTTAATTCTGTCAATCACCTTCCACTTGGTGGAGACTCACAGAGCTGTTCCCCAGAAATCCAACTGACTCGTCCGCTGAGGGAAAATACACACGCATACAAAATGTTCACCCTTATTGTTATTAAAAGAACCTTAACGTATCTGCTGGTTTACAAATATATCTCATCAACCAGATCCGAAGCTACGGAAAAATGTGGATGTTTCATATAACAAGGTACCTTGCCGGTACAATTGTAGCCGGGTTTATGGTATGAGATGATTTGTGTTAGATGACATGATTGACGTAATCGCGTGACACAGATGAACAGCCAGCTCACTTGAGGAGAAAAAAAATCACATAATATGGCCAATTTAAAAAACACCA
The DNA here is from genome assembly GCF_947247035.1 of Vipera ursinii. Classification (NCBI taxonomy): domain Eukaryota; kingdom Metazoa; phylum Chordata; class Lepidosauria; order Squamata; family Viperidae; genus Vipera; species Vipera ursinii. The sequence goes on from NC_139520.1 coordinate 12,588,041, forward strand.
GCTACTTTGGGTATAAAGTGAAGACATTATGCTACTGAGAGGTCAGGGGGACAGACACCCATCCTGGTATTAACAAAAGCTGAATTAAGCACTGTATATATTTATTGAAAGGGACGCAGTGGCTCAGTGGGTTAGGACACTGAACTTGTCGATCAGATGGTCGGCAGTTTGGCGGGTCGAATCCCGAGTGCCGCGTAACAGAGTGAGTGCCTGTTACTTGTCCCAGCTTCTGCCAACCTAGCAGTTCGAAAGCACGTAAAAATGCAAGTAGAAAAATAGGGACCACTATGGTGGGAAGGTAACAGCGCTCTGTGCGCCTTTGGCATCTAGTCATGCCGGCCACATGACCATGGAGACGTCCTCGGACTAAGCGCTGGCTCTTCGGCTTTGAAACGGAGATGAGCACTGGCCCCTAGAGTCAGAAATGACTAACACGCATGTGCGAGGGAACCTTTACCTTTACCTATATTTATTGAGTGACGGAGTACAAGCTGCACAGGTCCATCTCAGCTTTAAAATAACGAAACATAAGAAAGTAACAAAATAACAAAAAAAACAAGATGAGGGATGGCTTCTTAAAAAAATAAATATTCTCGAACAGCAAATGCAAGATCCTGTTTTGATTCCTTCCAAGCCAATGTTGGAGGCTTTTATTTTTTTCTTTGAAGATGTTTTACTTCTCATTAAAACTGAACAGGCCTCTCTCAACAGAGGAGGAGGGAGACACTATCTCTCTCCTGTTTACAGTACAGCCCTTTCATCAGTTTTCTAGGAGGTTCCACACCCATTTGCACTTCAGGTGAGCCTGAGGGCGCAGATAAAGCTCCAAGTGGCTTCAAAAGCTCTCATAGTGCCGATGACTAGGAAGGATCCTTCCATTCCCACCATTCAGTCTGAATTAAAGAAAAGAAGCTTTTTGGATGAGAAGTAAACTGTCTTCAAGGGGGGGGGGGAATCCAGTTGTCTTTTGAAAAAGCATCTTTGGGACAACCACGACCTTAAAAGAAATTATGTGAAGGAAACTGTGTCCATCCACCAGGGGAATAATTCTTCAAACATTGAACAGAATGGGATCAACTGTTGTGATGCTGGAAAAAGAATCTGGCAAGAGAAAGGATGTTTGAAAATGGACCCAATCCATGTGGGGCCCGTTTTTTTTTCCCAGTGGGGAAAAAATCCAGGGGAAAATAAAACCCAATTTGCCCCTAAGGAAGAAGCAATGGGCAATGACTCCAAATGCTATTGAGTGCCTTTCCTACTTCCCTTGTGGCCATGTGACCCAAAGGAGGAACTGCCATTACAGCACTGAAAAGAATTCTAGAAACTTAACCCAGCTTATATGTACAAAATACACCCAAACCAAGATAGGAATTTCTTTGGCTCTACCTGGTTGTTAAGTCATATGTATCTACAGCTGTTAATTAGTTTTCAATTCTGAGTCATCCCTGCTATTAAATTTGAGAGCCAGTTTATATCCTTGGGCAAGGCATTTTGTCATCATTATTTTGTGTCATAAACATTTCCTCAGATGATATTACTGGTTAGATGTTAGCTGACAGCAGTAAAACAAGATGTCAGAATACATGGAAACTTTTGTCAACATTATAGATTAGGTAGGGAGCACTGATTTATTTTACTTTATTGATGTTTATGGTGCAAGACCAAAACATAGCAACCAAAAGAAGCTCCCCTATTAAAAACAGTCAAAAAGTGATGAATAAAATATACATAAAATGTAAATCAGCTGGAGGGAGAAGCAAACATGCAAGACTCAGAGATAATTAAATGTCTAACAGCAATAGCAATTTCAACAAATATCATGACCCTTCTGGAGTTATTTGGTGATCTGTTCGTTCGGAGGGGGCAAAAATCTCCTCTGACCCAGAATGGTTGTCGGTCAAGAGAGATATTATTAATTTGGGTAACCCAATTGTGTACATGGGCATTGCAAGAGAATGTGTGAAACTTCTTCTATTTTCTCCAATGGCATGGACCAAGTTGTTTATGCATAGGAACTTAACGAACTCTTCCTTAACAGAGCACGTAGAAAAAATTATATCAGGGAGAAATAAAAGCTTCCCCAAAGATGAGACAAAGAATATTTGTTAAACATTTAGCATGAGAGTGCCAATTCTATACATGTCCACTATATACATTGTAGAACTTTGTCAGTGGCAAGATCCATTGTTTTTCCTGACCAGATTTTTTTTCTTTATCCAGACTATATCCAAACTAGGAAGGGAAAGATGGTAATCTAGTGGTACCTGGCTCAATAGTAGTAACTGTGACAGGAATCTAGGTGTCCTAGTAGAGCACCATTGATGTATGAGCCAACAGTGTCCTGCAGCTGCCAAAAAAGATAATGAGTCCTAGGCTGCATCAAAAGGAGATGCTTTTGAGATCACATGAAGTGATAGTATCACTTTATACTGCACTAGTGAGACCATACTTGGAATGCTGAGTCCAGTTCTGGTCACCACAATACAAAAAAAGATGTTGAGACCCTAGAAAGAGAAGAGCAACAAAGATGATAAGGGGTCTGGAGGCTAAATCGTAAGATGAACAATTGAAGGAACTAGGTATGTCTAGCCCAGGAGGAGGAAACCTTGGCTCTTTTTTGACTTGTGGACTTCAATTCCCAGAATTCCTGAGTCAGCATGGCTAGTTCAGGAATTCTGGGTATTGAAATCCACAAGTCATAAAAGACCCAAGGTTCCCTACCCCTGGTCTAGCTTAACAAAGAAAAGGATTAGGGGTGATATGATAGCACTCTTCCAGTACTTGAGGAGATAACACAGAGTGCATGGGGTTGATCTATTCTCCAAGGCACCTGAACACAGGACAAGATGATGGGCTTGTTAAAGAGAGATCCAACCTAGAAGTAAGGAGAAATTTTCTGACAGTGAGAACAGTTAATCAGTATAACATTTTTGCCTTCGGATGTTGTGGGTGCTCCATCACATGAGGTTTTCAAGAAGAGGCTGAACAGCCATTTATTCAAAATGGTATAGGATCTCCTGCCATGGGCAAGAGGTTGGATGAAAAGACCCTATTATTCTAGGTTCTATGTGTTGAAAGACAAGAACCACATTTAGCAAACAGATATTGCTTTCATCAAGACTCTTGACCAGGAATAACCACTGCTGTTATTCCAACCACATAGTGAATTTTGAAGGGACAGTTAGGATGATCTGAATGAGGCTAACCCAGAATATGTTTGTGTAAATAAAAATAAACCACTTCCATTGCTGGGGTTTAGTAATCACTGTTTGTAACTCTCAGTAATTGAAACCAAAGGTAGAGACTGTTCATGAATGCCCAGACATTGTGATGGTAGACATCAATTAACAGTGGATACTCAAGCCACACTAATTACATGGTACTTGCAATCAACCTTTTGAATACTCCCCTTTTTTTAAAAAAAAGAAGTTGAATCTGTTTTGTTTCAACACAGATCCCTGGACTGTATCTTTGGTTCCCTCAAGGTCTGCACAATGTAGGACATAGAGAAGAAATTATTTCAGCTTTCTGATTTACAGTTCACATTCCTGAGAAACAAACACAACTAATTAGAACACTTGATGGAATTTCTTTAGGGTGGCTCAAAAGAGAAAGCCCCCACAAAGAGAAGGCTTGATTGACTTACATCCAAGAAGCACACAAAGCATCTGAGTACATCCAAGAAGCACACAAAGCATCTGAAATGTTCAAATGTCTGATGGGAGATAATTTATATCAGAACAGAGCAGAGGAATTTCCCTGCATTTTTTTCCCTCATTCAGTTTTAAGAACTGCTTTTCTCATTCAACTTGATGAAAGAGAACTTTTGATTAATTATTCCCAGACAGTATAGGGTGTTCTTACTTAGTGAGAAGTTGGGTCAAAAGGGGGGCATGTGAATATTCTGTTTATCATTGTCCAATCCTCTCTCCAGAACTCTGCAGCTTCTCAAACTGCAAAGTTTGGGAAATATCCCAAAGAAAGGCATATGTAAAGGACTCTGGTTACAGGAACTGGGTCCAACAAAAGAAAGAACTAGGGTCTTCCAAAATCTGAGAGACTGTCACAAAGAAGAGGGGGGGGGTGTCAAGCTTTTCTCCAAAGCACTCGAAGGCAGGACAAGAAGTAATGGATGGAAGCTTATAAAAGAGAGAAACAACCTAGAATTAAGAAATTTCCTATCAGTGTAAACAATTAATCAGTGGAACAGTTTTCTCCAGAAGTTGTGGCACTCCATCACTGCAGGTTTTTAAGAAGAGATTAGACGACAATATACCTTGCTTAGGCAGGCAGTTGAACTAGAAGACCTCCAAGGTCCAACTCTGTTATTCTCTATCTTCCTATGGAGGTTTTTATTTTTTTCACAGTATTGGTAATAATAATCACCACTAAGGGGTCTTGCCCTGATCACTTTCTTTATATCAGTGGTCATGGGTCTGGTTTGGAAGGTGACAGAAGGACAGAAGAGACAAACAATTACCTGGAAATGGAATCTTTATTATGAAATTATGTATTGAGATACGTATTTTTTACATTCTTTAAAGTTTTGAATCTATTTGCTCATAGCAGTTCTGCTGCCTTATCCCCTATCTCAGGGGGTCCTCAACCTTGGCAACTTTAAGACTTGTGGACTTCAACTCCCAGAATTCCTCAGCCAGCAAAGCTGGCTGAGGAATTCTGGGAAATGAAGTCCACAAGTTGTAAAGTTGCCAAGGTTGAGGACCCCTGCCCTATCTCATTCTGTCTCCGTCTCTCTGTCTCTCATTCTATAACCTATAAATCTCAGTCTGTGAATTGAAAAATACTTTTTTTTCCAAACATTTGCTTAATAGTTGTTCTGAGCTTCACCGGCTTCAGACACACAAACCAGACTAATGCTTTCAGGACTAACATGATTCAGTTTGGCTTTGGAAATTATCTGTTGCAGGAAAATCCAGCATTAAAATTATACTGCACTTTTAGACCACTATCCAAGTCTGTTTTCTGCAGCCATTACTCAGAATTAAATCCCCATCATTTCTTCACTGAGGTCACGATGCACTAGGAACTGAATTAGTCACCCAGTGGGTGAATAATTTGTTCTCTGTGTAGCATTTAGTCTCTGCATAGCCTCTTTTTCTTATTATTTTCTTATCAGACCACTGTAATTGCAGTGTAAATATATGATTATTCTAAGTCAAATGATGAAGAACACATGGGTTGATCAGAAAAACCATGGAAAATTCATCTTGGTTGGTGGTATCTCAAATAGTAAAGCCTCAGCATCTATGCAGACCGCTTGGAAGGCAAGTGAAAAGGGCTTCTTTAAATATTTACTGTATTACTGTCCAAATAGCTGCACACAACATTTTAAATTTCCAGAATGAAAATTCTATTGACTCCTGAAGCCATTTCCTAAAGGGCTTTTGTTCTTCATTCAAGAATGCATAATACCTATCATTAAAATGTCCATCTGAGATTGCTGTTGTCAAGGCCTTGTCAGATGATCCAAATAAAAGCTATAAAATTTGGGTGTGAAAGACACCCACTCCCCACTGTCTTAGGATATCCTGATGCTGACAATAAGCATGCTTTCTAGAAAGTTGCATGAAGGGAACCCATTGAGGCTTACTACTGAGTAAACCTTCTTAGGAGTCTACAGTGTTTAGATTTGTTTTAAGGATCCTGCTCCTTAACAGTTTAACAGCAGTTAAAGGCTAAGCGTGAATGGTGGAGACATAAGAAACAAGCAAATCCAAACACTAGCTCTTATAATGAGTACTTATGATCAAAAAAGTTCAGGTAACATGTTGAACTCTTGACAGCTCACTTGCTGGCATCTATAGTTGGGGTCAAAATCAACAAAATAGGAATAGAATAGAATAGAATAGAATAGAATAGAATAGAATAGAATAGAATAGAATAGAATAGAATAGAATAGATGTAATGTAATAAGAATGGAATGGAATGGAATGGAATAGAATAGAATAGAATAGAATAGAATAGAATAGAATAGAATAGAATAGAATAGAATAGAATAGAATAGAATAGAATAGAATAGAATAGAATAATAACTTTATTGTCACTTTGAATGTACACTCATCGGCATACATTAAAATGAAATTTCATTGCGTACAGCTCTCAAAGGGTCACCTCCAATATACACTACAAAAATATGACAAAATAAATAAATACAGAATTATGCATATACCCACATACATTATATGACACAGAGAAACAACACAGCCTAGTTTGAATTAGGTATGGTGAGAAAAACGAATCTTAAGAGTTTACCAGATGGATGGCATAGGGAACAAAGCTATTACAGAATTGGGAGGTCCTGCTAGACAATTGGAAGGGACCTTGGAGGTCTTCTAGTCCAATGGCTTGCTCAAGCAGGAGACCTGATACTATTCAGGACAAATTGATGTCCTATCTCTTCTTTAAAACCTGCAGTGATGGAGCATCCACAACTTCTGGTCTTAAGGCAGCCAACTCGCCACAGCCAACTTGTTATGGGACAACTCGCTGCGTTATACTAATATCAGAGAAATGGTGGAATAGAATCATTAAAGAAAGGATGCAAAAGGAGGGGCAGAATGAAATGTGAATGACAAAAATTAAAATATTTTTTTATTTATTTTAAATAATTACATTGAATTGTTAAATTGTCCCATGGCAAGTTGTCCCACAGTGAGTTGGCTGTGGCGAATTGTCCCATTCGCTCAACTGTGAGAGGGATCTTGGAGTCCTAGTGGACAATACCTTAAATATGAGCCAGCCATGTGCTGCAGCTGCCAAAAAAGCCAACACATGCTAGGCTGTATTAACAGAGGGATAGAATCAAGATCACGTGAAGTGTCAATACAACTTTACAATGCCTTGGTAAGGCCATTGCATCCATTTTTGGTCACCAAGATATAAAAAAGATGTCGGGACTCTAGAAAGAGTACAGAGAAGAGCAAGAAAGATGATCAGGGGACTGGAGGTTAAAACATATAAGGAACGGTTGCTGGAATTGGGTATGTCTAGTTTAATGAAGAGAAGGAGGGGGGGTGACATGATAGCAGTGTTCCAGTATCTCAGGGGCTACCACAAAGAAGAGGGAGTCAAGCTATTCTCCAAAGTGCAGGACAAGAAGCAACAGATGGAAACTAACCAAAGAGAGAAGCAACCTAGAACTAAGGAAAAATTTTCTGATGGTTAGAACAATTAATCTGTGGAACAACCTGCCTCCAGAAGCTGTGAATGCTGGGAAATACCAACTGAAAAGGAACCAACAAGGGGAGAGTTTAAGTCTCCATCTCCTTGTGAACATCTGGGAGAAAGATGGCGGAAAGAAGATCACAATGCACATAGTTCTCAACTTCCAACCACAGTTGGGACCAGAACTTGCATTGCTAAGCAAGGAGGTTCTTAAATGTATCGCAGTCAATTTCACAACTTTTTTTTTGCCATGGTCATTAAGCAAATCACTGTATTTGATAGGTGTAGCTTCCCCCATTGATTTTACAAATGGTGATCACATGACCCCAGGACACTGCAATCATTTTAAACACATGCTAATTGCCAAGTGCCCAAATTTTGATCAAGTAACCATGGGGATGTTGCCATGGTCCCAAGTGCAAGAACCTGCAGTAAATCTGTTTTTTCAGTGCTGTTATAACTTTGCAAGGTACTAAACAAAAGGCTGTAAGTTGAGGATTACCTGGGCACCCCCTTTTTGAACTTGTGTGTATCGTACTACCATTTTTGACACTCCTACTCCACCTGTAAGATGACGTTGGGTAACTAAAAGCCCCATTTTCCCACTCTCCTTTAATGAGATACATTCAGAAGGAATAGAATAAGGTTACAGAAATATCAGCAAATGGATGGTTTCACTTTACTGCTCAATTTATCTTTCAGGTTTTTGCCTAACCAATTCTGGATTATCTTCATATTTTCATGCTTGAAACATGGAAAAATGAAAACGACAGAGTTGCCTTTATCTAACCCAGGGGTAGGCAACCTTGGCTCTTTTAAGACTTGTAGACTTCAACTCCAGCGTGGCTGGTTCAGGAATTCTGGGTATTGAAAACCACAAGTCATAAAAGAGCCAAGGTTGCCTACCCCTGATCTAACCCAAAGAGATTCTAGCCCAGCTGTGCCTTGACATGCTAGTTTTAATAAGCCAAGACTCTCTAATGCAGGGGTCTTCAAACTTGGCCCTTTTATGACTTGTGGACTTCAACTCCCAGAATTCCTCAGCCAGGCATGCTGGCTGAGGAATTCTGGGAGTTGAAGTCCACAAGTCATAAAAGGGCCAAGTTTGAAGACTCCTGCTCTAATGTCTGTGGAAGCAATCAATCAGCTGCAGAATTCACATCAAGGTTTACATCTCATCTACCTTCTGTGAACTCTAAACTGCATAGCCAAGGCACTAAGGTCATGCCAAATTCTAGTTTTAATATGAAAAAGAAGAGGAAATTATTTGCCTGGGGAATTCTAGCATTTAATTCATTTAACGAAGTTGTAATGATCATTTCATTTAAAACCAGTTCTTGTCGTTGTTTTTAACCTGTCCCTACCACCTTCTTTTACTCAGTCCCCTAATCTGACAGCCCTGCTAAAGAAGATTTACTTATTCTCGCAGAAGGGAGGATAAGTCTGAACACAAACTTTGAGGAATGGAACTAGGGATTTAAAATTTAAAACGCTATTCTTCACTTAATTTAAATGTTATTTTAAATGTAAGCATAGGTCCAAATCTCCCCAAAGGAATGTTTACTGATGTATAACCTTCCCTGTGCTCACAATGAAAGGATTTCTTTCGAAGATTCTGCTATAGATACATTTATTAACAATAATTTTTCTCTCCCCTTGATGAGGCCGGGCTGGGAAATAACATCTTGCTGCAAGCTGAAGCAACTAACTTATTTGTCTAGGTTTTTTTCTTACAATTGCTTTATTTCTTTTATCGCTGTAATTTGTTTTATCTTTTAATAACTCTTCTTATGGCTGTTTCAATGGGTTGTTGTAAGTCGCCTGGAGGGAGAGTGGATGTTTTTTTATATATAAATAAATACATTAAATTGAATTACTAAATAAATATCTGCATGATGTAAATGCTCAGAAGTTGTTTTTTAAAAAAAAATAAATGCAACTTAGGCATACTTTATTCTGAAGCTTCTTCACCACCTCCTCAAAAAATATCCAAAAAAATAGCTTGCTGCTTACCTTTCCAAAAAAACAAATTCTGAACAAACAAATACATCAGTCCCTTGATTACGCCTCAGGTTTGGGATATTCATTTTGAACTAAAATATTACTTGTCTTTGTTTTATCTGGCCGGCTCTTTTCATTCAGTTTTATCCTTGGAGTTTATGAATTGAAACATAATGGGCAATGCAATGTTTGTATCTTCTACTAGCAGCAAGAAAGACTTAAGAACTTTATAAATCATGCAGACTGCTGGCAAAGTCTTGATTTAGTAAATAGTAGAGTAACAATTGCTCCCTGGCAGTGTTTTGTCATGTTCAGTTCTAAATTTCTCACCCTCTTATTCTATGATGCTTGAAGCATGCTGGAAAACAAAGCAGCAAAGTTGCACACACTCCACAGCTTGAGATCCTATGCCATTCCTTCCTGTCATTATCATACACGTATGCAAAGCATTGGTGTATTTCAATCAATCAATTTTATTTCTGTTGTAGACCTAATAGAACTAATTAGAAGAACAAAGTAACATACAGTTGCACTAAAATAGAAATAAAACCCATCCTAATTTATAGAACACTATGTAAAACTATGCTAAGTTACATTTAGTTCAATATTTGATGAATATTTGTTGGGATTAAGAACCTGATGACAATTATAAATAGTGGTTGAGTCACCAGGCTGAAAACTGGGAGCTTGTGAGATCTAGTACCGCTTTAGACCTGATAGCCCACTGGCTGTCTCTGGGCCAGTCACCCAACTCACCTTACAGTGTTATTGTTGTGAAGAGGAGGAGGGAGGAAGTAGCATTAAGTATCTTCACCACTTTTGAGTTAATCATAAAAATAATAAAGGTGGGATAAAAAAAATCTAAACAAAAAAAGCAGAGTAGTGCCCGTATATTTAAAAGAGGAAGGAAGGAAGGAAGGAAGGAAGGAAGGAAGGAAGGAAGGAAGGAAGGAAGGAAGGAAGGAAGGAAGGAAGGAAGGAAGGAAGGAAGGAAGATACTCTAGATAGATAGATAGATAGATAGATAGATAGATAGATAGATAGATAGATAGATAGATAGATAGATAGATTTAATAAGCTAGAAATGGCCAGGGGATACATTATGAAATGTTCCTGAAAGTAATCAACACCACAATCCCAAAAGATATATGAAAAATAGACCTTGGAAAGAAAATGCACTTTAAAAGCTAAAGTCACTTTGAAAGCTGAGAATTCCTTTGCTGACACAAATGCAGCAACTACTTATACACTTTCACACATTTTATCTCTTTCCACCCTTCCCACTCTCATCTCTGAATTCCAATTAGTTAGGACTGTCTTATGATGTATTCCGGTTTTGTTGTTTGATGAGTTGGGCTTTTTAAAAAATAAAAATCCTAAATAAATAAAAAGCTTAAATATTGATATTCAATTGGGAGGTCATTTGATGGTATCTCAAAGCTGAATTAGAAAGTCATACCACTTGAGTTGAAAGGTTTTGTATGTGAGTAGGGCTTTTAAATCTCTGGACAAACTGATTTAGCTGAATTTTCTAAATCGATCAATGTATCTGAACCAAAATGAATCAATCATCTGAATAGAAATAACCAGTTGGACAGCATCAGAGCTGATCCATTTTCCCAGGAAATGATGACAAAATATAGTCAGAAGAAAGAGAGCAAAGTTTATTGAGGTAAATAACCATAGAATCAAGGTGTTAGCATTCAATATTTTTAATCACATCACCACCAACACTTTCATCCTTTCACGTCTTTCAGGATTAAACATTTCATTCGAAATCTTTAAAGTCAGTATAACACACTGTTACTCCATCGTATTAATTAAGAGGATTCTAATCCAGTGTTTTGTTTTTGTTTTTCAAATCTCATTCTATTTCAGCTTGGTAATTTCAACTGATTCCTCATCAGCATTCACTGCCTCTCCAACACGAGCAAGTATTGATTTGGTCTACTTAAAGAAGCCACCACAATCATTCTTCCCAGAAGAAATTAGCCTTAAAGAAGGGAAAGGCAGAATCTAGTAAAATAAGAAATCAGTCATCCCACTTTCAGGAGGGGAAGATTGGCCTTTAGTCTCCTTAGTAATTTTACAAAATGGAACCTTAGAGTGTGGGAGAATGTGTTATAAGATAATAGCTTCTTTGTTAGAGTAAAACTTTACAAGAGATACAGCCATGACAGAAACCTCAAAACAGACTCTGAAAACTGTATCCTTCTTTTGATTTGTCTACCGACCCTGCCTGTGGTTTGGAAAAAAACAATGTGGCCATATTCGTTTAATAACAGAAAAGCACACTGTATAAATGTAACCTTGGTGACATGGCTGCTTTAAAACGTTGCATACAAAATAACTGCATGTTTTGGAGAATATTTGGGGATCAAACGGGGACACTATATAACCCTAGAATATAGATACCATACATCATTAAGTCACTAACTTGTATGTATTAAAAGGTTCCAAAGTATATGGACCATCAAGTCATTTTCAATTCCCAATGACCACATAAGTAGATTTTATCTATTGACACTGCATGCATAATTTGTCATATTAATATATTTATTGCTTTATGGACCAAGGCCAAACCAAAATTCATGTTAACTCTACAATGAATGACATCATGACACTATGATGTCACTTATTCCCCCTTGCCTTACTTTTAGGCAGCTGGAATGACACAACAAAATGATTGTGGGTTAGTATATACTATGAATGCAGTCAGCATGACGATGATTCAGTCTAACATGTAGAATGAACACAACCCACCCATATAAATCCAAGATTAAGCAAACTATATATTAGTGTGTGGTGTAAGCAGAGCTTTAGGGCTGTCTCACGTGGACAGTTAGATTTCCTCATAAAGAAAATTATTTTATTTCTTTATCAAATGTACGTAGTGCCCATCTCACTCTCAGAGTGACTTTCTTCTCAGAGTGAGAATTAAATCTCTAGTTAATCTACAGCAGGGGTGTCAAACTGCCAGCCCACGGGACGGATGTGTCATGCCAAAACCATGCCCACCCCATTGCCAGCAATGGGGGGGAAAGTCGCAATACATCACGACACATCACGTGCCGTTGCAAGTTTGACACCCCTAATCTAGAGACTCTCTAGTTAAAGAAAATCCTTCTGTCCTCATTGCATGCAGTGCAAAAAATGTCTAATTTCTATTTATGGAACAGGCTGATTTCATGACCAACTTATTCAGTAGATCATATATACCTAATAGTAGTCTATGAAATCTAAAGTCTGCATGGAAACTTCTCCACTGATCCTCTGCCTGCAATGAAATAATATGATTGGAAGCAACAAGCCAAATCCTGTTTAGGACAGGAATTTGCAGTTTTTACACTAGAATGCTGTATATATGTTTGGCAATTAGAAAAGATCTTAGAAACTGCTATACTTATAATCCAGGATGCCCAGATGAACCACTCACAGATGGGGCATTTTCACTATTGTATGAACACCAAGAGCTTATGCGCTAGAGAGAAATTCCTTGTGTGCCCAACCACACTTGGCCAATCAAGAATTCTGTTCTCATCTGGTGTATCTGTGCAAATGATGGTAAGAGGTTGGACAGCACTTCATCAAGGCTTTCAGGCATTCGTGCCCTAATAGTTCGATACAACTGATTAGAAATGCAATCACTTCTAAATTGAATTAATCAAATGAAGTAGAGATAGGCAATATGTTGCCACCCAGATGTTTGGGACAACAGCTTGCATAGATACCACCATTGTCTGTATTGCTTGGGGTTAATGGTAGTTGAAATCCAAAGTATTTGGAGCCTCAATTTTAGAGCATCCAGGGCTTTCTAAAGTAACTGAAATAAGTAGTCCTATTCAGATGTATTAATCCTCTTTGGGTTTTTTTTTGTTTTGTTTTTTGTGTTGTTTTTATATGTTGACTAAATGCTAATGATCCTGACAGAGACAGGCTTATGGCTTTTTATTCTCCTGTGCAAATGTTCCAAGGTTTCTGGCTCATGTGTACGCCCTTCAGGTTTTCTTTTTAAATAAAGTTCTTCAGAAGGACTTGCTTGTACAGTCTGGCGTTTTACCAGACCACGTTTCATTGATCTTTTAGTCAGCCTTTGTTTATTGAGAACCTGATATTCTGGACAGTTGTGAAAGGAAGTAGAAAGAGCCATAAATGTGAAGGTACATTTATTTGCACAACTATCCTCATGGGAGAATCCAAGAGATGCAGGGATAAAATGCAGAATTTGGGAGGTGTTAGGATATGTTGTTGAAAAAATGGTTTGTTTAACAGAGTATTATTAATACACAGTGGAAGTTGTACTGGGACTTTTAGGCAAACAGTAATGCACTAACACGAGTTTTATAACTTATTTTTACTCAGACAACAAAAAGAAACACAGTAAGAAATAGTCCAAGTATCAATCCAGTATCATGCACATAAAAGTCAATCCATAAAAAACATAGTATCAAAATACAAAAACTGCTTACCAATATCAAAAACAATATACACTGTAGCAAGCAGTTGATTCTTGAGAGAATAAATATCAAATTAGCAAACAAGAGAACAAGAGGTATCCAAACACTAACATCAAACACATATACAAGAGCAACTACGTGTAACATCTAACTCTCTTTTATGTGGAATAATTACAGCCACACCCTAAGGCCGTTTAACTCCTTAAAGGTGCTTTTACTCCATTATATAATATTGTCACCCAAATCAAGTTTAATCTCTAACAATCTCCCCTTTTGGGTGGCATATTATACACATATTTTTACAATCTCAAATTACACATATCACAAACAGATTTATGCTTTATAGCACCCTGAGCTTTAGTAAACTGGTCAGCAATATTATCTTCAGTTGCACAATATTCCAGTTTAATCAAATTATCTTTAACACATTGTCTGACATTTAGATACCGTAGATCCGTATGTCTTGATCTAGTTTTCACTGCAGCATTAGTTGCTAATTTTATAGCTGCTTGATTGTCTTCATACACTTTTATTGGTTCATTACAATTTAAACCCATATCAAACAATAATTGTTTCCATACCAATAGCTCAGTACATAATAAAGATAAACAAGAAAATTCGGATTCAGTTGTTGATAAGCTTATATGCTTCTGTCTGTTAGACCTCCATCCTACTAAAGCGTTTCCCAATAATACAACCAATCCTGAAGTGGATTTCCTGGTTACAGTATCAGATGCAAAACTAGCATCTGCAAATGCTTTTAGTTCCAATTCCTTTGTTGGCTCTAGATATAGAGAATAATGTATGGTGTGCTTCAAATATCTTAAAACTCTTTTCGCACCTTGCCAACATCTGGTTGTAGGATTCTCACAATATCTAGCTAAATGATTAACTGTAAATGCTATGTCAGGTCTTGACCAGTTACATAAATACATCAAGCTGCCTATTAATGATTGATATATCTTTTTATCAAAGACATTGCTGTTATCTGCTGAACTCTCAAAACCTTGAACCATAGGTGTTTTTACTGGTTTACAGTTTTCCATATTATAACGTTTCAGCAAACCATTAATTTTCTTAGCTTGAGACAGTTTAAATCCTTTACTAGTCCTGACAATATCCAGCCCTAGATAATGACTAATAGCTCCTAGATCTTTTACTCTAAATTTTCTTTTTAACCCTGAAATTATTCTTTCAGTTTCTGTTTCATCTTTTGCTATAATAGCAATATCATCAGTGAATAATAATAACAATGATAATTCACTATTTTGCTGTTTTATAAATAAACAAGGATCTGCAATACTAGCTTTAAATCCCAAACTATTTAACTCTTTTACTAAACATCTATTCCACTCATAACCTGACTGTTTTAAACCATACAAACTCTTATTCAGTTTCCAACAGTACCCTACCTTACTTTCTATTCCTGATGAAACTTTCATATATATATCATGGTTTAATGTTGCATGCAAATAAGCAGTTTCAATATCTACATGTTTTATACTATAATTCTTATTTGCTGCCCAAACTAAAGCAGCCCTAAGAGTGGAAGCTCTTAACGTTGGGGAAAATACTTCATCATAATCACTATTATTCTGTGCAAATCCTTGAGCAACTAATCTTGCTTTATGTATTACCTCTCCTGTAACACTTTCTTTCAGTTTAAAAACCCATTTACATCCAATTAACTTTTCTGTTTTAGGTATTTTAACCTCTTGATAAACATTAAGATCTTGCAAAGACTTTATTTCTTTATCCATAGCTACTTTCCAATTCTTTCTTTCATTCTCAGGATACATTTTTATTTCTTCAACATTAGAAGGTTCAATGTCTATTTGACAAATTAAACCTGCCTCGAAACGATCAGGCTGTCGTCTTTCCCTGTTAGACCTTCTGAGAATTATTGGACTTATAGGTACATTTACATTATTATCTTCTTCCTCTCCTGTCTCCACTATCAGTGGTTCTTGTTTGATCTCTCTAGCAGGTTCCTCCTCTTCTTTATCACTTTCATTTGAGGAGTTAGTTAAATCTTGTTGAGGAATATATACAATATCTTCTACCCTTTCCCAGCCTGACTGTTCTTGAAAAACAGCGCTAGAACTACAATAAATGTTTTTAGTACCTTTCTCCCAGAACCGATAAGACTTATGGTTTAACTCATAGCCAACAAAAAATAATTGTTTAGCTCTATGTTCTCCTTTATTTCTTATTGAACTTGGAATATGTACCCAAGCAGGTGTCCCAAATGTGTGAATATAACTAAGATTTGGTTTTCTCTTATACCATAAGGTATAAGGAATTTTACCTGTAGCTGAACTAACCACATTGTTTAAAATATGATTAGCACATTTTGCTGCTTCTCCCCATAAGCTATCAGGTAAACCAGAATCTTCAATCATAGATCTAATCATAGCTTGCAATGTTTGGCCCCTCCGTTCAACAAATGCATTATGCTGAGGTCTATATGGAGCTGTACGTCTATGCTCTATTCCCTCTGAAACTAACAGCTCATTAAACTGTTTATTAACAAACTCAGTTCCATTGTCTGTTATTATGGTTTTTACATTTAACTGAGTTTTCCTTTGTACAAACTTGAGCCAATTAGATATTGTTTGTATAGTTTCAGTTTTTGACGTAAGGAGATAACAGAACCCATATCTGCTATAATGGTCTAGAATATTTAATATGTAGCAAGCACCCCCTAAACTGGGTTTCATAGGACCTATCAAATCCATAAATACCAGTTCTAATGGAGTTGTGGTTTTAAATCCATCTATTAGCTGGTGATGCCCTGCTCTTTTCTCTACCACATACGTTACACTGCAGATATTTCTTACAAGCCTTTAACTTAAACCCATTAGACAAAGCTACAGTTCTTTTTAGTGTATTAAAATTCACATGACCCAATCTTCTATGTAATAAATGAATACATTCATCATGTGGTTTTTGATTTGTACAAGTAGTAGCCATTATAATAGGATCATTGCTAATTACAAACAAACCGTCTTTCATATTAGCTATTAAATTCACTTCATTCTTTTGAATAAGACATTCCTCCCCTTGGAAAGTAACTTTAAAACCTGCTTCCAATAATGCCTTAACTGATAATAGATTATAATCACATCTGGGAACATATAGCATTTCCAAATTTTGTTTTAAAAATGAACAGTAAACCTTACCCTCTCCAGAGACCTTGACTCTCCAGCCATTAGCCATAGAAATATATTTTTTACTAGACCTTATATTCTCAAAATCCCTTTTTATTTTTGAAATACAGTGTGTAGCTCCACTATCTACCACCCACCAATTGTGGTTATTAGTAGTTCTATTAGCTACAGCTACATTAATCAGCTTTTTATTCTTTCTATGGCTTTCCTTTCTCTGACAATTACTATTCTGACAAAACTTAGCAATATGTCCCTTTAACCCACAATTAAAGCATTTCCTTAAAATATAAGCAGATTCAGTCTTCTTTATTTCTTGTTGCAATGGCTCTCTCAACTGTTTTCTCTCCATACGACATCTTGATTCTTCCAACAACCTTCCAGTTATTGAAGAAACAGTTAGGTCTTCTTTGGACAAAACCTCCAAGGACGATACAAAGGCATCGTAGCTCTCATCCAATGATGATAAAATGATGTAAACCTGGTGAAGCTCTGAGAAAATAAGTTCTTTTTTCTTGCAGTTCCAACAAAGTTGCTTTTATAAAGTTAAGGTGAGCTAACATATCGCCATTCTTTTCCAGTCTAGCTCTAAATAGCTTTCTGGTAAGATTTATATGAGCACCAACACTGTCCCGAACAAAAATCTTTTTCAACTTAGCCCAACATTTAGCAGCAGATTCTTCTCCACGCACATGGACTAGCTGTTGGTCTCCTAATGTTAGCCCAATGATAGATAAAGCCTTATCATTGTCTTTATTGAAGTCTACAATCTTCTTGTTATCTTCTTCATTAGTTGGATCCCAGGCAGTTACATCAGGAGGATTATGGACTATTTTCCAAAGACCTTGATTTTGTAATAACAAACTACATTGTGTAGACCAGGATACGTAGTTTGACCCATTAAGCCGGGTAATGCAGAATGGATTGAATAGTCCTTGTGCCATTGTCTGAATTTAAAAACTCAGTTAGGAAATACAAATACAATACTGTGCCTGTCCTCAGCACCACACTGGATCTGGGCCCATAACCATTGTTAGGATATGTTGTTGAAAAAATGGTTTGTTTAACAGAGTATTATTAATACACAGTGGAAGTTGTACTGGGACTTTTAGGCAAACAGTAATGCACTAACACGAGTTTTATAACTTATTTTTACTCAGACAACAAAAAGAAACACAGTAAGAAATAGTCCAAGTATCAATCCAGTATCATGCACATAAAAGTCAATCCATAAAAAACATAGTATCAAAATACAAAAACTGCTTACCAATATCAAAAACAATATACACTGTAGCAAGCAGTTGATTCTTGAGAGAATAAATATCAAATTAGCAAACAAGAGAACAAGAGGTATCCAAACACTAACATCAAACACATATACAAGAGCAACTACGTGTAACATCTAACTCTCTTTTATGTGGAATAATTACAGCCACACCCTAAGGCCGTTTAACTCCTTAAAGGTGCTTTTACTCCATTATATAATATTGTCACCCAAATCAAGTTTAATCTCTAACAGGAGGGGAGGGGGCGAAGGACAAAAGAAAACATTTAAGCCATTTTCAGCTCTCCTCTAAGGACCTCAAAGAATGTCTTACTTTCAAAAAATATATCTCAGCACACCTAAGGCTAATACCATCTGACACATGGGAGAGAAGAGAAATTTAAAGAAATAGGACCTAAGAATATTATCTAACAATATCTATTACGAGTAAGAATCTCTATTCTAAAATTATATACATTTTTAAAATCTTTTTGGAATCATTTCTGTATTAGGGTGCTTTGATATTCAGTTGTAGGCTGCTTCAACACTTCATTTTCTTTTTCTTCTGCCAGTATGACACACTCATCAATCTGCATCTTTTTCCTATAAACAAAACTTTTCTCTTTTCAGTTCAACGCCTCCTATTCCAGTGTTGATACTGTGGACTTATGGGGGAACATTTAAGATTGCCATTGAAATTTCATTTCATGTTCCTGATGTAGCTTTGTTCCAGAAAGTCATAAAAAATTGTTAACAGCTCCAGAGGTATAACAGGAAATAAAAACGGCAGCTGTCTGATTATTTGTCACTGAAAACTAGTAAAGAGATTGATAGTGGATAGTGCCATAATTGAACATCTTTCCTGATCTCAGATGTACCAAAACCAATAATATATCATTGTGAGTGAATGTTCCTTTTAGCGTAGACTAATATGTAAATTTAGCCCTTGTGACCTGTAAACCATCATTGATAGCTTACTATTAAGTGTAAATGAGATCAGTATGACTTGTTTGACGAGCCACAGATAAAATAAACCATGGCTTATCACGGAGGGGCGCAACCTGAGATCCAGAAAGCCTTGACTGCAGCTCCTAATTTCAAAATTTGAATTTTAATGCACACAGCAGGAAATCAAATTTGCTTTCAGTTACAGATATGCCCGCTAGTTTTAGAAGTACAGTCTCCCATACATTTAAATGTCAAGATAGCCAGACGATTTGTGTTCCCCTGGTTGGCTGCAATGCAAGAACATAATTATATTTCAGTCAGAAGCTTTCAAAGAAGCACTAACATGGCCACCCAACCGTTGACCTGTAAAAACTGACATGGCAAGATAATACTACATTTGATGAGGTGTATTGGCTACTGATGGACTTCCAGGTCCAATTCAAGGTTCAGGTTATCATCTATAAAAATTTCATTGACTTGGATGTCCCAAATTTTGGGGACTGTTTGCTGTAGATAGATTTTGTCTGTCCAGTGCCTGAAGACCTAGAAGGAATGCTAATCAAAATGGTAATGAGTAGGAACTTTTTCAGTCATACTCTACTGGCTCCTTGAAGCTAGAATAGTTTCAGATGGCTTTTCCAGAGACCCTTTTAAGAACAACGATGTCAGGACCCCTGACAATTAGTGGACTTTTAATGAAGAGGGATGAGGTGAGGCAGCTACACAAAGGGCAAATAAATAAACAAGCTGTACTTCAGTTTGTTCAGTTGAAGACCCAACTGAAGTGTTCCCCATATAATGTTCAGATAAACTGATGTCTGACAAAATGTTCCTCTGTTTCCTCTGAGTAGGTACAAAGTTGGGCTTTTAGGAACGTTCCCTACCATAGCCTCCCCAGTTTTAGTTGTTGTCAAGCTGCTTTAAGCACCGCCATGCTCCTGTGGTCTGACCAAGTCAGCATGTTCTGACTGACTCTGTTTCCAGTGAGCTGTGGTCGATGGCAGATTATTAATACCTGGATTCTTATTGGAAAGTGAGGAAAACCTAGTGAGAAAAGGTCAGCTTAAACATTCCATTTGCAGTGCCTCTAATGCATAGCTGTACATTCACACATGAATAGACTCTGGGAACCCTTCCTTGCTTTTCATGACTTTTCCCTCTAATTTAATCACAGATTCCTCTCACGCAGGTGCAAATTGTGACGACACCGTCTTCCTTCTCCACTTGCAAGACATGGTTTGGCTACAACTCCCCTAGAAACCAAGTTACAGGGGTAGTAATCCAGGTGGTGATAAGTTACAGATATAAGAGAAGCTTTCCATAGAACATTCTGAGAATGAATTCAGGTGTCTGCTCTCAATTGGCCCATGGTGAGATGAGTGCTAGCAGCAACAGTGTCTGGCTAAAAGTCATGTTCCACCTTCCAAACAATCCAATTTGCGGGGGTTTTTTCAGATCTATGGAGTGCTGGTGAGATTTCCTGGGAGATGTTCAACCAGCCCCCATGCTGTCTTCTTTCATGTCAAGCACTGTTCAGCTGTTCACTTAGAAATTTATGGGATAAATACTACTCTAGGATGAGACTATTTTGCTTCTCCGCTTTTTGAAAGAACGAACTTCACTTTATGTTCTCTGCTGATGCTGATAATCATTGTTACTTTTACATTTGCTGAAGTTATTTAAGACTGTTTAAAGACTGTTCTCCTCCAAAGCCCCCTGAGCAGTTCTGAGAGGAAAAGCAGTATGGAAATAAAATATATTTTAAAAAATACAAATAAAAACCTTTTTTTCCTGAGAATTTGCCCCATATATTCATAGCCACATGGGGCCCCTTCATTAAGAGGTAGCTCCTCCTTAAATACTTCCCAGAATAAGCATGTGACAAAGGAGCAAATATGTCTGGCAAGGTTTCACCAAGTAGTACCAATAACAAAGATCAGAGTTTGATTTGCAGTTCAACAATTGTGTCAGAATGAACAGTGTGGTAAATCTAATACAACTTGTTAATCAGATGTTCTACCAGGCCAGAACATCTTCCCTTTTTAGATTTGTGAAATAACAGAAGAACAGAGTTGAAAGGGACCTTGGAGGTCTTCTAGTCCAACCCTCTGCTCAAGTAGAAGACCCTATACTATTTCAGACAATTGCTTGTCCAGACTCTTCTTAAAAACCTCCAGTGATGGATCACCCACAACTTCTGAAGGCAAACCATTCCATGGTCAATTGTTCTCACTTTTGATAAGATACAAAGTCTTCATTGCATTTTGATCCAAGCAAGAAGCTTTGTAACGATCAGGTAATTTTGATCATAATCTCTTCTAGTTCTTGATCCGATTCACTTTTTATAGCTTAATATGTAGGACAGGTAACTTTGGGCATGGAAGTTCTACTATATAATCAGAACTCATCATCTAAAGAAGATCATAAGGACAAGAGTGTTTTTCTTTTTTTTCTTTCTCATGGCTGTAACAGTTGTACTTTCTCCTTCTGTAACATCCTGAGCATCTCCCTAATGTTTTTTCCCATTACACACGTAAGTCCATAAAATTCTTGGTGTTAATCCCAGAATATCTGGATAACAGGAATGCATTTTTTGAATCTCTTCTTTCCACCTCCATAGCTTGCCTTTTCTTCATATGAAAGTTGTTGAGAGTTGTTCTAAATTTGGGTGGCTCACAATATACTGTAATTAGAGTTAGATCTCATTATACATGAGATCCAAATGGCATTTCCTTAATACATTGTCCTATCTCCTATTATGCTCTGAAAAAAGTATCTCAGGACTGTTTAATTCATACATACCCCATCCCCAAATTGGCTTTATTCTTCTTCTTCCCCAAAAGGGTACGGTTAGCCCAACCACTGGTCTTTATGGTGATATTTCACTCCAATTTCTCTGGCTGAGTGTGTCTAAAACAGTCAGACAGAAAATTATCAAAATTATCAAGAAGAGGTGATGGAGGAAGATAAAAACCCTGATGACAATTTTTTTTTTTTAAAAAAGGAAAGAAAAGATACGGTAAATGCCATTTCCATTCAACCTTATGTTAATCCAGTAGTACCTTAAAAGATTGCATTTCTTAGCACTTGTTTTACAGTTCTAATTGCATTTCCATTTGAGTTTCTGAAGAATCTCTCCAGTATATGCAGACTGAACCATTTGCAATGCTAATGAAGTCAACACCTAGCAAGATATAGAGACTGCGCGACACCCTTCTTCTCTCCCAAATACACATTCTCACTTTCTAGCATTGCTTTTTTCACCTTGGCCTAAAACAAGGATCCCTATTTTTTTTTCTTATTTTGGGGAAATCTGCCTAAGACACATCAGCCTGGAATTAAAAAGATACCGTGTGATGAATCTGTCAGAAAGAGTGAGAAGAAGCCCAGGAGCAGGAATTTCAGCTATTCTCAATTGAAGAGACTATCAATGGCCTGAGTTGAACCACCTCTACAGCCCTTGGTGCTCTCTGAACTTTGTTGTTTTCTTGCAGACATTTCGTTACCCAAACTAGGGTAACATCATCAGTGTTAGTAAAGAATGGGGTGTGCTAGCACTTTGTAGCACTGGTGATGCTACCTACCGGTAGTTTGAATAATGAAATATCTACAAGAAAACAACCAAGCTCAGAGCATCAAGGATCCCACACTTGTCTTCCTCCTCCTCCTCTTCCTCCCCTCTTCCCTCTCCCCCCATCCTCCACCTCTCCACCCCACTCCCTTCCAACACTGATGAGGCTACTTAAAAAGGTAAAGGTTCCCCGCACATGTGTGCTAGTCGTTTCTGACTCTAGGGGCCAGTGCTAATCTCCGTTTCAAAGCTGAAGAGCCAGCGCTTGTCCGAGGACGTCTCCATGGTCATTTGGCCGGCATGACTGGACGCCAAAGGCGCACGGAATGCTGTTACCTTCCCACCGTAGTGGTCCTTGCTACTTACATTTTTACGCGGCACTCGGGATTCGACCCAGCCTTGGTGGAGCAGTGGGCTAATGCCTCCTTAAGTAACACCAGCTGCCTGCAATTAGTGCAGGTTCGCATCCCACCAGGCTCAAGGTTGACTCAGCCTTCCATCCTTCTGAGGTAGGTAAAATGAGGACCCAGATTGTTGGGGGCAATAAGCTGACTTTGTAATAATGCCGCTTGGGGGGTGTATGAAAGCCCTAATAAGCAGGCATATACATAGAATGAAGGCTACTGCTAAGCTTGTAAGCCGCCCTGAGTCTTCGGAGAAGGGCGGGATATAAATGGAATTAAAATAAAATAAAATAAAATAAATAACCTGCCGACCTTCTGATCAACAAGCTCAGCATCCTAACCCACTGAGCCACCACGTCCCTGAGGCTACTTAAGTGGGTAATAAATGTCTATAGGAAAAAAAGCAAGCTCAAAGAGCACCAAGGATCCCTCCTTTCAACCCGCAGCTACAAGTATTCTTCTTTATTGGTACATCTAGAGTCCTTGCCCACTTGTTCCAGAAGGCCTGTTTGCAAATGAAAGACAAGTGTGAATTGGCACAGGTTATGGAATCAGCTCCTGAAAATGGATTGCAGCAGAGTATTTTCTACGTTTCTCATGCAATCATATAAAACCTTTTTGTCCTGGTTGAAGGCCGTAATGATGTAATCCATACATATTTAGAAAGGATCTATCAACAACCTAAATCAATTGCCAGTATACACCTAGGCCAGCTTCTGTCTAATTTTCTTTGGATTTTAGCCAGTGCTTTTTTTGTAAAAAAAAAAAAAAAAGGTGCTGG
This sequence comes from Vipera ursinii, assembly GCF_947247035.1. Classification (NCBI taxonomy): domain Eukaryota; kingdom Metazoa; phylum Chordata; class Lepidosauria; order Squamata; family Viperidae; genus Vipera; species Vipera ursinii. The sequence goes on from NC_139520.1 coordinate 12,611,819, forward strand.
AACTCACACGTCATACAATCCACCTTGCCTACCCTACAAGGTTCCATCCAAAAAAGGTGCCGGAACTCCGTTCTGAGCATTCTATGAGGAAAAAAGCCCTGATTTTAGCAAGTAAATCACCTTGGATGGCCTAAATGAAAATAATATGTAACAGTATTAAATAAATGTTTTCCTTAGTTTTGTTTCCATTCCCAAGCAGCCATATGGAGTATCAAAATGTGCCAAAACTGGCTTCATTATTTCAAAGAAGCTTTTTCTTCCAAAGACAGATATGTCTGTTTTTCCAGCTGATTTTCAGGATCACTAAGAATTTCTTTCCATTCTCTTTGCTTGCTTCTTTATTTTGTTTACTTTATTACTGGTCATATTTGCTGTTATTTTTCTTTTGACATGACAACGCCATCCTCCACATTTTGTGTATACAGAAGAAAATGCAAATTACAATATTTCTCCCAGAAATCTGATTATAATGCAGCCCAAACCAAGAAATACTCTACTTTCTCAAACAAGATGCCAAATTCAATAAACCCTTAATCTGTTACCTTGATTATTAGGAGAGGAATAAACATGACTAAGCTTTCAACAATTCTATTATATTACATGAAAGATCAGGGAAAAGTAGAGATTTGATGTCTGAATAATTATGTTCTCTTTCTCTTTTTAACTTTTTTTTTCCCTGTGACCATGGATAGTGGTGACAATCGTATTTCTTCATTTTTGGTCCATGTTTGATTGAGAAAATATAGAATGAGTTATCTTTTGTAGTGAATAAAGAGCTTTGAAATGCAGAGACTTACTAGTGCTTAAGAAAATGAAAGTTTCATAAGGATGGCAAGAGGGGTTTGATTTCAAAATGAAGAAAAGCTCCTAGCAGGTGGAACTGACAGATGAATTAGCTCTTTAGAGTCTATTTTGAAGGGTTGATCAAAGTGAATTGGACCACAAAGTTTTGAAGTATGCTTGCTATCTAAATCTCTACAGAATTCTGACGCATGTAACACAATCTATATCAGAAGAAACTTTATTATTTGGAAATATTCTTGCACTATCATGCATAGTGTGGTTGATTTAAACATTTAAAAAATGTTTTTCTGTACTGAAACAAGCATGTGTGATTCCCAATTTGTTTTCCTTATCATAGAAAAAATTCTCTTTATTTATTCATTGACTTTATTAAATTTATATGCTGCTCCTCTTGCCAAAAGGCGTCTCTGGGCCTGCAACCCAATGAAAGCAACAAGACAAATCATTAAAACATGAAAATAATAAATGTCGATGTTAATATTGACTTAAAATGAACAAAAATGGCCAGTATGTGGGTGGAGTTATCTCAGTCCATTAACCACCTCCAGTATGACATGCTCTCATCGGGACCCCAAGACAGTCGGCAGAGCCAGGTTTTCAAGCTGAAAACCAAAACGGTGGGTATAGATCATACCTTTGGGGTCACAATATTCCAGAGGGCAGGACCCATGGTAGAGAAAGGTTCTTCTTCTGGGCCCTACCAGCCAGCACAGGTGGGACAGAGCACTTCTCAGATAGTTCCTCAGATAACCTGGGGTCTCAGATGGCCTAGACTCTTTACCTATAAACCTGAAGTGTACATGTTTCAAGGGCAACCTTCTTGGACTTTATCTACCTTTGCTATGCCCTTCTTTTTGGCTTCAGTTGATGACTAATGCAATAAACGGTGAGTCAAATGCATTAAATAAATGAAGAGCAGCACCTTCTCTGCTGTATGGTTTGTTCTCTCATTGCTACAGAGTCAGTCACTCGGATTCCTTTTTGCTTGTCCTGCAGCCAGATCTCCCGAAGAGCACTATTTAATACCCTGATACCTTCACCCTTACCTGTCTTGATTCTTCCCTCCTTTTCATCATTTTAGCTGCTCTGACCTTGAATACAGGCTCAGAAACTGGAACTGGTGGGAAGAGATAAAATGGCAGTGCACATGGGCTGGTTAACCAAGCATTTTAGTTGAAGACTCATGACAACAACCCACTCATTTGGCTCACTTTTGTTCCTGTCTCAGTAGCTTAAGAAAAAGGACATGGAGCGAAGAACAGGAAGTTGACTCCAAGTCCAGCAAAATCAAAGGCTTAAATTAAATCCTTTTCTTCCTTACGTGTGTGTGTCTCTCTCTCTCTCTCTCTCTCTCTCTCTCTCTGTGTGTGTGTGTGTAAATGGAGGTAGGAGGATAAATAAAGGTTATATTGTAGTTGAAGGCAGCACCTGAGATATTTTGCCAAAAGCATATTCCTTTATCTAGACAAGGCAGACACATAAACAGTGTGTTTTAGCATCCTAGTGTCTAGACATTGCAGGAAATGTTAATAATTGGAAAAAATGTTTTAATGGACTTTTCCCTTCTGAAATGAACTGAAAGTCTCAGCGTTGCTAGGGCTAAAAATTGCAGCTATCACATTACTTGAATTAGATGCAATGATGTCCAGTCTAAAGAGTGAAATAAGAGTATTTGAAGTCAGAAGGAAACATGCTTCCAAAAATTATGCCTGGCTTAAATAAATTGGAGTAAATAAATTAACATTTCATAAACTGAAAGCCAAAAATTTATGCATTCTTTTACTTCCTTCTTTCCTGGTATGTCATTCAAGACAAAAATTCTTTAAAGTCATTTTTATTGTCTCTGTTTTGTTTTTGCACTGTATCACATATACCAGTGTATAGGACTGGATCGCCTAGTTTAATTTTTGTATGGAGTAAGTGTCTTTCAAGGCTTACCTACAGAATAGTGCCAACAATGGTATGTCCTGTGACACTCTATGGAAGTGAAAGTTGGAATTTGAAGAAGAGGTTAGGGAAGAATATTAATGCTTTTGAACTTTGCTGTTGGAGAAGACTCATAAGAATTATTTGGACCGCCAAGAAAATAAACAAATGGATCCATCTAACAAATCAAGCCAGAGTTCTCATTCAAGACACACATGACTAGGCTCAAATTACCCTACTATGGATGCATCATGCAAAGATCAGCTCTCTGGAGAAAGAAAGCTAAATGCTAGGAAAGGTGGAAGGAAAGAGAAAAAAGGGTGAACAGCAGCAAGATGACTAGAGTGGTACATAAGCAATAGATGCACCATTAGAAAACCTGAAAGACCAGATTGAGAACAGATCATTGAGGGGGGTGATGGAATCTGTCTATGTGGTCACTAGGTGTTGACAAAAGCTTAATGGCACATAATCAATACATATTGATGTTAAAAACACCCAGTTAAAATGTAATCACAATAGGAATTAAACAGCAAATTTTAAAAAGGGGATTAGAGATTATTTTGTGGAGTGTTCAAATAATTATTTCTACACATAGTTGCATTCTGTGATGAAAAGCGCATTTTTTAACATAAAATTCCACAAAATTACCTTTCAGAACTCAACACTGGTATTCAACACTGCAAGGAAGAGGCATTACAAAAAGAAACATTTCTCTTCAGGACCATTTATGTGTCTTGTCATTAACGCTCAAAATTACATTCAGTAAATTCACAGAAATATTTTCAGGGCAAATGTAGTACTATTATGAAGAATAGTCCAACAAGACCAGTGGCCATTCTCTCTCTATTGTTTGCAATTTCCTCATTTCCATAGAAAATAGCTTAAACTTTTTAAAAAATAAAATTATTTTTTCCCTCCCATTCTCACATACTACATTAGGAAATAAAATCTTGAGTTTGGAAGACATTTTTTTTTCCAAGTCCCTGGACACGTGGCTTTTTGGATCTTAGTCCATGCTTCAATGTTTTCCCCTCTCCCAATTATTTCTTTAACATTGAACACATATTTCATTGTTCATTAATTATATGGACTCTTTGTTCTTTCTAATTTGAACAGACTTTAGAGCATTAAGTCTATAATTACAAAGCAGCCAAATTTAGAAAATGTTATTTTATAACCCAGGGGAGCTAACATTGTTAATATTTCCTTCTATTTACATATTTTCAAAAGCCTTTATTATTCAATCCAATATACATTATGCAATGATCATAGACATTCTTCAAGTGTTTGCTTTATGTCAACTTTAAATCAAATAGACCAAAATAAGGAGGGGAGACTACAGTCGATTAAACATTCACACAACACACACACACACACACACACACACACACTATATGTATATATTCATATATTCATATGTACATCATGATCAAGACATCTTACCCTTTGACCCTTTAACTGTTGTTATTGTGCCATAGGACTTATCAATTAATCTAAAGCCATTCCCATATTCTAATTTCCATATTATGCAGATTTAAGGGTGACCTTTTTGTGTTTACTTAATAAAACTTCATAGAAATGTAAACATTCACAACAAGAACTAGAAGGCCAGCCTAGTGGACTCTTTGACATCCTGCTCATGATAAAGTATGGCCATACATCATAAATTTAAAATCAGTATGCATATAGATGTGTCAAATGCTTTTATTCACTGAGTCTGAAATGAAGTGCTTTCAAGGTAAACAGATTACGTCAATACTGTAAGGCAATGCAATGATCTAATATGAAAAGTACAGAACGGAAGGCTTCAGTTTTATCTAGCGTTGTGTCCTGAGACCAATGAAAGAAGCTTTTCATAGTTTGAGGGTGTTATTATTTTTTTTATTTAGCAAAGGGTCATGTTACATTAGCCAGGAGACCACAATGCTAATGCAGAGTAGTAGTTTGGCTACCTAAGACTGCTATCCCTGTTTGGTTCATGCTCTCGCACTTCCCAAAATGTGCCACAGAGGACAAGCTAGCTCTGCACCCCAAAGAAAGACTAGTAGCTTTCCTGCAGCATAAACAGGGACCCTTTCCCTCCACCAAAGCTGCCTCGCAAACAGGCATTGTCCAGGACCAGCAGGATTCTAACCATCCGCACAAACACCCAGTTTGTCTCCCCACCAAAGTGGTACCTATTTATCTACTTTCATAAAACATGCTTTTGAACTGCTAGGGGAGGTGAGTGACAGGAGCTCACCCCACCACACAGTGCTAGGACTCAAACCTCTGCAGCAAAAACTGACGCACCACACCTCATTTGGCGGGAGTAATGAGCCAGAAAAAAGCAACTATTTAATGGTAGAGCAAGAGTTTTGCCATAAGTCATTGGCAAAAGTCAATATTCAGAAAATCCTAGGTACAACATCTGTACCGGAAATGCTGTGACTCACTGACAAATAACTTGCTTGGAATGATTTTGAATCTTGAATATTATTTCAGTGTTGTTAGCCTTGATCCCACCCTTGCAAAGAATGGAAAAAATCCTATCTATAATTTCAGGAAGTATCAATCACAGGCTTTGTTTAGTGTAGAGACAGCATGCTGTGCCTACCCAGCCATTAGGGTTTGTAAAACATGGTTTATGGCTTTATGTATTATGCAAATTTAGTCACTTGTGCTTTATTTGATAAATCTTTAATGTACTTTTTATGTTTGTCGAAGTCTGTATTGTCTCAAAGGCAAATCAGTGGTCACATATAGGTAAGGGGTAAATCAAGCAAAGCTTGTAGCACAGTGGAAAATAGGTGTGGGCACCTATTTTGTTTCTGACATCCCTTTTTTCGTTTTCTGAGAGTCAGTTTTCACAACAATCTTTTCCATGTTTTCCACATTCCTAGGTAACTATTTCCCATGACTATATGTGCATATATTTCATACATATAATTCCCAGCAGATGGGAATTGCATACATGAAGCCATGTATAATATTTTAACATAGTCTCTCCATATAGATAGAGAACCCTGCAATAAAAACAAAATAGACTAAAGAAATCCTGTGAGATAGGTCCAAGTCATGAGTGCGAATCCTGACTTCCTTCCACTTTTGCATGAAAGATAATTGTTGGAAGCTTGTCTTTTCAGAACCATTAAAATCAACTAAAGAAGATTTCTGTTCTTCATTCTGACATTTTGAACTGCCCATAAATGTTCATAAAGATTAAGATCAACTAATGTTTTATATCCCCAGCTGTGCAAGTCTTCTCCTGCATTACCTGTTGTTATTCATGCTGAAAGGAAAGTGTATTGGAAATCTCTGTATGAACAAGGGAGTGAAATGAATCCTGCACCACTAGATTAAATATCTATTTCTTTCACATTTCCATCAACTAAAATAAGATCTGTTCAACTATGAGAAAAGGGAGCATTTTAATAATCTCCAGATATATACCCTGCATTTCATTAAAGCAACTTATGTACAGATTTTTTAAAAAACAGTATAGTAAATAATTTAGAAACCTCAGATAAATAATTAAATCAATCTGTGGCTGTCTCGTAGAGGTCAACTCCATTGATTTTGATGGAGAAGAATTTACTGGGCATGCTTGCATAGTGAATATGTATTTTTGCAGAAGGAAGAAGAGGAATATTACGTAATAGGCCCTCTGGGGTCTCAACATGATCATGTCCCATCTTAATCCTTGACTTGTTTCCTCCAGGTATAGAATATGTCTGGCTAGAGTTAGTAAACCCAAATTATACTGCAGTCGACTCCTCAAGGACAAAATGTTATGTAGATTTTGTTTCCAGCTATTGTATTGTCAGTAATCTCCACTGAGCACTTAAATCACACTTCAAAATTTTCACTCAGTTTGTAGGGTTGGGTGAATGATCTTTTCTGATTTTTCAACTGGGAGAAGGAACAGCTTTATGAGGATGGGGTTTCTTTTTCCTCAATGAAAAAGCCCAGATGGAGAAGACCTCTTATGATAGGACTGATGGTAGTGTAGAAAGCCAGGAAAATTGGAAAGCCACTGAAGAGGTATGAACTCAATGGGAAAAAAAAAATTCTACAGATCCGTTGGCTAGCTTGTAACTAAATAAGGCAGGGGTGTCAAACTCAATTTCATTGAGGGCCGCATCAGCATTGCGGTTGCCCTCAAGGGGCCGGGTGGGTGTGGCCTGGGTGGGTGTGGCCTACTGGGTGGGCGTGGCTAGAGTGCCTATGGCCTACTGGGTGGGCGTTGCCAGCTCTACATCGTTCGCCTCAAGGGTGCCTATGGGGGCCTGGGCAGGAGTGGGACAGATCTGAGGGTCTCTGGCAGGAGGAGGGTCTCTGGGCCAGGGCCAAGGCAGTGGGGGCCGTTCCCTCACTGTTTCCAGGATGGCTTCGTGGGCCGCATGAAACCACTTCACGGGCCGGATCTGGCCCCCGGGCCTTGTGTTTGACATGTCTGAAATAAGGGAAGAACACAATACTGTACCCATGAGAATTTCTCCAAAATTCCCTCCTCCTTTAGAAAGATTTTTATTTGACTGAATATAAACTGAAAAAGGGCCTATCTACAATTATTTTCAGCAATATCTTAAAACACAGGTTACTAGAAATTTTACGATGCACAGGTAGCTACCCTTAGTCTAGAAACTGTATTCAATTGTGCCACACGTGCCCAAATCATATGCAAAATTGCTGGAAAGTAAAAGCCACAGAAAAACAAGAGCTTTATGGAAATCCAGCAGATATTTTATCAGAAAGGTTGATAGAACTTTGAATCACTTTTGCCATTGCCTGAATTGCCACTGTCAACAATATTGGTTTCATTAGCTGTCAAAGTACTACAAAGTATTGCGCCTCATTTATTAATTTCGACAGTAATAGAACTTAAGCCACAAGCTATGTAAGAGAAGGGAGGTTGTGCCTATTTTTTTTGTCTATGTTCTATACAGTCCTCTGTTAATTCATATTCCATGATTACTGCAAGATGGCATTATCAATTTATGTTTTAAAAAATGCAGGTCATTGGCAGCAAATGTCATGAGACCAAATTCATTTGGATCTTATAGCAATTTTAGCTGGTTTCCAAGAGTGAGTCTGTGGAAGTCATTCATGAAATTTCACACACAAATAAGGGACTGATCAGAAAGCCAGTTTTTTTTAAAAAAGATTGTGTTATAATAGCCATTTTCCTCTTCAGATTACCAGTAAAATGATTATATATCATTTTATAAATGATATATAAACAAAATGAGTATATACAAGTACTACATTTATTTTCATGCAAGATTGGGCAGAATGTCATATGTGAAGCCCAATTACACTCCAAATATTCTTCTATTGTCCCATGTGAGCAAGGATCTGTAATCTAAAGAATACTCTCTAAGTCAACATATACAGCTTGACAACAAAGAAAAAAACTGGAAAGGACAAGCTATATTCAAGATGCCCTAACTACAAATAGTCCTCAAGTTATAACCATTCATTTAGTGACAGTTTGATGTTACAATGGCAATGAAAAAAGGTGACTTACAAATGGTCCTCACACTAAGAATATCACAGCATTCCCAGTCACATAATCAAAATTTGGGCTTATCAAGCGGCATGCATTTATGATGGATGCAGCATCCCTGGGTGATAATTTGATTTATAACTTTCTCGGTCAGATTCCAACAAGAAAGGTCAACGGATTTACTTAACAGCCCCATGGTTTATTTCACAGCTACAGTGATTCACTTAACAACCATGGGAAAAAGTCATAAAAATCAGGCCTGACTCACTTACTCACCAACCGTCTTGGTTAGCAATGAAAATTCTGGTACCAACTGTAATTGTAACTTGAGGACTACCAGCAAATGAAACAAGGAAAAAATGAGGAAAAAAATGACTGCAACTGGTTTTTAAAAGGCAAACATTCTACATTATCATTTATTAAGAGGGAGCATTTTTGTCCTTCTCAGAGCAATATTGTTGTCACCAAGTGGAACAGCAGCTCATTAATTCTCCTCTACCATTGCCATTTGTTTTCTTATGTCCAACTGTGACACTGAATTGTTGAATATTGTTATGCTTTCTTTTGAGAGATTAATGGAAATACTTCCCATGTATAATTCCTGAATTGGTGATTTCAAGGCAAACAAAATGACATACACACCTGCAATAGGAGTCTGCCTGGCCTATGCTAATGATGGAAGTGGTATTTTAAGCGCACACATTAAGTTTCACTACAGCTTTAGAAGCATATGAACCCACTTTCAAACCTCTTCAAATGTTTGCAGCAAAGCACTGGGCATATACTCATACTGCAAGTGCTAATAGAAACTTCAGATTAGCTAGTCTTAAGACTTAGTGTGCTTTAAGGGGATCAAGTCTTGGTTAACTCTCTGCTATGGTCGTGCAGTATGCTTAACCAGCCCAGTTAGAAGCCTAACAGCTGCAGTTTTGTTGTGCAATTCCAGAAAAAAGGATTAGTGCGTGGTAAACCAGGCTGACCATGTTTTTAAGTCATTCATGCTGGCCCAGAATCAATCATGCAGACAGAGATGGTGCAAGTAACTTCAAACATGATGACCTTCTTGTAGGAATGCAAGGCAGATACATCCATAAAAAATTATCTCCCATAATATTGAATTTGTTCAGATTATTCCAATCCATGTATCTAACTTGTTTTTCTTAACCTCTTTTTTGCTTTTCACTTTCTTCCTTCAAGCCAACTATTTTTCTCATAGTTTCTAAGTAAATGAAAGCTTCAGAATTTTATTTGGTGAACATAAAAGTAGAGAGCCTGGTCATAAAAGCCGAGAACCACGTGGCTGGATGAGAGAAGGCAATCCTACACTGGGCCAATTAGAGGCCAGCAGAAGGCTTCTTCTCTATATGACATAGAGTGTTTGCATAGGATTATTTTTTTTTTAATTTTCCCTTGGACAACATCATTTTCATGCCATGATCTGGCTTCAGTCTGTTGTAGCAGCAATCTTGCACTGAGATGGAAGCTCTGATGTGAAGACATGTCCTCAACAAATCATAACCAGGCTATCTAAGAGCCAGAGAAAGGAGGGTGCCAAAGATCTCTTCTCTAGTGTCAGTCTTCCATTCAAAGACTTTGACACATCCCAAGAGCATCTAGACTGTACAATGACTTTCCCCGTCATGTTTTCTTCCCCTTTCCTCCTCTTTTTCTTTTTCCTTTTTCTGAAGATTATTCAAAATTCACACACTTGCTTTCATAAGCAATGTTTTGCTTCCTTTTGTCTTTAGTGTTATTGTAATGCACACATCTTTCTCTTTTTATTAAGCAGCATCTCTGTTTACTGGTGTTTTCACTGCTAAATTTTCCCCACAGCAACTGTGCAACTTGGTATTTTCCCCCACAGAAAATATACTTGAGTTGATGGTTCAGGAGAAAGATAGCAAGTGGACAAGTGGACCATTCTTTCTTCTTCTGTTCTTCTTGTAGATCTTCATGATGGCATTCAACCATATCTTGTGGAGTCTGCCCACTGGAACAGCATCCCAGTGAAGGCTTTGTACTAAAGTAGTTGTGGTGAGGTCTCTTTGTGAGATTTCTTGTCTGTTCTGCCTGTCTTCCTATTCTGTTTATTCAGTTATCAATTTCTAGACCCATCAGGGCCATCAAAAAGTATATCTACAAATAAATCCTCACAACCCCACCAGTTAGGAAATTATAGAAAATAGATTGTGTTCCTAACCAGGGGAAATCATGGCTGACTCATTTCGACAGACAGTATTATTATTGGTTCAGTTTATACATTATGGTAAGCTGTGGATTAATCAAGATTTGATGAATAGTTTCCATTGAGACAATGCATTAAACAATTAAATATAGCCTCATGCGATAGCCTCATAAAATGCCCCTATTTTTATAGTTTTTAGGATAGCATACAAGTCTATTCACACCAACCTTGGTGATTTTTATCCTGGAATTCAGCTTTTTTTTAAAAGAAGAAGAAGGAATTAGCCTTTTCTCATTCATTTCTTCTGGGATTTGAAAACCTGCAGTGATAATAGAGCTATGAAACCATAGCAACTCCTAGTAAACCACATGTGGCTAACCAATAAATGAAGCATCTAGATGTACAAAAATTCATTAAGAAGGGAAAATGCACTGGGTATCATGCACTGGGTATCATCCTTCATTCATATGCTCATTTTTTATATCTCACTTTCCAATCAAATGATTCCAAGGAGGCTTATAAGAACTGGAAATCATTCTGTTGGGTAGCAGAAGATTTCACCAACAATCAATGTAATATTTACGCCAAAGATGGATGTTTCATTGTGTGAAAAAGGTTCAGATTTCATTATAAACAAATGAGAAACTAAGCAAAACAGAAATGGAGGGAAGGAGCAGAAAAGCATCTAGGGAGGACATTCAAATTGCAGATCTCAAGTTGATTCACTTTAGTAAAATCATTCTGCATATAGCTCTAGTCATCAGTTATAACTAAGCATGAATTCCTGAGTAAACATTGGCATAGCGTTGGCTAATTTTTACCCAAGCATCTCACGCCACCTATTACAATATAATGTGTTCAGGATTTTGATTTTTCTGAGATTCAGTATTTCCAGATATCAAGGGAAACCTTTAGATATTTTTCCAAGGGGTCCATTCACAATTGGTATAACAACTGACTTCTTTTTCCCTAACTGTTCAGCTCTGATCTGCAAGTCACAGTACCGGTATTTTATAATTCTTTCCAACTATTTTTCCTCAATCATAGTATCACTCATTATAGGAACATCAATGAACCAGGCTTTCTTCTTTTCAATAACTGTTATAGCAGGCATGTTATGAACAAGATGGCTGTTTGTTTAGATCCAATACAATCTTAACTCACTCATTAGAAGAAGAAAACTTTATGGATTAAATCAATTGATCTTATCAAATATAGAAAAATGGTGTAAAAATGCAAATACACACAAAGAAAAAAAAACTTCATAATAAATCATCACCCCTACAGTTAACCCCAATTTGATCTAGGCATTCTGTCCTCATAATTCTATCCTCACAATTATTATTATGCCTTCAGGTCAGCATTGACTTCTGGTACAGATTCTAATAATCTAAAATACTGATAAATACAGCACATCTTGCTCCAGTTTTTAATCAATTGGGCACAATTGATTACACTAAATAACTTTCTAAAGGTTGCAAACAGAGCACCTCTGTTTGTTGAAAGAAGGCTTGGGAAAAAACCATTTCAATTAACCATGACAAAAACTTAAAGCATGAAAAAGGAAGAGGAATATAAATTATCATTGTTGTAAAGTAGGAAAAGGGCACAATCTTTGATAAACACAACATACACACATTTGAAAAATCATTATGTAGCAAGTAAGGGACAAGCTATTTTTGGAGTTGTTGTGCTGAATTAAAGAGGAGGATTACATCTGCAAAGCCCACTCAGCATTGTTCATGATAAATTGTTTAGGAGCCTTAAAGGCCTTCCACTGATCCTTATCAATCTCCTTCATATTTGAAAAGATAGGAACAATCTATACAGATTCATAAATCGACATTCTCCCCCTGGCTGTTGTTCAGTTCTCTGATTTGTGAAATTTATCGATAGCATTTCATTGCCATCATCACTGCCAGTAGAAATTTCCATGAGGCATCAGGGTGATATGCACTGCAGAGTAGAATTAAAGGACTTAGGATCCAACCCCTTTGGAGAGCATCAAACAGCAAAAAGCCAAATTTCCTAGCACGAAGATCAGGAGACAGGCTACATCATAGCTACAATCTAATCCGCACTTCTTAGAACCTCTGCACTGGATTTAATTGGAGCCATTCTATGGTGTTGGATTTCAGTTCTTGTCATTCATAGTGAACTCCAACACAATTTGGAGAAGACCAAGATGGAGAAACTGAGGTTCACAGGGGATTAATATGTTTGTCCATTGAAGTTAATGACCCATTAAACAGGAGCTGTAAATTTGGATTTTGTCTGAGTTTACTGTTAGTGATTCATGTGTCTTTCTCAAATGGAACTTTCAAATACTAGACACCTAGTATTTGAAACCTCCTTCCCTTCTTCTCTATGATTTCCTCAGAAGATCCAAAACATATAACCCGAAAGCCTTCTGCCTTTTATATTCATGGTTGCCGCCCCCATCTCAATTTTGGGATGCTTTGCCCTCCCCTCCCCGCAAACACACACAGTCCCTCTGAATATGGGCTTCACTCCTACATTTCTAAAGTTCATTGTAAGGAAGCATTCCTCACTTATCAATGAAATCTGGGCAATCTTAGTCCCTTTTAATGGCACTCCCCATTTTACATTGGTTTTACAATAAACGAGCTGATTTTCATCATTTCTCTGTTGTCCATACTGTTCTGAATTGTATTGTAAAATAAATAACTAGATTATTCCCTTTCTGTCTCCTAAAGGTGTTGCATTTGACCTAGCCCTGATTTAGCAAGGCAGACCAAGGACTTAATGCGGCATATTGATTAATTATATGCCGTCAAGTCATTTTCAACTCTTAATGACCACCTGCATAGATATTCTTCAGGATGACAGTGCAGGGCAAGGATATTATCTGCTAACCACAAGAAAGAAAGAAAGAAAAAAGGAGGGAATCAAACTATTAAACTAATTGGTGTCACTGCAGCCAATACCTTAATAGTGTCCTTCCTTGCCTCCCATTGTTTAACGAAAGACAGTTGTAAGCTGGTTTTGCTTTTCTGTTAAAAAAAAAAGGCTGCGTGCTAAATGCAGCGTGTGCAACCTCGCTCACAACAAGTTGTTTCTAGCTATTCAGAGAGCAATATGTTGCCATATTTTATTCTCTCCCTCTATTCTCTCCAAGACCCTTCCTTGGTTCCAAATGCCTGTCCTTTTTACTCCTCACTCACCATAAGCATTTGTCTACCAGGAAAAAAAATATATTGCAGCTGGCAGGCAAGGTCGTTGGGACCAATTGTAAAATCCTGGCATACAAATGTGCCTTTTAGCTGGTGGTTCACCAAACAGTGACAGTATCAATTTATTGATAAAATCCTTGAAAAAACTGAATGCATGTTGATTTCAGGAGAAGACAAGCACAGGGAAGTGGAAGGTAGGGGTGTGTGTGTGTGTGTGTGTGTGTGTGAAAGAAAGCAGCCTAAAAAAAAAGAAAGAAAGAAACAAGAATCTTCAAGGTTGCTCGGAGAAAAAGAATGAGCAGAGTTTAATGCCAAAGTATTTGACAAAGAAAAAGAAAGGGGGTGGGAAAGAGGGGAAAGTTACTGTTCTCCTAAAGATTAAAAGATAATAAAGCTTCTATTAGAATCACTCGGCTACACTGTATTGATCGCATTGGGGACGCCACCACAGGTCTAATATGAACCGAGCAGTTTGGGAATTAATCACAGGGGGTTTATTATGGTTCATGGGGCTTCTCATTCAAATGGCATTGTTTGCAATATTTATGGCCTAGATGGGTTGCCATTATTAAATGCAACTGTGTCACATGGAGCTGAGCCTGCTGAGTTTCCGACAGGAAAAGCCATTCTTCACGAGTAAATCTTATCTAAACAATGCACAAAAAGCCAATTACTTTTTGATTTACATTTTAATTTCACGTTCCATGTGCTCTCTCTCTCTCTCTCTCTCTCTCTCTCTCTCTCTCTCTCTCTCTCTCTCTCTCTCCCATCACCACCAACAACAAGTACACCCAATCCCTATAGAGTCCTCTCTCAATTTTGATCTTGGATTACCAGCGTTGAGGTGTAGGCTACAATTCCTTCTCATCTTTAAACAAAGCATGTTAATGAAGTCAGATGGGAGAATGGTTTGGAGGACAAGGGAGAGAAAAACCGATTTGGTTAAAAAAAAAAACCAAGCCGCAATAACTCTTGAGAGAGTCAAAGAAAAAGAGGTAAAGAAATGCTTTCCCCTGGGCATGTTATTGACCATCTGCTGGGTTGGGAGATAAAAATTGCATCATTAGGGACTGCAATTGAGAAAGGGCAGTGACATTGGCCATGTCACCGTCACATATTCTTCTGGGTCACACCTGGTTATTTGTCAGAGAATTGCTACTCAGTTTCTCTCCTTTTATTCTTTTTTTTTCTCATTCTTAGTATCCAAATCCCTTTGCTTGTCTCTCAGAATCTGCAGTGGCAATTTGCTGACCAGATATCGGATCCAAGCACAAACTAACATTTCAGAATTTAAAAAAAAGAATCATGAAGATACCTGATACCTGATTATAAAAGGTAAAGATAAAGGTTCCCCCGCACATGCGTGCTAGTCGTTTCCGACTCTAGGGGCTGGTGCTCATCTCCGTTTCAAAGCCGAAGAGCCAGCGCTTGTCCGAGGATGTCTCCGTGGTCATGTGGCCGGCATGACTAGATGCCAAAGGCGCACGGAACGCTGTTACCTTCCCACCGTAGTGGTCCCTATTTTTCTACTTGCATTTTTACGTGCTTTCGAACTGCTAGGTTGGCAGAAGCTGGGACGAGTAACAGGCGCTCACTCTGTTATGCGGCACTCGGGATTCGACCCGCCAAACTGCTGACCATCTGATTGACACGCTCACATTGGGTGGGTTTCCCATTTTTGGCAAAGGAAAAGATGGGATAGTGGGAAAGACTATATCATTCTAGATTTTAGATTATATTTTTACTTTTAAAAAAAAATATCAGGGAGGGAATTTGGTTTCAATTCAGTTTTGTGCTTGCTTTATGCATTTTCTCTACTTCCAGAAAATATTTAATTGTGGACAGCATTGTAATTTGCGGTTTCACCTTTAGAGCACATCCTAAAATTACTGCTGTCAAAAATGACTGCATTCTTCTTGCTCTCTACCAAGTCAGCATAGTTCCAGGAATGCTTGAATGAACTATTCTGGATAGGGTTTGAAAGTTGCTTCTTAAAAGTCTAATAAATAGTTAATAATAGTACTTTTTTTGTAAAAGAAAAAGGTGCCGAAACTCACACATGTCATACAACCCACCTTGCCTAACCTACAAGGTTCCATCCAAAAAAGGTGCCGGAACTCCGTTCTGAGCGTTCTATGAGAAAAAAAGCCCTGGATATAGAGAGAGATAGAGATAGAGATGATAGAGATAGAGAGATAGAGAGAGATAGAGATAGAGATAGAGATAGAGATAGAGATAGAGATAGAGATAGAGATAGAGATAGAGATAGAGATAGAGATAGAGATAGAGATAGTGCTTTTTTTGTAAAGGAAAAAGGTGCCGGAACTCACACATGTCATACAACCCGTCTTGCCTACCCTACAAGGTTCCATCCCAAAAAGGTGCCGGAACTCCGTTCTGGGCATTCTATGACAAAAAAAAAGGCCTGGCTATACTGTTACAGATACACAAGACATAAATGAGATTTTTTTTTAAGTGTAAGTCTACCACTCAAAGGTTTCCATTTGCCTACCTACTCCAGTATTTTTTTTTCTGCCCCAAAAAAACATTTCTACCATTCTAGGCATTTAAATACCTTTTTCTGTTTGTATTCTGAGGGAATAGAAAAAAAAACTTTGTATTTTGGAGTTGCAAAAATTATTCTCTACATCTTCTCTTTCCCTTCTCTTTTTTCCCCTTTTCTTACCTTTGTCATACTGATGAGTGATCAATGGAATCTAAGCCCAAAGAAGGAGGAGTCGAGAAAGTGTTTCAGAAGAGGGGGAGTAAAAGTGAGGGAAGTATTGTGTAGTGGGTCCGACGCAAGGAAGAGACGCCAGCCGGTGTGTGAGTTCAGCTCTTTATTGGAGGGGAGTAGTGAACTGGGGAATGAGGGTTACCTGGCCTCCTTAAATACCCGGCCAGGTAAGCTGACAGCCAATGGGGTTGGCCCTAGGTTTCCCGCCGAAACTGGGTTTCCCGCCGAAACCGTTCAGGCCAACGCACCCTGGTGACTGTTGCTATGCAAGTGCCTGCATACATAACAGGAAGAGAGGGATATTTCTGACTTACAAGAGTCTGGTAATATAATTTTACAATAAAAATAGAATTAATATTTATTGTTGTGTTTCTAGGCTACCTCTGGACTTCTTCATGGCAAGATTGAATTGAAACCAATTGAAACCAACACAAGAGTTCAGAAGCTCAGATAACTAATTTATTGTAGAAAAGCAAAGAGGTCATTAAGAAAGAATTCTAGCAACCGCCGAATATCAAATAAAAGCTCCATTTATAATAATATTCAAACATAGTGCAGTTTTTTTTCCTTGCACCTATTCTGTGTAAAAGGCAATACTAGTTTTACTTTCTGATCATTTTCTATTTGGAACACCAAAGCTCTTTTTTAGTCTATTGTAAAACAAAAAAAAATACTTCAGCTGTTTATAATGATAAAATTACAGTGTTCTAAAAAAGAGAAGAGCTATATAGATCATCACAAGCGCTGGAGGTCATTAGGTGTGTCATTTCATCAATTTTACTCAGTGATGAGATGTTAGTGAATAGCACTATATTTTTTCACAAAGATACTTGCCTACTCTTAGAGGCATCAGCTGGGTAGATCTGCTTGTCTTCATCCCAAGTTTCAGATATGGACTCAGATCCCTACAACGGTTGCCATCAAATTGCAATTCTTCATGTTTTTCATCCTTGTCTTTGATACTAGTTGCAATCTCCTTACCTGATTATTCAACTTTTGAAAGATTATTAAAAGCTCTTTGGCAAGGCCGAAGATGCAAGATGAGTTCCTTTTTAACCCTCGGGCATCAATCCATTTTTAGTCCATTTAATCTAGGTCATTTCTCCTGACTCTGGCCAAGCACTTTGCCCAATATACAATAAGAGCTGCTCAGAATTTGAATTTTTGCTCAACTAAGTTACAAGAATCTGATCAGACATTCAGAAGGCAGCAGAAAGACATCAAGTTCAGCAAGATGGATGGTTTCAAATGGCTGCAAAATGAGAAGGACAGGAACATGCCGTTTGTTCCGAGACCATTGTAGGGGATGCTTGAAGAATTCAATTTTATCAAATCCTGAAATGCAGCGACCTGATCAGCATTTCAAGACAGGTGGATTGGAATCCAGTTATTTACTGATTTGTTGCTGTTGTTTTTCAAAATTGTCAGAATGCAGTAGAAAAAATTATATTTGGAGAAAAATGTGTTTAGGAATATGAATTTTGGAAGAAAAATATATATTTAAATTAGGCATTTAAGTAAATCTCTTAATTTAAAAAGCAGATGAAATGCGGAAATGACATAGACTGGAAACAGCATAGTTTTCCTGTTCATAATTGTTATTGGAAGAAATGAAACACAGAGGGGGAAAAAGAATAAGGATTTCAATAGGACAACCTAACTTTAAATCTTTTAAAACATACCAATAGTCAGGAATGATTTCCTCAGAAAGCAATAGAGAGCAGATATTGATTCACACAGCCTTCGAGGTATGTTTTCCTTCCTTAGATGGGAGAAAAACAGGTGATCCGAAAATCATTGTCTCACACTATCATAACTTCCTCTTATCATGCATTCAAACACACTGCATCCCCCAGCAGTAGGTAAAAGGTAAATGGGGACTTTCATTGGAACTGTCTCAGGAAAGGAAGAGTCACAGGCTTCAAGGACCCAAGTGAGCTCAGGATCTAGCTGTACAGCAGGTAGGAACCATTGCCATCCGGCCACCACCAGCAAAATGCTTTGTAATCCAGCCATTCCCTTCCTTTGATTTTAGTTTATAAAAATATCAACCTTACGGAGGACCATCCCCAAGATCAATAGTCCCCTGACAAAGCAAAGCAAACAAACAAAAAACATTTTGCTTTCTGGGCATGGTCTCTTCTCCTTAGCATCCAAACCAGAAAAGGTCAAAAAGGTAGAGAATCTCCTGGCTGGATGTCAGAGTGCAGTCCTTCACTGGGCCAGTTAGAGTCCAGCTGAGGATCAAATGACTGAAGACTTCTCTATATGACACAGAGTGTTTGCACAGGAAAGCTTTTCTATTTTCCCATCATTGTCTTGCCTGAGCAGCCTTCAGTCTGTTGTAGCAGCAATCTAGCACTGAGATGGAAGCTCTGGTGTGAAGACCTGTCCCCAACAAATCGTAACCAGGCTATGTAAAGGCCAAGAAAGGAGGCAGCAAATGAACTTTCTTTAACCTTAATAGGTCTTGGAACCATAACATTGTAGAATCATTGTTTCACAAAGGGTCATTTAAGCAATTGAATCTACCCCCTGTTCATCCTAAGAATCCAAATTGTAACATCTGCTATCAATGGCTGCCAAATCTCTGCTTGAATACATTCCGTGAATGGGAACCCATTACTGCCCTAGGAATTTGCCCTACAAATTTAATACCAATGTGTGAATCGGACACATCTGATCTGAATCTTCAGTTTGATTCAGACTTCCAACTGAATTCACAAGCTTGATCTAATTCGATTTGGACATTCAGACTGAATAACGAAATGGATTTAATTCAAACTTCCAAATCAATTTAGAAAACATTTGAACCAATTCATGGATTCAACTGAGTTACTTTTAAATTAAATCTTCAAACCAATTATTTTCACAGCAACTGTTGAATTTTTGCAATTTTTCATATCATTACTTCTTCTAACAATCAATCCTAACATTCAGCTTAAATCCATTCTGCTCAGAAATCTGCCACACGAATTAAAAAAAGAAAGAAATTTTGCAATAAAGGTAATTCTAATACATAGCAGCCAGCAGAAGCTGCTGGCAAATGAGAAGTATCACTGCAGTAAAATAAAGCAGCAGTAACATGTCATGGACCTTCACAAATGGTTCCCAAGAGAACCCACTTATGTTTTGCCCACTGCCTCATGGCTTAGAGCACATATAACACGTAGATGTCCATGTTGCTCCAGATATTTGCAAAATGGTGGTCTAGTGTCTAATTGGCTGTCCATCATGACTTCCAACTTGCTAGCTCCTTGCGAGAGTTATTTCTTCTGCTAAAATGTTACCTTTCTTACAGTACGTATTATTAATCAGCACTCTTGGCATCTCATTCATTGGATTAATTGTTTTCAGTACAGGCAGCAAAGAGAAATCACTACTCTGTGCTACATTACATTAGAGAAAGCCGTTTTCAAACACCTCCTTGTATAGTTATGCAGAAGGACAATTGCATTCCCTGCAGGGGAGATTGTACCCCTAATACATTTCTACATGCCAGGGCAAAATTAGCTTTAAAAAGTGGGCAATACGTTGCTTTTCCTTCACAAGAAAGAACTGCTTTATTTGCCTCTTCCATATGAATTTCAACGAATAATGGGATGCATTCCTCTATTTTTTTTTAAATAACACAGAAGTGGATAAAGTTGCAATGCAATGCAAACCAAAGAAATATCTCTCTCATAACCAGGGCTTGTTTGCCCACTGCGCCATGGTTAGAAATAACATGCGTGTCTCCCACTTGCTCCAAACTCAAGAATGTTGTATATTGGGTTCCTCTGTCTACTATGAATTGTTACAGAGAACAAAGCAGAGATGGCAAAGTATAAGTGGATTTTATTATTATAATTTGATTTTCTTAATTCCATCACTATAAGCATGCTTAGCAACTTCAGTAAGCAAGGACAGATTGTGTCAGAGAACATCTAGGGAAGAGGACCCCATTAAAAAAAATGTGCCTCTGGCTACAAAAGGAAATGAACATAATCAACTCTAGGGCTGATTACTAGCATTTCCTTGCTTCACAAATTCAATGGGTACCTTTTTTAAAAAAAATATGGCTATATTGACACATGCATGTCTACATGCATACCAGTCTAAGGGCTTGGGACCAGCATTTTTCAATCACGCAAAAACAGAAAGAAGATCTTGCAACCACAGCATTTCGTCCTTGATTCCAGACTCTCTTCATCTCTTACTTACAATAAAGTAGTAATGAATTCCTTGGCCTATTGCCAAATTTGCTCAATTATCTCAATTACTCATTAGATGATTCTGTGCCGTGCTATTTGTTGACTTCCCACATGAGCAGAAAAATCAGCCTGCTCAAACTCTTTGCCAGTCACGTGTTCAGCAGCAGCATGACTGCACTTTATGTATCAATGGCCATTGAAGCTGTATCAAGGCCATTTGGGGAACAAGAGGGAAGGGGGGAACCACTCCAGGGGCTCGTTAGATAGCCGGATAATATATTTGCCTGATGTGGCCAGAATAAGAAATGAGCTTTTAATAGTAATCATGGAAAAAGTCAGCCTTGCTCCTTGGCTTGCCCTCATTTTTTCAACATTAAATGAGCAAACAGAGATATTCTAATTGATCCTTTCTTCCAACTAGGCTGAAGGCTGAATCAGCCTGATTTAGCCATATTCCATATTAGTACAAGGATGATCAAACAGTTGCCTGCTGGAAAACCTTTCTTAGAATTTTCCCAAGATTCTTTCTTCACCTGACCACTATTGACTGCCACCTCACTTTAAAAAAAAAAAATTCCAGGAGGGCTGCTAGCCTCAAGCACAATTTTCAGTTTTCAGAAAATACTTCTGGGAAAGAGACAAGTCTCAAAAACTTGGTTGAAAATAGAAATCAAGTCTGCTGGTTTGTTTGGAAGTGTATTGACTTATACATCCCTTAAAGAAAAGTGTAAACTCGGACAGCGCAAAACATCTTTGAGGGACAGTGAAATAACAAGGGACAACCTTCTTGGTTTCTTTGCTTAAGCTCTGGCTGTTTTAGGATTGGTTAAATGTGATGAGATGTATGTTGCAAAGGTGCTGTTCAAAAGGCAACTTGGCTTTCTTGGTTTTTTTTTTCCTTGAAGATGTTTCACTTCTCATCCAGGAAGCTTCTTCAGTTCTGGGTGAATGGTGATTTATATTTTTTTTTTACAGTCATCTGGTCGTTAGCATTCTGAAGGTTGGTTGTTAGCTCTCTGAGAGTTGTTTGACTCTACTTGGGGGGTTTATCTGTATCCTGAGAGTCACCTGAATCAGAGTGACTCAGATGGGTGACTGCTTGGGACTGCTGAAGGAACTGTGTGGTACACAGAAAATAGGTGATGCCATACCCTTCTCCCTCTGTTGAAAAAGAGGTGTTCAGTTTTAATAAAGAGGGCCTCTTTCTCCACCATTTAACCAGAACTGAAGATGCTTCTTGGATCTTGGAAGTGAAACATTCTCAAGGGGAAAAAAACAAGAAAGTCCAGTTGCCTTTTGAACAACACCTTTGTG
This sequence comes from Vipera ursinii, assembly GCF_947247035.1. Lineage (NCBI taxonomy): Eukaryota > Metazoa > Chordata > Lepidosauria > Squamata > Viperidae > Vipera > Vipera ursinii. The sequence goes on from NC_139520.1 coordinate 12,633,663, forward strand.
ACAACCATGACCTGGATGACTGAGAATCTCCGCAGACATTGATGAGATGTAATGGCATGTGAGGATGACTTTGAGGGATGAGGGGAAGAGATGCTGTTTAGGAAACAATCAGGAGAGGGAGGGAGGATCCCCAGAAGCTTAACCATCAGAGAAAGAAACTTAAGAAGGACTCGTCTTAACTGATCAGGCAGTTAAAAATGGTTGTGGGAAGTTTGCACTTTCAGAGTTGCATGATTCCCTTCAAGTAGCCTTACAATAAAGTAGAGTTAGCTCATCTGTTGATGTTTCCTGTATGATTTACCTGGGAAGGCTGAAATGAGATGAGAATTAGAGTCAAATTATAGGAAGAGAGGTCACAACTGCAGATTTTATAGACAGGATGAGCGTGCAAGAGTGAAAGAAAGAAAGAAAAAAGGAAAATGGGTTAAGTAGACAGACCTCAACCACAAATAGCATTTGGAAGTCTAGGATTCTCCCTGTCACAAACTTGTGCACAAAATGCTAAAAGCATATCATGTGCAATTTGGCAGAGGGGGAGGACAGGGGGAAAAATGGTGGCTGTATTTTCATTCTGAAGTTCTCTCCAACTATAAGCTCTTGGTCCTTGGAAACATCTAGATGATTAATCCATCTGAAAGCAGAGGAGTAAGCAACAGCTGACAGTTTGCATTAAATAATAATGTTTAAAAGACAAAAGCGACTACTGTGAGAGTAAAAAGAGAGACAGAGTGAGGGAGAGCCTTGAAAGGCTTTTCATCATTCATGCTTATTTTCCAGGAAAATTCAAAAGGACATTAAGTATATGAAGGTGGCATTGTTGTACCTCACAGTTCATAATCAACTTAATTGCTTCCAATTTATGCATGATAAGTGAATGGCAATACACAATAGCAATGTTAATCATCTTTAACTCCCTGGCCAGCAATTAATTTTGAACAGAGACTGTGTTTTGAAGTGAGCAAGACTGCAGGGTGAGCAATACTGTGACTTTCTCATACAAAGGCAAAAACTGCCTTGCATTTTTCAGCTTCTCTGTTGTTAAAGGAATTCCCCTGGAGGTTTTTTAACTGCCCTAATAATATCTAGTTCTAGGGAGGCATTGTCTGGAACTATTGGAGGTAGAAGGGGAAATGAAAATGCAGGATTTTCAGTAGCCTAGTAAATGCCTTCTGCAGCACTCTTTCAGATTTACTGTGAATCCAATGGATCTGAGCGTGCAGACTTCCCAATATTGCCAAGAAGTCACCAGGAGTCAAAACTGGCTTGAATGCACCAACATATGTAATTGAAGTATACTGTATATAAATAAACTGTATAATTGAAAAGGCACGGAGTGATAGGAGACAACCTATTTCTAATTTTTAGCTCTTATCTATCCCCACTACCTATTTCTTATATCCACAATTCTTTTTCTTGGTGTTATCAGACCAATAAGAAAAAATAAATGAAGGAAAGAAGGCGTCTCCTCGTTTTTCATGTTTGAGCCAGAACAATTTGCCTGTGTCATTCTTTCATCCTTATTTGGTCTGTGTATATTCCTGTGATCTAGAGATTACAAACCTGTTTGCTCCATATTTGTTTGGGTTTCCCTTCCCAAAGAGTAAATTTGATGATAAAGGCAAAATTGATCCATTTTAAGTGTGCGGGCATGTACGTGTGCGCGTTTATGTGTATATAAATTTGAAGTGATGACTGTTTTCCACTATCCAGTGAGAAGTTATGCCAGCAGCTTTTAATGGCACCCTTTCAATAGCAAAAGTCTGCCAAAATCTAACAGTAGACAACATCTAATTTTAAAGCATATTATAGGGTTCCATCTCTGGCCCATTTTGTTCTTATTATAGGTTTAGATTGAATCTGCTCTCCCATTCTGAGCCAATGATGAAAACTAACTCTCCATATGCCTAATTGCTGTCATAATGGGAGCATCAAAGTCTGCCCTGGTTTGGTATAACAATTGCTGTTGGTGGAATTGTTCCCTCATTCCCTTTAATGTTGGGTGGGGGGGGTAGACTAAACCAATACACTTCCCCCCACCCTTCCTGATCTTTGTGCATGGAATGAATTTGGCACAGGAGGAAAAACAGAGAGAAAAATGCCTGCCCTTCAAAATGCAGCTGGGCAGAAGAAGAAGAAAAATCAGAGATAAATGCAACAAAGGGAAAGGACAGTCTTATTAGGAAGCCTACATGAAGGAGGTTGGATTCACTTTTCTGAAACACTTTGTACCATGGAAGCAGTGATATTTTTTCCTCACTAAGGTGAAGAAGCATTGGGGTTGTCTTCTGGCTTTGGGAAGTGCTGGATCAGACTATAGAAGTAAAGTGAATGAAAAAAAGACCATGGCTTCTTCTCAGAGTAAGCATCATCATCAGAGGGGTGCTTTCTAAAAGCAACATTGACGTGAAGCACCTGCTTAAATCGTTGTAGAGCCCAACTGGTTACTACAGTGATACATCTAGTTTAATGAAGAGAAGGACGAGGGGTGACATGATAGCAGTGTTCCAATATCTCAGGGTTGCCCCAAAGAAGAGGGAATACACCTATTCTCCAAAGCACCTGAAGGCAGGACAAGAAGCAATGGATGAAACTAACCAAAGAGAGAAGCAACCTAGAAGTAAGAAGAAACTTCCTGACAGTGAGGACAATTAACCAGTGGAACAACCTGCCTCCAGAAGTGGTGAATGCTCCAACACTGGAAGTCTTTAAGAAGAGACTGGACAGCCATTTGTCTGAAATGGTATAGATTTCCTGCCTGATAAGGGGTTTGGACTAGATGACTTCCAAGGTCCCTTCCAACTTTATTATTATTATTATTATTATTATTATTATTATTATTATTGTTGTTGTTGTTGTTGTTGTTGTTGTTGTTGTTGTTGTTGAATTAATTGGTTCTTGGAGGCAAGACGTGTATCAAAAATTAAGGGTACCAAACAAATTTCTCCCATAAGGAATAATGTAATTTTGTAAATTTAGTGCATTCCCAAACCAAAGACAATGCACATTTTTAAGGCAATATCTAAAAAGATAGGGTTGTATATCATTATTTACAAACCTAAAAAAACTTAGATTAAATAAAACCTAAAACCTAAAAAAATACTTAGATTAAATAAAATAAAAACTTCATTTTACCTGTACAGATGAGAAAAAAGCACAAAAAATGCAAAATGACCACAGAAGCTAAGATAAGAACTGTCAGGCGATGTGCTCAGGGCAGGAGCTATTACGTGACTAATGTGTCACCCTTTCTTTCAGCCAGAAAGGGTAGAGACTACTGACACCGACAAGTTCTAGCTTGCATGTCATCTACCAAACAAACAACGAATATTGGGACACAATTTCCTCATCAAAATGCATTGAGTACCAAATCTGATGAGTTTCAAAGCAGCTGATTACCGAGGTACCACTGTATCTCCAGAATAAGTGGAACAGTTGCAACCTATAGCTACATCATCCACTCCAAACATTTCAAATTTAATTCTTCTCCTTATTTCTCATCCACACCTTTTGAAAAATAGAAAAGGAGATGGTATTCATGAAATTTTTGTAGCTGGAGTGCAGAAATTGTGGATTTAATTCAGTGGAGTTGCAAAACTCCAGACAACTACTAGAAGGCAGCAATGAGACATCAAAAATTTTGACACTTTGATAGCCATCAGATGGTTGTCCACAATTTTTGGGTCCCTGATCTGTAGTCCTAATTCTAGTCATGACATGGTTGAGGGTTGCATGCATGTGTCCTTTTTTGTTCACTGTACTATTAGCTGGTCCAGAATTACCTTAATTGCCCATGCCTTAATTAGATTTAAAGAGAAGACATTAGGGGAGATTTTTCAAATTAGAAACTGTCAGCAATCAGGAAAGTTGCAAGGAAAACAAAAGAGCAGACAAAACTTCCAGGAAACTAACAATGTAGATGAATGTGTTTCCCATTTGATGATTGAAAGAGATGGCAAAATCTTGAAGATAAGAGCATTTCTGGACTTCTCATTTTTCATGATCATTCAGCTTAAACATCTACAAGCAACAAATATATCAGGGAAAAGTTAAGGAAAGTTGAATATTATTTACTTATTTAACTTATTATTGCTTAACATGTGGGATGACAGCTGACATTTTGATAGAGAATGGCCTGGCTCATCATTGCATCCTTTTAACTAGAGATGCCAAGATCTTCTACACAGGCAGTCTTTGGCTTATAACCTTTCATTTAGTGACTGATCAAAGTTTCAGTGAGGCAGAAAAAAGTAACTCACAACTGATCTCCACACTTACAATGAACATGGCAATTCCTTGGACATATGATTGTGATTCAGTGGCCTGACCACTGGCATGTATTTACAAAGCTGTAGCATCCCAGGATCACATAAGCATCATTTTCAACTTTCCTAGCTTGGATTCCTCCAAGTCAATGGAGGAAGCTGCATTCACTTAGCAACTGCAGTGATTCTCTTAAAAACCATGCCAAAAATGGTCATAAAATTAGATTTGACTCATTTAGTAACTGCCTTGCTTAGCAACAGAAAATCTGATCTCAACTATTCTCATAAGTCAAGGATTTCCTATATGTTCTATACGACAACCTTTGGCTATTGATTTTAGCTGAACTTTCAAACCACTAGTACGTATTGACAGCAGCCAATAAATAAAAATCTGCTGAAATAATAACTTGAGTTTCTGCATTCTAGTTAGTCCTTATTTTTTTAAAAATGGAACTTTAAGAATGGTTGGTGGGTTTCATTTTTTTAAAATTGTTGCTGTTTTTCCTCCTGACTTGTTTTCCTGTCTTTTTTTTTTTTTTTTTTTTTTGGTCTCTTCAATCTGCGGTTTGAGGATTGGGGATTATCTCCTTTTATTATTATTGATTAAACTGCTCTGGAAGTCATTTCGGCTAAAAAGCACAGCATAAGTGCTTTCTCAGAATAAACAATAGTGCAATTTTTAATATGATTATTGATCTCAGTAATTGAAAGTGGCATCTCTCAGATTTCCTTGGAAGACACCCACTGCCTGCACAATGGGAGTCCAAATTGAGTTCCTGCATTGAAGCTCTTCGGAAAAGTAATTTCTGTGGTCGTGTGATATACTCCACCAAAGATAATAATACTCGATTCTTTCAATGTAGCCTTGAGCTGTCAAATGCCAATCATGACTGATATATCTCCAGCTTTCCAGAAGGGAAAGGTGTTAATCATTTATAAGCTACATTCTGTAAATGCAGAAGCAATCAGGCATACATTAAATCTTGTCTAAGAACATTTACCAAGAGTCCATTTATTTTCAATTGATCTGAATGTGAATCATGTTTCTATGTCAGCCCTACAATTTACCCCAATCAGACCACATATGCAGATCTCAACTGATTTGATTTATTCATATAAAGAGTTGTGTTATATGAGATTTTTTAAATTCTGACCATGCATGATCTATGTTACTTTAAGGATCCCAATACGTTATTTGTCTAATGAGTGGTCCAAGATACTTACACTTACACAGCTGATATTCAAATAATATATGTGTTATATCTTCCATTTCTGGAGCCCCACAAATTCAAGTGTCTTTGTTATAAGGAACGTATACCAGTAACAAATCATGATTCAAATAACCATGGCTTCAATGTAACACATGTATGTAACTCTTAAGAATTCCATTACTCTCCTCCATATCATGCTGAACCTCTATTCCTTTTTGATGACATCAATGGCCAGACGTTTCCAAGGTAGGAAGATAGGCAGGCAGGCAGGCAGGCAGGCAGGCAGACAGATGACTAAGAGATATATTAAATGAGAGATAGATGTAAATAGATAGATAGATAGATAGATAGATAGATAGATAGATAGATAGATAGATAGATGATAGATAGATAGATAGATAGATAGATAGATAGATAGACAGACAGACAGACAGACAGACAGACAGACAGATAGACAGATAGACAGACAGACACAGACAAGAGAGAGAGAGAGAGAGAGAGAGAGAGAGAGAGAGGAGAGAGAGAATTGAGAGAGACAGACAGGCAGGCAGCCAGACAGACAGATAGATAAAGATATGCAATGTTGCATAAGAACAATACTGGTTCCCCTCTTGGTTCCTACACCGAGAAAGTGCCATGTAAAGCATAAATATCAAGCATTTAATTTTATTTCCCACTTGGGGGTGAGAGAATGCAAGGCAGTGATTCTTGCTTCCTTGTTTTCATCACTGCAAAGACCAGTAGAAGACAACACATCCATGGATAGTTTCCAGAATAGCTTTTCTGAAGCATTGGGGAACAAACATGATAGTGAGTAAGGGTAATTTCCAAGAGAAAGGACATAACAATGCAAGGAAGCGTGAGAACACCCCACACTACTTCTCTTTTAAGATTCCTAAAAGAAGGACAACAAAAATGAGACGAAGAAAGAGAAGATTACTAGAGAAATAGAGGAATCTGGTCCAAACCTTCACAGTGGCAGGGTCGTCTTCCTCCTGGTTTCTTCTCTACCTCTAGAGTTTCCATTGGAAAAGTTACCCACTCCAGGGCAGCTGTAAAGCACTAACCCTTATTCCCATCCTCTCATTTCCAGTTTTATCTCACTGACATTTATATATGCCAAGATTGAACATGCTCATTATGAGTATTTATTAAACAAAAAGGCTACTAGTGGTATGGTGATTAATCAGTCAGTGTTGATTAAAGCCCTTGATGAAATGAAGCATGAGCTGTATGAAAAATAATTGAATGAAATCATAGAATTCATGAATCATCTCCAGAATGCACATTTATTAAAGCAGAATTCATCAGAAAGGTATTTTGTCAAGGAGGTTTCTGAGCCCCTGGGACAATTGACTAGAGGATAGAGGTAAAAAAAAAGAAAAGAACAGATGTTCTCATATTTAAACGGAATAGGAGAGGCATCCATTAAATATCATGTACAGCTGCATACTATTCCCAAACATTCTGAGGTGTGAGTTTCTACTGTAAAATTAACTTAAAGATGCCTTTACAGCAGATGGAGATCCCGAATGCTTTAGCCCTAGCGTTGACAGTTTGACATCATTTCGATTTCTGACTGGTGACAAAAGGAAAGGAAAGGTTAGTATTGAGTAGAGTGCTTTCTTTCTCTTAGCAATTTCTATTAAATTCACATTTTCAAAGAGGACGTGCTTTAGAAATGGGATTAAAGGAGGACACCATTTATTTATGGGGAGAAATATGTACCCACAATGTGTTTCCAATGGGCTCAAGCTTTCTTAGCTTCCTGTGTTCCAAGAGAAGACCTCAAAAGTCCTTCTCCTATGTGTCATTTTCAGCAGGGATGCTATTGTCATAGCTAGGGAAACTGTCCTTGAAAATCTGTGTGAAAATTTCTCCTATGCTGGAAGAAAAATGGAGGTCAATACTGAGAAGGAAGAAAATTCTTTTTCTTTCTTTCTTTCTTTCTTTCTTTCTTTCTTTCTTTCTCTTTTCCTTTCTTTCTTTCTTTCCTTCTTTCCCTTCTTTCTTTCAATTTATACATCTGCCCATCACAAATTCATGACTCATTTATTGAACAATCGCTGGGTTCTATATTGTGGGGAAAGTGGATCATTATTTGAGACGAAAGATAAGTTGAAATAGAAAATGAAAGATTTGTGTGAAGAAGCACAGTTGGTTGACATGTCTACAGGCTGGCTAATGATTGGTTGTTATTTTTACCACTGAATGGAAACAGTCTCAACTAGAAGTCTTCTCCTTGTGTCACACAGGAATGGAAATATGTTAGCAGAAAATCCTTACCACAAAGCTAATCCTTGTCCATCTGGCAACTGCTAAAGAATGAATGGGATCTGGTAGAGGAAGACTTGTAGTTTTGGCTATGCATGGAAAATAAAATGTTCTGTAATAGCCTTTATATTCCTTTCTCTTTAATTCATCTTCTTACAAATTTAGTAGAGAATTTGAAAAAGCCAGTTACACTCAGCTTTTAAGCAAAGTGCAATTAGCCTTCAGACACAAAATTGGTCAAGAGACTTTATTCAGTCTAGATGTATTTATTTAATTTATTTATTTGTTAAAATTATTTGCCACCATTTTCCTTAAACTAGGAACCGAGATGAGGTCCTTCTGGATTTTCCCTACCTCTAAGTAGAGTTCAGTAGTATCTCAGTTTTAAATGGCTCTTACAGATGCTTAGATTTCCTTGCAAACATTTAGGTGTGCCAATTACTTGAGGAAGTGAGGACTGCTCTGATATCACCAGATGGTTCTTAAAAACTAGATGCATTCCTGAAATTCTCTAAATCCTTAGATCACTGTTAAGGATCTTCTTTTACCAAACTGGTAAAGCTTGAAAGAATTAAGATGAATAATAGTGCAACCGTATACATATTTACTTGAAATTAAGTCCAGTTAAGTCCAATGGAACTTGCTATTGCATATATCAGACCTTAACCGGAGACTAATTTTTAAACTCAGATATTCTTCTACAAAGATAAAGTTTCTTGCTGTAGATAATAGCAATCCTTTTTCATTTACTGACTTTCTAATGTTGTTTGAAATTTAGCACAGTAATCCTTTCAGTGAGGAGCTAAAGAAAGAAAGGATTTAGAACAGTCATTTATTTCACAGAATGTATTTTGTTGAATGCAGAAATCTGCCATCCCCAATGGAAATAAAGTTTGGAGCAAGGTTCAAAGGTGCCTTGCATCCTTCCTTTACCCACAAGTCCAGGGAGAACAACCACCTGAGTCTACATCTTCACAGCCAATAAATGCAGCCAATATATGAGAATAACCCATTTTAATGGGACAGCGATTGTCACAGTTCTTTGGTGACACTGATGGCAACTAAAGCAAAACAACAATGATAGGTGTTTAAAAGAAAACCTTCAACCTAAAGAAGATGGGAGAAGGTTATAGGTTCAACTTCTTAAGGTGTCTACGTAGGGTTGGAAAAAACTGATGTGGAATTTTCAAGAACTATAGCCAGTCAGGGGTGGCAATAATAGGATAGTCAAAATTAAGGGCATCTACAGGGTGGGTGGGGAAATGGGGTGTCAAAAAGTCAAGACGGCAGCCATGGCTGTATGACCAAAGCCCTGCCCTTCTTTATATGTGTGTGTTTAAATGAGGGTGGGATTTTGATTGCATTGTGATGGCTACCACCCTAACGTTTTGCTGGAGATCTTTCCTCTGTCACAAAATGCCTATATTTTAAAACTGGTAAATTTGCCTTAAATTCAAATGATTAGGATGAAATTCCAGCTTATCATCTAATATTATTTAATAGAATGGGAACAGTAAAAAGATTGTTGGCGCAGAGAGGGCTGAGATGTGACCTTTCTCTTCCCAATGACAATTAGGATGAAGATCTTTGTGGGTCCACTTATGTCATCTTCTGTAGAGAATACAAAAGATGACCTTGACAGAAATAAGCAAACTCTGTTGTCAAAGCAACAAAGGGAGGAAATAAATACAAAAGTTCAGATAATGACACTGAGGGAATAACAGAATAACAGAGTTGGAAGGGACCTTGGAGGTCTTCTAGTCAATCCCCATTCCAGACATGTGGCTGTCCAATCTCTTCTGATTAACTTTCAGGGATGGAACTCCAATGATGGAGCAACCCACAATCCACATTTTTAGAATATATATCTGAAAATTCATATTTTGTCTCTCCTCCTTTGCTTTCTTATCTGTCTGGGAAACTTGACTGAGGCACTCAAGTACTTCCTGCAAGGAATGGGCTATAGTGAGGCTGCCTGGACTTTGGGATCGGCATGTGGGACATGGGAGGTTAAGAAACAAAAAAATATAAACAAGCAGGTTTAGAAGTAGTTTCACCTTCCTGTGGAGTTGATCTCTTGGTTTACTCTACCTAGTAGGGAAGACATCTTCATTATGAAATGAAAATGCATGAAAATGTGATCTTTCCTTTTAAGATTAATGCCAGTAAAGGAAGGAGGGCAAGGAGTCATTTCATTTCATGACTGGGGAGGAAAAGGTTAAACCTTCCTTTCCCACATGCTGTGATTCAGAGAAGAACTGGGCTTTTATATCAGTTTTTTTTAAAAACAGCTGACCCAGTTACTAACAATAAATTTAGTGCTGTATATAACTTAGCTCACCTTCTGGTACATGTGTTCTTTGCACCTAAAGCCATTAAAATCAGTGCAAAGGGCTAGATTTGCAAGTGACTAGTGGGTTAGGACCATGAGCTTGTCGATCTGAAGGTCGGCAGTTTGGCGGGTCGAATCCCAAGTGCCACGTAACAGAGTGAGCACCTGTTACTCGTCCCAGCTTCTGCCAACCTAGCAGTTCAAAAGCACATAAAAATGCAAGTAGAAAAATAAGGACCACTCCAGTGGGAAGGTAACAGCGTTCCGTGCGCCTTTGGCGTCTAGACATGCCGGCCACATGACCACGGAGACGTCCTCGGACAAGCGCTGGCTCTTCGGCTTTGAAACGGAGATGAGCACTGGCCTCTAGAGTTGGAAACAACTAGCACGCATGTGCGGGGGAACCTTTACCTTTACCTTTTTTATTACACAACAGCAAGGGGCCCTATATGGAGTGCTTATATTCAGGTTTTTTCAGCTTTACTAGAGCCAATTGTCCAAGTATCTTCTAAAAAGTCTTCAATGCATCACTAGTTTTTCACATTTTTCAGCATTTTTTTTTAGCACGAGGTGGAGTTTCCTAAGCAATTACCATGATGTAAGTGACCGTAAATGAAATTTATGGCAAGAATTTAGAAGTAAGCGTTTAAATAGAACAATATTTTTCTATGCTATCGCTCCATTTATCTTCCAGATAAGACAAATAATTAGAAAGATCATGTTAAATGATGAGATCTGTGCCAAATTAATTGTGGCCAATTAATTGCAAGATTATGGAGAGAGAAAAGAAGAGACTGGTAGAACATTTTGGGAATATAAAGGAAGACTGCAGGTTTAACGTCAGAAATTGCAGATGCCATGTCAGGTTCAGCCAGATATTGCAACCTCGTCTTTGCTTTTGAGCACATACAATATGGTGTAATGGTTATGGAAGCCATCCTTGTGAGGGGCTCCCTTCTTTGGAACTTCGTACCCCTCAACTTAAGACTGGATCTGTCTCTAAGAGTATTTCACAGGGCTATCAAAACCTGGGTTGTTGAAGCTTTTCTTCCAAAAGTAAATGAGAAATGACATGTCTCAACTATTATATGAAAGTCCTCAACTTTCAACCATTCATTTAGTCACCGTTCAGAGCTACAACGGCACTGAAAAAAGTGACTTATGACCATTTTTCACAACTTAACGATTGTTGCAGCATCTCCATGGTCACATGATCAAACTTTAGATGCTTGGCAACAGACTCATATTTATGATGGTTGCTGTGTCCCGAGAGGGCATGTGATCACCTTTTGCCACCCTCTGTCAAGCAAAGTCAGTGGGAAAGCCAGATTCACTTCACAACCATGTTGCTAACTTCACAACTGCAAGAAAGGTTGTAAAATGGCTCAAAACTCACTAAACAACTGTCTTGCTTAGCAATGGAAATTTTGGACTTAACTGTGGTTCAACAGCAATTAAAAGATAGTCATGTCAGTCACACATTGCTTCTACCTCCTTATCCTCTTGAACTGGCATTTACCAATGATATTTTAACATATTTAACTGGCATTTACCAATGATATTTTAACATATTTAAAATATATTTTTAAAAATGCATGAGCAAGCCTAATGTGCTGTGTTTATTTGTAAGATGATTTTGTTTCCATTGACATTTTGGCTTATGCTCAGTGGTAGGTGTAAGTCCAGCCATTGTTGATCCACTAATCATCAGTAAGAAGAAATGAAGGCTTAATGCAAAACGTAAGTGCTAACTTTCTCTAGTCCTCTAAAACATTCAAAAGGGTTTTGCAAAGCTAAGCTTGGTTCTAAGAATGACAAAAACAGTATAACAGAGTTGAAAGGGACCTTGGAAATCTTCTAGTCCAGAGGTCCCCAACCTTTTGGGCACCAAGGACCAGTTCAGTGGAGAAAGTTTTTTCCGCAGACTGGAGAGTGTGTGGTTTTGTGGGCTGCCTGCATCCCACGTATGGGGCTTTGCTTGTTTGTGCAGACCAATTGCTGGCATGCCACAGCCCTGGACCAGTCCATGGACCGTGGGTTGGGGACCCCTGTTCTAGTCCAACCTCCTTCTAGTCCAACCCCCAATTAATTGTTCTCACTGTCAGGAAATTTCTCCTTAGTTTTAGGTTGCTTCTCTCCTTGACTAGTTCCCATCCATTGTTTCTAGTCCTGCCTCCAGGTGCTTTGAAGAATAGGTTGACCTTCTCTTCTTTGTGGCATACTTTGTGATAATGTTTTCCAGTAAGTGTGGTCTTACTAGAAGATTGATTGGTTGGTTTTGATTGATATGTCCGCCCATCTTACAAATACAACTCTAGGCACTTAAAAATAGCATTTAAAAATTCAATAAGTATAAATACAGTAAATAAAAATACATTTCCTGGACTACTAAAACACAAAGTGGCTCAAAAGGTCTACCCCAGCCGTGTGGACTAGTTATTCTCTTGGCCTCCATGCTGGGGAAATCAGCCAGGTCTTCAAGGCCTTCCTAGAGATAAGCCAAGTAAAGTCAACCCAATCTTGGGTGGTATGGTGTTCACTTTTTAAAGGTTCACTTTTATTTTATGAAAATAAGTGCAAGATGACTTAAGTTTGGCTGAATCCGTCACAGATTACTAATTACTTTTTTCTGCACAGTGTTTCTGCTGCTTATTATTTTTCCTCTCTTGCTGGGAGCACAAACCTTGGAAGATGCTGTGCTGTGTTTAAATGTGGGATGTGTCACTCACATTTAAAGAATGCACAGGCAGCTGGGAATCAAGCAGAGGGAAACGACCACATTTTGCTCAGCTGAAGATAAATGTTTGCCATTTTAGAACTTTGGGAGGGATGACATTTTGTCAGATTCACTTGCCAGATCATTAGGATGCCAACACCCATCCAACTATATAATGTCTCTAAGTGATCAATGGAGGAAGTGGGTTGGACTGGAAAAGGGGGAAAGAAAGAAAGAAAGAAAGAAAGAAAGAAAGAAAGAAAGAAAGAAAGAAAGAAAGAAAGAAAGAAAGAAAGAAAGAAGAAGGAAGGAAGGAAGGAAGGAAGGAAGGAAGGAAGGAAGGAAGGAAGGAAGGAAGGAAGGAAGGAAGGAAGGAAGGGTTCATTATAAGCAAAGAGAACAAAAAAACAAAAAAAACCTAAAAAAAAACCCGCAAAAAGTCCTCCTAAGGTTAAAATTCTTTTATCTTGTTTTTAAAATTGTGCATTATGTTTAAATTATGACTTTAAATATTGTAAACTGTCCAGGCACTCTCAAAATCCATTGAATTCCATTACATTCTATTAAAATGAATTAAAATTGTCCTAATCCCTAATCCCCACTCTACTGAAGATGAATCATAACTTTCCAACATAGAAGGAGGGGGGAGAAGGAATAGTCCTTTCATGTGAAAATTCTAGGATGCCATTACTTGCTGTTTAAACAATAATTAACTCAGGGGTAGGCAAAAAGGTTGGGATGGAAATTGAAGGATGCCTGGGTGGGAAACAGAGATTTTCTTGAAAATAGATACTACCAGGAAGCTGGCATTTTGCCTTGCAGTGTACCAACTTGTTGAGCAACATACATAACAAAAAGCAGCATGGTGGGCACAAAAGAAATATCTCCAGAGTCAGATAGCACAGGCATAGATTGACAAATACATGAAATCATAAGAAGAAACTCACTAGACCAGATCAAAGTTCTATTAGACTAGTAAGGTCCTTTTCCAAACAATGGTCAACCAGATACCTCCAGGGCATGAAGATGATTGCCTGCTCCCAACAATTGGTATACAATGGTCCTGTTGAGATGGTAGTTCCAACACACATTGATAGTTCTCTCTTTGCTCAGTTTGCTCAACTACCTTTCAAGTATTCTATGACTGTGATGGCCAGCAAATATACAAAGTGCTATTTGAAGAAAATGCTTTTATGCCCTGGAACTATGTACAATTTTTCAATGCCTGTCTCAGATTTCTTCCATAACATTATCTAGGAAAGAGGAGAGCAGAGAGAACAAGGGAGAGCATCTCTCTCTCTTTTTCCACATATCTTATATTCCATTGCTTCCATGTTTTTGCTCCTTTCCTCCTAAGGAAGAACTATGCACAATGAGTCTGTCAAAATTCTCCTCTCTATTTGATGGAAGACAATTTGGGGGGGGGAATATCTCTAGAGGGGGAGAGAAGATTTGTAGAGGTTTGTTTGCACATTCTTATGGCTTAGCTGGTTTAGCTTTATTAAGGGAGACCGTAATTCAGGTCAAATATTACCAGAATGCAACAACTTCTTTTAATTCTGTTACATTTTTTTTGGTAACACAAAACAAAATTTGAGTTACTGTACTTGTTATTTCTATTGTACCTGTAAATATTCCCTCTCCTTTGAAAGTATCAAACTACACACACACAATACACACACACACATAATGCCAGACATGCCCCATCCATTTTAAATAAATATGAGGTCGCACAGCTCAAGATTCTCAAAGCTATTATAGAAAATTGCAGCTTTTGTTCCATTCCAAATCCCAATGTTCACATAAAAGCTCTACCTGTATAATTAAGAGGAGGTCAGTTTAAAAATGAACCATCCTTGCTTCCAGCTGCAACTTGACCTCTGCAGGTGGCAAATGCTGAATGTAGCTCACCTACTTTTTCAAACACAAAAATTCTACTCTGAAATTCTCTCAAAAAGTGGGAGAATAATTATCCCTGGCAGACCTATAGTCTAGCATAGTGTATGACTACTAAGAAGTGTGAATTCACCATCCATCTGAGTGCACAACATATTTTGCACTCCCAATCGCATAAAGACTGGAGTTTGGATGACTCTTTGGTAGTCCATATAAAGCCACTCAAGATGATTTGGTTCATGAGATGCCCTGATTGGTTCTAGAAAGATGGAAAAGCAACAGATTTTCAACCAGGTTACCTTCTTTCAGCCAGTCCATTGTCCTTCCTTGGTTGTTAAGGTTTCAGGGCTTCAGCTCTTGTGAACAAGCCAGTCCAAGGTGAGATGTTGCATCCTTGTTTGCTCAATTGTCCCCATAGGAACTATGTCAGATCACAATGTGAATAGCAATAGCACTTAGACTTGTATATCACTTCACAGTGTTTTACAGCCCTCTCTAAGCAGTTTACAAAGTCAGCCTATTGGTCCCCCAACAATCTGGATTCTCATTTTACCAACCTCGGAAAGATGGAAGGCTGAGTCAACCTTGAGCTGATGAGAATTGAACTGCCAAACTGCTGGCAGCTGGCAATCAGCAGAAGTAGCCTGCAGTACTGCATTCTAACCACTGCACCACCACAGCTCATTGGTGACAGCTTTTGCTGATTAGATTCCCTTTCATGTCAAACAGTCCCCATATGTGATGGATAAGACTGCAGCTTGAAACCATGTGCAAAACAAGTTCTCCCCTAGCAAGCTAAAGTTCTGGCTGAGGCTCTGTAAGGCTGTAACCTCCAACCTGTACCCCACTCATTTGAATATTGTATGATCTGTAAATGCTAAGGTGAGTTTGTAGTACAGTGCTGGCATAATTCCAGCATTGCTCCAATTGCAAAGCCCAACAAAGACAAAGAGCAATTCAGCAAGTGTTTCAGTTCTTTACTTGCTTACACACAACAGACAGAATCTTGCCAGACTAAACTACTACTACTCTTGGCCTAATGAATATATCCTGGGAGATTCTAGGAAGTGACTGTCCTTACTCTCTTCCTCTGTTTCCTTTCTAGTTCTGGACTCTGCTGCCTCTTGTCTCACAACCCCCTTTATGGAATTTCCTTCCTCTTTCCTGGGAAATTTGTGCTATCACCCCAGCTCCTCCTCAGTCGGCACCATGTCTCACACAGGATTTGAACTGAACATCTTCCTAGTGTATGGAAGCTACATAAGTATTATTAATGGTAAAACGATGGTATTGTTGAACAACACATACATCATTATCACACTCAACTCTACATTGTAAATGTATAGTTTGGAAATGATACGTGTTCCCAGAGTGCCATTCTGAACTACTGTGAATGCAACTCTCCATTGCTAGTAGAAAACGCAAACCCGTGTGTTATAATTTGAAAGTGATATTGTGGTATGAACTTCTATACAAAATCAAAATGCTTAAGAAAAAAAGGGTTGTTTTTTTTTATTTTGTGTTTTCAAAATATATCCGGCTTTTTTAGCTTTAATCTCCCAATACTTTCTTTCTTATATCATGGAAATGCTGTTGGCATTTATAGAGATCTTGGCTGAAAACTTATACATAGATGTCTTCATCGATAAGCATGGTACAAAAAATAAATTATTATATTTGGACATGCTTAGATTGATTTCTAAATATTTACTTTGTGCCAGGAATAAATGGTATGGAACCAGGATTGTGTATTTGTGAATAAGGGTGTCCATTCTTATATCACCAAACAGCCCATTTTAGGAAGATGCTCCACAAATTTCATATATGTCCATCCTTCCCAATACATTGATTTACAAGGACATTGTAGTAGAAGGAGTGGAAAAACCTGGGGGCAGTGTCAAAAGAGGAATCATTCTAGAATCTCTACATAGTTAACAGTGGACTAAGTCCGAACACCTTTGAATTCCATCAACATTTATCTAGTGCTAAAGTGGTGCTAATCATTAATTGAGTGTATTCTGTGTATAAGCCTGAGCAATAAATCAATTTAATTAGAACTTCATGTATGGTTCTGGTCTTTTATTCCTGATAGACATGATTTGAATCAACTCAAATAGATACAGATAGTTGACTGAAGTCTTTCAAAATCTCATATGGGAATGGGTTTGCCTGTTTGCTTTCATGCACTCCCCCCCTAAGTTTCATCTAGCTTCCAGTTCTTGTCATACTCACTTCCAATTCCAAAGCACCATTTATTTGAAATTATTTTCATCTGCCTTAATCAGTGTGATGGATAACTTTGTGGAAACTGTATAATTAATTGATGCAGTAGTTTGACATAAGACATAACTGACAAAATGCTTTGTGTACCATTTTATCTGAACACAAGGAATGAAGTAATTAATCCATCATTAATTCCGAATGCTTGGAAATTTTTCAAAATATGCTGCTATTCATTGCAGCCTCTTCAACAAAACTAAATCTCGAATGTTTCTAACTTCAGAAGTTGTTAATAATTATCATAATTGTCAGGAATAGAGATAACACCTATTAATATTATGTTACAGACCCTTTCTGGGTGTTCTGATTTGGGGTTAGATCCAAATGTATTTGCTATGAGTTAATCAATTAAATCAATAAAACGTACGTAATTAATAGCTGGTATAAAATGGTACAAATTACAAGATTTCCTATTGAAGCAAATGCAGTATATTCAGAATAATGAAAATAATTCAGTTTCCTTTCTTCTAAGATTCCATTAATTAATTCCGGACCTCTCTATGTACTTCGGATTCCTCTCTCCTCCCCATCTTTTAACTGCTTATTTTATTGTTATATTTATTGTTTTGTCATTTTAAAACCTACTAGTTTTAATGTTTGTATGGCTCAGTGTGTTAGGACGCTGAGCCTGTCGATCAGAAGGTCAGCAGTTTGGCAGGTCGAATCCCGAGTGCCGCGTAACAGAGTGAGCGTCTGTTACTCGTCCCAGCTTCTGCCAACCTAGCAGTTCGAAAGCACGTAAAAATGCAAGTAGAAAAATAGGGACCACTACGGTGGGAAGGTAACAGCGTTCCGTGCGCCTTTGGCGTCTAGTCATGCCGGCCACATGACCACGGAGACGTCCTCGGACAAGCGCTGGCTCTTCGGCTTTGAAACGGAGATGAGCACCAGCCCCTAGAGTTGGAAACGACTAGCACGCACGTGCGGGGGAACCTTTAACTTTACCTTTATGCTGCTCATAATACTTCTAGATGAGATGAGCATCCTTTAATCTCATGAATAAATAAAATTATCATCCTCCACTAATTTATGTAATCTCCTTTTCAAACCACATATAATATCTAAAGAATCCTTTCAGTTATTATAAAGTGATAAAGGCAGGATAAAAAAAATCTATCCAATAGATAAATACATTGCTATTGTTACCTAAAGTGCCAAACCATGCAACTGTCCAACTTAGGAGATGACCAGGCTGAGTCCAAAGGAGGGGTCAAACACATCACAAGTCTTGAATCCCTTCGCACCCACAAGGGATCTCAGTCCAGCCCACCTTGTATTCCACTGACTCTTATTTACTGCCAATTTGCTTTGACCATTGGTAGCTCAGATTCTTGTAGAGAACTTAAACTTGCAATAAAACCTTTATATTCATTTGAACTATCTGGATTTCCTAACAGGAAATTTGGCCGCATTTGACAGTCACAATAATTTTGTGTCGGGCAGAAATTGTAAGGTATGTATGTGTAACCAACACTCTATGATTCAGTTATATTAAACAGTAAAATTTGAAGGGTCAGTTTGTAAGAATTTCACTGACTTAACCATTGTTAGCATCCTTGCTGGGTGCGCACATATCACCATGCAAGGAATGAATCCTTGGTAGCATGTGAAATTTGAATATGCATGTGTCATATTCCCCCGCAGACTTAATATTCCCACAGTCAATTGCACTAGTTAAAGAGTGTAAAAAGAGTGAGTACAAAATATCATTGTTCATTCTTAGGACCACTTAACATCCTTTTTCAGCGCAGCATAAGTGATTCCATATGGTGCGTAAAAAGAGAAAATGGAGCACAGCAGGAAAAATTAAGATGAAATGATATGTAGTTCACAGAAGAATTCTGACTTACAAACATATGGAATCAACAAGCCTAGGTTTCAGAAAATAACTTTCCCTCTATATCGAGTTCAGCTTTAACACAGCTGCAATTAATATCCAGGGAGGCTTGGGGGGGGGGGACAGGAATGTGCTTTCAAAAGTTTACCATATCTTTCCTTCTCATTCTATTTTTTATTACGTGGGTTATTTTCTTTTTTAACCACAGAGATGAATTATGTAGGATTTGGAAGGAAAACAAAATGTAAAACATTACATGCTGCAAGGTAATATATAAAATTATTGCCATTCTGATTTATGCGTGTGAAATATGACTCCAGCTTTTCTTTTGGAGCCAGGAAACAAGGTGCAAGTAGCCAGGCTTCTCTCCCTGATGCAAACCTTAATCTACTTCTTACCTCTTCATCCTCCTCTCCTTAATCCTCTGAGCTTATATTTTAGTTTAATTAAATTATGAGCGCTCTGGATGTCCTCCTGACTTTTTCAGCTCTCTCAGGGGGCTTGAAAAATAGGGAGGGGCCTTTCTTCACAGCCTCGTGTGGTCTGGAAAAATTAGAAGGATTTTTTTTTAAAAAAAGCAGTTATACTTTTAGCAGACTGCACCAAAGGAGAGCTTTCCTTCCCCTCTTTCTGCTCCTTTGCACATCCTTCCTCCTTTATTTTCATTTATTTGCCCTGATTTATAGGTGGGAAAACTCAGAAAAAGTAAGAATACACCACCCAAAAGCTGGTCCCAAAATCTAATCTCAAGACGTCGAACTAGCTAACTTCTCTTCGCTAGGATTGCAAAAACCCAGCTGACCACTGGCAGCCAGGGAAAACAAAATTATGAATCTCTTTGCTCCCATCTAATCACCACATGAGTTTCTGCATCCTGTAGATACAATACATTTGAAGAAAAGTTAGCCCATATGTAATAATAATAATAATAATAATAATAATAATAATAATAATAATAATAATAATAATAATAATAATAATAATAATAAATAATTAATAATAATAATACGTTGGAAGGGACCTTGGAGGTCATCTAGTCCAACCCCCTGCTCAGGCAGGAAACCTTATACCATTTCAGGGAAATGGCTGTCCAGTCTCTTCTTAAAAACCTCCAGTGTTGGAGCATTCACCACTTCTGGAGGCAGGTTGTTCCACTGGTTAATTGTTCTAACTGTCAGGAAGTTTCTCCTTAGTTCTAGGTTGCTTCTCTCCTTGACTAGTTTCCATCCGTTGCTTCTTGTCCTGCCTTCAGGTGCTTTGGAGAATAGCTTGGCTCCCTCTTCTTTGTGACAGCCTCTGAGATATTGGAACATTGCTATCATGTCACCGCTGGTCCTTCTCTTCATTAAACTACACATACCCAATTCCAGCAGCCGTTCCCTATATGTTTTAGCCTCCAGTCCCCCAATCATCTTTGTTGCTCTTCTCTGTACTCTTTCTAGAGTCTGGTTTTGTCCTCTGTTAGTACCTTTTCAGTTGATTATTAAAGATGCTCATGTGTTGTTGAATTGGAATTCACTGGAAAGTTGCAGAAAAGATGTTTCTGTATTCTTGGAAAGACCAATCTCATGAAGTTTGGCTTTATGAAATCTGACAGTTTTCAGCTTTTGAACTGCCTCTTTATCAGCAGAGAAGCAAGGCTGGACTGTTTACTTCTATATGACTGAGGTTTAATTTGCAATTTAAAAACTATTATTATTTGCCCTCTTTTTAAAAGTTTTGTAAAACTATATTTTAAACAGTAAATAAATCCAGATTTTTGCTGCCCAGGTCTGGCTACGTAACACTTATTGACCCAAGGCTAAATTATCTAGCATCTCTTCAGATATATCTACAGCTTCAAAGGTGCAACTGAAATCCAGCAGAAGGCACCCTTAATTTCCAACACATTGTAGAAACTAGGACTTCTGTTTCCTTTTCCCCAGCAAAAGCAAATTATTTTGCGAGGTTTTATTGTGGAGTTGGGAACTCATAGTTTCCCAAATGCAATTTAGTAATATTACAGTGGAAAAGGATTAGAAGAAAAAGTTTCCCTGAGTATGTGCAAACCATCACAGAGGCAGTGCAATCTTCATCCCTTGCCTTGAGTCATAATGAAATTGCGCCATCTAAATTGGCCAACAATTTAGATAATTTTTAGTGGCTGTAAGATAAATACATTGAGGGAACAGCTAGCGGTAGTTACCAGTCTTGATATACACTATACACTGTCTCCTGATTGATGGAGAATGTACTTTAAAGATCAGTTAATGTGGAACAATGCTAGACAAAAGCTGGTATCATGTCTACATCAGTGGTGGGATTCAAATATGTGAACAACTGTGTAGATGCCACTTCTGGAAGTCCCTTCTGGGTCGAGGCAACAAAAAATTAGCTACCAGTTCTGCCGAAGTGGTGCAAGCCAGCTGAATCCCACCACTGGTCTACATCCTTGTGAACTTCCTGGAGGCATCTGATTTGTTACTTCATGATGTATAATCTCCTGCCAAATAAGCCAGCAGAAATTGACTTAAAATATATGCAGATTTCTCAGAGAACTTCCACTGACATCAAATGCACTTTATCAATGCTATTGACTTTATGGATCAGAAATGAATTACAAATCATTTGTATTAATCGCTTTGCACCTTTATCAAGTAGTATATTTCAGTAAAAGAGAAATCTGATGTTGAAGAACAGTCCACTGAATTTCAGCCTGTTACGCAGCTTCTCCCTTGGAGAGGAAAGTTTTAAAAATGTTATTGTTAATAATATTTGTTCTACTAAATATTTAGGGTTAGTAGATCTTTGTTGCGACACTCAAGAAATCACTAGATGGCAGCAAAGAGATAGAGAAAACTCTAGCCATCTAGTGGCCATACAGATCTTTGCAGCCCAGCTCTACAATTACTGCTGCTAGTGTTACTATTTTAGTCAGAATGTATTAAGATAGGATGACTTTTCCAGCTGTTCAGTCTGGAATGAAAACAGAAAGAATAAATGTTGCCCTGAGGAAATTCCAAACTGAGTTGATAGCCAAGTGAGAAGAACTAGTTTGAGCTTAATCACAGGTGTCAATGAAACTCAATGTTTTAATTAAGCTTAGACCACCAAAGTCCAGTAAACCAAAGAAACAAATGAAACTTGTCAGATACTTTCCCAAATTTTCTCAGAAAAAAAAATCTCTGCTGAAAGCAGCAAGGAAGGGATTGTTCAGATAAACCCTAGATTAATTCACAGATTGTCTGAAACAGGAGCCTTGAAATTTTATGTCAGTTCACCTATAAGACTAACCTTGACAGTTTTCCACTTCAGACTGGGCACCGCACAAATTGGGCTAGTTTCAATGTGATGGTTGAGGCTTTGCCTTGGTTGGATGTGTACATCACAAACCCTTACACACTGGGGTTTATGGTGTATGTGATTTACAAGTCGACATTCTGTTAGGGTTACTGAATATTTGCAGCCTATGATTCTAGTCACTGTGTCTTCTTAAAACAGTCATAGGGCTAGAGAAGATCTTGGAGATCTTCTAATTCAACTAGCCCATGGCAGGAATCCTTATACCTTCCTGGACTAATGAGTCTTCAATCTTTTCTTGAAAACATCCAGTGATGGAGCACCCACAACTACAGGAGGAAAGAGATCTCCCTCTGATGAGCTTTCACCCTTTGCTTCTTGTTCTGTCTTCAGGTGCTATGCAGAATAAATCAACCCCCTCTTTCCTGTGACCGCCCTTCAAGTATGAGAAGGCTACTATCGTCTCACTCCTAAGCTTTCTTTGTTATCTGAAACATATCTAGTTTCCTCAACCATTCGTCACATGCTTTAACTTCCAGACTCCTTATCAATTTTGTTGCTCTTCTCTGCACTCCTTCTAGAGCCTCAGCATCTTTCAAAATAAACTCTGGTTAAAACTAATCATTGCTAGAAGGGTTGTATCAACCCAGCAAACAGTCAGTAGCAATTTTATTTACCTAAGGACTAACAATAGTAACAAGGAAAATGAAAGGGAGGGTGAGTGAGACAGATTTCTGTCATTCCTTCCCAGCTGTAAAATTACAGTTTTGTAAACCAGCACTGAACTAATACGTAACTATAGGCTCAATCTTGAATGTTTGAGTAGCATCATGCATTTCATATTTGGATAATTTGACAGCATGATGAACTATCTCTGCTCCTCTCAAGATGTATGGGTTGGGGAATCCAATTCAAACTCTCAAACATTTGTTGCTCATGTCTCCCCCCTACAAGTTATTTGCTATGCTTGACAAATACAATACATAGTCACAATTAAGGTACTGTAATAAATCATGGCCAAATTATATTTCACTTTGCCATAAACCTACATTTGCATTTTCTTCACTTAACAAAACATCCGCATGCTTGTTTTTGTTGGATGGTGGCAGGAAGCCCAAGGTTTAAAACCTACATATTAAATGATTTTTTTTCTGGTGATTCAATTAAACAATTTTTTTCCCATTCACAATATGATCTATCTTGCACAGGGCTTGGTTCAGATGTTGACTAAACCACATTCTGGATTGCCTGCTTATAGATTAATCTATGATGTGAATCTGGCCAGTGAATCTTGCAAACCAAGATTTAATGTCTTAATAAAATTGTGATTGATTCAATGAAGTCTGGCTAAGCAAAATTATAGCCCAGAGAACTACTGTGTCAGCCAAGGTTTGCTAAGTGAATCTAATTTGACCATGTATTATTTAAAGCATGGATAGTACTGCACAGCAATTGGATTTCAGTCTCCAAAAGTCCCTTGGAAAAAGTCAATGCAGGAACATGGCACCCATCTGCAACATCTCAAAGATTGCCATGCTTCTTTCTGGAATCCTCAGGTGCTGCACAGCCCAAATAAATACAGTCAGAGAATGGTAGAGTTGGAAAGGACTCACAAGAATCATCATTAACAGAGGGATAGAATCAAGATCATGTGAAGTATTAATACCACTTTACAATGCCTTGGTAAGGCCACACTTGGAATATTGCATCCAGTTTTGGTCACCACAATGTAGAAAAGATGTTGAGAGCAACAAAGATGATTAGGGGACTGGAGGCTAAAACATATAAGGAACGGTTGCTGGAATTGGGTATGTCTAGTTTAATGAAGAGAAGGATGAAAGGGGACATAGGCAATGTTCCAATATTTGAGGGGCTGCCAGAAAGAAGAAGGGGTCAACCTATTCTCCAAAGCACCTAAAGGAAGGACAAGAAGCAACAGATGAAACTAACCAAAGAAAGAAGCAACCTAGAACTAAGGTGAAATTTTCTGACAGTTAGAACAATTAATCAGTGGAACACCCTGCCTCCAAAAGCGGTGAATGCTCCAACACTGGAAGTTTTTAAGAAGAAAATAGTCAGCCATTTGTCTGAAATGGCATAGGGTTTCCTACTTGAGTAGGGAGCTGGACTAGATGACCTCCAAGGTCCCTTCCTATTATTATTATTATTATTATTATTATTATTATTATTATTATTATTATTATTATTATTATTATTATTATTATTAATCATTGCACAGTCAGCCAAATGTTCAGACTGGATTTGGCATTTTTGTCTACCTATTGAATCCTTACCAAGGACCTGGGATAGGCAGATGTGGATGTTTGATGGTATTGTTGTTGTTGTTGTTATCCAGTGCACCACACTGTTATGTGCAGTAAAGTCATTTTGAGCAACCTCGAGATGTAACAATTCCAGAGATGAAGAAGCCACAACTTCCATTGTTAAACAGTTCCACTGTGCTATGGATCTTCCTATCAGGAAGTTTTTTTCTTCTTATATTTAAACAAAATCTAGGCAGCTGCAACTTATATTCATTCTTTCTAGTCCTAGTTTTGTGGCAATGAAAAATAGTTCTTGCCTACAGTTTCTTTTATGTACCTATGCACGGCAATCATGTTTTCCCCTAGGTCTTGCTTCCTTCAGACCATACATCCCAAGGTCCTTCAGCTTGTCCTGTTAATCCTCTATTACCTGTCACCCACTGAACCCTCGCTAATTCTGTAATATCCTCCTTGTAGTATTGAGGTATTGTGTATGATTTTAAGAAGAGATTGATAGGTTTTTATCAATCTCTTCATGAAATCATAAACAATACTTCACCTGAAGTGTTATTAGTTCCAAGCACAGTGAAATCGTGAACCTGAATAAAGAGGCATAATTACCCCCTCTGCATTTAATAATTTGTCTTTTCCACCATATTAAAAACAAAAAACAGAGTTGCGAGAAGCATATATAACCTTTGGGCTGAAGGCTCAACACTCTGACTTGTATACGATAAAATGGCATTTGATGCTGTTCTGAGACCCATAATCTCTCCATTGTACCTAACCACTGTGGAAAGAGGAGTGAGGCTGTGGATTATAGTTTTGTCATTAGAAGAAGAAAGCTCGCCCACCTCCACCTCACCTAAAATGAAACCAAATTAAATATGTAGTAGCTGAACTGAGGCAATTATTTCAATATCAGGTAAGCAAGGAAACAGTTTTCCTTCACTTTTAAAGAAAGGAATCTTTTCCAAGGCAACAAAAGCTGTCTGTGTGTTTAAACGTTCTTGCTTTTATACACCTGACTACACTAGCTGTCACTTTCTCAAAGAAACATCTGTTCGTAGACATTTAAAATTGTAGACTACAAGTGTAAATGCTCATTATGTCAAGGAAAGCAAAGTAGCAAAATAGTGAGACTCTTCTTAGAGTCTTTTGGATGAGGATAAGCAAATTTAAGTGGCATTTTTGCATCTTGCCATCAAGAGAAAAACACCAGTAAAATATCTTACCTTTCATTTCAATTCTTTGCTATTTCTACAAGAGCTGGGAAGGGGCTGTTCGATGTTTGGAGCTTTTATTTACCTGCTGAGTTAAGAGAGTTTAATAGACAGATTGTTCTGTTTGAAGGGGGGGGTCTATTTAGAATCACGGGGATGAGATGACATAATGCTGTTGGAAATCAAATGGAATAATCAAGCGCATATAATAGCGTTCCATTATCGTCTCTGATATTTTTGAGACCACCTCCAGACACTTCAGCAATGTTTCTAAGGCTCTTTCTGCAAAAAATCTCTCCCACCCTGCGAAGCTTTACCTCAAAAAACATAGAAGCATTTTAAATGGCTGAGGTGCCAACACGCTAAGAGATTCTAAGCCCTAAAACACTGACATTCTGAAGTCTCCTTTCCCATGAAAGAATTATGCCAATCTCAGATCAGCATTGTGCCTATGTCCTCATGATGCTCCCTGGCTTCTGTAGAGATGGTAATCTGCTCAGCTGCTTTTCCAGAGGAAACACTGTAAGGCTACTTCTGTTGGGTCTCCTTCGAGGCATGGGGCACATGACTGTCTCTTGAAAAGTCTACCCACTGACTTCTGTGATTTTTCCCTTCATTCCAGGAGTCATCATCATGATCAACAACATCACTGATGAGTCATTTCTTCATCAGAGGGGGGCATCTTTTTTGCCACTGTACAATGGCTTTTGCTTTGGGATGGGATGAAGAGAAGGGATTGGACTGTTGGCTGTGCTCAATATTGCCCTATGCCATTAGCCAGCTAGATGACAAAATTATCCCTATATTCAACTGAGCAGGGCTTAACTACTAGGTTTTAGGCTGGAGCGAAACCCAAACCTCTCAGATATACAATGCGGATAAATAAGAATCCTTGTTACACAGGAAAAAGACAATTGTTTGCTATCAGTCATCATGGAGAATACTTGCTTGGCAATGTGGACAGCAAGCCATATGAAGGAAGTATGGAATGCTGAAGATTAAGCAGGCATTGAAGACATGAGCAATAGAAAAGCTTCCAATAATCAAGCTTCCACATATAGATATTTCAAGTGCATATCTCTGAAATCAGTAATGCAATTGCTTGCCCAAATATCAAGAGGTATTGTCATATAAAGATGAAAATGTTAAAAAAACAAAGATGAGATTTTACCATACTGTTGGAAGATTTCAAAACCACTGGCTAATCTACCATGGACTTGCACGAGAACGTTGAAATTTTACCAGATTTTGGTAGATTTATAGGAGAGCTCAGAAAACCTTATTTACCTTACCTAACCTTACTGGTTGAAATCTGTGACATTTTAGAACTATTTGAAAGGAGGCATCTGGGTCCCTGCCCAAGATCACTTTCTTCAACCACAAAAATTGCTGACTCCTACTTTATGGCAGATTCATTAGCTTTCATTCTCCATCTTTGTATTATCCTATCCCTTTAATATTAATGAAGAGAGTTCTCCAATAGTCAACTGCTGTATTCATGTTGTGTGTTCTCATTGTTATACATACAAAGACTTTCCCCACTGGGCTAAAAAACAAAAAAATAATCACCTGCATTCATGCCATCATGAGCATTGCAGAATACTGATGCTGCTCCCTTATAACTTTAAAATGCCCTCCCTGTGTGAATCCAGGACAAAATTACAAAGCTCACTATTCTTCAGTTAAAAAATACCAAATCAAATCATTTAAAAAGCAGAAGCTTATTTTTAACAATTGACAAGAGACATTTGATCAAGCATGAAGCTTCTAGGCTTCATAATGAAAAAGCAAAGGAATTCTTGCTGTGTTCATCAAAAGACAGAGGAGGTCCTGTTTTAATAAACTATCAGCAATGTTCTGAGAAGGTAGGTCCCTGTTCTCTGTGGAACTTTGATATTTACAGGGTCTTTCTTTGTTGGCCTCTGAAGCTATATATAGATGTTAAAAAAGAAGAAAATATAGTTCTTCTCAATGTAGTCCAAAAGTGGATAAAAGAGCAAGTTATAGGGCAACAGATCAACCTGTCCATCCCCATTTGCTATATGAGCATTTGGAAAAGCATTAAAGATGATAATATTCCCACACAAGGATTTTACAAAAGTGAATTATTCCATTTTTCTAGAGCAAAATGTTGAAAAAGCATAAGAGGCTAAAGCTAAATTTCCACAAAACGATTATATAAGTTCAGCTGAACTAAAATGTCTCCTCAGGTCACTTCAAAATCAGAAACTGTAGGCCTGGCAAAGTTCAAAGGGACATTTTACTTCAGCAAAACCTTTTACAAAGGACTGTTTCAAAAACTGCTTCAGTTCTTCAAAACTGTAGTTCCCCTCTATCCCATTTGCTAAGGCCACACCATTACTTCACTTAACTGACACTTGCAGTAACCAGAAGAGTTTTTTGAGTGCGCATCAAAATAAGCAGCAGTCCCCTCACACTTCCTAGAGCAGTTCATAGTTAAATTACTAGTAGTATTACAGTACACTTGAAGCATAAATACTGCTCGTCAGCCATTGACTCAACCAAAAGTTATCCTTTCCTTAGGAATGAATCACAGTGCCATCTTAACAAGACTCATTAAGCTGGAAAGGATAGGGCTACAAGAATTTCAGAAACTTAACATGCTTTGTGTTAGAATAAGCTTATCTTGTAAGACAGTAAGGCATAGATTCCAGAATTTCTAATACTTTTTCTATAAATGAGGAGGGCTAGGTTAGCAAGAAACTGGCTGAGCTATGAAACACATCAAGTCCAGCTAATTATGGAGATAGTTTTGTTGCCTCAAGTAGGAAATAGCCTATGTTTGGGGGCCAAAGATCATTCTGGCCACTAAGTAAAATTTCAGGAAGTATATTCCAGTGAGTACTGTGGTATGGACAAAGCATAAGCCAATATAACTTACATTTCAATTAAAATAGTTAAATATAGAATTTATATTTAGCTATATAGAGTTTATATTTAACTATCATGTTTCTCATAATTTCCTGCCCCCTACATTTAAATTTTACAATTTTGTGATAATATTTGGACTAGGGCACATGCAGAACTTTAGGGCCTTGGGCTGCATACTCTGCGCTTTTTTTTATTGAAAAGTTTTAAAAATACAGTTTTCCTTTAAGAATCCCCCCTTCCCCCTCCCTCCTCCCCCCTCCCTACCTCCCCCCCTCCCCCCCTCCCCCCCCCCCGGCTTCCCAGAGCTAAATACAAGGTATATATATATAAAGCAATCATAAACAATCATATACTAACAATACTCTGCGCTTATTTTATTTCATTTATTTATCAATAAAGTTATATGGCCACCCATCTCATAATAAGGGAGTCTTCCTTGTGAGTTGGGAGCAACTGAAATCATTGGTCATGCTTTTTTATGTTGCTGCTTTTATAGGAATCTCTATATATAACTTAATGAATTTCTACCATCACATCTTCCTAGGTGCTCAGAAACTCATTATGTTTCTCTTCCTTTATAGACAGGAATCCAGGTGGCACCTACAAAGTAACCAAATGTTATGCTTTTACTTGTAATATCCCTTACTTCATTCCACTGAAATCTCCAGATCTGACAAAAATTGGATATTATCTTTTTTTTAAATTGATACACAAATGTATATATTGAGCACACCAAGGACATTGAGTGATTCACAATTCCACAAATAAATAAAACCACTTTGTAAGAAACTCATAAAAACAGCCATAAAGCAAGCTTCAAAATATTAGTTCATAAAGACGTGCTATCTATTATCAGTGGCAAAAGCTCTTCAAAGCAATATAGTTCTAATTGCCCTTTGAAAGGTGAGAAGTGTAGGGGAGCAATATCACAAGGGACAAACTTTTCCATGGTCTGTGGACCACTGCTGAGATGCAGGATCTCCAGGTCCTAATCCTATATCTTTCAGAAAAGGAACACTCAACAATCTCTCCCATGATAAGCAAACAGATTGAGCTGAACCTGGTCAGGAAGTACAGGGAAGGCAAACTACGTAGAGCTTTACAGATCAAACCAAACTGGATCCAGAAGTCTATCGGTAAAGCACTAGTATTATTCTACTACACCTTGTCATCCCCATTAGTAGCTGGACTGCAGCAGTTTGAGCTAACTGCTAACTTCAAGGCAGCTTGTGTCAAATACACTGCTAAAGCCTAAGTTTGTAGCAATGATAATGTGAATCATTATATAAGGGCTTCTACATTCAAAAAGATCAACAACTGGCCTATAGCTGAATCTGGATAAAGCCTCTCTTGGTTATAGCCTCCACAGGCTAAGGAATTATGAATCAAGGACTCCTCCTTCTGTGGGAATGCAATCCTGCCCAGAATCAATCTCGGAACAAGAACTGAATCAGAACGTACTGCCTATGAACAGCATTTCCCACTTGTTGGGATTTAATCTAACATTGTTTTGTCCCATCCAATCTCTGACAGCCTCTAAGCACCAAGCATGGACCGCCATTACATCTCCAGCCTAACCTTGGATGACAATGTACTATTGAATATCATCCGTATATTGATGATATTTCATCCCAGACTGATGGATTGCCTTCTCTAGCGTATAAAGGTATTTCAGTTGCATTTTAAATGTGTCTCATTTATGTAAAGACGTGGTAACTTTTTTTTTGATTGCTTATACCCTAAGTTGAAGGAACAGAAACTTCGTGATGGGCGAGGTAATTAAAACTTTGCCTCAGTTCCCCACATTTGTTTTATAGAAATATTTGGTTTGCTTTATTTTGCATAATCAATAATAAGAGAAGGGATGGGTCATTTTGGAAATGCTCAGCAGTAGTGCCTGTCCATTATCTTTTTTTCCATTATATTCCTTCCCATATTGTATGTCTGGTTCATGTTCCCTACTAAGTCTCACTACCTGCAGAAAACATAGGTTTGAGAAAGTACGTGGTACCCTTTACAGTACCATTAAGGGATCAGACTAAGAATAGATTGGCCTAGGTTGAGCCTAGTCAATGGGCACGCCCCTTACAGGTGGTCCTTGACTTATGACCTTGATTTATGAATATGCCAATCACATAAGTCATGTAAAACTGGTTGGCCAATGACCAACGCAATTTTATGACCTTTCTTGTGACAGTAATTAAGTGAACAGGGCAGTCATAAAGTGGCTATCACAGTTGTCAAGTGAAGATGGTTGTTAAGCAAACCAACGCTATGGGTGCAGATTTTCTTTACAATGAAAGTAAGTAACAGAGTTTGCAAAACTGTGCTCAAGTGATTGTGGGGCGATTGGGGGGTAACCATCAGAACTTCAAATCCATGCCCTAACTAGTCCCAAGATAGGTCCATAATAAACAATCCCTAAGCAACCAGCCATAAGTCTCTCTCTCTCTCTCTCTCTCTCTCTCTCTCTCTCTCTCTCTCTCTCTCTCTCTCTCTCTCTCTCTCTCTCTCTCTGTGTGTGTGTGTGTGTGTGTGTGTATCACATATACACTGTAATATAAAGAACATAATATATAATCCTTCAACATTTGCAACAGTTATAAAAATGGATGTATATATCAGGGAAGAGATTTATCTAGGAGTCTCTTAGAGAAAACATGAGAATTACCTAACCTCAGTGCCTTGCAAAATCCTTTAATCATGCTTTACAGCATCCCCCAGCTTTTATTTTTCTCAGATGTCTCTGAAAATCTATTCCTCCCGGCCACAATATTTGCTTAAATATACTCCAGCCCTGAAAAGGTATTGCCTCATGAAGTCATGTTCTATTAACAAATAATTTAGCTCTTTTATCTATGTGTAGAGGAAGCTGAGGCAGAGACATTGTCTATAGGCTCTGAAAGCATTCCCGGCAGCTTTGGGGTTATTAATCTTCATTTGGTATCTGGCCTCCAGAACTTGTTCCAATTAATCGAGTATTACAGTTCTGATATTTACACTATAGCAAACATGAGCCTCCAGCTGTCTTCCCCTTGGTTCCAATGCAAATGAGAGATAAATGAGCTAATCCAGCACTAGTCTCCTTGTTCAATAATACAGCCCATCTCCTGGCCTTTTCAAGGTAAACATTTTGCCAGCTGTCAGCAGACCCAGGATTCTGCTCTAGTTTTATGGACTCTTTTTTTCTTCATTTATGCCACTCTCATATTAGTGACATTTCAGTTGGCCTTGTCTGATATGTGTATTTGCAATAAAAGCACAAAAAGTAATTTGGCCAACTGATTTTTTTTTAACTTTTAAAACCCCTGCTTATCTTAGCCGCTGACATACTAGACACATATTTTCTTAGAGTTTCATCTTCAGAAGATCTACGGAGTGTCCAAAAGGACCAACCTTACAAAGAAAATTAAGTTACAAACCAGAGACGCAGATATCTTTGTGGAATAAAATCTCTCTGGATATTTTTAAGGATCCTATTTATTTATTTTATGATAAAATCTTAAGTATTATTAACATTGAATCATGTGACTGCCATCTAGTTTTGTTTGTTTGTTCATCATACAGCTAGTCTTTGACTTAAGACCACAATTGGGAACCAAAATTTCCATTGCTAAGCAAGACAGGTGTTGAGTGTCACCTGGTTTTATGATCGTTTTTGCCTTGGTCATTAAGCAAATCACTGCAGTTGTTGAATGAATTATGTAGTCACTAAGGGAATCTGCTTTCTCCCATTGACTGTGCTTGCCAGACACCAGCTGGGAAGATTGCAAATCACAATTACATGACCCTGGGATGCTGCAAGCATGCAAATTCTCAAGCAAGTAAATTTTGATTATGTGACTGTGGGGAATGTGGTTATAATTGTGAGGATAAGAGGTAAGTCACTTTTTCAGTGCCATTGTAATTTTAAATGGTCACTAAATAATTGGAAGTCAAGGATGACCTGTATATAACACCATAACTACTTTTATTTTTTTAAAGTTTTATTAATAAGAGTGTTACATGTTACACTTCAATCATTCTTCCGGGGCTTGGAAGAGGCCCTTTGATATTTGGCATAATTTCTCACTAGCCAAGACTTGTGTTCAATTTTGTCAAACAGGTTTGGGAATAGTTTTAGTTTTAAAAGGTAAATTCAATTTGGATTTGGGTTTAAGGAGAAAAAGGTTATTTGTGCAGTGAATGGCTTACAGAAAAATGAACAGTATAAATCTGGGGATTATATTAAAAAAAGGTAACCATAACTATATGGCTGTGGACGTTCTCGCTTCTCTAACAGAGCTTTATAAAAGTGCACATTGGAAAATAATGAACAAAGACACTGTTATCACTGAAGGTAAATTTACAACATCCTCCTTGAGCATTGAGGAGAATTATTTTCTAAAACTCATTTTTGCAGATCACCTAAATAAGTTTTCAAATTGATTTTAATTTTATTCTATCAGGAGATGATTCATTATTGTACACATCCATTCTCTGAAGTGCAGCCCATTCAAATATTTGTAAGCTTCCTGCAAATCTATCAGGGAAATTGGCATACTTGACTTCGTTCTTATTCCTGCACTAATTCAGAAAGAAAGCTAATCATAGTTTCAGATTTGCCTGTCTTTTGACCTCATCGATTCATAATAACTGAAAGCATGAAAATATCTATCCCTCAACTGATCATTAGGGGGAAAAATTGCTCATCCATAGCACAATTCCCTTCAAATTTAAAATATTTATTTTACAATAACCCTATTTCCGTAGAATAAAACCAGACATAAAAGTTATATACTGATAGAGTTCCTTTTTTATCACCAGAAATGTGCATACTACTATCCCGATTTTCACACAGAGATTGTCAGCATTACAGAATTGCTAAGAATCCTTTCCTTTCTCACCCACAAGAAAACAGACTTCCTTTCCAGATGGGCAGATTTATCTCCCAGACTATCCATCCAGAATGGTCATTATTCAGGAAGTTAAAGTTTATGCATCTGGAGGGTATCCAATTTACAGAAGGTAATTTGGGGGGGGGGAATGCATTAGATAGTTCCAACCTATGGAAGGAGATGTGGAAAGGCCAACAGAAGGCCCAAGCAACCTTGAAAATAACCATAAAAGGCAAAGCCTACTCATAGAAGTCAGAAATTGTTTCTCTGTGCTTCAGTGTGTATTTAGTGTTCTTAATTTTAAGAATATAAGTGTTTACACCCGGTATCAAAGAAGATGAAGTGTGTTCTTGGAATTTATGTACTGATATAGCTCTGCACAATCTCTTATTTTTCTCAGCTTCTTCTATCTAATCCTTTTAGAGATAGCTGCTAGTGATTGAACCTTGAACCATATAAACTCTTATTCCCACTAATAATCCTATCTCTGGAAAGCTTCCAATCTCTCTCTCTCTCTCTCTCTCTCTCTCTCTCTCTCTCTCTCTCTCTCTCTCTCTCTCTCTCTTCTCTCTCTCTCTCTCTCTCTCTCTCCCTTTCTCAGTGACAACTTCTGGACAAGATTCTCTGCATGTAAATACGTGTAAAGGGACAAGTGTCTCTTAAGATTGTGATTCTCAACCTTTCCTTCACCATGGACTCCCTTTAAATACCTTTTATATTTAAGGTAGTAAATACAATGGCCACCCACCCACCCACCCCCCACACACAAGACTTAATTCAAGATTTAAATCATAACATTTCTTCAAGTCTTCGTGGACCTCCTGTGATGTCTTCGTCCTGTGCGCTCCCACATGGAGGGCCTTCTCAGGGTGCCACCGGTAAAAGACTGCCGGCGGATAACACCCAGGGGAAGAGCCTTCTCAGTGGGGGCGCCTGCCCTTTGGAACCAGCTGCCCGTGGAGCTTAGGACTGCCCCCGACCTTCGGTCATTCCGCCGGGACCTGAAGACCTGGCTCTTTGAGCTTTCCGGCCCAGGCTGAGAGTTTTTAAATGGGGTTTTATATTTGTTCAGGGATTAAATTTAATTATTTTAACTGCCTTTAACTTTTGTATTGTATTGACGTTTTTAAATACTTTGTAAACCGCCCTGAGTCCTATGGGAAAAGGGCGGTGTATAAATTCAATAAACTAAACTAAACTAAACATCATGGCCCCCCAGGGGTCCACGGACTGTAGGTTGAGAACCACTGCCCTAAAACAATGTTTCACAACCTTGGAATTTTACAATAGAGGTCTTTGACTCTCCAAATTCCCCAGTCAGTGGGAATGGAAGTTCCCAGATTATAAACTAACCAAGATTGAGATACACTGCCTTAAGATATTTTGGCCCATAGCTGAACTTGACACAAAAACAAATTGACAAATCATGCAGCTAACTAAGAAGTGGGGTGATTTTAGGGTGATTTTGTGTCCCGCTGAGATTCCGGAGACATTTTGCTAATGAAATCAGAGGTGGAAAGCTGACTTTGTAGCAAACTGAGAGCTGATTTCATGTTCAGTAGCAAAGAAAAATGATAGCCATCCAGTTTGCTGGAACCTATTGCTCTCTCCCTAGCCTTTGGCTTGAGATTTAGAGCACAAGTATCTCTTAATAGTGTATAGGAAGAAAGAAGAGAAATAGCAATGTGCAATTATGGGAATAAACAACCATTGTCTTTCTAGAAAGAGTTTTGTAGCATCACAGAGGGAAGTGCAAGATAACAAAATATTGCTAAGTCATGCCATAACATTCCCACAATGATTATTTATCAGTGCAACCCAGAATTCTAATAAGCAGCAGGAACTCTGGACTTAACATTCCTTGCAATGTTTGCAGTAAGTTATTCAGATACTGAGAGAGAGTTTAAGATAAAAGAGGGATGAGAAAAAAGAGATGGCTAAAGCACTGGCTAAATTTCTAAAAGGAAAGGGATGGAGGCAGTTTTAAATTTATCTGATAGATTTTATGTTCTGCAAAACAGAGAACCAACAATTATATGCTTGTATTTTCTTCCCAGCAAGAACTAGGAAACCTAACACTACTTTTATGTCTATTAAGCTTCTTTTAAGACTGTAACCTGATATAGAGAGAGCTTTAAAACCATATTTTTTTCCTTCCCCTTCTTCTCCCCACCCCAGTTTATGGGCAAAAGAGGAGATATAAAACCTTGCATACTTTTTTTTTGGTAAACTTTCAGCTGGCACCATAAAACAGTGATCTTTTTTCCCACTCATGGCTAAACACCATTGCTTCTTCTGACCCTTAAATTAATTTACTAATGGCAAGAGTTGATGGGATTGCTTGCTAAAATGGATAGGGGGAAAAATGCTGCTATAGAATTTGGAAAAAGAACAAACCTTAAATAGATTTTGGGGGAAAAATGCAGAGAAGAGCAACTAAGATGATTAAGGGCCTGAAGTTAAAAACGTATGAACAACAATTGCAGGGATTGGGTATGGCCAGTCTACAAAAAGACAGACTAGGAATAACTTGATAGCCGTATTCCACTATTTGAGGGGCTGCCATAAAAAACGTATTCTTCAAAGCAGAAGAAGGCAAGACAAGAAACAATGGATGGAAACTAATCAAGGAGAGAAGCAACTGGAAATTAAAGAGAAACTTCCTACAGTAATTAGGACAATTAACCAGTGGAACAGCTTGCCTTCAGAAGCTATAGGGGCTCCATCACTGGAGGTTGGAAGCCACCTGTCTGAAATGGTATAGGGTCTCCTGCTGGAGCAGGGGGTTGGACTAGAAGACCTCCAAGGTCCCTTCCAGCTTTATTTTGATTGATAATAGATAGTTCTGTTCCTACCACCACTACATAACAAATAAAACTTATTAGCCCACCTACCTGATGGTCTAATGTTTTATGTGATACCTTGCATGAAGGTTGTTCTAGTGCCTCTTTCAATGTAAAAATATTTAAGGCTGCACATCAATTTACCATAAAACACAGCTGGAGACGGATGTATAAATCTGCTACCACTCTGAAGTAGCTGCTGCTAGAATGTTGGCTTTTTAATTGGCAACTGTATACAGTAATATTCAAAATTGTGATAATTATAGTGATTAAAGTATTAGTTGATTTTGCCAGTCAAGACAAATTATTTAAATACAAGATTACATCCTGTATTAGAATTGCTTTGTGAGAGGTAAATGTAACTTTCAAGAAGAAAATATGATTGTATACAATGGCAAGAAGAAATGCTACATTCAGTTCTGAATTTTAGGAACACCCAAGTTTTGTTTAGTCCATCCATGAAAATCAGGGGAGGGTTGCAAGAGCAGAGGTGGAGTAAGGGATCCATGGATGAAATATGCATCCTGGCATTCTGATGCCCATTCTGATTCTTTGCTCCTTTCGTTTCTGTACTGTGACATCACAATGCATGTTTGGCATTCTCACGAAACCACGGTGGCTGCTGATGGACAGGAGTCCCTGTTTTTGAAACAAAACAACCTGATAGCCACTTCTCCAAAAAAAGATGTAAAAAATTTCAGAACAAGGGAGGCAGAGTAGAAAAGATCAAGGCAGGGCAAGTAGCTATGGACCAGGTGCATTTCCAGTTAACTTATAAAAAGGTAAAGGTAAAGGTTCCCCCACACATGCGTGCTAGTCATTTCCAACTCTAGGGGCCGGTGCTCATCTCCGTTTCAAAGCTGAAGAGCCAGCGCTTGTCCGAGGACATCTCCGTGGTCATGTGGCTGGCATGACTAGACACCAAAGGCGCACGGAACGTTGTTACCTTCCCAGCGTAGTGGTCCCTATTTTTCTACTTGCATTTCTACGTGCTTTCAAACTGCTAGGTTGGCAGAAGCTGGGACGAGTAACATGCACTCACTTTGTTACACGGCACTCAGGATTTGACCCGCCAAACTGCCGACCATCTGATCAACAAGCTCAGCATCCTAACCCACTGAGCCACCGCGTCCCTACAGTTAACTTATAGCTGGCTACAAATAGCCTTTTAAAGTCCCCTGACCACAATTGGCAAAGAAAGTGAATGTAAAATTTCTCCAGGAGAAGAGGACTCCCCTTAGCAGTAACAATAATATTATTGCTAAAAACAAGAGTTCTCTCTTTCTATCTTCCTTTGGAACTTAATGAGAGAATAGCAAGCTACAGACCACAAGTGAGAAGATTGTACAATGAAAGACGTGACTATCATAACTACCCTTTGCCTGTCTCATCATTAAAGCTATTCTAGAACCTCATTGGTTCAGCCAGAATTTTTCCAAAATTCCTTGAAAGACATTACAAAGGAAATTCTCTTTCAGCAGATTGAATGAGGACTACAGGTAGTGTCTCCACCCATATTAAACTTCACTCCTATAAACTGATAGATTGTAAACCTAAAAGGATTAGAATACTATTGTTAATCCAATTGAACCAACTGTGTAATGGTTGTTATCCTCAGTGTTCAGAGAATGTTGGTGTAAATAAAAATAAAATGAACTCTATGATAAAATATAGATAATACAAGTATTTGTTTTCTCTTTTTTGTGACCTTTGACTGTATTGACTGTATTGTATATTATAAGATTGCCACGAAATCATCAGTTTCCCAGGTTTATGATAATGTAGAGCTACACTATGTGCCAAAGAATTACCTGATAGCTAATATCTTCCACTTCAGATTAAAAATAGGGAGATGAACTGGAGGAAAATCACATAACAATACTTCCACCCACTCTCGTAAACTTTGCATTTGTTGTTTTTAAAAGGCTGTTTCAATTTTGCATTCTTTATCTGGATATGAATGATGCTTAAGATGCAAGCCTTCATTCATCTCAGTTCAGAGTGACATTTCAGAAAAAGTTAATTATAATAATCAGCAGGGCAACCAATCCTAGGAAGAAGATAGCAATTTTTTACAAAGCCAAATTGTCTTGAGCTGGGAAGATGCCTACATCAAATCTATGTTCTATGTTGGTCTTCCATATAAATGGTTTTTCTTACCTAGAAATATTGGCTGCTTCTGTGTAGATTAATTTTCCCTTTCTTCTTTCTTTCCTCACTGCATACATCCTTTCATAATCTCCAGTTTTGGACTGAAAATAATGTTTTCTACTCTGAACCTTACAATGACTTTTTACAAGGTTTTTACACTGCAATGCTTATTTAAAATAGTTAATTTTGCCCTGCTGGGAGAATAACATTGTTGTTTGGCAATGTATTAGACCTCTGTTCTGTTATCAATGAATGGCTGTTCCTGATCATTATTTACTTTGTGATATAAGGAGATTATTATTGTCCAGAGTAAGTGTTCTCCCTTAGGTTCCCATGTTATCAAAAGTCTCATCTAATTCTCATCCTTTAGACTAGCTATTTCATTAAAGGCAACTGTTTATTTGCTTCAGCCCTCCTTTCTTTAAATATCAACCTACAATACTCTACTCAGTCACTCCAGATGGCTAGACAGGTTGTGTTCCAATTAAAAATATCTCCCAAGTATTTAGAACTACTCAGGAATAACAAATAATATATCCTATAACATTTCTTAGGATAGTGCCTTGTATCATTTTCCTGTATCATGAATTTATTTC
This sequence comes from Vipera ursinii, assembly GCF_947247035.1. Lineage (NCBI taxonomy): Eukaryota > Metazoa > Chordata > Lepidosauria > Squamata > Viperidae > Vipera > Vipera ursinii. The sequence goes on from NC_139520.1 coordinate 12,672,596, forward strand.
AAAAGCAGGCTCTTTACAAAAGAACCTTACAAAATGGCTGCCAAAACTATAGTATTCACAAAATGGCTTCCACAGTTGACATAAGCAAACACAGTCCAGAAATTAACTTTTTGACACAACGCCCCATCATTCCCTTTTGCCCCCACGCCTCAAATACTTCACCGCCTGAGCTAGTCATCTGAACTGCAAAAGAAACTGAGTTATGCCTTTTAATCATGCTTGCCTTACAATGTGGATCAGGGGTGTCAAACTCAATTTCATTGAGGGCCGCATCAGCATTGTGGTTGCCCTCGGGGGGCCGGTGGGTATGGCCAGGGTGGGCGTGGCCTACTGGGTGGGTGTGGCTAGAGTGCGTATGGCCTACTGGGTGGGCATGGCCAGCTCTACATCGTTCGCATCAAGGGTTCCTATGGGGGCCTGGGCTGGAGTGGGACAGATCTGGGGGTCTCTGGAAGAAGGAGGGTCTCTGGGTCAGGGCCAAGGCAGCGGGGACTGTTCCCTCACTGTTTCCAGTATGGCTTTGGGGGCCACATAAAACCACTTCGCGGGCCGGATCTGGCCCCCGGGCCTTGTGTTTGATATGTCTGCCATAGACAACCTGACAGATAATGAGGATGGCTATAGCACTTAGACTTATATATTACTTCATAGTGCTTTACAGCAATCTCTAAGCGGTTTACAGAGTCAGAGTCAGCATATTGCCCCTAACAATCAGGATCCTCATCAGAAGGTTAGAAGGCTGAGTCAAACTTGAGCCAGTCAGGATCAAACTTCTGGCAGTGGGCAGAGTTAGCCTGCAATACTGCATTCTAACCACTGTGCCACCATGAGTCCTTAGGATGAGGGCTATCTGCTTTGCTACAAGCCCACATCATTTATTTTCCTTAAAATGTTGTGGTTTTTTTTTTAAATGAAAGCTGACTGGGCAGTCATCCTTTTCCATCACATGGCAGAGTACGGTCAGGAACCAAACTATAACCCGAGACCATATTCTGCAGTGTTCACTATCTATGGTGACTTCAATATAGGAGAATTTATGCTGTGCAGGAAATAGTGATAAATGTGGGCCTCAGATATTGCTTTGCACTAATCTTAAGTCTTATTGGGCTCCTCTGTCCTGTTTCTTCCCTAAGCACTTTCCATTCACCGCAGTTCACCCGCTGCATTTTTACTTCTCAAGCTTGCAAAGCTATCCGTGGCTCTACAAAATTTTTCTTGAAAGCCTCTTGAGGGCCTCCTGACTACATTAGGTCAGACTTCCTTTGAACTACAGTATGTTCTTTTTGACAGGCTCTTGCCTGGTTATAATTTCTCTGGAGGAAACAGACCCACTTGTAAACTTAAACTCCTAAATAGATACTGGGGGAAAGTACACAAATTACTCCATTGATAAGCAAGTTTATAGCCCATTGCTGACAGAGAGATGGCTGATAAAATGCCTCTCATGTTATTTGATGCTATTTAATACAAAACCTCTACTACAATTCTCTCTGTGTATTTAGGTGTTGTGCAGACAAGAAGCAATTCCACTGGAAGAGCAATATCATTAAGAGATTGCGAAAATAGAAGGACAATCTCTTGATTTACATGCTATCTAAAGGAAGCAATAAACAACAGACATCTGCAGGGCGGGTCAATAAAGCCAGCAAGGCAGGCACCACTGCATAAAGTCTCATCACTTATGTATGTTGCATGAACAACCTCAAAAACAATGAATGGGGTTTCAGTCACACAATATCAGCCCTTCAAGGCAGATCAAACTAGGAAACCAAGTTATGAATGCTAATTGTGCTTTGGTTATAGAGTTAGCAGAATATTGCAGACCTGAATGTAGTTCTGCCTTCATATACAAGAGAACTTGTGAAGGTCAAGTTTGAAATGTTATCTCAAGTTATATTCCTGCTTCAGACTCAGATTTCTTTTATCTGACCATTGTCCATGTATCATCAACAGAGAATGTCGGCTGGTGACCCCCAGGGGGAGAGCATTCTCGGTGGGTGCGCCAATCCTTTGGAACCGCTTACCAGCTGAAATCCGGATGGCCTCCAACCTTCGCTCCTTCCGGCGTGATCTAAAAACTTATCTATTCCAACAAGCCGGCCTGGCCTGATGGATTTGGGTTTTAAAATTTTCTCACTTTATTGCTTTATTGTATTCTTACTTTATTGCTCTGTACACCGCCCTGAGTCCTCCGGGAGAAGGGCGGTATATAAAACTAATAAATAAATAAATAAATAAATAAATAAATAAATAAATAAATAAATAAATAAATAAATAAATAAATAAACTAACTCTCCAAGGGTCTGAAGAGACTTGTGGGTTCCCACCCACCTATTAAATTCATATATGTCCTTTAGCTCTCATCAGCCAGCCATATACATACATACATATATGTATGTATATTCAAAAACTAAAACACAGATCACAGAGACTGAAGAATTTATTTAAAAACTTAGCTTTCATCAGCATCTGCTGACATCGTCAGAGTTCTAGCCAGGATTGAGAATCACGTTCTTATAGTCTCTGTAACACTAATCGTTTGGCTAACGAGCATGTTAGCCGTCTATTTGGCTCCCGCCCTCCCATGGTTAATTGCTGTGTGTGTGTGTGTGTACACTTATATACCACTTCATAGTGCTTTACAGCCCTTTCCCCAAAAGTAGGATTAGTACCTTTCCCATTTTTTTCTGGAATGTTCTCAATTTCTGGAGAAATTCAAATATATTATCTGCCCAAATTTTCTATTCTTCTCCACCCACAAATTGGGTGGAAATTATTGTATGAGCCAATTATGTCCAGCGCTGAAACTGACCAGAGCGATCACTAGCCCTCGAGTCATTCCTAGATCCCTTTCCATGGGATGTGAAGAATGCTGGATTTGTGCCCAATTCGCTGTGAGGAAAAACATCAGCACTGCATATCTCATTAAGAAGCAGCAAGGGCGTTGATTGTGTTAATAGTGCAATTACTGCAGCTATATTGATATTTGCAATATTTTAGTGAGGAATAGCTAAGCTTTCTTACGGATCTCTCTCTCTTTCTCTCTCCTTGCTATTGCCAAACAAACTTCCTCTTCATGGGTAATGAGTTCATTAAAATAGAGTGGCTCCAGAAAGCAACAAGTAATGAATTAACAAAACATCACACTACGTACACAATTTATAACAATGAGGAAAGATCTCCTCAGTTCTAAACAGCAGGCACAAAATAACAAGCGAATGGCTCCATAGATCAGTTTCAGGTTTAAAGGAAGATCATTCTGCAGCAACTTTTTAAAAAAAGTATAGAAGGCACAACTCAAAGTGAATAAGTGTTTCAAAATTGTATAAAAGATCACAGTTCAATTTAGTCAGCTGGGATGGACTGTTTTTAACCTATATAAACTTTACAATGCAGCAGTTGATGTAGCAAAATTGGTATTTTCAGCAGAAAATCCTTGGTTCCATGTTTTTAGTCAAAAAAGGTTAAGCTGGTTAAATAATAATGGTTAAATAATACCATTCAATTATTTACAAAGTAGAAACTTGAGCTTTGATTACATTCAAACAATGAATTGCAGGCTTAATTTATCCAACAGTTCTCTCAGATTTACTTCTATGTACTAGTCTAGAGGATTCCAGCTTGTATTCCTTCATTTGTTTATCTGAGAGTAGCTCTTCTTGAAACTTGAAAGTGATGGGGTTAATCTTTGAATGAACATTTGGGCCGTTGTGTTTCTACCTTGTGTTGAAAAGTTATTTTTTTTAAAAAATACACAAAAATACAATTATCTCTGTTTCTTCTAATATACCTGCATCTTACATCAATCTGTCTGATATAAGAGAGAGAGAGAGAGAGAGAGAGAGAGAGAGAGAGAGAGAGAGAGAGAGAGAGAGAGAGAGAGAGAGAGAGAGATGCAAATATACACAATTTTTTTGCATTCCTTTTTTCTAAAATGCATTGATTTGGCTGTTTATGAAAATATTTGTATACCACCCTACTTCAAAAGATGCAGGACAGCTGGGAATAGCAATGAGAAAGAAACCAAGGGTAAACAAACAATATTTCACAAAAAAACCCCGATCAGATTAAAAAGGCAGCCCAAGTCCCATATCTGAAAGCTCACCACCAGAAAAGTGTAGTTTTCCTAGCTTTACAAACAGCAAGCCGATTGATTGATCCATTGTGTGCCATCAAGTTGGTATTGACTCATAAGTGTCATAGGTAGAACCCTAACTTGTTCTTTCAAGTCTTCCAACAGTGTCTTTATTGCCACTCCATCCCTCACATCCTGGACGGTATCTCTTTACTCTCTTACCATCAGGTAGGAGATATAGGAGTATAGCCAGCCGCACCGACAGGCTGAAAAACAGCTTCTATCTGTGGGCTGTTAGGCTTTTGAATGAGAAATAACTTTTGTGAACTTTTGTGAATTTTTATGCAGAATTGACTTGGGAGGCCGGTGTGTGGTGTAGTTGGTTCACATGGTGTAGTAAGATGGAGGGTTTGTTGTCACTGTGTGTTGGGCGGTGGGAGCACAAAGGGAGGCTCAGCTAATCTCAATGTACACATAGTTGTACTTTGACAATAAAGGTTCGTTTCTTGGCGCTGGTCATCCTCTTCTCTTTCCTTCCACCTTTATGCTGGACCTTAATAAAGATTTGATTCCTTCCACCTTTCTCAGCCCTTTTCTAGAGAGCATGCAGGATGGGGAGACCCATATTTCAATGGGCAAGAATTCCATAATGTGGGAGATGCACCCATGAAAATATCCCTTTCTATACCCATTTTGCATCATATATATAAAATGAGACCCATCCAGGATAAAAACATAGGATGGTCTAGATGTGGACAGAAAAGATACCAAAGGATTTTAAATACCATCCTTATTGTTATAGTAGGGGGGTTTTCAGGCAGGTTTGCTTACTGTTCTGCTATTTCTCAGGCTTTATATGTTAGGGCTTTATTTAATTCTGTTTTAACACCAGATTTATATTTCTGTTTCAGATTATTGCTGTTTGTCTGTGCCTTTTTGAAGAATGTTGACCTGTTGTCAAAATAAAGCTAAGATGATACTAAGCCGCAGTCTGACTCAATGCCCCAGGCTTCCATCTTTTCCCTTCCGTCACAAGCAGAAGATTAGGAATGAACTCAGAGTTGTGTTCCAATAAATGATGCAGGGAGAGAAAAATAAATTGTTACTTTCCTTCGTGGAAAGGGATTGTGCTGGAAAAATATGAAAGCTTAGCAGCATATGAGGATTGTGGAGAGCCATCAAACCCCATCTCAGCACTGAAAAGATCTATTCATGACCTAAAATCTGTCCTGAGTATTAAATGAGCGTTCTGGCCAGCTGTCTTTTTAATGTTTTGCAGTATCCCCAAATCTCCTTTGAGAACATTCTGAAAAGTTGGAAATTGAAGCCACTTCGCAAGGACCAAAATTCTGCTGCCTACAGGCTGCAGTCCACCGTGTAGTTCACAGTGTGGTACTTTCCATGCACACTAAAGCTAAGATGGCTTTAGAGCCACTTTCAGTTGGGACTCACTTCAGGTCAGACTCACTTTTGGCAAACACCATCATGAATATGAGTGAACATTTCTGTTGTTTCTGCTGCTCTGGGGCTAAAGTTGTACTCTCTTTAGAAAAAGAAAGTTATATTTTAATATAAACTGATGTAACCATAATCAACAGAGCACACTCTCTCCAATTCTATATTTTTTAAGGAAGACATCAAAGAAGATATTGCGGCAAAGAACAGAAGCCTAAGGTCCACCGTAGGGGTGGATGTTCATTCTGGGCCTGTTTTTCATCTGAGCCTATCATCTATTGCACTCTGAACAGTCATTTGGAGCTCCTCTGACCTGTCAGGATGTGGATCCTGGCTATAACTATGCCACACTCAGAAAACTGGAGGTCTCGTTGAACTTGGAATAGGCCCACCTGGTGATTACATCCCTCACATCTAAGGTAGACCCAGAAAATGAGCTTATAAAGACAACCTGGAATTAAGAAAAAATCATAGAAAAGGCCAGTTTCACCTGAAAAGTTTGGGTTGGAGGCCTGTTAAAACATTATTCAAAACCCTTGAAATGATTTGCACACAAAGCCAATGTTTCACACAGTCCATTCCAAATCATTTCAAGTAACGAGTATTATTAATGGATAAGAATTGAAGCATCTAACCTATATACTGAGAATCAAGTACCTGGGAATGTCTTCCGATCAGTTCAAAGGCTACTTACTACCTTTGGGGGAAAAAATAAACATTTTTCCCCATTGGCTAGTGGAGCAAATACTGCTGGATATGATGTTTCGTTTTCCTTATGCTGCTCCTTCTAGTTTCCTTGACATTTGACAGCACTTTAACTCTCTTTCATTGCCAAAATATAGAGCATCATTATGTATGCATAATACTGAATGCTCAAATATTTATTTACTCCAAGATCCTGACTTTAATAAGCTCTTTATGAATATTGCAGCTCTATTATATAATCATCGAGGAAGCATTGTGGCAATAAAGAAATGTTCTCATCACCAAGAAACATTTCATTATGTGTAGCTCAAATCAGCGCACAGTAGAAAAAAATAACTGATGACATGATTTAAACTGGGGCATTCAAATAAAAAGACATTTTACATAACTCCCTCTGGACTCCACTATCTAGTTCCTTGTTTTCTGAACTTGTCCATAATAAATCAGAACTCTGGCTGGGATCCTTTTGGGACTGCCTAGCCCTAGTCAACTCTTGGGATGTGATGGCTCAGTGGGTTAGGAAGCTGAGCTTGTCGATCAGAAGGTCGACAGTTTGGCGGGTCGAATCCCGAGTGCCGCGTAACAGAGTGAGCGCCTGTTACTCGTCCCAGCTTCTGCCAACCTAGCAGTTTGAAAGCACGTAAAAATGCAAGTAGAAAAATAGGGACCACTCCGGTGGGAAGGTAACAGCGTTCCGTGCGCCTTTGGCATCTAGTCATGCCGGCCACATGACCATGGAGACGTCCTCGGACAAGCGCTGGCTCTTCGGCTTTGAAACGGAGATGAGCACTGGCCCCTAGAGTTGAAAACGACTAGCACGCATATGCGGGGGAACCTTTACCTTTACCTTTTAGTCAACTCTTGGCTCTTAGTCTGATGTTTCCTAACCAACATGCTTAAGAGTCAGCAAGGGCTGAAATGATAGGTCAAATCCTAGAGGAAGGTTAAATTCTAAATACTCAACTTTTGCCGAGTTAAGACTAAGTGGGACTGTTATGGCCAATCAATGTACAGGTAGTCCACAATTGAGCCAAAATTTTCTGTTGCTAAGTGAGACATTTGTTAAGTGAATTTTGCCCCATTTTATGACCTTTCTTACTATACTTATTAAGTGAATCACTGCAGTGGTTAAGTTAGTAACACAGACTCTGGGTTCCTCTTTGACTTTGCTTGTCAGAGGGTTGCAAAAGGGGATCACATGGTACACTGCAACTGTCATAAATACGAGTCAGTTGCCAAGCATCTGACCAGGAGGATGCTGCAACGGTTGTAAGTGTTAAAAATGATCATAAATCACTTTTTTTAGTGCTATTGTAACTTCGAATAGTCACTAAATGAACTCTTGTGACTCTAGGACTACCTGAAAAATGTTAGTATCTTCAGCCCAATTCTTATTTATAAAGAGGCTAAATGTCAGTGTAAAGAATGGACTTGTTTGTCTTTCCTGGATAAATCTGAATGCTTGTTTAAGTACATTAATATATCAGTAGTGTATTGCTTCATATTCAGCATGCAGAAGTTTCTGTATAATATTTGAGTTTTTCACAGCCTGTTGTAGAACAATTTTCTAAATTCTGGAAGGACTGCCTTAATCATCTGCATTAAAAGTCCAAGAAAATATATTGAGGCACTGTTTTCAACAAATACCATCCTTTTCGAAAAGCCAGTCCTTTCAAAATTTTTACCTGAAATCTGGGAGCTTGAGGAATTACAGTCTAATACTCCTTGGGGATACAAGGTTGCAGGATGCTGTAATGTCATAACATTTATATAAGCTCATTTTAAACTTTAGTAGGTGTTAAATTTACATGAGAAAAAAACCTGTAAGACTGGCACTTCTTTATGTTTATGTTTTCCCTCTGTTACATACAGGTAGGTCATTATTTCTGTACACGGAGATTACTGTTTGCACTTTATTTATGAAAATGTTTGCTGCCTTAGATTTGCAAGGCTTCAAGTCGCAAAATGAATATTCTAGTCCAAGAATAAATAACTTGTGATTCTCCAAAGGATGCTAAACTTTAAGTTCAAACATGGCCAAGAAATGTAGTTTGGCAATACCTGGACAAAGGTCTATAGAGATTCTCAATCAGGTCATGGTTGTCCCAAAGGTCTTTTTCCCCAAAAGGCAACTGGACTTTCATGGGTTTTTTTTTTCCTTTGAAAACATTGGAGCCTTTGTGGAGCAGTGGGCTAATGCCTTCTTAAGTAACACCAGCTGCCTGCAATTATTGCAGGTTCGCATCCCACCAGGCTCAAGGTTGACTCAGCCTTCCATCCTTCCGAGGTAGGTAAAATGAGGACCCAGATTGTTGGGGGCAATTAAGCTGACTTTGTAATAATGCCGCTTGGGTGTGTTTGTGAAAGCCCTAATAAGCAGGCATATACATAGAATGAAGGCTACTGCTAAGCTTGTAAGCCGCCCTGAGTCTTCGGAGAAGGGCGGGATATAAATGGAATTAAAATAAATAAAATAAATAAATTTTCACTTGTCATCCAAGAAGCTTCTTCCATTCTAGAGAAGCTTCTTGGATAAGAAGCGAAACATTTTCAAAGAAAACAAAACCCCCAAGAAAGTCCAGTTGGCTTTTGGCAAAAATATCTTTGGGACAATACTTGAACAGCTTCCCTTCATACCTAAATTTAGGAATGAAGCATCCAATCTAGCTTTAAGACCAGGCCACAGGCTGTTGTAAGACTAGCTGCAACCCTCCAGATGCTGAACAATGGTTCCCAGCAACTCTAATCACTGTTTAGCCTTCTTAGGTCTGAAGGGAGCTGTAATTCCACAATATGTAGATAGGCACAAATAGATACAGATGGCAAACTAGTCATAGAATTAGCTAGTCACAGAATTATGCAGTCATAGAGTTGCAAGGGACCACCTTGCTCAGAAAAGATCATTCCAAACTGATGGGTTTCCAATCTTTGTTTCAAAGCTTCCAGTGATGGAACATCACATCCGTAACCCAGTATTTTGAGTTTGGGTCATTCTGAAAAGCTTCCATCCAATGGTTCTTGTGGTATCTTTGGGTATTATGGAGAATATATTCCCTCTAGCAGCCCTTTAAGTCTTTGGAATCTGCTATCCTGTTTCACCTTAGCCTTCCCTATTTTGGCTACACATGCTCAGTTCAGTAACTTCAAACTCTTCAGCACTTTTGTTGGTCTTCTCTGCATTCTCAGCCTCCTTCTTCAATTGTGACAATCAAAATTAGACACAATATTCCTGATGCAGTTTGACCGGTGCAATGCAGAGCAGAACTATCCCACAATCTCCACATTAAACCTACCAGTGGGTCATATAATTTTTCTTGCCTCGGTGAATTCGTGTGCAACGAGCCCCATACCAAAGGAAGCCTTATTAATAGCTAGTGCCAACTTAATTAAGGATCCATTTGTGAGTAGGTCAAACTATTCCACCCAGCACATTAGTGTTTAGAAAATGGACTGGGCCCTAGGATGCAGAAGTTTATATATGCTTAGCTGTAAAATTAATAAAGCAAATTTCCAGATTCATATTTTGACCCACGTTCTGATTTCAGTGCAGGATGAATAATGATGTTGACTCCAAAAACCTATTAACCACTGGATAACCTTTGGGACTGCTAGTCAGTTTAATCATTTACAGCATATTGGCAATTATTCTGAACCAATCATGTGCAGGCATCAATTTTTATTCCATGCCCCTCTCCCTTTCCCCCTGCCATGGGTAACTATTTTTATTTTTGCAGTGGCTAATAAATAGTAAAAGAGTTAATAACTTCTTATCATTGTTATCTTCCCTACAAAAAGTAAACGTTCCAGCAAGTTATACTGACTTTTTAAATCAGTCTTACCCAAGACATTTCTCAATATTTAGTAACTTTGCTGGAGTCCCAGCAAACAAATTTGTATCTGATTTGAGAACAAGACTATGAATTCTGGACAGCCAAAACCAATACAGGATTTAGTAAAACTTTTGAATTTTCTCTTTGCTGCTATCCAGTTGTCAACTAGGTGCAGGTCTGATAGCTCTGTTCTCTGATGTTTTTTTTTATTAAAGAGTTTTACAAACAAAATTTTTTACAATACATATCCCCAAAACCCACCCGCCCCAAACCACCCCCTCCCCCCCACACTTCCCAGAGCTGAATACAGGGTGATAGATATAATAATCATATTCTAACTAAGATTATCCATTATAAAATTAACCAAATTCATAATGTGCTTTAACTCCCCTTTAACATAGATACATTCAAATTATTAAAAACATAATAATAATAACTTAAACAAAAATATAATCAATACTAATACTAGAATTAATAACAATCTAAAATCTACTCATAAGCTAAATGGAACTTTTTAGTCCCATATTTATTCTGAATATAATCTATCCATCTCCTCCAAACTGAAATATATCTTTCTTGCGAGTGATCCTTCAAATAAGCAGAAATCTTAGACATTTTTCTGCAACTCTTAGACATTTCTAATCAACCGGTCTTAAAACCTTTCCATTTAAATCATTAAAACAGTCTCTGATGTTTTAATGATTTAAATGGAAAGGTTTGAAGACCGGTTGATTGTTTAATTCTTCAGATGAGATTAAAACTCTATCTGACATCTATAACATGTGTAGTAGATGTACTCGAGAATACATATACAGTAAGTATCCAAAGGGAGTTTTTTCTTGATACACCTGTAGAACAGGAGAGGTCATGCTGATGGCTGTAGATTGATTGGGACAGATGGAACTCAAAGTGGACAATGACATAAATTTCTCTTTTTTCTGTCTGTCTCTCCCAAGCAATAGCTGCAAGGAAGGGAAAAATCTCATTTGAAGTCTGAGTTGATGGCCTTGGTTTTGAATTCGGTCAGTGGTGAATCCCTGACAAACTCTAGCTCCTAATGTCACTCCTAAAGAAACACACTAAACTAAAGCACAAGCAATAAAATATGTTTAATCAAACTATAATAAAAGTATCTTACAGCCAGAAACTCTTCAAAACAAGATACCCAACCAAGCCCATCCACATTTTGAGATTTCACTCTATCAGCTCTGTATGTCTTTTCTGCCCTTCAGTGACTTAAGTATGGCTTCCAGTACCTCAAAAAGTTACCAATCTATACGCTATTAGGATGGAAAGTTTAAACAAATGCACCCTTGGTAGCTACCTAAGGAATTCAGAGTCTGGTGAAAATCCCACCTCGTGCTTTGAAAATACCTGAAACACTGTAAATTAAATTGGGCTCTTCACCTTTATTTCTTTTACATCTACTGCATGCTCATTTTCCTGCTGTTAATTCTATCTTCGTGACTGTTGGAAGAAGAAGAATAACGTGCCAGCTTCAACACTCTTACATCACCCTGAACTAAATGTTATAATTTGCAGGGAGCTACCTGTTGATGGGAAACTGACAAAGAGGAGGATCAAGTGAAGAATTAGACTTCAGTCATTGTGCAGCCACAATAAGCCTAAGGCTTACACACACAGAGAGAGACACAGACACAGACACACACACACTTTAAGTTCCATGGGATCTTATCTGTTTGGTTCCAAGAGAAGGCAAGCAGCCTGGGCAAGTTCTTGTATTATAGCAGAATACAACTAAGTAGTCAGCTTGAATCCTATATGTGTGAATCCAACACCAATTCAGCACAGCATCTCCCAAATTACAGCCAACCACCCTCATCCTTTCAATAATGTGATATGCTTGGGGAGAGGAGGCCTTGCATCTTTTTAAAAAATGTTATCTAAGAACCAGCCATAAATTCTTAAGGCTGTGCTTGACTTAACTGAGTCCAAATTGCTTCATAATTAGTACTCGGTTGGTCTCTTCTGACAATATGTATCTTGTGACCTGTTCTTAAAGGGTCAGCCTGTATAAGTGGATCTTAAAACAAAGACAGTGATTCTTCTTTGAATTACATTTAGACCTAGCAGATAGCAGCCTCTTGGGTATAAAATATGATAAAATGGGAGAAGGGTAGATGAAGGCAGAAGAGGGGAAGAAAAACTAAGTAATTAAAGAATCCTGATGATCTCATGGGAAGGAACTAAATCATCTTCAAGTTGTGTGATGCAGTCATTCCTCTCCCAGAGTTAACACAATGTCCCACTGCTCCCTTCTATTTCTATCAGCCTCTGCAAACCATTTGTTTTTCCCCAAAGAAGTTTCAGCTTTTTGGCTTAAACTTTTGTTGGCTTTATCTTGCAATCCCGATTGCTGTCCAGGGCTATTTGAAAGGTTAGCTCCAATGTCAATTTTCCATTTACGGAAGAAATTGAATGCCAGCTTCAGGCCATAATGAGACTGCCTGATTGTTAAATCTCATCAATATTTTCCCTCCTGTAATTCTCTTCTCCATGTATTTTGCTATCTCTTTCTATAATCGTAAAGGCTGAAAGAAATTTAGGAAAAGAAGTGCATCAGAAAGTCAATCCAAGGGGCTCTGTAGCGTTTGGAAATGACAGGTGGCGGAGGTTAAAAGTTCTTGCTGTGCTGCTAGAGAAGAGGCATGCAACTTTTTCTGTTGGCCTTGGAAGAAGGAGGATGTGCCTGGCCCAGACCCTAAGAATAAGCAGGAAGACAAAAAAAAAGGATGAATTTCAGGACTTAACCTAAATGTAACTCATAGGGAAATGGTGGCTCAGTGGGTTAGGATGCTGAGCTTGTCGATCAGAAGGTCGGCAGTTTGGCAGGTCAAATCCCGAGTGCCGCGTAACAGAGTGAGTGCCTGTTACTCGTCCCAGCTTCTGCCAACCTAGCAGTTCGAAAGCACGTAAAAATGCAAGTAGAAAAATAGGGACCACTACGGTGGGAAGGTAACAGTGTTCCATGTGCCTTTGGCATCTAGTCATGCCGGCCACATGACCACGGGGACATCTTCAGACAAGCGCTGGCTCTTCGGCTTTGAAACGGAGATGAGCAATGGCCCGTAGAGTCAGAATCGACTAGCACGCATGTGCAGAAGAACCTTTACCTTTACCTTTAACTCATTGCAGGTGTAATAATTCCTCATGTACTTCAGAATTCTGCTTTGAGTTATGTTTAATATTCCAGGTCAGAGATTTGTTTGAAGGGTCTCTGAGATCCACACTCAAGGAATTTGGGAACACCAGTTATGGATTTTAGATGTGGATCCCTGGCTAAAAGCAATGTTTATGGATTGATGAAGTATATCTTCAGTCTTTAAAGCATACTATCTCTTTGTCTGATTATCTTAAGAAAAAGAATGGAATTCTGTAATATGGTCCTACTGTGTGATTTACATTGAGATGGGATCCTATCTAGGCCAGACTGAAGAAATATATTGAATATGCATAGCATGGTTTGCCCGGTTCTTAACAAGCCCTCTTCTATCTTTTTCCACACACAAAAAAAGAGCTTTGTCTAGCCTGAGGATTGATTCCATCCTGTTTTTTAGATCACAAATTTTAAACTCTTAATTATATGTATTTCTCTGGTCTTCTGCAAATATTTTTGATTTCCTTTGTCTTCAAGCAGCAGGAAGCAAGAGTAGTCAAAACAAGGTTAATTGACAATTTAGAAGGTTTGAATAATACAAATGATGCTTGGTGTGTTTTTGCTCTGTGTCCTTGGCATAAACCGATGGAATATTTTCTCTAGTTATCCTAGCAAAGCATGAAGGTACTTTTTCCAAGTGTAGCTGTTTCATCAATACTATCAATATTCAGATGTTTCATGAATATCATAGAAACCTGGACCCATGAACATTTGTAGTGCTTATGTCAAAGTACCATTCTAATATGTTTATTGTAGCCATTTTGAGCCATATTAAGTTTATTGAAATGATTCGGCCATATTAAGTTTATTGAAATGATTCAGCCATATTACGTTTATTGAAATGATTCAGGAGTATCGCATAGCCAGTCACGTGTACAGAAATCAGATGATTAACATCACCTTAGCAACTCATTGCCAATCAGCCACATCATGGTTGTCTCAAAGGTACCTTTCCAAAAAGCAACTGGATTTTCTTGTCTGGTTTTTTTTTCTTTGAAAACCTTTTGCTTCTCATCCAAGAAGCTGAACTGAAGAAGTCCCTATTTTGCCTACGGAAGGTGAGGTTGCCATGGTCATCACCATCATTTAAATAGAGCCTTTGAAGCCAACATATGTTGTATGGTAGGGTAATAACTAAAGGAATTGTTTTGATGCAGATTTTGGTACATACTTACCCAATTTGTACTTTCAAAACGTAATGTTAAATAGTATGGTTTTATGCTGAAAACAATGTAGAACCCTTGTAGGTCAAACTCTGTGCAGCTCAAACAAATGCATATATTATATGTGCCAGGAAACTGAGAATACTAAGAAAAGTATGTGCAGATATGTATACATTAAGAGTCAGGCACATGCAACTTCCTATGAATTGACTGGATTCACTTGCACACTGATGCAAAATGGAATCATATTGTCAGGAAAACTCTACCCTAAGAGAAACTGAAAGTGGCTTTTTCCCATTCCGATTAATAGTTTCCTGCAACAGAAGACATGTATTTTTGCTAGGTTATAATCAATGGCAAGCCATATGCACTCGTAGCCTCTCGCTTTGCCGTTCATTCATTAACTCCCCTCAGAAGCACCAGTAAGGAAACAGTTATGTAACAGGTTGCTGACTTTATGGGAAAAAAAATCCATTTCACTGTACATAATCTAAAATAAATAAGTCAAATATATGTCAGCTTATATACATCAACATCTATTATTGCAAAGGTTTTTACAATCTGGCAAAAGATTAACTGGGTATAAATGCATGCCTCAGGGGAGAATGTAATGAGAGGTGGGACAGAATTAGAGTATACAGTCCTTGTTAGTCCTGTCAGAAAGAAATATGTCAAAAGAAAACCCTCTTAAATTGGTGGAACTGCTTAAAAAAATCTTATTTTACAAAAAAATTGTTCAATGCTCCTTCCTATGATCAAAGGTTAGGCTCAAGAACTGAGTTTTGTAGATGATGGTATAAGAACATCAAGGATTGCCTGGAAAACAAAGAAATGAATGTTAGAACAAATCAAACCAGTGTTCTCACTCAGATTGTCATATTAGGGACACACTATGTATTGGCCTTGCACTCTTAAGAAGTCTATAATGTAGGAAAGATGCAAGGTACGAGAAGAAGGGGATGACCGGCAGTAAGATGAAGATATTCTATTACAATGGCGATGAGTGCTTCATTGAAAGACTTGAAGGGCCAGATTGATGACAGATCATCCTGGAGAAGACCTATTTAAATGGTAATCAAGAGTGATGCTGATGGGATGGCACTTAATCATAAAAAGAGAAGATGGTATCATTCACAACGATCTGAGCCTCAGAAGCAGAAAGTTAGTCAACTGAACCTCTTGCACAGGGGTCGGCAACTATGACCCCCCAGAAATTCTGAACCACTCTATTGTGTAGTGGGTCTGATGCAAGGAAGAGACGCCAGCCTGAGTACGAGTTCAGCTCTTTATTGGAAGGGGGTAGTGTACTGAGGGATGAGGGTTACCTGGCCTCCTTAAATACCTAGCCAGGTAAGCAGGCAGCCAATGGGGTTGGCCCTAGGTTTCCCGCCAAAACTGGGTTTCCCGCCAAAACCGTTCAGGCCAACGCCCCCTGGTGGCTGTTGCTATGCAGGTGCCTGCATACATAACACACTCCAATTCTGAGAATGGCTGAATTCTGATAATAATTGGCTCAGGAATTCTAGGAGTTGAAGTCCACAGGCCGTAAAGGCGTCATGGTTGCCCAACTCTCCACTTGCAGATGGGGGTGACAAAATAATGATCTGGGGACCACGTCAGGCCTAACCAGCCTCCCTGTGGTGCCTGTAGAATCCTCAGTGTGAATCTGTAAAATATTCAAGCCACATCCACCCCATTTTTGCATTTGAGGGGGGATTACTGTAAGTGGCAAAAGGACATCTTGAGACTTGCAAATGTTTCAGGCACCCAGGTTACTCTCTGCAATTCCTAAACTCAGAATATGGCACAGCCCTTCCCTTCCTTTATAGACTGCAGCCATCAATACCCTCCCACAGTTCTGATGAAGCCCACAGGCTGTCAAAGCCATGTGTCCTTGATAAAAAAAAAAGAATGGTAGCTAATTAAGACTGTTGGGGAGAATAAAACACTCTGAGGGCACTGATGCAGCGAGAGCAAACTTCTACCTGGCTCATAATTCATGCTAATATCATTATAAATGTTTCCAGAGAGATAGCCATAATGCTCTTTTGCAGCAAAAAAAAATGAAAAGCTTTGTGTTCCCTTTAACACTGAATAAATTTATTACCGTGCACGCTTTCCTATATCAGGTTGAGGTTTTCTTTCTTTCACTTTCTTGTTTTCTGCTTTATCTTTTTTTTGTCCATTATTCTCACAGTCATAACAGGGACATTTTGGGCGCAGGGGTGAAAATCTGCACGATGGTGGATACAGCATCACTCAAAACACATCCTCTTTTGTAGAGGCATACAAAAGAGATGGGACTTCAGTTGCCACCTTCATCTGCCATCTTTGACCACCACCATCTACATGGAAGGAAGTGTGTAGTGGGGTGCCCCAGGGCTCTGTTCTGGGCCCACTGCTCTTCAACATCTTCATCAACGATTTGGATGAGGGGATAGATGGGGAACTCATCAAATTTGCAGATGACACCAAGCTGGCAGGAATAGCCAATACTCCAGAAGATAGGCTTAAGATACAGGAGGATCTGGACAGACTCGAACACTGGGCACTATCTAACAAAATGAAATTCAATTGTGAAAAATGTAAGGTTCTACATTTAGGTAGGAAAAATCAAATGCACAGGTATAGTATAGGTGGCACCTTGCTCGATAGTAGTAACTGCTAAGCTTGTAAGCCACCCTGAGTCTTCGGAGAAGGGCGGGATATAAATGGAATTAAAATAAATAAATAAATAAAATAAATCTCGGAGTCCTAGTGGACAATCACTTAAATATGAGCCAGCAGTGTGCTGCAGCTGCCAAAAAAGCCAACACAGTGCTAGGCTGCATTAACAGAGGGATAGAATCAAGATCACATGAAGTACTAATACCACTTTACAATGCCTTGGTAAGGCCACACCTGGAATACTGCATCCAGTTTTGGTCACCATGATGTAAAAAAGATGTCAAGACTCTAGAAAGAGTACAGAGAAGAGCAACAAAGATGATTAGGGGACTGGAGGCTAAAACATATAAGGAACAGTTGCTGGAATTTTTAGGTGGACCTGTTCACCTTCCAAAATCAAAAGAACAATGTGGCCCTTTTTTGACAAAAAAAGTACCTCTGGTTTTCAGGTTCAAATGTTCTTCCAAAACAGGCAGGGCAAACTTTCTTTTTCTTCAAGCTCCATTCCCAAAGACATAATTCTATATTGTTCTGGTCAGAGTTCTGTCAAGTGAAGAACAGATCTAGAATAGAGCAAATATTTATCACTCACAAACAGGGGTTGAGATCAGACCATTTTAAATGAAACCAAAGGTTAGATCTGGTTTTAGGGTCCCATATTGCCTATTCTACACAGATTAATCTAGGCCCTATGAAAATGACTGGGGAAGGGGCAGTCATGAAACAATCCATGGTTTGTTTATTCAAACAAAGATAAGAGTTCTGCAGCAAGTATCACTAATGACAAATCAACATGCTGTATTCCGATTCCAAAAAAGGATCCTTCTATGGAGAGCCATATTTATTGGCCATGGTTTTCTATTAATGAAATTAGTCTGTTGAGTTAATTGGAGGCCTGCTGACTTTACCTAGAGAATTTGGTAAAAGAACATAAATAAAACAACATGAATACATTTGGGTTCAGGACTGTTGTAGATACTCTAGGAAGCTGATTTATTTATTTATTTATTTGCTTATTTTTCTTTCAAAATTAATCAAGTTGCACAAAAATGGTAATTCCACTAATCATCAAGTTGAGGTGGGTGAATATTCAGGACAATATGGAGATGTACCTAAAACAAACACATGGAAAATATCAAATTGTGATTCTATGAATGCGCCTCAGGATCATCTCATTAGATTCATGCATCTTGATCTATAATTCTCCTTCATGAACATTCACAGGGTGACAATTTTATTTCCTTTCTGTTATCACATTGTTTCTATTCTCTCCAGCCCTTCAAATCTTACATAGTAGATCTACTGCTGCAGTTAGTGCTACAGTGTTTTGCTCTTTGTTATTATCGTCCGTTTTAATATCAGTGGTTTAAATTCATCTGTCCTGGCTGGCAACAACTTCCTCTTTATGTATTTATTTAGGAAAACAGGCTTCATAGAGTTGGCTTGACATTATATTTGTTTATTTCGCTGCTCTTGTTTTTGGACTACTTGCGGTGGTTTCATTGCATTTCAGCTGTTTGTGCTATATTATTTTATCTTTATCGGCACAATAACTGGAAAACTGGTTTTTTCTAGAATTTTCTGTGGATGCAATTAAATAAATAAATAAAATGGCGTTGCTTCTGTCTTGATGGGCCCATAAAAGCAGACAGGCTCTCCACGCTAGTGGGCATGTGCCATCATTTCATATTTTTACAAGTAGGTTGACCTGATATTGCTATGCTATAACTTTCATCATCCCTCACTATTTGCCACACAGCTGAGCCTTCTCAGAGCTATAGTTCAGGAACATCTGGATAGTCCCAAGATCCCCATATATGCTCTTCACTTGACAGTTGCAGGGTGGACTGCCAGATCCATTTATCCAACGTGGTGTGATATTGTGCAGGGAGGAATGTTAGATTTGAGAGTTGGCAACCTGCACGTACCAAGCACCACTCCGATCAGCAGCCTGCCTTTTCAGCTGTTCTCGACGTCTCATGCAGCTTTGATTAGAACTCATGCAGTGAAACACTACCATCGTTGCCAGGATGAATGCAGCTAATTTAAGTTGATCCAACTCTTTCCAATTGTTACAGTCTTTAAAGATATAAGGCTTATTTAATTGCTGTGGTTCTGCTACTATTCATTTCCATTTTCATATGCTTTATTTTTAAAATAAAAAGGTAAAGGTAAAGGTTCCCCCGCACATGCGTGCTAGTCGTTTCCAACTCTAGGGGCCAGTGCTCATCTCCATTTCAAAGCCGAAGAGCCAGCGCTTGTCCGAGGATGTCTCCGTGCTCATGTGGCCAGCATGACTAGACGCCAAAGGTTCATGGAACGCTGTTACCTTCCCACCGTAGTGGTCTCTATTTTTCTACTTGCATTTTTACGTGCTTTCAAACTGCTAGGTTGGCAGAAGCTGGGACGAGTAACAGGCGCTCACTCTGTTACGCGGCACTCGGGATTCGACCCGCCAAACTGCCGACCTTCTGATCGACAAGCTCAGCGTCCTAACCCACTGAGCCACCGCGTCCCTATTTTTTTTTTAAAAAAATAGTGAAATACAAAAGAAAAAAGTCTACACTGAACAGTGATGATATGGTGAAGGGGGAAAAAAAACCTAAATATATTGCAGTGGTTAAATGAACTAAACATAGCAAAAAAATGTAAGAAAAATATCTAATTAAGCATAAATACCTACAGGGAGCTAATTGTCAGGCGCAAGAAATCAAGCACCAAGATAGACTTCAAAAACACTATGAGTTATGCCTTGCTATCTATACACAAGAATCTGATCTACTAATGGTCAAGGCAAATTGGAACCAGACAGGAATCAAATGACTTCAAGAGGAGCTGGACTTAGGTATCTTATGGAGACATAGTGTCTTCAAACTAATGATGTGTTTGATCCCACCCTCAGGCCCAGCCTAAGCATCACCTACACTAATTCAGTCATTGAGCTTATTATTAAGTACAGACTGTATCACAATATAATGCGCCACGTTTTCAATGTTAAAGAACAAAGACTTTTCTCAAATAGGTAACAAACACACATCCCAGATCCATTCCTTAAAATCAGGAAAGTGATTTTCTCATTACACAGCTTTATCCCCTTTTTTTGCTTTATTGCTGTATCTCAAGTTTAGAAAGCCAGAGCTATCCATAAGAAGGCAAATCTTATATTATAACAATCAGCATCACATTGCAACCCTTTATTGGGAAGTATAATGTACATGTGAATCTGAACCCAAAACAAAACCATAATGCACAAATTAAAAAGCCTTCAAATTTCATACATCTCCAGCATAAGCAGTCTAATGTGCATTCCTTTAAAAACATATCATGTTGTTTTGTTATCATTAATGTTGTGCTTTCTGTGTATAAATTGTATGTATGTATAGTATCTATCTATCTATCTATCTATCTATCTATCTATCTATCTATCTATCTATCTATCTATCTATCTATCATCATCACCAGGATGAAAAGAAAACAGAACTGAAATTCAGATAATCACTTTATCTTCCTTCATGAAATAGTATAAATTGGCAACAATCTAATCCAGTCATTGTTTCAAGTTCAATATTGAAAAAACTGAATTAAGGGGAGCAACTTAGATTGAAAATGGAGACCAAACACAAAATATACAGAGGCAAGTCTAGTAGTAATACAATTCAGATGTTATACAGGAAAGACTGTTTTTCTGAAATCTCTCCACCCAGAAACAGCTTAGTACAAGATTTATTTTATTGCGATAATGTTTGATTTGGGGAGTGAAGAGCATAAGGAAATAATGTTGACTAGTAAATTTAATGTCTACAATTTTTGTAAAGCATTTTTCACTTCAACCAAAAGAACTAGAAATTAAGGAATTGTTTTATACTCAGGTTGTGTGTCTCACCTACTTTTCCACAGATAAGATTTCAGATATTATATAATTGGTAACTTAACACTTTTCTACACCTGGAAGGGAGGTGAATAGAAGTAAAATTGAATTATGGTTGCCAGAGGCAATAAGATCTTTAACTCCAGTGGACACAAAACCCACACAGGTTGGTAAAATCACATTACTTTTTTTATGGAATATCATTTGGTCACCCAAGTATACAGAGAAATAATTCTCTTCTGGGTGCAAAGAGCACTATTAGTAAATCACACTCATGGCACATGGGGTACTGAAAATGGCCATGAATGCAGATCAATTGCTGAGCACCTGAAAAGCAATCATATAGCCACGGGAAAGGGCACAGTCGACAGAAATCAAATCTGGTCCTAAGTAGCCTTGGGGAAATCCATGTAATTTCTAATGGTTGCTAAGTCATAACTTGAGGACCACCTGTAAACCATAGAGAGAGGTCCATTCCTGCAATTTCTATGCACCAAGATCTGGACAGGTCCTAAAATTAATATGTCTAGACATATGAAGTTCAAGGATCTGTGAGTTCAGTTTCCAATAGAAGGTTTGAACTCCATAGAATAATATTTGGCTCCCTGATTGTGACAATTCCCCATAAGAATGAAAGCACTATTGTGTTCCTCTCTGGTGGTCACAGTTCCTGAGATATGTGGAATTGCTATACGAGATCTATGATTTTCTTCCCAACCACCATCCCCACAAAATTCTCACAGATTCCACATGGGACTGATTTCATTCCTATTCATTAGCTAGATGAAGTACAAGTCAGAAAAGCAAATATTTTCTTAATGGTATCTGACAGGCCATGAAAAGTGCCGAATAGACTCTGTTCTGAAAGCTCAGAGGAAAGTCCACTGAGACATGGTGGCTTTCAACATCATCAGAAATATACATTTTAATCTATCAGAAAAGTTCCCATGCAAATCCTGATCTCCATATTATAACTGAAATCACATCCACTCATTTCAGTTTTAGTTCAAATTACTCTATCTTTATTTAGTTAAACGTTCTATTCACCTGGAAACATATGTTCAATTTTCGATCTTTGCTCCTTTCGCCGTGATCTGAAAACATACCTGTTCGAACAAGCCGGCCTGGCCTGAGGGGGGATTGGTGGGGTTTTTACTATCATTTTATTGGGGTTTTTATTAATGTATCAACTGTTTTTATGGGCATATATTTAATTACCTTTTAATTTTTGTAACTCTGTGTTTTATTCTTGCCCTGTACACCGCCCTGAGTCCTTCGGGAGAAGGGCGGTATAGAAATATTAATAAATTAAATTAAATTTGTTCTAATACATATGTGGGTGTGCATGTTTATCCCTGGTGTTTTCTCAGCTGGAAATTTGAGTATGAAATATGAATGTGGAAACAGATAGATGGACAGGCAGATAGATTACTATATTTATAGCCAAACTGCATGCTCAGAAAAAGACATCTTAACCAAAATTAGCACTTTGGGATCATATCATTAAGGATGGGTAGAAGTTTGGAATGGATGAGAAATTTATTCCATATGAATTTTAGTATAAGTTTACCCAGCTAACATTGCTGGTTAGTTTCCCACATAATGCTAAGGCCTCTCCAGAAGAATTACAATGATTGAGCACATGTGATAACCAAAACCCATAGAAACCACTTTTTGGCTTGGTAAGAAGATATGTCTTCTTCATTCAATTTTGTGAAGCATTCAGCATTATTTTCATGCCCTCTCTTTGACCTCCCTTATTCTTTATTAAAGATCTGATACCAACCCTTATTAGTATCGGATACCAATAAGATAAGGTACCAACTCCGATTGGAATCTTATGACTATCACTTTGTTGGCTGTATCTTATGATTTAGGGTTGTATCATATGATTTATGATTTATCACTTTGTTGCTTGTATGTATGCTGAGAGCTTATACACTGGAGACACATCACTTGTGTGTCCAACCACATTTGGCCAATAAAGATTATTCTATTCTATTATGCCTTTAGGTTATCGGCCATCTTTAGGTGCACCAAGTGATCACCTACTGACATAATTGCAGCCAGTTTGCCTATTGAATAGCTAGGCCACATCAATAACCAAATTATAGAGACTCTCTGTTGGCTGTATGCTACCAGCAGTTCCATGTATATCATTCCTAAGGATGAGTAAATGGCTGCATAAGACTGTTCCAGCTGATGAGATCAAATCTAATCAGGACTTGAAGTTCTGCCTTGCCATGGAGATGCCAAGATGCATTCCCACATTTAGCCCTCATTCTTTTCCAGAAGAGGAGCCTACAAATCTGGCACAGAGACCTCTTGTCTTGCTGTTAGGCAATGGGAGTAAAGTTCATAGGTGAAGGACCATGGTGCCTTCAGTGAGACTGATGCTTCTGCTTCTAAACCAGTAGAGTATAGAAAAAACAATCCATCCTCACATGATGAAAAACCATTCAAAAAAATTGAGAATCTGGTGGAGAGAAAGGTTGGAAGCTTGCTATTGTCATTCTATGAATCTGGAATTCTTTTTCATGCCAAAACACCATTTGCATATAGAAAATCATCATAAAAGAAAGATAATAGAGTGCTTTCAATTCATTGCATTGTACATGTTGACTATCATACTACTTCAATATATTTCGGGAACATTCAGAATATATCTTGCTGAAAATAAATAGATAAAACAGAAGACTACAATGCATCATCTATATTTAAAGATGCCCCATCTTCACAAAAGAAAGAAGCTTCTTTCCTTTCACCTGAAAATAGCACACAGAGAGATTTTACATTGTAACCTTAACTTTCTTTCTAGTTTTAGTAGTCAGATCTCTGAAAATGTGTGGTTTGAATTAATTGTTTCCAGTCCATTTTGCTAGGGAGGAATTCTGACAGTTAACATTCCAGAGGATATAAAGAATTAGTCAAATTAGGTGATGTGATTAAGTTAAATACAACAATACATTTACTGTTCCTCCCAAATTTACAACTGCAAACCGATCTACAAACAATTTTTCCCCCAATACCAAACAGGATATGTGACTGTTCTAAACAGAGGAGCCATATAATCTGGACCTTGCATGCACATTTGATCTAAATACGTATAACATCTATAACTGCACAGGTGCAAAGCACAACTAATATGTGCAACTGAAGCCATCAAAACTCAGCAATTAGTGGTACGTTGGATTACTCCATAAAAGGATTCTCATCAATTCCATTGAAAAGAACTGTGTGCACATCTACAGTACACAAATATGCATTGAATGCTTGAATTACTCTAAAGGTGCCAAATTTGATTGCATTCTGATCAGATCTGCAATTTTATTAGATGATTCAACCTGAAGGGATATTCCAGCTAAATAACTTCTAATTAATAGGTGGTTCAGATCTTTAAATAATCCCAATCGATATTCTTCCAACAGAATGATGGTCACGTGTGAATGTTTTGTTTTTCTGTAGGCAATCATCCTGTCTTCTGTATGTAGTGTGCTTGACTTCCCCTATTTCACTTGAAGTATTAGTATCACTTTATAAAGCCTTAGTAAGACCACACCTGGAATATTGCATACAGTTTTGGTCACCACATTAAAAAAAAGATGTCAAGACTTTGGGAAAAGTGCAGAGAAGAGCAACTAAGAGGATTAAAAGCCTGGAGACTAAAACATATGAAGAACAGTGGCAGGAATTAGGTATGGCTAGTTTAGAGAAAAGAAGGACTATGATAGCAGTATTCCAGTATTTGAGGGGCTGCCACAAAGAAGAAGGGATCAATTTATTTTCCAAAGCTTCAGAAGGCAAGACAAGAAACAATGGATGGAAACTAATCAAGGAGAGAAGCAACCTAGAATTAAGGAGAAACTTCCTAACAGTGAGAACAATTAACCAGTGGGACAGCTTGCCTTCAGGAGTTGTGGGTGCTTAATTATGGAAGGGTTTTAAGAAGGGACTGGACAGCCACCCATCTGAAATGGTATAGGGTCTCCTGCATAAGCAGGGGTTGGCCTAGAAGACCCCCATCCAGCTCTATTCTACTTTAATCCAAAGCAAAAACATCAGAAAACAATTGCTCTAATGGAAAAGTTCAATAGTGGTGCTATTGTCACTGCTAAGGAGACCTTTTCCTGAAGAGTTGTTGTTTGAAAGTTTCTTACACCCAATGAAACATACAGACATTGTCCATATGAATTTTCTGGCAACACAATGGACAATATTTATGTCCTAATCTATTTTAAATAAGAATACTTATTCCACGTAGCAGTCAGATGCTTAGAGTCCTAGATTCCTTTTTTTCAAGTCACCGAAGCTATCATTTGTGCTTTTAAAGCCATCACTCACACTGTACCTCATCCTATGGAATGATTCAGTGCTTTACATTCCACACTTTTGCCATTGTTTATCATGAGAAGTGCTACATAAATACTTCAATCCATCAATACAATACAATTTTGCGGTGATGAAACCTACAACATCCTACACTTGGCTAAGTGATAAATGCATTTTAACAATTCTGCTTCTTTCAGAAAAGAAGATCCTTTGGAGAACCAAAGAGTGCCTTCTGCGCTATCAAAGAAAGGAAATCCATCAACTGATAAGATCATCCCTCTTTTCTCTTCCCTCTTCTTTTTTCCAGAGCATGATAAAAGGACAAAACAAACAACAATAGATTGCCCTCTTCTGGATTGTGGTATAATTAACATAGGAGATATGCTCTCTTGCGTCTGTTTTTCTTCTAAGGTACTTGCTATTACGTGTACAGGAGAGAGGGGAAGTATCTGAATGTGTTTTAAAAGCATTGCTTGCTTTAGTGGATTGTCATTTCCAGGTCAGCCGGGGTCAATCTCTATGTGCAATGTTTTTGATGTTATGCAATCATCTGTGGCTGGTTGAGCCTCCAGCCATTTAATTTCTAAAGCTTGATGTTTAGCTGGCTAAAAAGCAAGCAGAAAAGCCAGTTCACAGGAAGAGATCAGTTGTTACCAAAGATGCCGGTGAATTTATACAAAACTTGGCTTTCCCCAATCAGTTGAGGTCACACAAAGAAAAGGAGCTGAACGGAGCACCGGTCTTTTCTAAAATTGCTGATGTTGATTGTTCAGCAATTTACCTTTTCACTTCATACCTGAGAGAAGCAAAGAAGTAAATTGCCAGACAATCCCCATGACAACATTTCAGCCTTTTTCTTCTTGAGGTTTGGAATTAGGATTGTTTCATCATAGCAATGATGATGATGGTGGTTGTGTGCATTTAGCATCCCCTTTCTCCCCGCTTCACCTTCTCCACATGTCTTCACCACATACAATGTACACCTGCAATGGTAAATGAATCATTAAAAATAATTTCACTTTTCCCAACCCAAGTATTTTTGAAACTTTGAGAATTCTCAGTCAACAAAGCAGAAAACAGGAAGTCAAAACGGAAGGAGAATCATGTACAGAGCCTTAAATTCTTTTTCATAAAAGTTAGTATTTTTTTTAAAAAAAACGTTCCTTTAAGTCAGTTTTTGACTCCTGGCAACTCCCTGCAGTTTGGTTCTCAATATTTTAAAAGTGGTTTGCCATTGTTTCAATGAGAAGGTTCAAAGAGAAGGTTACCTTGAGGAGAAGGGCGGCATATAAATTTAATAAATCTGAATCTGAATCTACCGACGCAGGATCATCCAGCTGGCTTTGTGCATAAGGTGGGACTAGAACTCACAGTCTCCCAGTTTCTAGCCTGGCACCTTAACCATTACACCAATAAATGAAATGAAGTATCTTTAAACCAGTCTAACGTGCACACATTTGTTTTAGGCTTAATCATGTTTAGAGTCATTTCAGAAAATCAATGGGATCTAAATAACGTGAATGGGTCAACTCTGTGCCTCACAGATCCAAGTTAAGAAGGTTTTCTTTGCCAGGAAAAAAAAATCTGACTGGCCAAAAACAGTATGAAAGTGTAACAAACAGATGGGAAAATGGGAAGAGGTGACAGAACTAATCACACTGATCTTCCAAAACTAAGTAAAGTCAGGCCTGGTTTGTACTAGATGAGAAAGTACGAGGAAACCCTGGGGGTGGAAGCTAAATTGGGAAGTTTAAAAAAAACACATTTTAGACGGCAGCTGCCAGGAAAACCACACGGATGTCTCTCTGAAATCAAGCTGAGCTCAACTTGAGAGGGATTTTTCCTCTAAGATGTGTTCGGGTTGTTTAGAAAAAGAATACAAGAGTGTCCTTGCATCTAGGGGAAAGAAAGAGAGAAAAAAACTCAACTTGAGTACATCCACTGAAGCTTGAAGTACAGCTGCCTCAAAGATAAATTGCCTACTTCTCAGCAGCAGAATGTTATTCCAATTTTCCAGCTTCTCCTCCCTTCCAATTGGCTTGTACTTTTTACCCCCAACCTGAATATGAGGTTGTAGGATCAAAAGGCAAACACTGGGATTGGGAATGCAGCCGCGCGAGTTGTGATGGGAGTCTCCCAATACTGCCATGTAACGCCTCTTCTCCGCGAGCTGCATTGGCTTCCAGTTGCCCTCCGGGTGAGATTCAAGGTGCTGGTGATGACCTATAAAGCCCTAAATGGCTTGGGTCCAGGATATCTGAGGGAACACCTGCTGCCGGCATCAAGTTCCCTTCGTCCAGTACGCTCCCACAGGGAGGGTCTTCTCAGGGTGCTGCGGGTAAAAGATTGCCAGCGGGTAACACCCAGGGGGAGGGCGTTCTCTGTGGGCGCGCCTGCCCTATGGAATCAACTGCCAACGGAACTTCGGACAGCCCCTGACCTTCGTTCGTTTCTCCGGGACCTAAAAACCTGGCTCTTCGAGCTATCTGGCCTGGACTGAGGGGTTTTAATGACTTTAAATTGTGATTTTGACTTTTGGGGGCTATATTTAATTTAATTTGATTTTAATTTTATATTGTATTGTTTTTAAATTGTGCCCTGTAAACCGCCCTGAGTCCTTCGGGAATAGGGCGGTATATAAACCGAATAAATAAATAAATAAATAAATAAATAAATAAATAAATAAATAAATAAATAAATAAACAAATAAATAATATTTGAAACCTTTGGGATGCATTCAGTTTTCTAAAGTCTGTAAGAACTACAGGTAGCTCATTGAGTGACTGCTCAAAGTTATAACAGCACTGGGGAAAAAATAGCCTGTGACCATTTAT
This sequence comes from Vipera ursinii, assembly GCF_947247035.1. Taxonomy (NCBI): domain Eukaryota; kingdom Metazoa; phylum Chordata; class Lepidosauria; order Squamata; family Viperidae; genus Vipera; species Vipera ursinii. The sequence continues at coordinate 12,700,700 of NC_139520.1, forward strand.
TACACTTATGACCATTGCAGCATCCCCGTGATCACATGATTTACATTCAGATTGCTTGAGTGACTCACATTTATGACAGTTGCAGTGTCCCGGGGTCATGTGATCCCCTTTTGTGACCTGGTAAGCAGTCAATGGGGGAAGCCAGATTCACTTAACCACCATGTTACTAACTTAACAACTGCAATGATTCACTTAACAACTGTGGCAAGACGGGTCATAAAATGTGGCAAAACTCACTTAACAAATGTCTGGCTTAGCAACAGACATTTTGGGCTTAGATTATGGTCATAGGTTGAGGACGGCCATTATTTCAAAAATGCCAGTGTTAATTGGCATCTTTTCCCAACTTATGGAACAATTGAATCCCAGTAATTAAACATTTCTTGCATATATCCTTTGAGAAATACTTTTACATAAATTCTACCCATGCTGTCCTTTGTGATGAACTTTGGGAAGGCCTGTACCTTTTACAAATTAACAGTTGGAGGATCCCTGGTTGTTTTCTTGCAGATGTTTCATTACCCAAACCAGGTAACATCATCAATGCCACAAAGATCTAGCAAGGAGACAACATCTGCAAAAAAAACAAACAAACACCCAACTAAGCTCAGAGAGCACTAAGGACACATCATTTCAAGCCTGAGCTACAAATATTCTCCTTTAAATTAACAGTTTCTTAGATAAATTTCCGGGGGAGGAGGAATGTCAGAGAATTCTGCTTAGTTCCACCCTTTACGTTGCATTGAGGTCTATTTCAGTCACTGCTGCAAATCTACACTCATCCAAAGCTGTGGTGGCTTTTGTTCTTTAGCCAAGACAACATAAGAATGATGATTAAAGAGAAATGAGACAGGAACGTCCTTTATACAGACAGAGGTCTTGATTTTTATTGACCATTTGAGCTTGGGATTTTTTAAAAAAGGAAAATGTTGCAGAGTGCCATGGTACTGTTCCACCCAAAGATTCTAAATTCTAAGCACCTCATCTCCTTCCTTAACATGTTCCACTCTACTATTCCTTTATCCTCAAAAGTCCTGTCCCCTGAATGTATTTTGACTCAATCCACTTTCATTCCTTGAGCTTGTTCCATATTTTATTTCTACAAAGCTCTGGGTCTTTACCAAACATCTTATATTCTTTCTCTAGTGCACAGATAGTGCCATATTGGCTACACCAAGAACAAAATACAGGAACTTAAGTTTGGAACTCATACAAAGGCTATTTTATGGCTCAGAAGTTGTTCAGGATTCCTGCAGATTTTTTTTAAAAAAAAAGCAGAGCCAAACAAGCAGCAACAGGTATTTTATGTGCCTCCTACAATACCAAGCAAAAACATGAAAAGACTGAAGGATACATGGCAAACATTTGCACTTTCTATTCTTTGTACTCAGTGAAGAAAAATTGCCCATTTCACCAACGTGAGACCATACATTACACTGCAGTATCAAAGACTGCAAGCAATGGATAAATGGCCAAAGCAGTTGGCAGCTTCTAGACAGCCTTGGTTGATCTAAAAAAAACAACAGAATCTTTTGTGTTTAGTATTTTGATAGGAAACAAGGGAAACACCAGCCTATAGGCTAAACTGGATATTGTTTATAAAAATAATAACATAAAAATAATGGTAAACCGTTTCCATATTATTGCTAACAAAAATAGTAAGCATCTCTGTAAATGTATGTGAATTTATCAGCAGTCAAACTTGTCTCAAGAGAGGTTTACTTGACCAGACAAATACCGGTAGGTACTTTTCTAAATAGAAAGAAGCCTTCTTCTTAATCTCATAAACAAAGGGTGTTTTTCCATGGTGACATCACTATTCTTGAGGCTTCAGAAGCTGATATGACATTTCAGATCAGGAATTGTAGATACAGTAGATGAAGGAGCTGCTTTAGATCCTCAGCTGGGTTCTGGATCCCTGTGCAAGGTAGACCCCACAGACTCAGGATAGCCTGCCCATAGCATCCTTCTCCTCCATATCCAAGGTGATAGTGATCATTCCATAGTCACAAGTATTTTAGTGCAATTATACTCATCTCCTACTTACATTTTTGGAAGCAAGGCAATACAGTAAATGTGTTTAGATTTCTAAGGTCTTAAATTCAATTATTAGATTCCCAAAATGTAAAAACCTTTTTTTTAAAGGAGCAAACATTAAAGTCCTATCTGTTTCAATCTCCTTCTTGATTTACATGCTAATGCTTTCAGGCCAGTCTTGTAAACTAAATAAAAATATGGATAAACATGGATAACTAAGGAGTTAATAATAATAATAATAATAATAAGAAGAAGAAGAAGAAGAAGAAGAAGAAGAAGAAGAAGAAGAAGAAGAAGAAGAAGAAGAAGAAGAAGAAGAAGAAGAAGAAGTTGTTGGAAGGGATCTTGGAGGTCATCTAGTCCAACCCCCTGCTAAGGCAGGAAACCCTATACCATTTCAGGCAAATGGTTGTCCAGTCTCTTCTTAAAAACTTCCAGTGTTGGAGCATTCACCACTTCTGGAGGCAGGTTGTTCCACTGGTTAATTGTCCTAACTGTCAGGAAGTTTCTCCTTAGTTCTAGGTTGCTTCTCTCCTTGACTAGTTTCCATCCGTTGCTTCTTGTCCTGCTTTCAGGTGCTTTGGAGAATAGCTTGGCTCCCTCTTCTTTGTGGCAGCCCCTGAGATATTGGAACACTGCTATCATGTCACCCCTCACCCTTCTCTTCGTTAAACTACACATACCCAATTCCAGCAACTATTCCTTATATGTTTTAGCCTCCAGTCCTCCAATCATCTTTGTTGCTCTTCTCTGTACTCTTTCTAGAGTCTCGACATCTTTTTTACATCGTGGTGACCAAAACTGGATGCAGTATTCCAGGTGTGGCCTTACCAAAAGATTGTCAAGTTTGTCTTAAGGCATGGATACAGAATATTACTTTGAGCTAAGGGCCACATATTTGAGAACAAAAGGGAAATTTTGAACGGTCAAGTCAGAAGCTAGACAATATTGAGAGTAAGTCTGAGCAGTGAATATGCAGGAAGTAGGAGTGAGAATTTATCTGTGATCTTTTTTTCTCCCCAGCTACCATGTTCTTCCATCTCTTTGAAGATGGTGTTGAAGGCTGTGCAAAGAACCCACGCAGAGCTCCTGAAACTTCACATTGTACATCTATACCTTAGGAACTGAGGAGGCGGAAAATAATTCTTCTTTCATTTTTCTCAGAAGACACAGGCAGTTTCATATGGGCAGTGAATTAGGAAAGTGCCCTTCCATTAAAATACTGTATGTATAACTGGGTCCAAGCAGACAGGCAGGCAGGCAGGTGAATGAATTTATTTTTTATTTATTTTAATTCCATTTATATCCCGCCCTTTTCCGAAGACTCAGGGTGGCTTACAAGCTTAGCAGTAGCCTTCATTCTATGTATATGCCTGCTTATTAGGGCTTTCACACACACCCCAAGCGGCATTATTACAAAGTCAGCTTAATTGCCCCCAACAATCTGGGTCCTCATTTTACCTACCTGGGAAGGATGGAAGGCTGAGTCAACCTTGAGCCTGGTGGGATGCGAACCTGCACTAATTGCAGGCAGCTGGTGTTACTTAAGGAGGCATTAGCCCACTGCTCCACCAAGGCTCATTCATTCAATTCATTCAATTCAATTGAATTCAATGAATGAATGAATGAATTCATTGAATTGAATTCAATTCAATGAATGAATGAATGAATGAATGAATGAATGAATGAATGAATGAATGTCTTGAACAAGTTGATCATGCCAATAATCCACTGGTGAAGAAAAATGGGAGAAACATCCCCTGCCTCAGTATGTCTATGTTGTGGCTTATTGTCTACTGCCTTCTTACTGGTAGTTCTTTGATCATGGACCTCTCTCCTAGGTGACCCCCAGGTTGTCTTACCTGAATTGATATCTTTGTTGTCCCAAAACTTTTCAAGGTAAGGACTGCATCAGGAACAAGACGGCCATTAAGGCTGTGCTTTTTAAAAAAATGAACTTTATTTGCAATCTTAGCACTTTTATTGTTTAGCTTTACAAGAGCTTTATTTTTCATCATTGGCCTATTTCTTTTGTAGTTCTTCTTCTCCATTGCTCTGAGCTCTTTTGGAAGCAAAGATGTTGTAAAAGCAAGCAAATCAAGAAACAAACTGAGGGCAAGATTAGAAGCAGAAAGGAACAAAGGAACTGACGCCCTGCCTGTTCTTTATGTGAGATTTTATCTCATGGTTGGAAGAAAAAAAAATGGTTGAAGCTTCAGTCATTCCACTGTGGGCCACCATCTGCTCTTCTTTGACCACGCCCTGCAGACCCCCCAAAAGGAACAGAAGGGTGATCTCTTCCCACTTCAGAATAACAAGAGACCAATATTCATAATGACAAAATAGGTTTCAAGGTAGGCACCAAACAAATTTATTTATTTATTTATTTATTTTATTACATTTATATACCGCCCTTTCCCGAAGGACTCAGGGCGGTTTACAGGGTAATTAAAAACCAAAATACAAAAGTTAAAAAACCAAGTTTAAAAAAAATTAAATTTATCCCTGTATAAGTAAAACCCCAGTTAAAATAAAATTAATCCTCAGCCTGGGCCAGAGAGCTCGAAGAGCCAGGTCTTCAGGTCCCAGCGGAATGAACGGAGGTCGGGGGCAGTCCTCAGCTCCACTGGCAGCTGGTTCCAGAGGGCAGGCGCCCCCACTGAGAAGGCCCTATCCCTGGGTGTCACCCGCCGGCAATCTCTTACCGGTGGCACCCTGAGAAGACCCTCCCTGTGGGAGCGCACTGGACGAAGGGAACTTGATGCCGGCAGCAGGTGTTCCCTCAGATATCCCGGACCCAAGCCATGTAGGGCTTTATAGGTCATCACCAGCACCTTGAATTTCACCCGGAGGGCAACCGGAAGCCAAAGCAGCTCACGGAGTAGAGGTGTTACATGGGAGTATGTTATAAGCACCCAAGGGAATGACAGAAAGACAAAACAGAAATTCCTTTTCAAAGGAAAACTGGAGGCAGCATTAGTCTTGTGATATAAACATTCTGACACTTTGGAGCCTTGTTACCAAATTTTTATATATTTCTTTTCCATTTTTATGCCACCCACTCCTGAATGGCTTTTTACTGCTTATAATAGGTATGACATTGATTGAACCAGTCACATGCTGCAGAACTGTGAGTATCAGCTGAGTATACCTTGACAAAGAAGATACCATGCTATTTGTGAGTTGACGTATCTCCCAGGATCACGGAAATAAAGTCTCCAGAATGATGACATAGTGAGGATGATTTACTGCCTCTTCATATTACTGTAGTCTTTTAAAAGCCTTTCTTGATTGTTTTTTTTCCTCCTTGCTTCTAATCAGCAAGGGACCCAATTATAATTCTGGTCTTCATCTTCATCTCACAATAAATTCTTATTTTTAATACCGTGAGTCCCCTTTCACCTTTTCTTTCCCAAGACAGAATTTAAAACTCTGGTACAGAATGGCACAAATGTTCCAATTTCCAAAATAATCCTTTAAAGAAGGAAAAGAAATCATAGCTCACATTCTTTAATTTAATGGAACACACATTTATAGCTTGTCACTTACCAAGGTATATAGTTTGTAATTTTATTGTAATAATATTGAGAGTAATTTTATTGTACACTGCCAGAATCCTTCTGTGAGGGAGGTGGGTGTTTTTTAACTACAATCAATCAATCAATCACTCCAACAGGATCAAGCTTAAACCTTTAATTTGTTCCTAAATTTGTTTCATCGTCCATAGATATACTCAATATTCCTTTCACTGTTCATATGTTTAACTCTCCTCTTCTATATACTGCAACTGTATGTATTATGGATATATATAAATTACAACTGTTTCACATTAATTCATCCCAGAAGAAGGGATGATCAAGTTCAGAAAATAAACTTGAATGCCACAATCTTGTCTTTAAAAAAACAACTTTGTTTTTAATCAGTATTGTTTTAATACAGACATGTCAAACACAAGGCCCGGGGGCCAGATCCGGCCCACGAAGTGGTTTCATGCGGCCCGCGAAGCCATCCTGGAAACAGTGAGGGAACGGCCCCCACTGCCTTGGCCCTGGCCCAGTGACCCTCCTTCTGCCAGAGACCCTCAGATCTGTCCCACTCCTGCCCAGGCCCCCATAGGCACCCTTGATGCGAAGGATGTAGAGCTGACCACGCCCACCCAGTAGGCCACACCCACTCTAGCCATGCCCACCCAGTAGGCCACGCCCACCCTGGCCATGCCCACCCAGCCCCCTGAGGGCAACCACAATGCTGATGCGGCCCTCAATGAAATTGAGTTTGACACCCCTGTTTTAATAGGACACTTTCTGGATCCAAGTGATCAAATGGTGACACTTTATTACTATCCTCAGCCACGAAAACATGCTGGATAGTTTTGGAGCAGTCACTTTGTCTCTCTCCAACCTACCCCACAAGTTTGTTACGATGAATATAAAATGAAGAAATATCTCCATATAAGCCATCTTAATTTCCTAGAAGGGAAGACAGGATATTGTGATGGGATGTGTATCTACAGAGGCAGTGGAGGAAAATTTTGGCAAAACATGGCTTTTGAAGAGAGAGACCCAGAATAAGAGATTGTACAGTCCTGAGCTGAATGGGTTTCAGGGTAAGCACATCCTAGAATCCCTCAGGATATATCAATATTATAGCATTAGTCTGGCAAGATTCTGTCCATTAGGTGAAAGCAACAATCTTGATGGGATTTCACTGTCTCATCTTTAGGCTTAGATCTTGCAGATATAAAGCTAACGACACCTTGTCAGGCTAAGCATCAACCCTCATAATATCTTTTTCTTATTATTTTAAGGGTTTCTTTTATTATTTACGGTTATGGTCTGAAATGGGAGATATTTATTGGTACCTCTTCATGTGTGGTCCTTTCCTCTACATCTGCAAATTTATACACCTTCCCTAATTCATTTCTTTCTGGCCACAGCCCCTGGCCTAAATGGAAGATTTGCCATACCAACACACCCAACTCTTCTTCAATTGTAGCAAAATATTTTTTTTAAAAAAAAAGCCACTTATTTAAATAAATAAAAGAAGAGAATGAGCAAACACTTTCAAACATGCATACACATGATTCTCATTTCTACACCAAGAGAGAATGTGTGTTTCTATTAAATTGTAGACAAGATGCCTTTGGAAATACAATTTGTTGTATTGTCACTTAATATGTTTCAGGAAAACCAATATGCAAAAAAAAAGAAAAGTTTAAAAAGCAGGAGAGTCGACAATCAGCATATATACAAAAGGAATGAAGTAGATTTCTTTCTTTTCTTTTCTTTTTTAATACCAAGCTGTGAAAACTTCCTGTCTGGGCTACTGATGTGAGTGTAATTAACAGTAACACTCGGAACCAGTCTGGTATTCAAATCCGGGACCCTTGGAGGACACAACTGTAGTACAAGATGATGGGATGGCAGGAGAGCTGTGACAAAATTCCTTCTATCAAAGCCATTGTTTAGTGCAAAGATATTTGTGAAAACCTCTTTAGGCTGCCCTGCTGTCAAAGCTTCAGGTGTTTCTGCACACACTGCCTATGAATCAAAGAGCTCATAAGGAAATATTAATCACCCTGCTTACCATGGAAATGCTTTGCATTCAAATTCCCTCCCCAAAGAGTGATGAGCATTCTCAAAAGATGACACTTACATTTATTATTATTATTATTATTATTATTATTATTATTATTATTATTATTATTATTATTATTATTATTATTATTATTAGTTAAATTTATATACCACCCTATTCCTGAAGGACTCAGGGTGGTTCACAGGGCAAGTTAAAAACAATGCAAAAGAGAGAATAAAATTAAGTTAAATTAATACAGCCCACAATTAAGATAACATTAAAAATTAAAATTTAAAATTAATTTAATTAATATAATTTAAAATCCCTCAGTCCAGGCCAGACAATTCAAACAACCAAGTGTTTAAGTCTCGGCGAAACGAGTGAAGGTCGGGGGCAGTCCGAAGCTCCATCGGCAGTTCGTTCCAAAGGGCGGGCGCACTCACAGAGAATGCCCTCCCCCTGGGAATCACCCACCGGCAATCTCTAACCGGCAGAATCCTAAGGAGGCCCTCCCTGTGGGCGCGCACAGGACGATGGGAAGCTGATGCTGGCAGCAGGTGCTCCCTTAGATTAGGAGTCTTCAAACTTGACCCTTTTATGACTTGTGGACTTCAACTCCCAGAATTTCTCAGCCAGCATGCCTGTTTGAGGAATTCTGGGAGTTGAAGTCCACAAGTCATAAAAGGGCCAAGTTTGAAGACACCTGTCTTAGATCATGTCCCCAGAGATCAGAGTGACCACTTCTGTGGCTGTTCCTGAAATATTTGTTGTCACGAATCTCATGTTCTGCATTTTAAAACAACTTACTCTTAAACACAGTGTAGCCATCTAGGTGAAGTTTGATGAAAGCCAGTTGGGATATTTGATCAAAGAGAAACCTTATAAGAGGGTGGAAGGAAGGAAGGAAGGAACCAGTATATTTGGCCAGAAAATAACAAAACAATCTTGTATTCTGAAAGTTGGAGACCTAGTACCAGCTTACAATATCTTAGACCCATGCCTTTGTGTAACTGCTAGTGTTACATATTTCTGCCTGGAAAATAGAGTTCTCCTAAATTCACAGAGTTTTAAAGACTTTAAGGTTTTCAGTGCACTGTTATGCAGGTTTCATCCATTCATTTTTGAAAGGTGTCTGCTGCCTTTCAAAACTGGATTTTCTAAGGATGTCTTACAAGACACTGAAGTCATACATTAAAGATGCAAGATAATTAAAATACTTAATTAAAATATAATAACATGATAATTAAATACATGATAATATAAGCACCCAAACAATAAAAGCATCAATCACAATAGTTTAAACATTTCTAAGCAGCATAAATGTTTAAAATTAGCATATTAATTAGATGCAATGCCAGAGAGACTCATAACATCTTTGGTGATGAAAAGACAAAAGACTGGAATCAGATATACCTTATTTAGGGGAGGGCTTTCTATAATTGGGGAGGGGAGCTACCACTGAATAACCTCCTGGGAAACTTGCATTTGATCAAGGAAAAACCTTCAGAGCAGTCCTCCAATGATTATCTTAAGCATCTCTATCATGAGTAGGAATCTAGGATAACGTGTTGATTCAGACACTTATTGTAAGCCACAAGCTGCTTTAGTTACCAGCTTTTTGAACTAGCCCAGAAGATCCTAGGAACCACTTAAGGTCATTAAAAAAGAAAGAAAGAAAACCTAGCAGCAATAAGCTTAAAGTGCCCTGTTCCAGGTAGTAGTCTTAATACAGTAAATTGTTCTATCTGCACTTTCTGGACCATCTGCAAAGACAGCCCACATGTGGAGCATTGCAGTAATGAGTTATGAGCTTTGACGACTTTATTGAATTAGTCATTCTTTAAAACTGTGTTTTAAATTAAAAGTCTTAACTGAATTGCAGCCTCAGTCTGGGACTTCTAGGAAAAGTAATAATGGAATGGATTTTATAAATCCATATGTAATACAATATAAATTCATCATGTTTGGTGGGTAATGAATCAATCAGACCTTTTATGCTAGAAAGATAGTTTCCTAAACTTCCCTTAAATCAGAAACAAACCTTTGGACTGAGAAATGTAGATTTGGCTGGAGAGATGTGATGAAAATACCAACAATCAAGTAAGCTCAAATGTTCAAAAGAAATTTCCAAGAACTTGAGAATTAAGGACTGTGGGAGAAAGAGGGACAGAGAGGGACAGAGAGGGAGGGAGAGAAAGAGAAAGAGAAAGAGAGAGAGAGAGAGAGAGAGAGAGAGAGAGAGAGAGAGAGAGAGAGAGAGAGAGAGAGAGAGAGAGAGAGAGAGAGAGAGAGAGATCTTTACAGGGAAGAAACACTGGAGAAATTACAAGCCAGATCTTGATTTCTACTAATATTTTGTTGATATCATTGTCGTTGCTGTTTCAAGGAAAACATGAATATTCTAACTAATCAGAGACCAGAGCTGATTAGGTCTTTCCTAATAAGATGTTGATGTATTTCCTCTCTTACATAACAGTTCTGGGATTCAGAATCCATTTTCTTTTAGCTCTCCAGCATTTTACTGGTGCTGAATTTCAATATAAACTGATTGACTTTTGATCTATTTTCCTCATTCGGAAGAGTTTTAAAGTTTGGTTTGGTTTGTCTTCATGAGGATGCTGGTTCCCACCATCATTCCTCATTTCTCCCTCCTCCAAAAGTCCAATGTGTGTACCCCCAAAATTCAGTGATAGCCCTTCCAACCAGAGAGAACAGAGGATATGCTACCATCCATAAAACTGAGAGAGCATTCAAAGGAGCCCAGCCCTTTAAATTTTGTCTTCCTTTCTCCAATTGAACAAAGGGAGGATATTCATGTCTACAATATCTTTTCCATGCCTAATCCAACTAAAAATCCCCAAATTGGTACTTTGATAGCTTGCAGCCATGAACCAGTTCTTTAAAAGAACACACATTGCTACAGATTCAAATATTGCAGCACTAATCATCTGTTATGCAGGCCTTCATTGAGACGCTCCCAAACCAGGGAATGCTGTGCATATTGAAGACCATAAGAGCATTTGTTGTTGTTGTTAGTTGCGAAGTCGTGTCCGACCCATCGCGACCCTATGGACAATGTTCCTCCAGGCTTTCCTGTCCTCTACCATCTTCTGGAGTCCCTTTAAGCTCACGCCTACTGCTTCAGTGACTCCATCCAGCCACCTCCTTCTCTGTCGTCCCCTTCTTCTCTTGCCCTCCACCTTTCCCAGCATGAGGCTCTTCTCCAGTGAGTCCTTCCTCCTCATTAGGTGGCCAAAGTATTTGAGTTTTATCTTCAGGATCTGGCCTTCTAAAGAGCAGTCAGGGTTCATCTCCTCTAGGACCGACCGGTTTGATCACATAGATAGCCCCAAACACTTTATCAAAATCATGGTTAAGTCATCTTGGCAATTAAATTCTTGTTCTTTGTTAGTTTTTCTTCTGACCCTAAGCCTGTTCCTGTGGTACCATTTTCATCGCTGCAGTGTGAAAAGCACTGATAAACATGTTTGTGGTGCGAGAACTTAATCAAGGATGCTAATTTGCTATAAATGCTTTAAAACACTCTCTGTTGGTAATAACATGAACTGGCAACAAAGCAATACAATGATTCATAAGTCAGTCTTTATTGCCTTCTTTTTCTTCATTCTCTTGTTCCCTATTTACTGGCTTCTTTAAAAGAGGAAATTGTGAACATCAAAATTATTCTCAACTGTCTTAGTAAAAGTTTTAATTAGATAATAATTCCCTCCCCGTGACATTTTTTTAATGTCCAGAGGAATGAAGTATGAATGTTGATTCATACCATCTTGGCTCTAATGAAAGCAACATGCCTTTTTAGTTATATTTCACAGAAATGTACTGTCACTTCAGTGCTGTCACCATTATAACTGGGGCTGCTAAAATCTGAAGAAAATTGAAAAGTTGACATTTGAAGTTCTTAACTAAAACTTGGATTGAGCCCTATCCTGGTTTATTTTATTATTTGGATCATGTCGTCTAGGTGAAACTTTCTTTCTCACTTTGTCTCTTGCTTCATAGCCCTCCACCCCAAATGATGAAAAGTGCCATTATCAAGAGAGAGAAAAGTAATCTCAGCATCTTTATTCCTCTCCAATATATTGCAATATTGGAAGCCTGATATCCCAGATACAAAGCCCGTTGGAATTTGGTTATTCCCGAGGGCTTCTGAGCCAAACTCCAGGCAGAGAAAGCTTGCCATGAGCACTATGCCTCAAATTCATTTCTTCTTTATTTATTTTTCTTCATTTCTTCTTTATTCTTTATTACAAAAAGGATTATCATGCACCTTAGCAAGAGTCAATTCTGGGTTGAATCTCATGTTTGTGGCATGGGTTTCCCTCGCCTTCCCCAGGCTGGTTTCTCATTTTGAGCAGCTGAATGACATATAGGTACAGTACAGCTCTCTCGTGTTCAAAATATTAGTATTTGTTTAATTTGGTCAATGCAGGTGGGTGAGAATTTTCTATGGATCATTATTTAAGAAACACTTTGCCACTGTAAAAAAACTGAGATGGAAAAGATGTGAACATATCTGATTTTTAATGTAATGCCAATTAAGATCTAAAGACATTTTTAAGAAGAAATTCACACTTCATCTGCCACGCACTAAAAAAAATCGTAAATAGAAAGCCAAGTTATGTGCATGTGTGTGTGTGTGTGTGAAACTAACCTCATCTACATTTTAAAGCTCTCTAGCATGAACAAATATTCACTTTTGCCCATAAATAATAGGAGAGAATCCTTCATGAAAATGCCTTGAATCAGATGTAGATTTTTTTTCTCTTTCTTGAAAAATTGATTCTGTCTAGCAGCCCCATCCTTCTGTCTCATTTTCCTCTCAGTTGTGCAAGGAACTGCACCTGCTCTCTTCTCATTTGGTCTTAAAACATCAACACAAAGCAACACATTTTACAAAGGTGAAAAAAAACTCTCCCTGCCCTCCAGGACCATAAAAACTGATATTCCGAACTATTTCCACTGGAAGCTATACTTTTGGCTGGCACGTACAGATCAATCCTATGTTTCTTTGGTATCTTCCAGAACGAATATCTTGCCTTAAAGACAATAGCAATAGCATTTAGGCTTAGCATTTTACAGCACTCTCTGGGCAGTTTACAATGTAAGCATTATCTGCATATTGCCTCCAACAATCTGGGTCCTCATTTTACTGGCCTTGGAAGGATGGAAGGCTGAGTCAACCTTAAGCCCCATCAGAATTGAACTGTCAGGATTAAATATGGCTGAAGGATCTGATCCTTGGAGGACCCTGAAAAGGCTGTAATGTAAAAAAAATATGCTGAAGTGGAGGCTCTTAGTGGATAATAACAGGTTATGATCTGTGGATGTGGAAAGACACAGTGTCCAGCTGGTATGTCGGCTACTACCAAAAAAATGTGCCGACAACTTATTTTTGGCCAACCTCAAAGCCAAGAAAGTGCCTTCCTTCTAGAAGTTTAAAGTTTGATCTAAACAGGAAAGAAGAAGGATTGAACTCCAGGCTGTGGGCAGAGTTTGACTGCAACACTGCACTTTAAGCACCGTGCCGTTGCTCTTTGCTCTTTGACGCAATGATTACACTATGTACATGCAAACGTACATACACACACATATACATCATAAAACAATATGAGATATTCTTTTTAACATCAATTTCTTGCTTTATTTAACTTCAAGCGATGACCTAAATATTGTTTAAGCTGCTGGTTTCAGAATACATCTAAGTATATGGTATACTTAGAACACCAGCCCCATGATTCTCCCCCCCCCCCATTTTTATGTATTTTCCCCTTTGGTCAACAAATTGTGATTCTCAAGGCAATGTTACTTTCTCATGAAAGGTTTCAGGTTTTGCACCTTGAAATGAGCTTTCATCTTTCTATTTTAAGAGGCAAATTGTAGCATTCCTTCTTAAATTCCAAAGACCAATGCAAGCTGAAGGCTGAAGTCTCCCACATGAGGGGCTGTGAACACAGCATCTTTAGAGACTGCAAATAAAAACCTAGGAATTTACTAATATGCCCTTTTGGATACTCATTTATTCTTCAGAGCTTAACCAGTATTTTACAAAGCAAGAATGTGGGTTGTTTTTTTTCTCTACCTGTAGAGTATAAGCTAATTCTTAATTTATCAGTAAAATGCATTTGAAGCAAAGGATGTGGCTTCAGATAAAGCTTTCCTTTTGAAGTTCTGATAATCTCCAAGCTAAACTACCCCGTTATATGTAATATTAATTTGCTATTATGATTCTGAAACTTTAGTGGGTCTGCTGTATGATTTGCTAACTGGGAGTGAATGGAAGAAGCCCATCAGCTTTCCTTAAATGTCACTTATCTTCATTATGCACTAAGACAGATCCTGATATCATATATTTTTTGTACCAGACAAGGAAATTCCTATGTCTGTACAGGACAGGATGTTTTGGTTCTGTTCTGTTTGTTTTGTTCTGTTCTGTTTTGTTTTTGGAATGAAGATCCCTAGGTTCAGGTCGCCAAGCCATAAACTATTTGAATAGTAGTACATTCCATGTCTAATTGAAGATTTCAGCTTTATCAAAAGTAATGCTTCAACAGTTAATTATCTAGCAGGGCTACTTATTAATTTAATTAAGCTCTTTTACATGGTATGGTCATATTTACTATATTACTCTTTCAATTATTTTCTAAGCCTATACCTTAAAAAAATGCAAGTTTTGTAGGGCTTAGTCGGCCTCCTTGTTGTGTGACATAGTTCATTTTTGCCGTTGCTGCTGAATATCATCATACACAATTTACGCAAGACAACATTTCTTTTCCATTACACAGTAGTACATATTAGGAATCTACTGCTGTGGAGGAAATAGGTCATTCAGATGAACTCTGTGTAGGAAGCAACTTTCCTTAGCCACAGGCCTACATTACTCAGAAAAGCTCCTTGGGGGATAATGAAATAAGTTTGCCTGAAATACCTACTGTTTGTCTGCCCTGCTTAAAAACCTCCTTGAAGGAAACTGGCAGCCATCACTAAGAAAAAACGGCATCTGCAGAGTCTCTTGATCTGCAGGCAGACATTTGCAAATAAGTATTTGTGTCTTGAGGCATTCTTAACAGTCAGGGAAGATACCTGAAAACCAACACCATTTTAACTTTCCCTAAATCCGCCTTTCCTAATCTGGGTAGACTTCAGATCTGTTGGACTTCAATTCCCAGAATTTTCAGCAACGGTATCCCGATTGGGGAATTCTGGGAGTTGAAGCTCATTTCTCTGCAGGGCACCCAATTTAGGTAAGGCTGCACTAGATTTTCTTCTCTAAAGAAAAAAAATCAGATCTGTTGATCTAACGAAATGACAACACTCCATCATCCGTATAACAAGGAATGAATAAATATGCCTTAAAGGTAAAGGTAAAGGTAAAGGTTCCCCCGCACATGCGTGCTAGTCGTTTCCGACTCTAGGGGCCGGTGCTCATCTCCGTTTCAAAGCCGAAGAGCCAGCGTTTGTCCGAGGACATCTCCGTGGTCATGTGGCCGGCATGACTAGACGCCAAAGGCGCACGGAACGCTGTTACCTTCCCACCGTAGTGGTCCCTATTTTTCTACTTGCATTTTTACGTGCTTTCGAACTGCTAGGTTGGCAGAAGCTGGGACGAGTAACAGGCGCTCACTCTGCTACGTGGCACTCGGGATTCGACCCGCCAAACTGCCGACCTTCTGATCGACAAGCTCAGCATCCTAACCCACTGAGCCACCACGTCCCTATAATAATTCAACCCACCTTTGTAAACATCAGTCCCACCAGCTGTCCATCTATATGTACACAACTTTCCAGTAAGAATTCCAGACCTTTATATATCATTTTGCTACATTATCCTGCACTGGGAAGTAGCAGGTGGTAGGTGTGGCCAGGAAGGTCTTTACACAGATTTATTTACTGCACTGGTTGTGCGCATGCCTAGGAGAGACAAGACCTCTCAGAAGCTGAGGCAACTATGAGCATCTTCCTCAGTTTCATGAGATAAAATACACCACACACACACACAAACACGCACACACACACGTGCACACACACAGGAAAACAAAGCTTCTGCAGTTCTATCGCCTCCCATATAGAATCTCTGAACCACCTTTCTCACATTCCGTTGCCCTCCCTTTTTTATTCTTTAAACATAACAATGGTATAATGCAATACCTTGACCTTTTCAGTATACCATTCAATGATTGGGCAGTCCTTCTTCCATTTCTTATGTTAATCCCAGGATCCCACAGGAAATGTGCAAAATGGCAAAGATATTTCAAAAAATGTAAGATAAAAATGCCACAATTATTCATACCTTAAAATTAGCAAAGGGTTTTTTAAAAAATGGTTCCAATTAAAAATAAGAACCTTGGAAAAGACAAGTGTCTTGAGCCACAATAATTCTGCAATGTAATGGGGGTGGGGTGGATTCCTTCATATTTTAACCATGGAACACTCTACTTTCAATGCCTGCTAAGGAGTGCTAAAGGTACCTGCATATTAAAAAACCAAACCATTGATCAAAGTCTGCACAAAAGCCTCAAGTAAATGCACTGGATGATGTTACAGAAACATAACCAGATAAATTGTGCCTTTATTGCAAAAGAAACATTTAGAGGGTGTCAGTTTAAGAATAATGCATAATATGCCAGGTGTTAAAAATATGCTGCACCATTCTCCAGGGAAAAGTTGGGTAAGAAAGTGAAAAATGTCAGCTACAGGAATTCCATGAGCAATGAAATAATGATGGATGGATGGATGGATGGATGGATGGATGGAATGAAGGAAGGAAGGAAGGAAGGAAGGAAGGAAGGAAGGAAGGAAGGAAGGAAGGAAGGAAGGAAGGAAGGGAGGGAGGGAGGAAGGAAGGAAGGGAGGGTTGAACTCATGTAACATCAGCCCCACTAGATAGACCTGATCCATAAATCAGCTTCACAGAACAAATAAATCTATTTTTATTCAGATTGACTAATAACAACATGTTGCAAGTCAGATTGTGCTTCACATCCTCCTACTTGTTATATTCCAATGAATTAGGAAGATATGTGTCTAAAGTATTTCCTAATTTCATCTCCCTGGATTAAACAAAATACACTCACTCATCTCACTCACTCATCTCATCTAAGCGACTCTTATTTCTTTGGATAGAAAAATAAATTTCTATGAATATTAAACTAGTCCCCTTTTTTTGGCCCAATGCAATTTCTTTGCAACATGCTTGTAACCTGCCAATTCTTTTAGCAATTCATGGCATGCCAGGACTGCAGATCTGTTTGTCTTAGTTACTGTGTTAGAGATCAGCCACTGGTTTAAAAACCTGCTGGTTTGAACTGATTGAATCATCTGTTTAAAAACCAAATCTTTTATTAAATGCAGATAAATAAAATTGTCTCAGAAATATACTGTTTAGTACAATAGAATATTTGCTGCAAAATGATGTAACTTTAGATCGGAGACAACAGTCCTGAGTAACTCAATAGATGGAGCTACTGAAGGACTCACCTGTGGCTTTAGAAACTTTTAAATGTGGTTACCCAATTCTATATTTAATACGTATGGTCAAAGCTATAGTTTCCCAAGTAGTACTGTATGGCTGTGAGAGCTGGACCATAAGAAAGACTGAGTGCTGAAGAATTGACGCTTTCTAATTATGGCATTGGAAAAGACTCTTGAGAATCAATGCTAAAGGAAATCTACCATGACTATTCTTTGGAAGGACAGATCCTGAAGCTTTGGCATTTGGGTCAGACGATTCAGAGGAGGAGGAGGGGGGTGTTGGAGAGGTTGCTGAGGGTGTTGGAGAGCTTGCTGATGAGAGCCCTCAGCCAGGCCCCTCCCACCTGGTTACGACGCAGACCCAGCTGTGTGAGCCTGACAGCGTGGATGAAGATGACCCACAGCTGGCCCTGTTCAAGGACGCCCGACGCAGGAGGCAGTCAATCAGGAGTAAACAGAGGAAGGCAATGGGGCACCTCGGAAGGAGGCAGAGAGAAGCCACGCCCTGAACTGTATAAAAGGGGAATGCGTGGGAGGGCTGGTTTGTTGAAGGCAACCGTTTGAATAGTTCCTGTTTCATGGTTCATGTTTGCTCTCTTTGCTTTGTTTATGTTTTCATGTTAATAAATTTGGCAGGCTTAGTTCCAGCCTCTTGCCTTCTTGTAAAAGGGGTTGTCCCTGCCTTATCTGCAGGGCCGGTAGCAGGCTGGTACAGAACATTGGAGCACACCCTGAGGGCAAAAAGAGAAGGGCACAGCAGAGAATGAGATGGTTAGATGGCGTCATTGATGCCATGAACATGAATTTGGGCAAACTCTGGGAGACAGTGGAGGACACAGGGCCTGGTGTGCTGTGTTTCAAAGCCTCTTAAAATAAAATCATGACATAATGTAACAACTATACTTCTCATGGGGACAGTATAGGCTGTTCTAAAGCTAGATTCCTAATTAAACTTAGGTTTTTGTGCTGGCTACTTATACATTATTCAAAGGCAAAATGTGGCCATCAGGAAAATGTACATCAATGGATCATTTTCCTGTGCTAATCTGTGGATATCAGGAAGCTTAATGTCTTACCCCTGACTTGAGTCCACCAACTCAATCAAGTCAAGTCATGGTATTTTCTGAAGTATCAATTTGATTATGAGCCAAATGTTGTGGTTAATATATACCCTTAATTGAAACTACACAGTGGGAATAATTCCTTTCATGTCTTTAAGAATTATCTTACCATATCCATAAAATGTTAGCTTTATAAGGCATCATTTACTTAAAAAGCAACATTCTGCCAGGAATTAGCCTTTTTAAAAAGATAGAAAGGGCTAATCTATCTTCTGAATAGCCCAAATGCATTTTAGGCCCTTGGTTATGTGAGTTTCCCAGTGAATGTCAAAGCTCAGGTGCATTAACAAACATATGTCAACTATTCTAATATGACAGGCTTTAAATGTCAGAGTGGTGATAATTTGCCCTTCAGATATTGTGTTTTGTCGATTTCCTTGTATCACATTCTTTAAAAAAAACTTAATTTCATATTTTTCAACTAAGTACAGAGATATCTGTGGAGACTTTGAAAAGGCAAGATGGCTGCCAAAACCACACAACTGATGAATTTCCAGTTTTTATTTCCATAGGAAAACAGACAGGGGTTCAAAAAAAGTGAAGATAGTGGTCAAATAATGCAAAGAGGGGCTGGGGTTTGATCACCTAGCCATGATCACCACCTGGCCATTTTTGACCTCTTCTGCAGAGGTCCCTGCCTCAGTATCTCATCCTTATATTTTATGTCTTTTTGTTCCTTTGCTTGAAGACTAAAAAATATCTTTAACCACCATTTACCATTTAAAATATCATGCTGTGTATGAAACAACTTTTCCATCATAAATTCTGTTTTTAGAAACAGAGAAACTTGTAAAGTTTCTAAATTTAAATATATGTGCAAACAATCAATCCTCAGTAGGTAAATATTGTCCCTTTAATACAAGATTGATATGTTCCACAACATGAATCATATGGGTGTATTTAAACATATACATAATACAGATTTCTGGAGATCCCTCAACTTACCAATGCAAAGATCATTAGGTCTCCTTCACAAGGCAATCACAATCCCTTGTGTTGGTTCTCAGGAAGTATCTAGCCCAGGAGGAGGCAACCTTGGCTCTTTTATGATTCGTAGACTTCAACTCCTAGAATTCCTGAGCCAGCATGGCTGGCTCAGGAATTATGGGAGATGAAGTCCTCGAGTCATAAAAGAGCCAAGGTTGACTACCCCTGAGCTAGTCTAACTCACTTATTTCAAGAATGTAAAAATTATACAGCTTTGCATGGTGCTAACTGTGCAAACTTTTTCATTGACCACTGCTTAAAGTTCTCTTCAGCAATATTTGGAGGAAAAGAATTCCAATGGATGACTGCTCAACCACTGATAACTTTCACTGCTTTCCAATTGTTTGCAATACATGCAGTCTTCCTATTTGCTTAATGTTCACTTTTTCCATCTGCATGCGATTGAAATAAACCATATTGATCAAATAGAGATACCTTAGCCTAACAACACTGAACAATGTTATTTTTTTTATTGATGCAAACTTGTTATGCAGGCATTTCTGGGCCTTCCATAACCTTTCAGTCGCGATCTGTAGTGTAGATCTCTAATGTAATTACAATGCACAAGAAATATTGTTAGATCTGTAGATCTGTAATGTAGATCTGTAATATAATTGCAGTGCACGGGAAGATCTGTAGATCTGTAATGTAATTGAAGTGCACAGGCAATATTATTACTCTGACAGTTACATTCACTGAATGAGAATTAAATTGAAAAAAGGGAAGGAATATGCTCTTCGGAGAACAATTATAAAGAGAGTGAATGAAGACTTAATTTTAACCAGAAAGGCAGACTTCTTGATAAACTTATTTTCATCCACCATGGTTAGCCAATCCATGATGTATTGAATTAACCCAATTGCCTGGCTTCTTTAGAAGCTGAATGGGCTGGGCATAATATACAGTCCCTGGCTTCAAGGTTGTTATAGATAGAATTTTTCATGTAGGTAGTAGTCTGCATCAGTTAAAAGTTAGGTCAAGATACTGAAACCCCATAATTTCTTCTGAATGTCAGAAAAAAATTTTTTGTTCTTGTTGTATACACACGTTCTTCAGCAACATGAAGATGTGGCAATGATAAATTTCAACAGATCTCATTTTTCTATATTTTAATTAACAGAAGGTAAATAAGTAGATAGATAGGTAGAAAATCAGAAACTGACTTGTAACAGAGTTTGCTATTTAAGACAGATATATGAAGGATGAAGTAGCACAGTTTCTTCTAGAGTTAATGTCTCCTCCACAAACTTTGCCTGTCTTAGCTTGTATGGCCTTGCCTCTTGTAATTGCCATTTTCACTCTTTGAAATATTCAAAAACACATCATTGCTGTAAAACAACTGCCTGTTTTTGAGCAACTCAAGAAAGGCTTGGTGTGCCATAAATCACTGCTTAAAGCTTGATCAAAGACAACCTCTCTCACTTGAAAACTGCCACTTCATTGGTAGATATATTATACAGCCCTTTTTGTAAAGAAAGTAGATGCCTTTATTTTAACTCACCTAAGATTTGTAGCCTGGTGAACACCTACATTTCAGACACTAAGCTTTTCAGTATGGATATTACAGAAATCTGGTCCTGCTAAGATCAGGGTATCAGTTGGAGGTCCAGAGACCTCAACAACAGCAGCATGAATGGCTTCCGAATTCTGCAACTTACTTCTGAAAAAGTAATTCAGCACAGATTCAGTTTAACCTCATCAATTTTCCCCTAGAGAAAGAAGCATGCTAGACATTAGACCTGTGCTGCAATAATATACCTGTGACCAATAATATAAAGCGATGTCAGAGTTGTTTGCAGGGAATTGGAAACAACATTGCAGGATTTGATGAAGCCACAAATTCTATAATAAGAGCCAGAAGCTAAGAAACAGTGGATGATGCACACCAGGGCTTAGTTCTTGGAAGAAGAAGACCAGGTGGACTAATTCCACAGTCATGTTGCTACAGTGAAGATCTGCAAACAACTGAGCTCTTCAATAGAGCAGATGGTAATGTAGACAGGTGGGAAGCTCTTAGATCTTAAAGAGTCTTCATGTTTAGCTTCAAACATTGATTTATGGCATGGCTAACTGAGTGCATGTTACCTTCTGGAGCATCTTACCTTCTGTTTCTAAAACTGGGGAAGAAATATTACAGGGTTCTGACCATAGTGATCACTGATTTCAGATTATCCATTTCATCAGAGTCAGAAATTAAAGAATCGGAGGCTGAAGGTTCATACAATACACTAGTCTAAAATGTGTTGGGGTGGCTTGTGTTTTATCAGGTTAGGTGAAGTGAATCATTTTAAGGTTCCATGTGTCCTGTGAGCCCAGAAACTGAAATTTAATTTAGGAAAGGAGAGTTCAGAATGGATTACCATGCTGCACAAAGATGAAAGAAGGTGAGAATAAATTTTGCTCAAGAGATACATTTTCAGGCTTTTGTTATTTTTAACTAAATAAATATTCAGCCCAAAGATAAAAGCAGAAAGACAGCAATCCATGGAAGAGTCTATATCAGGGATATACAACCTTGGCAACTTTAAGACTTTTGGTCTTCAACTCCCATAATTCTCCAACCAGAATAGGGAACCCCTGGTCGATATGATGAAAGTCCCCAAGAAACCAGATTGAGCACTTCCTATTTATGCCTATTATCCATATACATTTTTCACTATATGAGTGAAGATGAAAGTTAGTAAACAGAATTCATTCTTATCCTTCAGTTGTGGGCACAGTGGGGTCATCATGCTTATACAGCAGACAATTTTTTTCCCTGTGTGTTTTCTCAACATGTGTTGAGCTTACACTTAGCCATCATCATCACAACACATGGACAGACTCAGTCATATGAAAGTGGGAGCTTCCTAGACTAAGCTAAATCCAAAAACACTGGGAAATTCCTGAAAGCTTGGCATCCGGACAAAAACCAGAAATCAGTAGACACATAGAGATAAAACACATTGACACACCATTCAAAAGAGACAATAAAAAAGCTTTTAAAAAAGGAAACAAACAGACCAGAATCCTCTTCAACAGCCAACACTCAGATAAGCATGGATTAGCACCAACCAATCAAGCCAAAAAAAAATACCCTTATGGAAGATTTTCTTGGTTTTCAGGAAGAGAATTGAGGTCCAAGGAGAAAAACCACACACCCCTACATACATACATACACACACACACACACACACACACACACACACTCCTATAGGTATGGTATAGTGAGGTGCTATTCAGCATATGTCTGGCAGTTTCCGGGTTCATATTAAATCCAGTTTCTTACTTAGAAGCTTTTAATCTTGCAGAGAATGCTGAGACTGGATCACAGAAATCAATGCCCTGTTTTGTTTTATTTTATTTTTGCTGTAACATCACTTCTGACTATATGATTATTATTTTTCTAACAGAGAAACAAATGTATAATTACTTCTCTGGAAGACAGGGAAAAAATAATTGCTTATTTTTATCTTTCTTTTTAACAAGAAGGTGTATTTTCCTTTTCAAGGAAATCAAATTGATATTAAAAGTTGAAGATATGAAAGAGTCTGTCTTATATACTTCCTGTACGGTCCATGGTACAGCAATCTGATGCTGGTTTGTGAGAACTGGGTTTGGACCACCATTCACCCATGGAGTTCATGGGATGTCTTTTGGCCAGTTATTTTAGAAGGTGATCTATATTAGTCTCTGGTAGGGGGGAAAAACCCAACTACTGCCCCCAATTTAAACCCTACCTCAGTTTAACTACTTTATACATCTGACAAATTGAGCTACAGATCATAAAAGGTTATGCCTTTAATTTTATTTATTCATCAAGCCTCTATGCCACCCATCACACTTTATTATTTGCTATTTGGGAAGAAATGCTACCAGAGTCTTGATTTGACAAACAGTTAGCAACTTACAGTCTAAGCTACCTCCAGAGTTCAGTTGGGGAAAATATATTTTATACTATATTGTTTGGAACTAAAGTAGAACTTTTACTGAATAGAATTAAAATAAGTCAAGCCCTGAGTTTATTAAAAATCATTTTGCACTTCCACAAGCAACTCAAACATAATAATGAAGAAAAAAAATTAAAATTAATGAACCATTAAAATGGTAAAATCAAACAAACACACCAAAAGCATTCAGTCAAATGCGAGAGATGATAGAAAGGTGTTAATCTGATTCCTGGAGGATATTGATCTCCTAGCCTTGCAAAGCTGTTTAAAGAATATGTTATCACTTTTGCCAATCATTATCACTATCTGCCTCATTTTGAACACATTTTACTTTCCACAATGGTTCAAAAGTGTAAAATTAGGCAAGCATGCATTAATTACGGATGAAAATTCCCCTCATGGCTACCGTGTTCTTTGTTAAAAAGCTCCGAAGACACATTTGTTATCGATCATGACAAAACCTTGTTTTTAGAGTGCACCAACTTTATTTCAAAGTGTGTTCTTTTTTCCCCCTCCAGATGGTTAATTATGGGATAGATTTGGAAAGTTTGGGGTGTTGGGTAGAACCATTCTCTGGAACTGCACTCAGCAAGCTTTTGAGAATATGGGAGATACCTTTCTTTGGTAAGGAAGGAAAAACAGCCTGATACCTATTTCAGAGCCTGTCTATGGAGATTCTCAGTCATCCAGGTCATAATTGTCTCAAAAGTGAGGGACTTCAAGGTTTTTTCCCTTGAAGAAGAAGAAGAAAATATTTCACTTCTCATCCAAGAAGCTTCATCAATTCCGATGACAGATGGGATGGAGGGATAGGTACTGATAGGATGGTGGGGGAGGGGGAAATGGAAGGATTGTATTTCTTTCCAGTCACCTGGTCATTTAGCATTCTCTGTGAGAATTATTGAGGCCACTTGGGAGGGTCACCTGAATCAGGGTGCAATTGGTGGTGGAATCTTAGAACTGCTGCAAGGGCTGCATTGTAAACTGGAGATAGGTGGTGTCTTATTCTGTGCACGGTTGAGGTGCAAAGAAAATATATGCCCAGAAACTGAAAATGGAAACAGCTTTAATGGATCCTTTTGAGCAAACAAGATGATGCCTGAGAATAGCAAAGGTATTGGCATCAGGTAATCTTTAAAGTGTTCTTGCAAAGCAAATCCAGCTATTGAGCCTTGAAAATAATGACTGATTTAACACATCTAGCCAATAACTTTCATCAACAACAATGCCTTTAGTGAGCTTACAGACCAATTTAAAGATCAAGAGCAGCTCAGGAATGTTTTATCAATCCACCAAGCTACTCTGGTCATGATTCATTGAGAAATAGTGCCATAACTAATATCCCAGGGGGATTGGAGAAAATTGCTGAGAAATCTTATCACACCTCTACACCTGAGCAGAAATACAGGAAAGGAGGAAATTGGTAAGATTCTTCACCTGACACCATGAGAATTTAAGCTTTGTCAATCAGATAACCTATTTTACAGATAAGAACTTTAGAAGGATCTTGCTAGGTCACATTAAGGCTGAGGTTAAATTTTTCCCAAGCTATAATTCTGACAATAGTTCTGATACATTTTTTTTCCTCACCTTAACCCTCCAAGTTGTTTTTAAAAAGTCAGTTTTCACTGAAATGTACCTCACCCTTGCTTCATCATCATGTTCATCATAAGAGTAAACCTATAGAGAGAATGTGGCTTAAAGTTACTAAAAGGGTTATCCTTTCCGAACATATCCAAATCCATCAGCATATTTCACACCCATTGTTCACGTACTTATACCTTGTCTAAAAAAAAGCATTTCCTCTTCTCTAAACTGAATTCAAGGTCAATAAAGAATAGTATCCAATTTGACAACTGTCTTACTACCAACAATCATTTTTCCACCTTCAATCCTTCACCATCTCAAGTAAAGGAAAGGCGTCCTTGCGGATTTTGGTTTGTTAGTCTTTGCCGACTATAGAGGACAGTTCTCATTTCCATTTCAAGGCCACTGAGCCAGCAGCACTGTCCGAAGACATTTCTGCAGTCATGTGGCCAGCATGATGTCACAGAGCACTATTACCTTCCCACCAAAGTGGTACCTATTTATCTATTTGCATGCTTTTGAACCACTAGGTTGGCAGGAACTGGGGCAAGGATAGGAGTTTACCCCATCATGGGGCACTGGCTTTTCAGCTGACAAGCCCAGCACCTTTACCTGCTGGAAACAATTATACCCACATTTTGAAAGGCCTTGCTTGTCATATTCCACTCAGTATAATAACTCTCATCTGTGCCTTCCTTATTAACCTCCTACTTCTTTAATTAATTGCTTCCCTACCCCCTTCATTGCTAATGCTGGAGATATTGAGAAGAGGAGAAAAAATAAAAACCAGAAACCCAACAACATCGACCGGTGGAATCATCTTATCAAATTTGTGTAAATTATTAATTAAAGGTTAATTATATTTAAAAACAGAGGGAGAGAGATTATTTTCTTTGGAGGCCTGGAAGAAAACATACTGATGAAGGTTCAGCTTAATGAACAACTTCTTAAAACTTTGGAAAGTTTAAGAGAATGGATAAGAGAATTTTAAAAAATGACAACTAAATGGCTGTAATGAATATTCTATTTTACTCCTACAAAGACTGTCACCAATTCAGAAGAACTAAGGCTAATTCACATAAGCATTGTTACACTCAACTTTTCCAGGTAAAGAACCTTGATTCAAAAAGATAGAAAAGAAATTCAGCAACAAAAATATTTTTCCCCTATATCTTCAGCAATTCTCTCATGCCCTTTCTTTTCCTTTTCCCATTAAGCTTTCTGGCTTATTACATTTTCACTTCCCCATGTAGGTTTGAACAGTGGTTGACTCCATAAAAGGCTAATTTTAAAAAAATAATTGGGATGATAAGGCAGAAAAAGAGGGAGGTGAATATTAAAATTTAAAACAAATTCATTAGAGTAATTCAAAAGTGTTTGCTACAATTCATTTTAAAACAGCAATAGAGACCTTCAGGTCTAAATAGGGCTGTGCAGAGCTATAGCAGAAAGCTATTTCTATGATCATAGCAATTTTTTTTTCCTGCTACTTGGATGGTTTTTGCCATTGCCAACTCAGTAAAATTGAATTTCCCTAGGCCTGGTATTTTAGCTTTGTCTTTCAATAATGAAACAATTACTTGTGAATTCCCGAAACTCCTGACATATGTTTTAAAATCCACTGCCTTATGGGTTTTATGTCATTTTTTAATCAAGACTGTTTCGCCAGCAATGGACTGTAGAGTTAATTCTAGTGAGCGAGAGCTAAAACTGAATTGAAATCCGTCTTGAAAAATCTTTTTTTCCAAAAGAAAAGATTATGGTTTTCTGTTCCCAAGATATTTTTTGATTATATTTTGTTGGTATATTTTATTGCCGTTCTGGATCACTCCCTCACTTTGCCTTCACTTTTTGATAAAAAAAATCATATCTTTCCCTGGAAATTAATTGAAGCATGGAAAGACAGAATGGTTGCAGATTACTGAAAAGATTATCGAACAATGAAAGATTCACAAAGACAGTTTGATCATTTTGTAACGAAGCATAAGAAATCCACGTTTTACTCATGAGAACTTTGCTATTTTTTCCCTAGTAAAGTGAAGAACATGAAAACTGCAGAAGTCATTTTCCACACTTTACTGTTACAAGATGAAAATGTATGAATGTTGTTGGAACAGACCAAAATTCAATTTAGTCTTGTCATAGAGACTATGCAGAGGTATCTAGAAGCTTCACAGCCAGATATTAAGGAAAATAGCACAGGTAGCCCAATATCACTGAACATGGAGATTTCATACATTAACAATACAGGGATTTACTCATTAACAATGTTTGTTAAATCTCTTTTAAAATCACTTACAACCCACCAAGCAGTCATCACAACATTTTGGGATGAAAATAAAGGTATGTTTCTTAATTTTCATTCCTTCATCTGTTCCACCCACCTCCCAAACTGTGCTAATAAATATTTTGCTAGAATATTGGTGCTTCTAACAGCATGTTAATATAAAAAGGCAGAAGTCAGATTTAAATTTGATTTTTCATCAGAGCTAACTCTTAACAGAGCTCTCGGCTTATTTAAGTGTGGGAAATTAGGTGAACAAATAAGAGCCACATGGTTGGTGATTACTGCAGAAAGAAAAGCTCAATTGTTGATAAATTCAAATGCCAGCTTTTTTAAAAAAAACCACAGATCAGATGTTTTAGAAAATGCTCAAGACCTGCTCAATCAATTTTGTTAGAAGATGTTCATTATACTATTTGTGGTTACATGTTACTGCATGGGTGGGGGGGAGAGAATAAAAATGAGAACTGGAGGTGGTAAATATCGCGGTTGTTTACTTAGCCTACCATCCATAAATAGATTAAGATATCACAAATCTCAGAGCAATTTAACATTAAATGCATTCAGTTCAGTTTATTAGTAATCTTTACTAAATATTCAGAGAAACTTGCTTCTGAAAACATGGTTCATCTTGTCAACTATTCTTAGCACGAACAGAGGCTCACATAAGTTTATAAAATGATCAAAATTAAAATTTTGTGGGAAATTCTCCCATTATCCTGCCAAAACACACACACAAATCATCACACACACCCCCACACACACACACTGAAATATTTGGCCCTTAAACTCCAGCGATAATACTGCATCACCCCCAGCATCTCTCTGTCTTATGGAACCAGGAAAAAATACAATTATGTTCCCACATCTACCTAAAAATTGTCTTGCACTAAAAGCCATTCATCAACCTACCCATAATATGACTTCAGTTTTTAAAAGATGCTTTGCAGAGCAAAGAAGTGCAAATGTATCACCTGTAAACATTTCTTAAAAGCAGAGGCACCTGCAGGATCTGTTGCATTCATTAAAGGGATGAAAGCAGTGTGGCATCACATAACATAGTCTCTGCACCTTTTGTGCATGTTTGCAACAGCAGATTGCACACACAAAAGGGAGAAGAGTATGTTTGCCACAGCGCCAGCCTCTTTCCAACATTCTCCTGCCCATCCTGAATTCTGAAGGCAGATATTTCTGCTTAAAAGCAGCCTCAGGTTTTCTTAGGATTAATTTAATTTAATTTAATTTATTAATATTTCTATACCGCCCTTCTCCCGAAGGACTCAGGGCGGTGTACAGGGCAAGAATAAAACACAGAGATTTACAAAAAATAAAAGATAATTAAATACATGCCCGATTAAAATACAGTTAATACATGGTAAAAACCCCAATAAAAATAATAAAAAGACCCCACCAATCCCCCCTCAGGCCAAGCCGGCTTGCTCGAACAAGTATGTTTTCAGATCGCGGCGAAAGGAGCGAAGATCGGGCGCCGTCCGGAGCTCAACCGGTAACTGGTTCCATAGCTCCGGGGTGCCCACAGAGAAGGATCTCCCCCTGGGGGCCACCAGTCGACATTCTCTGACCGGCGGCACCCTGAGGAGGCCCTCTCTGTGGGAACGCACGGGGCGGAGGGAAGTAGATTACCCATTCCAAAGACAGTTGAAGTCAGAGATTCGGTTAAACTGGCTTGAATCTCTGTTCTTTTTTCCCCAAAAAAAGTATAATTTGTTTTATTGGGCTAATTAACAGATAAATGTGCATACATGAAATAATATAGCTTCAAATGTCATGACAACATCCTCTTTAAAAATGAAGAGAAGTAAGAAGAAAGAAGGTTGACAAATTACATTATCCAAAACCAGATTAAAATCTGCTATGGCTCCTTCATAAAAGAAGAATGAAATTTCTGAATGGAGTATTTACCTGGTCACAATAAATTATGTTTTTCAGGAGAAGCAAAAACTAATGTGTAACCTAGAAGTAAGGTCCTAAGTAGATCCTTTCTGAGCCCAATCTCACTACTCGCCTTACCATGCCATTCTTTCTTTTCATGTGAATTAAGATTCATGGTGTCCAAACAACAACACAAAGCCATGTGTTGACTAAGTTTGCATCTTATATCAACAAGGGGCTACGGTCTACTAAATAGAATGATCAAAACTTACCTTATGGTGCTATTTGTTGTGTTTCACTGAAGGAAACTTGATCTATTCCAAATGAGCGACCTGGATGGGAAGAAAGAGACTTAGATAAAATTCTACTCTTCTGTTTCAAGAGATAACATTGAAGAGTTGGAATGAGGGCCAACCCAAGTCTAAACCACAAGGGTGAAGTGATGCCCACCAAATTCATGTATAGAAACAATCTGAGCTGGTAATGAAAATATTGCCTCAATAGTACCACTAGAATAAAATCCTTCCCCAACATGAGATATTAGTCTTGTTTAGAGGGATGGCAGATCATGCAATATATTCAACTTCAGAGAAAGGAAGTTCTCCTCCAACTTAGAATAGCTAAGAGATTACCACCATTCCCCTCTCAGCATCTGCCCCCTGGGGTGGTTGTCTCAATTTAAATAATTGAAGAGTTCTGACAACATGCTATAAACAGGTCATTTCAGAAAGATATTTACAGATGACTCTGTAAGTCTAAAGAGTATGAATTCCTGTCATTTGTCTGTTAATATACATATTTTTCTCTCCAATTTAGTCTAACATGTTTACAAGGCAGCTGCCCTAATATAATATGTTTTGGAATGCAACATTCTGCTCAGTGCAAGAGTGTTACAAATGCAATGTTTATTACAGAATTTCATCCTATCCAATTTCTCCTGAAATGCTCCCATTGAGCTCAATGCAAGAGTCTTACAAATGCAATGTTTATTACAGAATTTATTACAGAATTTCATCCTATCCAATTTCTCCTGAAATGCTCCCATTGATGAGGGTAGTATGTTCAGTCAGATTCCCAGGTACAGCAATAATTCATATTTGAAACAAATTGCATATTTCATTTGTTTGCAGGTGGAAATTCAACATCCTGGTTTACAAAGAATTTAATTCACACGTCGCTATTTCACACTTCATTAGCGTTTAGTTTTCTCTAACAGTTATGACAAATCACTTTCTGTTGTGAGCAAAAAAAAAAGAGTGCAATATTATTTTTGGTACACCTTGCAGGGAAAAATAGAAAAAAAGTGGGGGGGGAGATCAGGTTCTTGAGAAAGATTTTATTTGGCTTGCTCATTCTACAAAGTCAACACTGAGATGCATTAAAGTAACTTAAAATTGTCTTTTGGAGTGAGGGAGGAGGAAGGAAGGAAGGAAGGAAGGAAGGAAGGAAGGAAGGAAGGAAGGAAGGAAGGAAGGAAGGAAGGAAGGAAGGAAGGAAGGAAAAATAGGAGCTTGGGCTCACTGAAAAATCAAGTGGAAATACAAGACTCTTAGTCATTGCATTGGGAAAATCATTATGATTCTTTTAAAAAATATTTCTGAACAGAAGAAAATGTGGCATCTACAGTATCTGCAAAGTTTCTTCCAGGAAGATAACTTATCATTGCTACCCTAATTCTTTGCATACTCATACGTCTGTGAAGCTCACCTCCACCATCACCATTTGATCTCCCTGCCTTTCCATCACTGCTTCCTCTGAATTTCAACCATGAATTTTTAAATCTGCTTAGTGAAAATTTCTAGTCCATGACCTTGAATATGGAACAACTCCTGAGAAAGAACGAACCTCTACATTTTCCCCAAGGTCATGGATTCCGTCAGTAGGGAAATGAGGCAGAACATTTTTGCTGTTATGAATTCAGATGCTAAAATCCATAAATGAATTACAATAGGCAATTTGTGATGCTTTAAGTCTTGCTATGTGCTCAACAGGTGGGCTTTCCAGATAGATCATAGTGGGGCGGAAAACATTTGATACATGCATGTGTGGGGGCCTGTTTCTGTTTGCCCTTTTAAGCACATTCCCTTTATTCTGCTGAGCTGACACCTTCTCGTGCAGCTGAACAACTTAATAAGCTGCAAACATTTGATAAGACAGTTTAATTGCCAGCTTTTATATAGTTTCTTAATATAGATGCAATCTTCAGAAAGGATTAAGTTTGGATGCAAATCCCCGCAAACATAATTCAGTATCTCTCGATTCATGAAGTCTGCCTGGAAAGCAACGATGTTGCGGCTTCGGCTTTGAGAAGACTCAGATATTGAGGTGCAAGAGTCCCAGTACCACTGCATGGAATTAAAAGGTGTTTCTCTAAACTCACAAACTGTGGTTTGCAGAGGTTCGTTGGTGGGACCTGGGAGTGAGTCCTAGGTTTAAGATGTCTCTATTTCCCTGGAAGATGACTCAAAATAAATCTTGATGCACAGTGTGTAATCCATTTGTAGTTTGAGGGGGAGGGAGGGAAAACTTTTTTTGATAACTGCACTTGAATTGAAATTATTCTCTTGGCATCTCACCACTGAGAACTGTAAGTGTGAAATGCTCACTTTCTATCTAGAGATCCTGCAAGGAGAATATAGGAAAACCGCATATGAAACTAGACACAACAACTGTATTGAAGAATATTTCTACAGTTCTATAGGGACATTCAGCACCAGTTGATTACCCCTCTTTTATTTCTGGGTCACTCTGATAATTTATATTTGTCTTACCTGTTCAACAATCAAGACAAATTTATTTCCCCTTAAAGTAGCTAAACTTTTGCTATATGTTAGGTGTAAGCTTCACCTACAAATGGTTGCCAATAGTTCTTCTTCTTAGAAGATAGTTTTGTATTACTTGCCTTATTGGATGTACCTTTATAGCTCAATGACCTAAATAAATTTTCTGTCTGTCTACCTATGTACAGATACTATGTACAAACACATTCACTACATTAGTGCTTAATGGAATGACATGGTTCATGCAACAAGCTAATAGTTGGGTTATCACAACACCATAACGACTTAATCCCAACTGAGCCTAGTTTCGCACATTGTCTGACCCCAGATTAAATA
Source organism: Vipera ursinii (assembly GCF_947247035.1). Taxonomy (NCBI): domain Eukaryota; kingdom Metazoa; phylum Chordata; class Lepidosauria; order Squamata; family Viperidae; genus Vipera; species Vipera ursinii. Next base: position 12,732,720 of record NC_139520.1, read on the forward strand.
GCAACTGCCCTAGAACTTACACTTATATTTATTTTATTTATTTATTTATTTTAATTCCATTTATATCCCGCCCTTCTCCGAAGACTCAGGGCGGCTTAAAAGCTTTACATAAAGCTTTACAGCACTCTCTAAGCAGTTTACAGATTCAGCATCTTGCCCCCAACAATCCGATTCTTCATTTTACCAACTTCGGAAGGATAGAAGGCTGGGTCAACTTTGAGCCTGTCAGGATTGAACTCCTGGCAGTGAGAAGTGAGTTAACCTGTAATACTGCATTCTAACCACTGCGCCACCCCTGCTCATCTACCTCTATCCTAACTCATCTCATAGGTCAATTACATCTATCCCAGGGGTGTCAAACTGCCAGGCCCACAGGCCAGATGCATCATGCCGAAACCACACCCACCCCATTGCCGGTGATGGAAAAAAAGTTGCGCTACATCGCAACACATCACATCACATTGTGAGTTTGACACCCCTGATCTATCCTATCAAAGAAATGAGAGGATAGCCTTTATTTAGAATCGTGGCTCAGTACAATGTTGGTGTAAGCTCTACTCCGTGAGCTGCATTGGCTTCCGGTTGTCCTCCGGGTAAGATTCAAGGTGCTGGTTACGACCTATAAAGCCCTAAATGGCATGGGTCCGGGTTACTTACGGGAGCACCTGCTGCCGGCATCAACTTCCCTTCGTCCAGTGCGCTCCCACAGAGAGGGCCTCCTTAAGGTGCCGTCAGTCAAAGAGTGTCGACTGGTGGCCCCCAGGGGGAGGGCGTTCTCTGTGGGCGCGCCAGACCTTTGGAACCGTTTACCAGTGGAGCTCCGGACGGCTCCCGACCTTCGCTCCTTCCGACGTGACCTAAAAACATATTTATTTGAACAAGCCGGCCTGGTCTGATGGGTTTAGGGGTATTTTAACGTTTTGTATTAATCTATTGAATTGGGCTGTTGTATTTAATATTTCTTTTATTTTTTATATATTGTATTTTATTGTATTGCCCTGTACACCGCCCTGAGTCCTTCGGGAGAAGGGCGGTATAAAAATTAAATTATTATTATTATTATTATTATTATTATTATTATTATTATTATTATTATTATTATTATTATTATTATTATTATTATTATTATTATTATTACTATTATTATCCATGTTTGAAGGCCTTGTTGAAGCCAGTTTAGTTGTCTTTCAGTTTCATTGTTAGTAATTTGTTAGTGCCCATGTTTTTGCTTTATAATTTTGGACTGAACATCAGACGCTTTTCACTGGTTATAGCTGTATTGAATTGCTTCATGGATTGTTTCAGTTTTTAGGAAAAATGATGCTTTATTTGTGGGTAATCACACTGTAACCCCTAATCTAGTTTAGACCATCAGAAATTCCTTGAAATTACATTCCTGATTTTTTGATGATGTGCTCTCTTGAAAATTAGCAGTACTGTTTCTTGATATTTGCTATGGTGCTATGGTGCTACTATGCTTTAAAAGAGACAAAACTGCTTGTTTTAAAATAAAAAAAGTTAAGAAAAAAACATAAAGTTAAGAACAGCTCTATCCCATCTATGAGTGTGTCATAATTTTATCCATTTTATGTTATCCCTATATCCTCTCCAATTTTCACTTTCCCACAAAAATAGTTCCATGTCCCTCATCCACAGAAGAATGCTTACCAAATTGCAATTGCTAAAGATAGTCACCTTAATGAAACAAAAGACTTTTGGGAAGGGAAGGTCACATAAAAAGAGGTAGAAAGGGTGGTAAAGAGAAGCACAGCTGTAATAGCCTGGAAATACCTGGTGTTTTAAAGCGAAGCCAGTTTATGAAAGATACATGATCGTTCTCATGCACTAGATTCACAAAAGGTCAAGAAGAAACATGAACCTTGGTGTGTTCTTTGCCAATTTCCAACTGAAGAATAGAACAGAGACAGAAGTGTGGCTAGAAGGCAGGATTTAAGATGACTGACTAGATTGCTGAATATTGATTGGCAGGTGTCACTGGAATTTGGTGTGTGCTGGTATATTTGAGCCAGGAGCATATCAGTTCTTTTAAAAAGAACAGAGGATAGAAGCCTGGGAAGAGATAAATTGGGGCAACTGGGAGGATAACTTAACTAGTGTGGGACCCACAGAAAGAAGCAGTCAGTTGAGAGAGATATACAAGTAAAGGAAAAAGAAGTCTGAGATAAATGACGAAGTTCATTCATCCATCTACTATCTCCGAGAAAAAGAGTAATACGTTTCCTAAAATATGAGCCACTACTCTAAGAAAAGTCCATGTAAAAAGACTGGAAGTGAAAGGACGTTGGAAGGAAAGGGAGAGGGGAATCTATACCTCTAAAAAGAGCAAAGGAAGATTAAAAAAGCAGAGAGCTAGATATATAAGTAGGGACGCGGTGGCTCAGTGGGTTAGGACGCTGAGCTTGTCGATCAGAAGGTCGGCAGTTTGGCGGGTCGAATCCCGAGTGCCGCGTAGCAGAGTGAGTGCCTGTTACTCGTCCCAGCTTCTGCCAACCTAGCAGTTCGAAAGCACGTAAAAATGCAAGTAGAAAAATAGGCACCACTACGGTGGGAAGGTAACAGCGTTCCGTGCGCCTTTGGTGTCTAGTCCTGCCGGCCACATGACCACAGAGACGTCCTCGGACAAGCGCTGGCTCTTCGGCTTTGAAACAGAGATGAGCACTGGCCCCTAGAGTTGGAAACAACTAGCACGCATATGCAGGGGAACCTTTACCTTTTTAGATATATAAGTATGTGAGCTGAAGAGAGTCCAAAAAAACTAAGAGAAATTATTGAAAACATCCACTAGTAAGTTAATATGCTTATGAGAATCTCTGAAAGTAGATTAAGTAAGAGTAGGATTGTTACTTTATCTGAGTGCCACAGTAGTTAACTGCTTACCTGTGTATCTGTGAAGAAATAAAAACTCTTCAAGGGTGAAATCTGTACCTACTGAGACATCCAGCCTGGGTTTAAATGATCATAAACGAACCTTTGACCACCCTGACAGTTATTTCTATCTAGGATGTCTTCTGGCCAAACACTGGGAGGGTTGATATCTTCCTCTGATACAACAGCAAGTTTTTAAGTTTCCAGGGGTGGGAATAGAATGATCAACTTTGATTTGGAAAAAAAATAGATTATGTGAAATAGAAACCTGAAATCATTCATGGATAATGGCTTTAGAGGGCCTTCTGAACAGCATTCAAAATATGGGTACCTTTGCCATTTTTGAAAAGGACATGCTTTGCATACATCATTCATAGTAAAACTGATTTCAAATTATGGAAAGAATTTGAGTTTGCCAGTGCGTTTTCCCATATGTTCTATCTGTCAATAAGTGACAGATGTCAGAAACATGTTGAAACTTCACAGATACTCTCTTTGCTGGAAGGAGTGAGACAAAACAGGAGAACAGGAGGCACTGATTCCCAGCATGTGTGGATGCACTGCTGACATTTTGCAACAGTATGGCTAACTTTAGTGATTGAAACTATGCCAGAAAGTTTCCAAAGAAACAATGTGATATTTCAATAACAAAGCAAGTACTTATCGTTCTATGTTCTAACAATTTTTATGACAAGTGGTTCTCAATCATCCTTCACCGAATTTTAAAGGTTGATTTCCTTTCCAACAAAGTTGGGGTGGATTTCAAGACCATGTTTTAGGATTCCTTCTTAAACTTTTAGGATTCCTTCAAAATGGGTATATATCTAGCCCTTTAACGTCAAGCAAATAAACCACACAATTGAATTCTATCCAACAATCATTTCTAATCTTATTTTAAAGAACTGAACCTCAATTACTGGAAAATGTTTGAGATACTTTCCCCTTATCTCCTCCCAATCCCTAGAAGTCCTCTACAAAAAAAAATAGAAATCATCTCTCTCTCTCTCTCTCTCTCTTTCTTTCTTTCTTTTCTTTCTGGATCATGGCCCAAAATTACATTAAGAAACATATTTGATGATACATAACAGAGTTGTCAGCACTGTTTTACCATCTGCATGTCTGTCTGTCTAGATTAAATATTTTAAAGAAAATCAAATATTTCCATTCATCCCAGCAGAATGACTGACTCAGATCGGACTCACTCACCTATGATAGAAAGACAACACAATAATGCAGGCAGATGTGTTGATTTATATACAAGTGAGGTTTCAGCTACAGATTATAGAGACACAGATGTAATAATATATAACACTTTTTGATCAGCCACAAAGCTCATTGGTTGACTGTGAGCTAGTCATTGTCTGAGCCAAAAATTTGAACAAAATGAGAATACACATTGAAATGTAGCCAAAGAAGTCCTATCATGAAAATTAAAAGAAGCCAAATAATTTTAGTATTTAAGATAGAAGAATGAGATGGAGGTTGTATATTCTAGGTCGTACCATATCACTCTTCTGTGAATGACACAAATATTTATATTTTGATATAAGGCAGAATTGTCTCTCATGAGCTTAATTACAGAATAGATTGTTTTAGTTTACATTAGAAATGAATTCTTAATGATAACAAAAGTTAAAAGAACATAACCTGACTGTTCTCCTTTATTAGAGATATTTAAGCAGGACAGGAATGAATGGGATGAATTGTTATTGTGCAAAAGAAAGACTGATGTAAACCCAGCAATGACTAGAATTTTCATTTGTTCTATTACTTATTTATTTAGGGACGCGGTGGCTCAGTGGGTTAGGACGCTGAGCTTGTCGATCGGAAGGTCGGCAGTTTGGCGGGTCGAATCCCAAGCGCTGCGTAACAGAGTGAGCGCCTGTTACTCGTCCCAGCTTCTGCCAACCTAGCAGTTCGAAAGCACGTAAAAATGCAAGTAGAAATATAGGGACCACTACGGTAGGAAGGTAACAGCGTTCCGTGCGCCTTTGGCGTCTAGTCATGCCGGCCACATGACCACGGAGACGTCCTCGGACAAGCGCTGGCTCTTCGGCTTTGAAACGGAGATGAGCACCGGCCCCTAGAGTCGGAAATGACTAGCACGCATGTGCGGGGGAAACTTTACCTTTACCTTTACCTTTATTACTTATTTACATATGGAAATAAAGTGCATCTCTAAACCAGACAGAAATACAAGTAGACCAGCATTAATCATAATCTAAGACTAACATTTTCCCTACAGGATTTAGATTTTTCAAAGGTTCTCCTCCTATCTCCGGGGACGTTCGCAGTCGGTGTTGGCAGGAGGACAGAGGTCGACCGCGAGGTCTCTCATTTGTGGAGTTCCTCAGGGGTCGGTCCTCTCGCCTCTCCTGTTCAACATCTACATGAAACCGCTGGGTGAGATCATTCGTGGCTTTGGAGTTGGGTATCATCAGTACGCTGATGATACCCAACTTTTCCTTTCGACCCCAAACCACCCCAGTGATGCCCTCAACGTGATGTCCCGGTGCCTGGAGGCGGTTCGGGTCTGGATGGGGAGGAACAGACTCCAGCTCAACCCCGACAAGACTGAGTGGCTTTGCATACCTTCATCCCGGGTTTATTCGGATGTTCCACCTTTGGCTATGGGGGGTGAACTATTACCCCCTGTAGATAGGGCTCGCAACTTGGGTGTCCTCCTAGATTCACGGCTCACCCTGGAAGACCATATAGGAGCTGTGACTAGGGGGGCCTTCGCCCAGGTTCGCCTGGTGCGCCAGTTGCGGCCCTATCTTAGCCGGGATGATTTGTGCACGGTCACTCATGCGCTCGTGTCCTCTCGTCTAGACTACTGCAACGCTCTCTACATGGGGCTGCCCTTGAGGACCACCCGGAAGCTCCAACTGGTACAGAATGCAGCCGCGAGAGTTGTGTTGGGAGTCTCCCGATACTCCCACGTTACACCGCTGCTCCGTGAGCTGCATTGGTTGCCAGTTGTCTTCCGGGTGAGATTCAAGGTACTGGTAACAGTGTTTAAAGCCCTTCATGGCATGGGGCCGGAGTACCTTAGGGAACATCTGCTGCCGGCATCAAGCTCCCTGCGCCCTGTGCGTTCCCACAGAGAGGGCCTCCTCAGGGTGCCACCGATCAGAGAATGTCGATTGGTGGTCCCCAGGGGGAGATCCTTCTCTGTGGGCGCTCCGGAGCTGTGGAATCAGCTACCGGTAGAGCTCCGGATGGCGCCCGATCTTCGCTCCTTTCGTCGCGATCTCAAGACGTTTCTGTTTGTTCAAGCCGGCCTAGCCTGATGGGGATTGGTGGGGTTTTTATTCTTGTGTTTTAATTTTAACTTGGTGCTTTAGAATTTGATTCCAACTGTTTTAATATGGGCAATTATTTAATCTTGTTTTAACATTTGTATTTAGTATTTTATTCTGCCCTGTGAACCGCCCTGAGTCCTCAGGGAGAAGGGCGGTATATAAATATTATTAAATTAAATTAAAATTAAATTAAACTTTCAACAGAATAAATCTGATCCATTCAAAAAGATAATCTCAAAATGCGGAAGACATAAAGCAGCCAAGAAAAATCAATTATTTACCAAAAGTTTCATCTTGAAATATTAAACATCACCAAAATTATATATTCCCAAGCAATTATTTGAAAGAGCTCTATTTAAATATTTAAAGTATATTAAACAAAAAGAAGTAACATTGTGGACTAGAGGGGAAAAATAAAAGCATTATAGAGACAAAAATATACAGCAATCAAAGGAAAAAAGTGATTTTTGAAGTTTGCAATCCTTTGGGAGTGAACTTTTCTAAATGCAGCGGGACTTATTTTCAATCACTATTTTTAAGATCAAGATGCAAGTCAGATATGTTGTCACTTACTTCTTGTTTCAGATTATTGCTAAAGGGGAGGAGGGATCATTTCCATACTGCTTTATATAAGAGCTTCTGTTCAATCCCTATTTCATTGAATGTCATGTTTTCGTATATATGAGAGAAAAAACAGTGTTCAGAGAGAAGCCTCAAACCTAAATAGCACACGCCAAGTGCACAGTTGGAACAGTTTATTCAAATGCTGCTGAATAACTTTTTCTTTATCACACAGGAACTTAGCATGGCCTTGGGATGAAATACTAATCAATTGCCCTCAGAAAACCTGCCATTAATCAGCTCCATTTTAGCGGTACCTTTTGGCTGACATTTAAATTATAAATTATACTGGGATAATCTTAACTCTTACAAATTACCTCTTTAGAAAAGTCAGAGTAAACAGAATAAGCACAGTGGAGCTCTTATTACCCTCCTGTTTAGAAGCTGTACAGTACTTTGGGGCATGGAGTATCTTTTTAGATTATTTAAATCTATGCACACAAAAGTCCTGGAACTAAACATCCTGGAAAAAAAGTTGATGCCCTTTTTATCTTCCTTCATTTCAGATTGTGATGCACGTAAATTTTCCCAAACATCAGGAGCTCATGGTGGACAAGGGGAATTGGCTACCAAACCCAGCAAGGGGAAAATGTGTGAGAAACAGAGAGAAAGAGAGAGAGAGAAACAGAGAGACAAAGAGAGAGACAGAGATGCAGTCATTGATTTCCAGACAAAAGAGCCTTGGTGGAGCAGTGGGCTAATGCCTCCTTAAGTAACACCAGCTGCCTGTAATTAGTGCAGGTTCGCGTCCCACCAGGCTCAAGGTTGACTCAGCCTTCCATCCTTCCCAGGTAGGTAAAATGAGGACCCAGATTGTTGGGGGCAATTAAGCTGACTTTGTAATAATGCCGCTTGGGGTGTGTGTGAAAGCCCTAATAATAAGCAGGCATATACATAGAATGAAGGCTACTGCTAAGCGCATTGATTTGTGCTTCTTAGATTGTAAGCCGCCCTGAGTCTTCAGAGAAGGGTGGGATATAAATGGGATTTAAAAAAAAAGAGAGTGACTGACCTGTGAAAAAGACTAAGGTAGGTGTGAAGTCAAGATCCAAGTCAAGCTAAAGGACAAAAAGAAACAATTGCATTGCTGGGATCTGTTTTTCAAAAGGAGCTAATTCAGGCAACAGGATAATTTCATTGGGGAAAGTGCAACACAGTCCCATTATTGGATGGCTTCCAAAGAAAGTCCCATCCTTTTTCCAAATGTTGCTCTTGAAGGGCTGTCAGAGTCACTGAGCCAGCACATTTGGAGCACCATGCACATGAATGGAGAGAAATTGACCTCTTCCTAGGATGGGAAAGAACAGTTCTAACACTTTCTGTTTTTCATCTGGGAATAAATGTCATATCTTAGAAGCCTGTGACCATTTTAAAGCATTTTCCTAATGAAGACCACTGGGGAGGATGTGCTCGTCAAGTAAGCCTACAGATCAACAAAAGCAATAACAGATGTAGGTCATCCATTTATCTTAAAAGAGAATCAATAATGCTATTTGCTCTATTGGTCTCAACGTTTTTCTCAGTCATGCTTGTCTTTTCTACTCTTTCCAAATCAGTCAATGCAAGTCGTCATAATTGGGAATGGTGATAATGGAAGGCATGGAAGAACCTAAGGAACCTGTCAATTATGGAAATTCCAAGCCAAGATTCCCTTATGGATACGAAGAAGAGGCAGTTAGACTCATGAAGCCATCAGCATGAAAGACTGAGATCTTAAGGACCATCCCTAAACCCACTGGAGAGAATCTCCCTTACAAAAAAAAACCAGGAATCTTGGTTATCAAGACAGTTTGTGAAGTGCACCCAAAGGGAAGCATCAGGCAGGGGAAATGAGTACTAGAATTGATGGCAGAGGTATGGCTGGAGAAACCCACCCAATTGGCCACACCCCGCCCAATGGGCCACACCCACCTTGCACCCCACGATACGTAAGTGGGTTTTGGTTCGCAGTTTGGGCACTCGGTCTCTAAAAGGTTCGCCATTACTGATCTAGATCATCTGTTCCTATTCCGATTGTCCTTAAAATACATCCTTTTTTTAAAAAATAAACTATTATCCTTGTCATCATGTGCAAGGTTTTTTTAAGGACAGAAAAAGTGTCGCAATAAAGTCCTGGCAAATAATCAGACCTGGCACACTAAATTTAAGTTCACACTGAAAGCATTATGTTCATTATTTTTTAGCCATTCCTAACCATGTCCAGGGAGAAATGCAGTCGGCCAAGAAAATTCTTTATCCTTCCATCTAAAAGTGATCAGTCTAACAGACCAGACTTATGCAGAATTGGAACAACTCCAAATCGTTGCCAGTCAATTAAATTCAAAATTGCACCTGGCAATTTTGAATATGTGTACACAAAATATGTTTTTTTTTTTTCTTGAAGTTTATATTGTTTATCCTGTAAGGAAGAGTTTACCTATCCTTAAACAAAGCCTTTTTGTTTAGGACGCTTTGAAGATTTTTGCTATTATTGTTTCTATTTGATAATGAGCCAAATTATTTTAGTAGGAAGGTTGTATAGGTAGTCTTATTCTGTGTACAAATATGTGTCTGTTTTCCTTCAAATAAGACTTTCATTTAAACACATGGCTCTGCATACAGATACTTTCACACAAGCATGGAACTATCTAGCTAATGCCTACTCACTAATTTAAATCTCTAGTATCATTATTTCAACCAGGGCACTGATTACCCTGTGTTTATTATCATCAACCACAATTTTATTCTGCTTAGGGTTATGTGATTTTTGGCTTCAGAGATTCATTTTGATGGGATTTCTGAACTGATCTGATTTGCCAAGTCAGATCAAGAATTATGAATCATCTATGGCAGGCGTCCTCAACCATGGCAACTTGAAGACTTATGGACTTCAGCTCCCAGAATTCCTCAGCCAGTTTGGCAATTCTGGGAGTTGAAGTCCACAAGTCTTAAAGTTGCCAAGGTTGAGGACCCCTGATCTCTGGTGAATCATTTTTTCTCTAGCCTAGTTGGTAAGCAAGGCAGCCATTAACTGAATCATGCCCAATTTTATGAGCTCTTTTGATATCAGTCAATCACTGTAGTTGTTGAGTGAACCATATCTAAGGAGATTCTCAGGCATCCAGGTCATGGTTGCCCCAAACCATGGTTGACCAGCTGTCTGCAAGGAATATAAATCCTTCCACTCCCCACCATCCAGTCAGAGCTGAATGCTTCTTGGATGAGAAGCAAAATGTCTTCAAGGAAAAACAAGGAAGTCCAGTTGCCTCCTGAAAAAGCACCTTTGGGAGGTTGAGTGAATCATGTGATTATTAAGCGAATCTGTCTTTGCGTGTTGGAAGCTGGCTGGGACGGTTACAAATGATCAGGTGAGCCTGGCATGCTGCAACCCTTGTAAATACATGTTGATTGGCAAGCACCTGAGTTTTGATCACATGACCATGGGATGCTGCAACAGTCATACGTGCAAGGATCAGTCATAAATTACATTTTTCAGTGCCATTGTAACTTTGAACAGTCACTAAACAAATGCTTGTAAATCGAGAATTACCTCTACCTCTCGGTATTTAAGCATCCAGTACTTGATCCTGGGGCCTAGACTGACTAAAAAAAAAATTTCTTTGTATCCAAATGACAAATCATTCCAGTTCTTTGTTGTGCTGATGCAAAGAGGAGTAGAGAGTAGTAATGGAAACAGAGAAAGCTGATCCCACATAAAAAGTCCAGTAATGGTTTGAGGCTGTTTACTTAAATCAAAATATGAGGGTATTTTCACTGCCATCCCAAACCTTGCAATAGCTAGCAATAACTACAAAAAGATGTAACAGGGATTTCTGTTTCAGACACAAGGAGATCTCTGATATTTTTTTCCAATTATCTTTCTTTTCTTGCAAATACATTGAAGGTGGTGGTGAGAATCTCTTACTAAAACTTATGGAATCTTGCTAATGAAAAAAACATGATGACAAAATACTAAATTTACTTTGGAGAATAAAGGATGTCTGGAAATTTCATAGGATACTGCTGTTAAATAACAAGTATGAGACATAATTCTTCTAAATACTATGAAAAACACTGCTGTTCTCTGGACAATCCCTAGACAACAACAATCAATCAGGCTTAGAAGGTTATTTTCCAAAGCCAGGGGACTACAGAAAATGAAAAGGATTATCTAAAAAGAAAAATTGGTCTTTCACAACAACATATCGTAAGTAAACATATATTGCACACTGCAAGTTCCATGAAAGCCTTGCTGTCTATGGCAGTTTCCATGTCTGTTTATCAAAGCATTTGAAACTTATTATTTTGTATAAAAGAAAACATGATTTATCAAATTATGGGATACAGATCAAGAATCAGGGAGAACTACATGTTTGTTCACTGATCCTTTCCTATCAATCTCTTCTCTTACTTCCTTGTCATTACTGTCTCTCCCTCTCTGAAGCCTCTGCAGTGCGAAAAATCATATTAGAATATAGTTGAATAAAAACATTTGAATAACTAAAATAAATGCTATTATATTGATCTATATCCAACTATTTTGAGGGAGGATGTCCACTTGTAATGCTATGTGAAAATGACCTTGGGAGACAAGAAGAGGAGCTGAAGATTAGAGAATGATCAGATGAAAGGAATATGAGCCCGCAGAAAGAATGGGTGGTAGTAGTCATCTAAGAAGGGACCCTTCCTGGTTTTGGAATGGGACAATTCGCTGCAGCCAACTTACCATGGCCATCTCACCATGACCAACTCATGGAGGTCATCTTGCCATGACAATCTCAGCAGAGCCAATTCACTCCAGCCATCTCACCACGGGACAACTCGCTGTGGCCAACTTACAACAGGACAACTCACCGTAGGATAACTCAACACAATAAATGTTATCCGCCACTGTTTCTTTTACATTATTTCCATTGACAAAAATAACATTTATCATGATGAATTATCCCATGCACATTGTCCTGTGATGAACTGTCCCATGGCAAGATGGCCACAGTGAGTTGGCCATGAGGAGTTGTCCTAGACACACACACAAGTTTTCTTTGACTATAAAGGCAAGGAGGGAGAGATATATTTTCAAACTTATAAGATCTTAACTGAGAGGTGAACTTCTGTGGGAACAGGCAGATTTTAAAACTAAAATAAACATTGCCCATTTTAAAGGTATTGAAGTTTGGACAGTCCTGGATCACATCAGAAGAGGTTTGGACAAAATCAAGTCTGTGACTTTCATTGCAGACTTGTTTGCCTCCAACTGATTGGATTAGTAGGAAAATCTGGCTTGAAGGCGTCCTAAACATCCTTTCATGATCATGAAAGTTTAAACTGTAGATGGGAGAAGAGAAAGACCTATAGAGAAGCAACATCCAACAGCATATTCCACCTATAATCAAATGTAAACTACAAAGAGTTCAGCATTGTTGTGATAGGGGTTGGAGGCTGTGGGAATGTATTCTCAGTGAATATTATACTTTGTTGGTCCTCCCAAAGACACCCTTTTAGCACCACTTAGTGTAACAGTATTGCTGATTCTGTAATGTAACATGATGTCAGGTTCCCTGACATGTTTTAAATTAAAACCAAGCAGGAATCATTCTGCACACCCAGCCCCTACAGTGTTAATGAGCCACATCTTGTTCTTGAAATCTAATTTTCTCAAGAACAAAACAGTGACATTCATTCAGAAAGGTTTGTATGAACCAATTGCCACCTGTGCAGCTGCTAAATGGGACAGGTGTTGACCTTTAAATCTGTATCAGAAGTAATTTGCTTACAATCCCACAAGAGTTACAGATATCTTAAGATACCTTTGTACTTATGGGGAAAACATAAATGGATCAGATCCAGTTCAAAAGTAAATGAACTATTTCAATTTATGTTGGGGTTTTCTTTGGAGGATGAATCACCAATAGATGAGGTAGTTCTCCCATCTCACACCACTGAATACCTAAAAAAAACCTTAGAGTTTTTTCTACGACTTCATATACATCTCGACTGGGCAATTGCAACTTAAAACATACAAGACATTTACACAATTCTTTGTAAAATTATTTTCACTATGCATGATGTAGGCAAAATGTGCACAATATTTCCTCCTCCTTAATGCTAGAACTTAAGTAAGATTGATTGTCAATAGTTTCAGGATAGATAAAGTGACAACAACATTGCCATTTGCTTATGATGTGATATGACATGTTGAATACGCAAGTTCATGATGGCGGTCTGTCTTAGTTTTCAGTTCAGCTTCAGAGGAAACAAGGACAAGGAAAAGCAGTGGAAAGAGAGAGAGTAAAAGAGGAAGGAAGGAAGGAAGGAAGGAAGGAAGGAAGGAAGGAAGGAAGGAAGGAAGGAAGGAAGGTGTCAATGCTGCTAACATCAGATGTTTTTGCTTTGACAACATATGGAGATGCAACCTTTTTCCTTCTTATGTTTTCCTCTTAGAATTAGAGTTAGAATTAGATGTTAGGGAGAGGCGAGAAGAGGAATGTGCATGGAAGTTTTGTTGACATAACAATACTGTAACCAGGTGTGAACCAAGGTTATTGAAATAAGAGATGATAAGAATTGGCAGGTTGGAGAACTGGAGGGAAAGCCTGCATTTCAAACAAATTGGAGAATGTGATTTATGACTGTTAATTAGAGGGGGGAATTGTGCTTTGATACTATGTGCTCAGGGGAGGGGAATTCAGATTTTGGCTTTGCCTATGTACCTGCTGATGCTATGCTACTCGAATAAAGATTCTTTAAGGTAAACAATGCCTCGAAGTTCTTTGAAGAGTTTCATCTGTCGGAACCATGACAGAAGGAAGGAAGGAAGGAAGGAAGGAAGGAAGGAAGGAAGGAAGGAAGGAAGGAAGGAAGGAAGGAAGGAAGGAAGGAAGTTAATGATCAAGTTGCAGATCCCAACTGTGGTCACTAAACAATGACTGCCTGCATAACAACAGTAGCAAGAACAAAAATGTGGAAGATTGATGCTGTTGTTCTTCATTTGGCAACTAATATTTATTCAGTCATAATCTTTCAACCCCATTTTAGCTTTTCCCATACTACTTTGGGAAAATCGAAGGCCAGGGGGAGAAGAAAACAAGAATATAATTACAGGTGTTTCGCAGCATTGAATGAAGTAAATAACAATAGCCCACACAATCCTCCACACCCAAAGACACACGCACAAAGGGATATGTAAAGGGTAATATTTACTTTTCAATTATCAGCCAGGCAGAAGCCGCATAACTCAAGTATACACCTCTGGGAGTCTTTCAATATTGTCTCTCCAAACATCGCCGTACTCAAGGCAGTGGCCTCTTTTTCCACCACAACACTCGGCAAAGAGAAACTGTAATTAAAATATTTATTAAGCCAAACAGAACCATGGATCCCTAGTGGACCATTAGTTTGTGGGGCAAGGTAAAAAGGGTGCAGCTTCCCTGTAAGTCTTCAAGCAGAAAGTTGATGAGGGCAACGTGTGCTCTGGTGACTGAAGCAATGAAGTATGCACAACACAATAACCTCACCCCCCCAGCTGGTTCATCCCTCTGGCTTCATTTATTTTATAATGCACTAAGTGAAGCATTCAGCTTTTGTAGCATTTCTAATTTTCAAAGCCCGTTCTCACATTTTATAGCATCTTCAATGGTGTTTGAAGAGTCCTTAAGAATTCAAAATCATCCCTAGCGGAACAAACATCTAACTTCAGCAATTACGCACTAAGAAGTTTCAGGTTATGATTATGCGCGGAGCCTCTCCTGATCCCACAGAAATAAACCTCTTATTGTTGTTTGTAATGTGCTGTTCTAAAATGAAACTCAAAGAAACTCCACTTTTGCCTCCTGGCATCACTGCAGAGTTTGAAAAGTTGCAACCTTGTTTTAGAACAGAAAGAAAGAATCCAGTTTGTGCATTTCTAATTAATAGTGTGATAGGATTGTAGGAAGATCACCAATACCTCCATGCCAACTTTACCATGCTTCTTACTTGACCTTCCAATCAAGTCTAGACGGTGTCGCTTAAGACTTTCATCTAGGCTGAAATTAACAATGTGGGGTTTTTTGCCACTTTCTTGTGTCATTATTTTATCATCATCAATAGCCATGGTAGTGACTCTGTAAACCACTTAGAGAGGGTTGTAAGCGGTATATAAGTCTAAGTGCTATTGCTATTTCTATATTCATCCAGATAATTCTGATTTTCAAAGCAATGGATATTTACCCAAATTATAAGTTCTTGGTTATCATGATAAAACTTACTTTAGAAAAATAATATGTTTCTTTTTTAAAAACAATATAATGTTTTTTATATTTTAAAAAAGTAACATGTTTTCTTATTTTAAAACACAAGGACAATAATAACAGCAACAACTTTATCTATATAACACGTTGTACAGCATTCACCACCAGGGTGGTGAAGCCCAACACTGACCAACAATTTCATCACCCCCAACCAAATAATAATATTACAAATTCCAAAGAAATGAAATAATTAGAAAGAGAAATGCAAAAAAAATACTAAAAACCGAAACAAAGAGAAATGGAGGATATTTATTTTAAAAGGAACTTAAATGTTGACTAATCTTATGCCTGACATGAAGAAGATCCATCTATGATACAAAATTGTTTAAAAATCTAAACTGTTACATGTCCTACCCTATGATTTAACCTCCATTTTTTCAATTCACCCTTACGAGAAAGGCTGCTTAGACAAGTTCTTCCTATTTACTCTGGTGAGCTGCAAGACAACAAACTTTCCATTCTGATGTCTTAGCAAGCAACCAATACCTGCTAGATACTTAATCCTCATTAATATGTAGCCTTCCTTTATGGATGCCTAAACTAAGCAACTCTTGGAGAAAGAGAGAGAGAATTTGAAGGACTTTAAATCTTGCCCAATGAAAACAACACTTTTGGGAGTCACTTTAATGGATTGACAGCCTCACCACAATTCAGAACCACCAGACTCAGCAGCTGAAAGGTCAGATGCTGTAAGTATAGAGAACCCTTTAATAAAACTTTATTAATTGTACATTTTCTCAATGATCACCTTTTCAGGTATCCAACATGCAACTGCACTAGCTAACAACATGTCTTGATGGCAGTGGTCTTCTCTAGATATTGCAGAAAGTATGTCAGATAAAAGAAGGAAGGCTTTTTCATCAGGCCAGCTTTAAAATTTGACAAGGGTCTGTTTTTGTGCATTAGCCCAATATGTTTTCATGACAAACCTTACTAAAAGGTCAGTGCAATAAAAACACAGATAGGAAGTGTTGAGTCTATGGAATTCAGTAACTGGCAAAATAATCAATTTGGGCTATTATTATATCTCCTTTGAAAGCATGAAAAACAGTAAATAAACCCTCACCAAGGAGAAAGTTCTTCAGTGTGTCCAATTCAGAATGCTTGACTGGTAATTTGCTACGTTAAATGGTCTTCCAGCCAGCCCACTGAGATAATGAAAGGATAGCATTTCAGTCAATGGAAAGATTGATATCAAAAACACAATGTTTCAGTTTTACACTGGATTCCTCCAACCTAGTGAAATTAGGTACAGAACTGAGAGGATGGGTTGTCTAAGGTTTAATGTTTCTTTCCCGCCCCCAGTTGATTTTTTAAAAACAGGTGGTACCTATTTATCTACTCACATTTGCTTTTGAACTGCTAGGTTGGCAGGAGCTGAGGACAGGCACTCACCCCACTGTGTGGCACTCGGGTCTCAAACTTTGGAGCTGCCAGTTTTCCAACTGACAAGCCCAGCATCATAACCACTGAGCCAACACACCACCTGCAATCAGTATAATGGTTCAAAAATATTGCAAATGCCTGCTCTCCTTCATTTCTCTTTTCCCATGCCTCCGGTTAAGCTGTGAAGTCTTAGCCGCATCCTTTTCCCATATTCCCAAGGCCAATTTATACTCTTGCATTCTCAGATGTCCTACCCTGACGATTCTCCTACTACTACTAGAGCTCTAACTTGTCTGATTTTTTTATTTTATTTTTTGTTCCTTCCTCATGTCCCTCAATTTATTATATTTTATTATCTAAACTACCTCATGTGCAATCCTTATCTTCCAACAGTCAGCCAAAAAGTTGAGCAACAACTAAGCTTATTAAATGCAATCATATTTCTGATGAGTGTTAATAAGCAAAATTTGGAAGCACTTATGGGCTGAAATAAATCCCTCCTTCCACAGGGAGGTCAAACTATTAATAGCAAGCTTATACATCAAATTTATAAATATTCATATCATTTCCCAGGAGCAAAAAGCAAATAGGTTCAGCAACCTGCTAGACACTATTTTCATTTATATTTAGAATACAATACTTGCTACAATTCTTGAAATGCAAATGTTTTCATTTCATTATCAGCAGCTGCTATTAAAAGTACTATTAACAAACTATGTTTGCAGAAGTATATCATTCTTCAGTTATCAATTGTAGTGGCCACCAAATATGGACACCTTAAACCTAGGAAATAGTGAGCGGAGAAATTTCAAATTCCTCCCCAGAAAGGCATGAATATATCTCCTTTATTTGAAAAAAGAGACTAGAGAAAGCTGCGTGCAACTTGATAATCTACTGATGGCATTTACAATCATGTGTGTTATTTAGCAGCCCAAAGAAAGCATTTGTCATCTAGGATCTCAGTAACATAATTCTGCAATACAGGCAGAATTTCTAGGATAAATAGGTTTAGCTATAGAAAAATCCAATAATAAAAACGACACACCTGTATGAATAGACACATCACTGAATACTTTTCAAAGCCATTCTTTATTCAGGGAACTGCAAAACTAAAATATGAAAGAATGCACTTTTTTTAAAAAAAAATCTCATTTAAAGAAAACCTCTAGTAAGTGCAATAGTATCTAGGCTTCAACATTCAGAAGCAGAGGGGGTCAAGGGATAAAAGACCCAGGAAAGTCTGTTCCATTGACAATCTCCATTTTACTGTTGGATGGTCATACATGGATCCAACTGTTTAGTAAGATACTGCAATCATTACCAGTGTTTTTTAGACTATTTTTTAGACTATGTTGTATTGCACTTTTCAAAAATATTTCTCTTAAAAGGGACTCTATACTCACTTTTGCACACATTGGAAAATATAACCATTTCCACCTCGTGAGCTCACCCTTAGACAAACAGAAGCAAGATCCCAGAATCCTTACTGTGATGTTATCTCATGTGATGTTTGGAAATCATCTAAAATGAAATCGAATGATCTGTTGTCTTCCAGTTAATCTGGACTTCAGTTTTCACCATCCCTTTCCATTGACTGTGACTGAGGGACTTGGGAGCTGAAGTCCCAAACCTTTGAAAGATGCACCAAATTATCCATTCCCATTCTAAAGTCTAATAAAAAATGGGATGAGATGGAAGGAAACAGGTCATCAACCTGAAAACAACTGAATCTCTCATTTGAACTATGCAATGGAAAGGACTTCAACTCAATGTTAACTCATAACTTTTTATTCAAAAAACATGAGATTCTACCTTGGCCACCTCCAAAATAGGCTAAGAAAGAACCTGCTATGATTTCTTGGTTAGTTGCTGCTACCTAATCCCAACAATACTGAGTTGGATGTAGCAATACTTTGGTTTGGAAAGGCTTTGTGTATTCAAGATACAAAATGTATTCGAAGCCACATAGGTAACACTTCATGCTCAGCCATGACAGATTTCAACCTGGTACAGGTTTAAGTCTCCTCTTAAATTACCACTGTTCTTACTATGCTGTTGTATTGCATTCGGCCTTCTTTTATTAACAAAATATAGGGGGGGAATGAAACAAAGCAAATTCCATGATTGTTTAGTTTATTAGTCTCCACTCATAAGTTTTTATTTAACTTAAGATTTTGAAGTGCCTGCCAGAAATATTTCTCCCTATATAAGGAAATGCATGAGCAAAAAATGCTAACATATCTCAGCTAGATAAATTGAAAGAGAAGCAGTATGCTTCTTTGGAAAAAAGCCCTTGCATATTCTCATGGTGATATAATGCAAACTTTCCATGTTCCCCTCTAAAGGAAAAATCATTAGGTCAGAGTTGACATCTGGTACAGCTCTGTGTTTTCTTTCTTTTTAGGGGTGTGTTAAATTTTTGGAAGAAGACCAAATTTCAAGCAATGACCATTGTAGGATTAAAGGTTCCTTCTGTCCAAAATGTCTGTAAAAAGCTAGCATGTCAGAGATAAAGGCTTGTTCTTTGTTTGTTGTTTGTTTTCCTCAACATGATACAACTCTGTGATTCTGTCTCTTCAGAATAAAAGTTCACAGATTCAATTCCTTTCATTTCCAATTAAGAGCTCTTAGGTACCAGTTGCTGTGGGACAGCAAAAACATGGCCAGACAAAGCAGAAAACAGATAGTATGTAGACAAACAAATTGTTGTTGTTAGTTGCGAAGTCATGTCCGACCCATCGCGACCCTACGGACAACGTTCCTCCAGGACTTCCTGTCCTCTACCATCTTCTGGAGTCCATTTAAGCTCACGCCTACTGCTTCAGTGACTCCATCCAGCCACCTCATTCTCTGTCGTCCTCTTCTTCTCTTGCCCTTAACCTTTCCCAGCATTAGGCTCTTCTCCAGTGAGTCCTTCCTTCTCATTAGGTGGCCAAAGTATTTGAGTTTTAGCTTCAGGATCTGGCCTTCTAAAGAGCAGTCAGGGTTGATCTCCTCTAGGACTGACCGGTTTGATTGTCTTGCAGTCCAAGGGACTTACAGGAGTCTTCTCCAGCACCATAATTCAAAGGCCTCAATTCTTTGGTGCTCAGCCTTTCTTACTGTATGGTCCAACTTTCACCGCCATACATTGCAACTGGGAAGACCATAGCCTTGACTATATGCACTTTTGTTGGCAGGGTGATGTCTCTGCTTTTTAGTGTGCTGTCTAGATTTGCCATGGCTTTCCTCCACAGGAGCAAGTGTCTTTTAATTTCTTGGCTGCAGTCCCCATCTGCAGTGATCTTGGAGCCCAGGAAACTGGGCTCCAAGACAAACAAATAGTCTAACTTAAATCAAGCTCCCATCATGCTAGATGCTTCAGGAAGAAATTTTGTTATTATCATTACAGTTGAAGATTTTAGTATTATTTCATTTTCATTTTTATTGGATACATATTAATTAGTCTAATTACGCTTGTGTATTTCATCTTGCATTTTAACTTTGTTGGTTGACTTAGGTATTTGCAGTGGAAAGGCAAATTATACATTTCATGACTGAATAAACATTCTATCCTCCCAGTGGAAATAACCAAGGCAGTAAATTTACAGAAATGGCATGAGGATACATTTTAATTGTATTTCGGATGAGAGACAGAGAGGGGATAAGAGTCATGAAAGTGAGGGTCCCCTTTGAAAGGACCTCGAGCTATATAGAGAAGCTCCAATGCTGAATATTAAATCTCAGAGAGAGGTTCAAAAGGGGTTAACCATATTTGCATCCCAACCAAGTGTATAACAGGGATGCCAAATATGAAAGTGAACCTGAAGAGATTTCATGAACAAATTATTCCAGCAGTCTAAAGAGAAATGGATATCCCTAGTAATGTTCTATGTTTCCACCACACACTGAACGACAAACAAGGGAACTACAATTCAGCCCAGAGATTGTGTCCACCTCTCTGAGTAGACAGACTATAGGCCAGTTTGTTGTTCAAATTCACAAAATGGATTAGTGGAGCCTACTCTTTAGGGCACCAGGGTAAATGTACCATGTGAATATATAGCCCTTGCTTCAAAAGGCATTGTGGGACTTAGCTGGGTTTCTTTCCTCATTTAATGCTGTCCATGGTACTGAATTAAACTGCCAACTTCTAAACTCAAGAGCCAATATCAAATCTCTGACTTAGACTTGTTCTGATGTTATAAACAGAATTTGGTTTCATCACTGCTCCAGTGTTGCCAGAATCTTTCCATACCAGGGTCCAAAATTATAAGGAATAATAGTAGGGTTGGGGTTGTACAGAAAAATCTAAGGAAGTACTTCTTTTAATAACATCAGTCATACCTTAAAATTATCTATTACAATGATGTAATATCATTATAAAATCTTGGTGGCTTTGGGCTGTCAATTTGTTTCTGAGTAAAATGACAAGTGGCTATTACATTTAAATCCCTGTATAGCTTAAGTCGAAGATCGTTCAGAAAATACCTTTTCCTATTGTCTCCTGCCCATTGTAATCATGAGAAAGTTCACTAACAGTGCCTAAAGATTTGTATGTCTTCTAAGCCTTTCATCTAGACACCCTAGTTTGGACTCCAGTTACAGGTGAATTTGTGGACCATTTATAAAGTGCTTAACAGACTTTTGAAGTCTTTTAACTGTTGGGTTGAATTGCTTTTCTTTGCCTTTTTAAGAATTGGATTTAAAGTTTCAGAGTTTATTTTGAATTTTACACATTACAGTATGGTAAATTGCTGAGTGACTTCAATGGTGGTGGTCTAATAGGTTTCATAAATAAAACTCAACTCGAAGGTTATGTGGTTCAACATCTTCTGTATAACTAATTCCACTTGCTTTGAATCTGGCCATTTTCATTGCATAGTTACTATAAGTAACCATTTATATTCATAACAATGAATCTTCTGAAAGGCATGACTAGAGCAAGAGAAGGAAAGGAAAAATATCTGTTTAAAAACTATGGGCCTTAGAGAAACAAAGATGAAAGCGCTTTTAGATTCAAATAAATAGTTATTTTTTTTCTCTTGCCTTTCCATCCTGGAAAATCTGAAGTTTTGGCTTTGAAAACTTTTGTCTGATTTGTCCAACAGAGGCTTCTAGTCAACAGCATCTGGATATTGATAATAGTAGGCAATGTTTCTTGGTCCAATTGACATGCTAAAATCCAATTAAGGCACTTTGAGTTTCTCTTTTCATTTCCTTTCTTCTCCTCAAGTTTCTAAGAACTGAGTATTTGCCATTGCCCTTATCCCAAGCTGCAAAAAAAAAATAAAATTGAAATATTTCCTATTGACTTCAACAAGCCCGGGATCAAGGCCTTTATTAGCATTACAGAAGCTGGCACAAAAGCACAAGGAGTCTTTAAAGGATATTTCCATTTTAATGAAGTTTCTTAATCCTGAAAAGCACTTAACCCTAAGAGAGGAACTCAGTGACACTGCTGATGAGAACAGAGAAGGCAGTTGACCTACCACCCATATAACAATTGCTTGCCAAAGGAATTAATCTCACTTTTGAATGTCAAAGTACTAGCAAATCGCTTCCATTAAGCTAACAATAGGAAACATTATAAACAGCAAACAAAGCACTTCCCAACATTATGCTAAACAAAAAACAGGAAATCTGAGGGGCTGTCCAAGGCAGACTATGCTCTGTGTTGTGTCAGTTTGTATTATCTTCACAACCCCAGTCTCCCGATTCTAAACACACTGAGCCTTGTTCATGCCTCATGATGGTGTTTGCATTATGCCTCTCTTTCCCTTTGTCTCTCTAGATCAGGGCTTTTCAACCAGTGGTACGGGTACCACCTGTGGTACATTGGCACCTGACAGGTGGTACGCAGCCATCCTAGAAAAGTGGTAGCGGGGGAGGGGAATGAGCTGAACTGGTGGCAGCACCGCACAAGCCTGAGCGAGAGATGGCTGGAGCTGCAGGGCTGTCAGGGCTCAGCGGAAGCTCCAGGATCAGCGCCAGGATCCAGCTGGAACTCAGCGCTGATCCTGGTGCTTCTGCTGAGCCCAGAAGAAGCACTGATCAGCTGGAATGTTGCAGCATCTCCGGTCTTGTGATTTACGTTCAGATGCTTGGCAACGGATTCATATTTATGACGGTCACAGTGTCCCAGGGTCTTGTGAAGTGACCAAAACCTGCTGCAACCATCCAGCAGAGAGGGAGGAATAAAAACCAGCCCCCCCACCCCACTCCTGCTGCCAATCCTCAACAGAAATGCTCACAACAATGAAAACATAGGTCAGGAGTAAGAGTGCCACCAGGTGGGCAGGCAGGTGTCTTGCTCGGCTGTGGCTTGGGGGGCGCTTTTTTCAGTGCCATTGTAACTTTGAACAGTCACTAAGCAAATTGTTGTAAGTTGAGAACTACCTGTACTTCATCACTTTTTTCCTTTTTTTTTTTTTTGGTCATCAAGTTTTTGACACCTTGCTAAGCAACTGGTGGTACTCAGATGTTGCCATATCCTAAAAGTGGCACAATGGGTGAAAAGGTTGAAAAGCCCTGCTCTAGATGGCATGAGGGCTCCTCTCTTAAGCAGTGGGATGGACTAGAGGACCTCCAATGTCCCTTCCAGTCCTATGATTCTATGATTATCTGCTACATGCACACATTATGACTCTCAGGTAGATCATAACAAAGAAACAAACAAGGCATAAATATAGATCTGAAATGTGCCATAAAGGCAATCAATAAATATTAATGTATTCTGATAAGAGCCAAACACTATCTGTGTGTGTTCAATTCTCAAACTAACATCATAGCTTCTCTCCTAATACAACTACCTGGTCCATCAGGACGAGAAGGCAGGGTTCATTATGGGTCTCATTGATTAGGGATGTACATCTGATGGGACCACAAAAAAGGGCCTTCTTGGTGGTGACTCCTCCTTTAATGAACATAATTCCCTCCTGGGTACAGTTGGGCTCCACCCTGTTGCTTTTCTGAAAGGCTCTAAAAACATGGTTTTGGCAGAGGGGATCACTAACGGAAATGGAACCGGTCAAGTGGCTGACCTGATCATGTTGTTGCTGCCATGGCGGTACGTGGGGGGGGATGTGGGGTTTTTAATGGGTTTTTATTATTATACTTTATTATGTGGTCATTTTTCCCCGATTTTGTAAGCTGCCTGGAGTCACCTATGTGTGGGTTGGACAGCTATATAAATTTAATTAATAAATAAAATTAATAAATCCCATTCAGGTTAGACCTACAGAATCTTTGGGGAAAAAGAGAAGCCTGTGCATTTAAATAGTTCAGTAAAAGTGGGAAAACAAAGAGGGCCTGCCGAGTCTTGGGTGTGATGCCCCCAACTGGAGACCACAGGAATTGCTCAGGAGCATCTCATTGTATTCTCAGGAGGTTTGTGCTCAGATTTTTAATTATAGCACTTTAAAATGCTGAGGGTAGAGATTGTGCCCATATCTGCACGAATGAGAGGATCATATCTTTCAGCTTTAATGAATAGGAATATAACTAATTAGAAATTGTGTTTATGAGATGGGGGTGAGGTGGAATTCTAATGGTCACAATCTACAATAGTAATTTTCAATAATGCACAAACTACATTATCTCTGAAATATAATTAATAGTCCTTGGACAAACACAGAAGTGGAATACTAATGGAAAATTTAATCTCAGACATAAAAATGTTTCCCTCCTTAAATACTGGAGAAAGGCATCACTTTTTTTAAAATCTGCCAGATTAGTTTTAGAGAAGAAAATCTGTGGCTCTGGATTCTATCCATTTGCCACCGTAACCAGTTCAGACATTATTTCAAAAAGTAGATTTTTAAGATGATATGCCCATTCAAACACAAACATTAGTGTTGCTTGATTATTCCTCTCCATATTCAGTTTGGCATTTGGGAGTCAAAGGGAGCAGCTTTGCAAAAAGCAGGGGGGGGAAAACCCCAAACAAACAAGTTGGTGAAGCTGGGTCAAAAATTGATTTAAAGTAAAAAAAAAAAACCTGAATTAAATCTAAATGGAATTACATGGATCTAATATTAAATTCTAGGTCTATGACAACTTTCTGTGTGATGAATCCATCAAATTACATCATCATCATCATCACATCATCATAAGTTCGAAGGGACCTTGGAGGTCATCTAGTCCAACCCCCTGCTCAGGCAGGAAACCCTATACCATTTCAGACAAGTGGCTGGCCAGTCTGTTCTTAAAAACTTCCTGTGTTTGAGCATTCACCACTTCTGGAGGCAGGTTGTTCCACTGGTTAATTGTTCTAACTCTCAGGAAATTCCTCCTTAGTTCTAGGTTGCTTCTCTCCTTGACTAGTTTCCATCCGTTGCTTCTTGTCCTGCTTTCAGGTGCTTTGGAGAAGAGCTTGACTCCTTCTTCTTTGTGGCAGCCCGAGATGTTGGAACACTGCTATCATCACTTTTCTCTTCATTAAACTAGATACACCCAATTCCTGCAATTGTTCTTCATATGTTTTTGCCTCCAGTCCCCTAATCATCCTTGTTGCTCTTCTCTGCACTCTTTCTAGAGTCTCAACATCTTTTTTACATCGTGGTGACCAAAACTGGATGCAGTATTCCAGGTGTGGCCTTACCAAGGCATTGTAAAGTGGTATTAGTACTTCATGCGATCTTGATTCTATCCCTCTGTTAATGCAGCCTAGCACTTTGAAATCATTGTGTGAAACAGAAGATCCCTTTTTGCCATCAGATTAGCACAGCCAGACTTCTTTTCTGGTGTCCCATTTGGCCTTCTTCATCTGTGTATTAACATAACATGCACAGAAATCTAGCTGCAAGGTGAACATACCTTTTCCAAGTTCCCTTCAAGCAGCAACTGCAGCATTGCCCAAAGTGGGTTGCATTTGCTTTGTCCAGACCTATTGATATTCTGTCTTAACGTAATAATTTTGCCTTTTTACCAAATGGAAAAATATAGTTTGATAAGAACTGTTGAAGAGCTCTGAGGGAATGTATCCAGGAAATCACCCCTTTGCACCCCTGATTTACAAGACTAAAATAAAGTTATGGTCTACAAGTTTCATCACAGAAACATTACACATCTTAGCATGTCTGAGTTCTGTTTTCTCTCCCTCACTACCTCCTGGGCCCCAGCCTTAGAGAACTGGAAAATATTGAGGAGAAGAATTTGATTAATACCATTTCTTCTAAATTTCACTGATGTCTTCGACCAGGGGTTCTCAACTTGTGGTCTGGGGACTCCTGGGGGGCCGTGCTGTCATCACAGGGAGTCCACAAAGGCTTGAAGAAATGTTCTGATTTAAATCTTGAGTTAAGTCTTGGGGGAACGATGGCCATGGTCTGTGGCCACAAAAGGTATTTATAAAGGAGGTCCAAGATGGAAAAAAAAGTTGGTAATCAATGTTTTGGACTATTCTTTTCCAGTGACTAATGTCTAACATCAATTTTTATGCCACCCAGCTTCCAAACTTTCAGGCAATTCAGGTGGAGCTGACAGATTTGCAATTCAAAGCATCTGGATGATACCGGCTTCCCTACTTCCAGTTTAAACAACAGAATGCAGAGGTGATAAACTGTGAGAGGGAAAATGATTCCACAGACATTTTTTTTCTTTTGTCATTAAAGTTTAAAAATACCCCTGATTTGTTTATAAAAAGGACAGACCTGTCAGGGGGGAAATAATTCCTTGCTATCTTCAATTTGATTCCCCAAAGCCTGATGTATTTCAGTATCAATCTTCCTTTAAAGCTAGACATAGCCTAATTAGGTATCTGACAACATGGTAGATACCTCTCTCCAACTGACTTTGCCACATTTTAAGGCTAACTGGCCTGGAAGTAACTCAAGTGAGAAAGGTATTGACCTGGAAGTGCTACTGAAGATTGCTGGATACCTACAGCTGATGGAATGCTCAACCATCTCCTATTAAATAGGAGGAGTTTGGAAGTGCATTTATTATGAGTTAAAGTCACTGCCCACAATAGGCACCTATCTGCTATCCTAAGGGGGAAGAGGAAGAGAAAAAAAATAGGGGGCAAGGCCAATGAGATAGGTGAACAAGTTAAAAGTAAATTAAGAAAAAAATAAATGGGAAGTATAACACTTTTGTGGCAGGTGTGAATGCCTGTTACATTTCAGTAAACAGAGGAGATGCTTGGTGAAGTGTGACTGCTTTCCAATCAAGGGGGGGGCGTGCTGTGCCTGATAATAGGATTTAATTTGGGGGCACAATGGAAAAGGGCAGCAGCAGTGATACACAGGGATAAAAAGGCAATCAATCTCTGTCATAAAGCAGGGAAAGTTCACATTTTACTGCATCTGATCTTTCTCAGAACTTCCTTTCATATCTGCACATCTAGGACAAAAAACATTAAGATGGGGAGAATCTTGGGGACTGAATCTTCTGTCGAACTTTCACTCAATTATTCTAAATCTAATGTTAGAAAAAGAAGAATGGCTCACTCTGTCTCCAGGTAAAAAATAACCCTTTATGCTCTGGATTATTTGGAATACATTTCAAACTCACCCTCTTTTACTGGTCTCCTCTCATATGGTATTGTGGTT
The DNA here is from genome assembly GCF_947247035.1 of Vipera ursinii. NCBI lineage: Eukaryota > Metazoa > Chordata > Lepidosauria > Squamata > Viperidae > Vipera > Vipera ursinii. The sequence goes on from NC_139520.1 coordinate 12,759,717, forward strand.
TGGTATGCCGGTCTGACAGCCACGGATAGGAAAGTATTACAGAGGGTAGTGAGCACAGCACAAGGCATTGTGGGCTGTTCCCTGACACCATTGGATGACCTCGCCAGGGCTCGCTGCCTTGGAAGAGTGAGGAAAATTCTCAGGGATGACTCACACCCTGGACAGTATCTCTTTACTCTCTTACCATCTGGTAGGAGATATAGGAGTACAGCCAGCCGCACCAACAGGCTGAAAAACAGCTTTTATCCGTGGGCTGTTAGGCTTTTGAATGGGATACAATCTCTGTGAACTTATGCAGAATTGACTTGGGAGGCCGGTGTGTGGTGTAGTTGGTTCACATGGTGTGGTAGGATGGAGGGTTTGTTGTCACTGTGAGTTGGGGGGTGGGGGCACGAAGGGAGGATCAGCCAATCTCAATGTATACATGGTTGTACTTTGACAATAAAGGTTCATTCGTTAACAAGATTTCCATTGTAGGACTTATGGAGAGCACTATGCCACTATACTATGTTGTAATGCTTTGACAAGATCACACTTGGAATATTACATCCAGTTTTGATCACCATGATATAGAAAAGGTGTTGAGAATGTAGAAAGAGTGCAGAGAAGGCAAACAAAGATGATTAGGGGACAGAAGGATAAAACATGTGAAGAACGGTTGCTGGAATTGTGTACCTCTAATCTAGAGAAAAGGAGGATTAGAGGTAACGTGATTGCAGTGTTTCGGTGTTTAGGGGGCTACCATAAGGAAGAGGGCATCAACCTATTCTCCAAAGCACCTGAAGGCAGGATAAGAAGTAATGGATGGAAGCTTTGCAAACAGAAATCCAACCTAGAACTTAGGAGAAATTTCCTGACAGTTAGAACAATTAATCGGTGAAATGACTTGCCTCCAGAAGCTGTAGGTGCTCCAACACTGGAGGTGTTTTCAGAAGAAATTGGACAAACATTTGTTTGAAATGGTATAGGGTCTCCTGATTCAGTAGGAGGTTGGACTGGAAAATCTACAAGGTCCCTTCCAACTCTGTTATTCTGTTACCTACCTGTGCTCCTAACCCTAAACTAAGCTATTTTTATCAAGTCAGTAATTTATACTCTACCCATTTTCAGGCTAGCCCAGATTTGTTTAGAGCCCTGGTATTGGGATAGACATGCTAACAATTTAAATTTCCAATGTAGCTGTTGTTTATCCCAGTGGATTAGCCATGATATTCTACACTTGAAAATTGAATTGGTAGTATTCCAGGAGGGCTATATCACATCCAGCTTTCAATTCTTTCAAGCAGCAATTTGCATGAATGATAAAGTAACTCTGCTTATCATTTGATTTATTTTCATGTGATGATTAGCAGCTAAATACATTAATTGGTTGAATTACAAACTTTGGGATCTAATGCTATAATTATCAAATGAGGAACGTACATATGTATATAAAAATGTATGTATGTAAACTGGATATAACCTTTGACAAACAGATTTAAAATTCAACCTTAAAGTTTATGAGACAGCCTTAGAGCATAAAGAATTCATTGGCACAAAGAGCTTTTGTGAAAGAACAATTGTGGCACACAGATCAGGCCCAAGAAGGGAGGTGAAGTTAATAATAGCTTTGAATTGTTGAATATGTTAATTTTGTACCAACTAAATATGTAAGACCAGTCAGGAGCAAAAGATCAGGAACATATGTTAAGTTGCAACATAGAATTCAAGCCTATACACACAAATGTTGTTAAATGGCATTATGTAAAGGTAACTGGACTCGGATTGTTTGTGGCAATGTAAAGATTCTAAGCTATGACACACTTAGCTCTGCCTCATAGCAATGTCTACTTTTCTCCTACAGGACCACCCAAATATATAGGCATAGCAAAATCTGCACCATTGTGACACACTGTAATTTTTAAAAAAGAGAGATACAAAATACATACATAATTATCCCCCTTCCCCTCTTCACATACACAGTGGGGAAAACATATGCACAAATATGCATATTGGAAAAAACTGCACATTGGGGAAAATGAGCACAAGAAATAGGCATATTAGAAATATGCCCCAAAATGAGTAGGAATGTTCACTGAAATGTTTTCAGATGAATCCATAAACAATACACTGGCAAACATAATTGGTTGAAATTGACAGTTTTCCACACTTAATACTGCATTTTCTCTCCAATGATGTTCAGTACCCTAAGAAATAATAGCATGAATGCCATTCAGTCTTACCTGGGCCAGTGACAATGCAATGAATTTCTTCTCGTTCGAATAGAACCAGGCATTTGACCTTTTCAAAACCCAGTTACAGACATAACCTGGTAATCAGACTGCTGACAACATTCTTGTTGCAAGGAAGATTGACATCACTTTTCTTTTCTCATCCCTGTTTTTCATTATTTACTGCCTCATCCCCTTTAGAATTCATTGAACTGAAACATTTAATACGAGTTGGTAGTCCAGAAGCAATTTACATATACTTATAAAAATGATGCAGTTAAACTGCCATGGAGCTTGTCCTATCCCCACTCAAAATCTGATATTTTTTGCTTTCTTTTTTATCTTCTTGTGCTGTTTCAGCTCATAAGCACCTTATTTTTATATATAAAACAGGAAAAGGCAGTGATCAGAACTGGAAATTGACTGGAAATCTTCTTCCATTATTCTCAATATAACAGATCTAATATGAAAAACATGGCGTCACTGGACAAACCACGTTTACAAACAAAACCTACAAACATTTTCTTTTCTTTCTATTTCAAAATGTAGTAGGAAGTGAAAATAACCAATGCTTCAGCAATTACAGAAATCTAGTTTATGGTTTACCAGCTATACGTCTAGAACTCTGAGATAAACAAGAGATTTTTTTTTAAAGGAAGTCTGGATGATACCAATACAGCTATGTTGAACTATTTTGCATTGAATATAATTTAGTTATTTATTAAATTTCTATGCCACTCATCTTCCCTACAAGGTGACTCTGGGCAGCACTGCAATTTAATAAATGAATATAAATGATAAAGTAAATGATAAATAATGAGAATGCTAGGCCTACAATAAGCATATCAGCACAGAGCAATAGGTGCAAAATAGTTCCCTTTCACCTAGGTCTAAATCCTTAAAGCAAAAATAAAACACTTAGGACAGATGTAAATATGGAATTGTATATGTGCAAGCCATAGACAGATAAAAAGGAATCACAACCAATGAGTCTTCATTTAGAGACAGCTGAGATGCCTATAAACCTTGTGGTGCATTGCCACCACCGTATCTCAGTTCCAAAGAATCATGTAGTCATGTAATCCAAATATTCTTGGAGACTAAATTCTTTGTGACAGTCATTGTTTCCAACTCTGACTATAACCTGGAAGATGTATGTGTGAGTCAGCTGAAGATGGGTACTTTAGAACACAGGTGAGCATGTAGGAAGTCTCTCTTTTTGAGTCGAGTCATGAACAAGCCACATCAAATTCCAGTCTCATGTACTGAACTGCTTCAGAAACTGCCTCTGGCTATATCCATACTTGTGTACATCAAGTCACATTTTTCAAAGCAGTTTTGCATATTCCAGCATGTGGAGATTCGTGGCAGGTGTACAACTCTGAGAAATGACATGATACTTTTCAGGGATATCCACAGGGATGTGGTTAAGGAGTCAAGATTGTGACTGGGGCAATGGTGACTGAAACTCTGCCTTCTTTTTAAGAGTAATATATTGTATTACAGAGTAATGTATTACAGAGGTGTGATACACACAAAATCAGGCAGAGCTTCTCTCTTTTTAAAACTCTTTTTACCATGCCTGATAGATGCCCTGTTTCAAATGCACTTCCATATTTGCAAAAACAGCTCTTTCAATGAATTTGTCAAGCTGAATGAATGGATGTGTTTTCAAAGAATCACAAACCATAAAGAGCCCCTGAGAAGTGGAAGAATGCTCAAAAATTAGATCTTGATAAATTAAGGTATAAAATGGCTTTTTCCACATTCCCTAGATTAACATGCAGATAGAACACAACTGTCTTTCAGATTTTACATTTAAATTCTCAATTCAATAAAAAAATGTAGCAAAGTGCACTTTAAAATATTTTAAATTAAATCCATGCAAACATACATCAACTAAGATTTTAAAATGTTCTCAAAAGAGCAATAGAGAAGAAAATGCACTTACATGTATCTATTTGTATATGATTTTTCAATAATATTTTGAATGTATTATGTGAAGACCTTGCTCTCTGGAGAAGGCTCAAATGCTGGGGAAAGAAGGAAGGAAGGAAGGAAGGAAGGAAGGAAGGAAGGAAGGAAGGAAGGAAGGAAGGAAGGAAGGAAGGGAGGGAGGGAGGGAGGGAGGGAGGGAGGGAGGGAGGGAGGGAGGGAGGAATAAAGAGAGAAAGAAAGAGAGAGAGAGAGAAAGAAGAAAGAAAGAGAGAGAGAGAGAAAGAGAGAGAGAGAGAGAGAGAGAACCAGCACCAAGGTGGATATAGCCTCAGTTGGAAGATTTGAAAAACCAGATTAGAAATAGAAATTGCCATGACGTAAATATATTTATTTGGTCACTAAGACTTGACACCTATTTGATGACACATTGTACATCCACACATATTAAAGATGTCAAGGTTGAGAAACACTGCTTTAATGCATAAATGTGTCAGAACAGGAATATGAAATTGATATAAACCAAAAATATATTGATTTACCATTCCCAATATCATGGCCTACTTAGATACGGGTAAGATTTTCAACTATTAGAAACAATACTCAAATTATAAGTAGTAGTAGTATTGGCATTCTTAGATTAATATTTGAGATTTGGATCCAAAAATTGTCTTCTTCGAGCTGAGTGTAGCCTCTCTTCAGAAGCAATTCTATAAGTGAGTTTTTAAAGAGTTCTGTCCATGCCCTATTCTGCCACTTCTCTATTCTTAAAAGAAGAGGTAAAATAAAATTATTCATAAACTAAATATATGGGAACTGCTTTGTATAAAACAGGGAATCTCTGGTGTCATGCTAATTAAAAAGCCACTATTACATTACTTCCTCAAGGGTTCATTTTATAATACATTATGATTATGGCATTTTGATTAATTTATACCCATTTTTCATCCACTCTTATTTAATAAAATCAAGAATCTTGGAAGCATGTGTATATAATTTAAATCTGAATAATTTTGTTGCATTAGTAAGAAAGTTGAACCAGCAATTTTGTAAATCGATGTAGGAACATGGCCAACATATTGTGTGTGTGTGTGTGTGTGTGTGTGTGTTTAGGAGTCTAGACTAGAATCTAGGCTCAAAGCATCCTGGGTCCCCAAAAATACACTTTATATGTGCTTTCTCCAGGGGGAATAAAAATGAGCAGCATCAAGATGCTTCTCTGAACCTGCGGACAACAAGTCTTCATTATGGCCATAGACCAGGTGGTAGGGTGAAGTCATTAAAAAGATGAATAATGGAGAGAGAGAAAGAAAACTAAAATCTAAAAATCATTATAAAAAGCTAGATTTCGGAGTGGGAAGCTGGACCAGCATCTACAGTTTTCTTGGTAAGATTTCACAAGCGGTTTGCCCTTGTCTCCTTCCTAGGCTGAAAGACAGTGACTGGCTCAAGGTCACCCAGCTAGCTTTCTGCCTAATGCAAGACTAGAGTTCACAGACTTCCAATTTCTAGCCGGGGGGGCCTTAACCGCTACCCTAAATGGCCCACTGAAAAGAAGGAATAGGAGCATTAACAAAGCTAGAGACGGCAAAGATTTCAGCGTATTTGAAAGATCAATCACAACAGAGATATACTGTGGAGTGGAAGAGATGGATAGATTATATTCAGAATAAATATGGGACTAAAAAGTTTCACTTAGCATTTGAATAAGTAGCGGATTTATATGATGTATAATTAGCTTGTAGTTATTTTATTAAGAGTTAAAGTGCGATAGAATTTAATATCTTATTGTTGTTTGCATATTTTAGATTATGTTTGTTCGTATTTTTATACCCTGTATTTAGCTCTGGGAAGTCGGGGAGGGGGGAGGGGAGGGGAGGGGAGAGTTGGGGAGGTTTGGGGAGAGGGGAGGGGAGGGGTTTTGTATTCAAAAATGTACTGTAAAACTTTTCAATAAAAAAAAACAAAGCTAGAGTATATCTATGTGATTACAAAGCATTCCAATAAAACAACTTAGGTGCTCATTATACCTAGTTTATAAAGGTGAGTCTAAAGCACAAATCTTCATCTTGAATTCTGAGCACTACTGTATGCTATGGCAAGGTTGCTATCTGAAAGCAACAAGGTTGTGTCTTGGTATCCTAGGTATTAATGTAGTACAAGTAATCCTCAACTTGGAACCACAATTGAGCCCGAAATTTAGGTTGCTAAGGGAGAAATTTGTCAAGTAAGCTTTGCCTCATTTTACGACTTTTCTTGCCACATTTGTTAAGTGAATCGCTGCAGTTGTTAAATTAGTCACACGGTTGTTAAGTGAATCTATTGACTTTGCTTGTCAGAAGGTTGCAAAACGGGATCGCATGACCCCAGGACACTGCAATTGTCATAAATGTGAATCGTTTGTCAAGCATCTGAATGTAAATCACATGACCATGGGGATGCTGCAACAGCTGTGTGAGAAATGGTCATAAGTCACTTTTTCAGTGCTGTTGTAACTTTGAAGAGTCACTAAGTGAACTGTTGTAAACTGAGGATTACCTGTAATGCTAAGTGCAAATAGTTCTGTAGTACAGGCACTGGAGGACCACATGCTTGCTCTTTTGTTTCCATTTCACAGGACATTTTCTCTTCAATGAGGGACTTTTCCTGTATAAAGGTTCAAGGTTGACTCAGCCTTCCATCCTTCTGAAGTAGGTAAAATGAGGACCCAGATTGTTGGGGGCAATTAAGCTGACTTTGTAATAATGCCGCTTGGGGTTTGTGTGTGAAAGCCCTAATAAGCAGGCATATACATAGAATGAAGGCTACTGCTAAGCTTGTAAGCCACCCTGAGTCTTTGGAGAAGGGCAGAATATAAATGGAATTAAAATAAAATAAAAATAAATAAAAAATAAGAAAGCTGAGGGGAGGGGATAACAGCACGTTTCAGCCACAGTACAGCATGAAATGGGTATGAAGATTAATAGCTCAGGTTGGTTAGTTGGGCTGTTCAAGCTCCTAGCTTGGCAATTTGGTTGCAATGTTTCGTCACCATTCGAGAAGACAACTTCAGTGCGCTTTGAGTTTGAATTCTGACAGACGAGCACAATTCAAAGCGCAATGGCGATGTCTTCTCGAATGGTGACGAAACGTTTGCAACCAAATTGCCAAGCTAGGAGCTCAAATCCACAGCCCCAGAGCACAGCATATTTCTAGATGCCATTGATTTCAACCAGAAGGAGCCAAGCATGAATCTGACTCTTCCATCAGAATGTTAACACAGGCATGACCATGTAATAATGCTCCATCCCATACATACATGCAGGTTGACACCCAAGGTGTTCAACATTTCTTACTGAGATCAATGGATTGTCAATTGCTCAGCGGGCATTGTGCTTCAAATCCAGACTGTTTCTTATCTCAGCTTGGCCACTTGCTGCTTCCCCTCGTGGAAAGGGGCCAGAGGTACTCAATCAAAAGAATCCATTGATCAAATAAATAGGCATAAAGGGATCTAAACGGAATAATAGACAGAAAATGACAGCTGAGGCTTGGACATGGGGTGCTTTTGGTTTTATCCTGGCTTTTTTCTCCTTCTCGCCCTGCTCACATGGTTGAATGGGATAGTAGATCCTGAAAGATTGACAAGATACTATCTAAAGTAAAGCAGTATGAGATATCTCATAACTGATATCTCTAAGGAGCATTTCTATCTCTCACTACTTCAGACATGTCAAACACAAGGCCCGGGGCCCGGATCCGGCCCGCGAAGTGGTTTCATGTGGCCCACGAAGCCATCCTGGAAACAGTGAGGGAACGGCCCCCACTGCCTTGGCCCCGGCCCAGAGACCCTCCTTCTGCCAGAGACCCTCAAATCTGTCCCACTCCTGCCCAGGCACCCATAGGCACCCTTGATGCGAACGATGTAGAGCTGGCCATGCCCACCCAGTAGGCCATATGCACTCTAGCCACGCCCACCCAGTAGGCCATGCCCACCCAGGCCACACCCACCCACCCCCCTGAGGGCAACCGCAATGCTGATACGGCCCTCAATGAAATTGAGTTTGACACCCCTGCACTACTTAGATAGACCACTGCATGCTTTGTAAATTCTAACAGGAATAAATTTGGAAGGGACCTTGGAGGTCTTGTTCTCCAATCACATGCTCAAACAGGAGACCCTGCACCATTCTGGACAAATAGCTGTCCAACCTCTTCTTAAAAACCTCCGCAGATAGAGCACCCCTAAATTCCAGAGGCAAGGCATTCCACGGGTTAATTGTTCCCCCTTTCAGGAGAGTGTTCTCCTTAGTTCTCCTCCTCCTTATTTCTAGGTTGTATCACTTTTTAAATGATCTTCCACCTGTTACTTCTTGCCCTGCTCTCAGGTGCTTTGGAGAATAGATTGACTCTTTCATCTCTGTGACAGCCCCTCAAATACTGGAAGTCTGCTATCCTGTCACCCCTAGTTCCTTTTCTTCATTAGACTAGACATTCTCACTTTCCACCACTGTTCATTGTATGCTTTAGTCTCCAGTCCCTTCATCAACCTTTGTTGCTCTTATCTGCACTCTTTCTAGAGTCTCAACATCTTCTTTCTAGCCTGGTGAGATTTTTCTCTTAGACACAGAGACTCGATTTGCTTTGGGCTGTTAATTATAAAAGGCATATTTCCATCACTACCCATCTCACTCCACACCTTGTGTATTTTATGCAGACCTAGCAGTCCGAAAGCACGTAAAAATGCAACTAGAAAAATAGGGACCACTACGGTGGGAAGGTAACAGCGTTCCGTGCGCCTTTGGCGTCTAGTCATGCCGGCCACATGACCACGGAGACGTCCTCGGACAAGCGCTGGCTCTTCGGCTTTGAAACGGAGATGAGCACCGGCCCCTAGAGTTGGAAACGACTAGCACGCATGTGCGGGGGAACCTTTACCCTTTTTTTAGCATAATTTATCGTCAATAAGAGTCATTTTAAATATTGGCACTGCCATTTTATAAAAGGTACCTTTTCAGGCACCACGTTTGCAAAGGACAGATAATTAATCAGCAGGCGGAAAGCTCCCAGCGAAAGAGGTGGGCCAAAAAAAAATGGCCTTATTTACTTGGACTCCCCACAATTACATGCGTTTCCTAAATATTTTTGAAGGAAAAAAAATTGATTGGCCTGTCATGTTTCCACTTCACGCAGTTGAATATGATTACAGTATGATTAAGAGGCGCATTTTTCTTTGACAGTGAAGTGCACAGTTTGAAGAGAGCACTAATTATGGGCTCAGTTTCTTAGAGAGCTTAAATATAACACATTCAATTGCCTGACAGGGTCTTTATTGTAAGTCCTTTTAATTGCTGTCTCAGAGAGCAACATGTAATTTGTGGTGTTAGTGCATGTGTGTGTATTTAGTGTCAGCAATTTATTAGATTGTTCTCTTTATCCTCCCATTTGTAAAGAAAGCAGGAAATACGTTGTAGTTGTGATATACTGAAACAGTAAAGAGAGAAAATATCTAAGAATCTTCTGAACCAGCAAGAGGCAATTTGCGCAACAAAATACGGCCAGACATCTTTGAGGGGTCTTCCAAACTCTTTGCCGCACCAGGTTTTTCAAACATTCATTTTGTGTTTGCTGGGGGAATCTGCAAGTTGGAGTTTACACATCCTTAAAGTTGCTGACGCAGTGGGTCAGTGGGTTAGGACGCTGAGCTTGTCGATCAGATGGTCGGCAGTTTGGCGGGTCAAATCCCGAGTGCCGCGTAACAGAGTGAGCGCTTGTTACTTGTCCCAGCTTCTGCCAACCTAGCAGTTCTAAAGCACGTAAAAATGCAAGTAGAAAAATAGGGACCACTATAGTGGGAAGGTAACAGCGTTCCGTGCGCCTTTGGCGTCTAGTCATGCCGGCCACATGACCAAGGAGACGTCCTCGGACAAGCGCTGGCTCTTCGGCTTTGAAATGGAGATGAGCACCGGCCCCTAGAGTTGGAAACAACTAGCATGCATGTGCGGGGGAACCCTTACCCTTACTAAAGTTGCTGAGGTTGAGAAACACTAGATTAAATACACAGGAAACAAAACATCCTGAATGAGATAATCATGAAAGACACCGTTAAGCCCAGATCAGGGAGCTGAGCAAGTCCTGTGGCTCAGAAAGACGGGAAGACTTCCATGTGGTCCCCTCCAGCATTAGACATGGTGCCCTTGTCTTACAGCATAAGTTCACAAGCATGAGCTGCACTGAAATTAATTTGCTCTGGAGTTGTAGGAGATACCTACCATACTGAATATATAGTTTTGTATTAGTGACTTGTAGACTTATGTAAGTAACTAACTGCTCATTAGTATTTTAAAGATTATAAATTAAGGGATTATCTTTAGATTAGTTCTCGTGTGTAGTGGTGTATTGTTTAGAAAGATATTTGAAGATAACGGGTCTCTTCTGCAGACCTTCATGCATTTAACATTTCTGCACACGTCCCCATGAACACACATAGGAAGGTAAAAGACATGTCCCTTGAGTTACAAATTTCCTCCTGATTTCCGGGATCTATCCTTGTTTATTCGACAACAATAGGGAAGCAGTTGGCCATTTCTTACTTCAGAATTTTTTTTTTCATCCTCTCAGGCTAGCATACTTCGCTTGAAATGTTGCCTTTTGTGTTCCTTTCTACCTCCTTGATGATTTTCATTTTAATCGAAATAAACAGAGTTACAAACTGCATCAAAATATTCTGAAAAGTGTGACTTTTAATTCATATCTCACCCAGGTCTAGACTCCAGTTGCAAAAATTACAAAAAATGTATAAGTATGATAATTAGACCTAATTTCTATTCCTTCTGTCTGCCAGTGTGCTTGTTTTGCATGCATTTTGGCTTTAATACCACTGTAATAATCTTGAATTTTGCACTTCATTTTGATCAGATGTCAGTGTTTATAGTTTGCCATTCCCTTGATACTCAAATCCATCAAGCTCACTACACGATTGTTGCTCAGTAGCCACATGATTCCTTGTTATTTTAAACTTCCTTTGTTGTTATTTTAAACTAATTGTCATTTCTTAACCGTTGTGGATTGCAAGGAGCTATTATTTCTGGTGCATTGTTTTGGAAGAAGTATGTACACACACACACACACACACACACACACACACACACTTTCAGCAACATTGGTGTTTCTTTCTGAGACTTCCTGCATGTAGGTACAGTTCCTAAATGATTCATGAGTGGCTCAATCAATAAGAGAAATCCCTGATGCTGAAAATACCTTTTGAAGTGAAGCATCTCAAGCTATCTTTACAGTGCCTGCCTAAAGTTCAAAATAAGCAATGAGTCAGAGAAATGGCAAATTCATTCCTAGACATCTTATTCTCCTGAGTGCCCCAGAATTTCCTGCAAAGGCATCTTTGGTTAGATTCATATGGAGTTTGTTACCTGGATTTGGAGATCTGCCGTGTAGTAGCATAAACTTCTATTTACATAACAAAGATGAAGGGTCAAAATAATGTAAGTGCTCTGCTGAATCAGGCCAAGAATCCATTTAGCTCAGCATTCTGCATCACAGAGAGGTGAACTACTTACGCTCCCATTAAGTGAGGTAGTTGTTGAGTGAGTAACAGTAATTTTACATACTGTTTGCAGCAAGCAGTCGTCCCAACGATGCTTTTTCAAGATGCAACTGGACTTTGTTTTCCCTTGAAGACATTTTAACTTCTCATCCAAGAAGCTTCTTTAGTTCTGACTGAATGGCAGAGAACAGAAGGATTTATACTCCTTGCAGTCATCTGGTCGTTAGTACTCTCTCAGTATCATTGAGGCCCCTTGGAGGTTTATTTGTGCCCTCAGGGTCACCTGAATAGTGAAAATGGGTGTGGAACCTTCTTGGAATTGCTGAAAAAACTGTGTTGTAAACAGGATGAGAAGTGAAACATCTTCAAGGAAAAACAAAGGAAGTCCAGTTGCCTTTGAAAAAACACCTTTGGGACAGCCAACTGTGATCACATGATCCCAGGAAGTCACAATCTTCATAAATACTGGTTACTAAGTGTCTGAATGTTTATCACATGACTGTGAGGGTGCTGCAGCAGTCGTAAGTATGAGGACTGGTTGTAAATCACTTTTTCAGTGCCATCGTAACTTTGAATGATCACTAAATGAATGATTGTAAGTCAAGGACTACTTGTAGATGCATCTAAGAAGCTCACAAATTTGGAAAGGAAGAAAGTTGTCCCCTTCCACTGTTGCTTACCAGCACCTATTACTTCAGACACAGCACTTATGATACAGAGCTTCATAAACCACCTTCAAGACCAGTTCTTACTGATAAACCATTTTCTCTAGTACGTGCAGTCATTATCACATGTCATGCCCCTATCAACATGATGTGCAATCAATTTCTTCATCTTTTATTCTTTCTTTTCCAGTTTGACTGGGATTTTTTTTCAGAACAAAACAAAAAGATGATTTGTGATATTTTCTTGGTTAGGCTGTAGCTCTTGTCTAAGTTACTAAGACCAGGGCTTTTGTGAGTGTCTTATAACATCCTCCCTCCAGAGATATACAGCTTCGCTGGCTTCCAACATTTCAATAAAGTCATGAAGGAATGTCTAGCATTTGACTATTTTACAGATCAGGCATCAGGGAGATGGACGATGGACACAGGGTTAACAGCAAACAAACTAACATTTTACTATATTAAAATTAACTTTTTCATTACATTAAATGTGATGTTGCTACATTAAAATTAACTTTTACTACACTGAAATTAACTTCAAAACATCTCCCAAAGAAATTACAAGCAACTTACAGAGAGACATAACCTAAAAAGAAGCAGAAGAGCAGAAGCCTTTTCTGCAACAGACGAAAAGTTTTGAGAAACTGGAAGATTTTAGCAAGGAATTGGACTGTATGCTTGCTATTTGTCAGGCATCAAGACAACTTGAATTGCATCAGGTTCCAGTGGCGAGAGAAGGAGAGAGAGTGGAGACCAGGAGATTGATGAATGCAACCCCTTTCTTTAGAGGCTCAGGCCTACAAGCAATAATTCTGTATTACGCCAGGAAAAGGTGGATAATTCCTTCTTCCGCTAAAAATAAAACTGAAATTCTTGCATGAATACCGCAAGTTCCCTATCGCTCATTGTCTGCCCATTAGAGATGAATTAAAACATGCACAAAGCGCATGCATTCATCAACATTAAACCCTAAGACAGATGGATACTCTGTCCCTAGCCCTTGTGGAAAAAATAAAAAGCAACACAAGAAAATTGCATTGCACAATTTGGAAGAAGGGGAGGGTTGGAATCTAGAGAGAGGAAATCAACATATTAAATACAAAAAAAGATTATTAAGATGTCTCTCTCCCATCACCAAGAAAAGGAGTTTTAAATTAGGTTGCATTTTGTTTGGTTGTTTTGTTTTTTTTAATTATATCACGACAGTAGGAAAGAAGCAACCCCATTCACATTCAGAAAACTAACCTGAGGTTTTAAGACTGGGATCAAATCAAAAGTCATGCAAAAAAATTTTTTTATTAAAGAGTTTTACAGATACATTTTAAACATAAACATAAAAACCCTAACCCCACCCCCACCCCCACCCCCTCCCTCTCCGTTCCCCCCCCCCCGACTTCCCAGAGCAAATATAGGGTATTGACCCTAACAACCTTAAACTATAATATGCAAACTAACTATAATAACACTTTAAGTCCTATCGCACTTTAACTCTCCTTAAAAATAACTAAATAATAACAAATCTTCTAAATGTAATACTCATTCAAATGCTAAATGAAACTTTTTGGTCCCATATTTATTCTGGATATAATCAATCCATCTTCTCCATTCCAAAATATATCTTTGTTGCGAATGGTCTTTCAAATATGCTGAGATTTTCGCCATTTCTGCCAGGTTCGAAACTTTTAAAGTCCATTCTTCTATAGTAGGCAAATCCTCCTTAAAAGTCATGCAAAATTTATATTATGGATTAAAAGGAGCTATGAATGTATTGATACACACAAATACACATATACACTCACACATACACCTGAAAGGAGCTGAAAAGATTATATTGCCAATGTAGATAAATGCATTTCTACATCAGCCTGACATGTTATCATATCCACTCTCTGCTTTAATGTATACTGTATGATTTTCTTTGATATTTCAAACTGTCATTACTCACCTCAAGGCTTTTTCTTTGACAATTAAACAAACTAGTGAATTAGAGATAAATCATACTTTAAAATTACATAGAGCTAGCTGTAGGTCCCATATCTAGAATTGTTCTTAGGCATACTTTGTACATGCCCCATTTCTAAACAATCAGTGCAAACCATTATCTGATTCATTAAAGATGCAGCTAGTTAGCTAGCTATACCAATGTCATTAGTCAGAGTACAAATTCATACAAATTTCAAAGGCTGAAGTTAAAATGAATCAAATATCCCATCACCCTTCAGTTCCTAAAAATTACATTCAGTTTTGAAGGGAAAGTTTCTACATACACTTTCACTTAAATCAACTGGTACTGTCATTTGTGTACTAGCTTCTAACTGCTAACATGGAGCTGCCCAAACAAATCAGAGAAGACATTTAATGCTCCAGGCACCAATAAACAAATCCACTGTTGCACCCAAGTGTAGACAAATAAAAAAGGATGTTGACCTTGAACTTGTCCGACCAACCTCTGGGAAGCATCTGAACTGCATTCTCAATAGCATAAGTAATACCTTTCTTAAAATAGCTCTTTCCTAGCCTATTTTAAAAAAAACGTTTAGCTTTTCTTTCTCAAACATCTCAGTGTCTAACCTTGGCCATAACCTGATCTGTATTACTGCTAATTTAATTATTGAAGCCTCACCTTCTGTCCTCTGCATTTAAAAAAAAATCTAATTAAAAATAGGCTACATGTTTATTTTTCAAGTTTTCCTGTTCGCTTTGTTATATAGCATTTACTTTGAGGAGAAAGTCCAGGGACAATATCCACCCTCCTTTGATTACATTTGGAGATGAACATTTGTTCAATTATTGGCTTTGTTTATCTGTTAGTTTGAGAATAATTTGAGTAATTAACGCAGGAACAAACATATAGAAGAAAACAGTTTCTTAAAGTGGCAGAATAAAGGATCAAAGCACTCCAATTGTAATTTCAATTCCCATCTCACATTTTCATATCCACAAATCTAAAATTGAACAAATGCGAGACTTGGAAAACTCATTTGCATTTATATTATTGTTGTTATTGTTGTTATTTTATATCATTTTTATGTCTTGCCAGATTAAAATGCCAGTTCTCCAAAAGAGGAGGAGGAGGAGGAGGAGGAGGAGGAGGAGGAGGAGGAGGAGGAGGAGGAGGAGGAGGAGGAGGAGGCCTGCCAGTCCATTTAAATTAGGAAAGGGCTGTATTGCTGGCTCTGTCCCAATGAATATGCTTTGATTGTGGCTTAGCCTGTTACATAAAATAAGGAAAGTGGCAGTCACCTGATGACAGTCACCTTAAGGTCCTGGTGGAAAGTTGGGAGATCATCATCATCTCTGGATTCATTTTTTTTTCAGGAAGCAGTATTTAAAATTATTCAAGGATGCGATCTGATGTTACTTTAGGCAATAGTTAATGCTTTCTTCCTTTTCACAGTAAACAGGCAACAAGCTCCACTTTCAACACAAATAAATCAAAAAGAATAATGGAGAGAAATGTGGATA
The DNA here is from genome assembly GCF_947247035.1 of Vipera ursinii. NCBI lineage: Eukaryota > Metazoa > Chordata > Lepidosauria > Squamata > Viperidae > Vipera > Vipera ursinii. The sequence goes on from NC_139520.1 coordinate 12,775,532, forward strand.
GCTGTCTATGGCCAGCATCCAGAAGTCTTTGTTTCCCTCTCTACTTATTGTTCACATGCTACAACAGGTGGCTTAAAAATAGCCCTTTGTTTAAGCATCCTTAAGAGAAAAAAATTACTTGCTATAGTTTCATCACTATAATTAGCATAGAAAAGGAAAGAATGAACACCACTTTAAGGGTCTTTTGTGAATGCAGAGAACAAAATGAAATGAATGAAAATGCTGCGGCTCAATGCCAACTTTATTTCAATGTGGGTGAAGTTTGCCCCCTTCCTTGCACTCAGTTGGAATAGGATCCTTTTAAGTTAAAGAAGCAATTATAGCTCAGTAGCAAAGCACCTGTTTGGTACTCATAGGGCTGCAAATTTAATTATTGCCATTGCCATTTGACAGGATCAGGAAGCAAACATTAAATTCTAGCCCAAGTACCTGAAAATCTGTTTAAAGTCAGAGAAGATTTGATTATCATCCAATCTTGCATAAAGCAATTCTATGTATTCACAGATGTCAAGCAAAATGTTAATCTAGTCTGAAGATTGCTCATCCTTTGGTCAATCATATTGAAATTCCGAAATTCTCAGAAATATTATTTTTATGATTGATTGCACAGACAGCCAGATGTTTGTGCTAGTTTTAATATTTTTATCCAGTTATTGAGTCCTTCCCAGTTATTATTATTGTTTGTCACACAGCCAGATGTTCAACAGAAGAGAATAACAGAGTTTGAAGTCTCTGTTGGAAATGTCAAAGCAAGAACATCCGATGTTAGCAGCTTATTGTCATGGATCCGATTTTGGCTTAATGTCACGGTTCCGACAGATTAAACTCTTCAAAGAAATTTGAGGCATTGTTTACCTTAAAGAATCTTTATTCGAGCAGCATAGCATCGGCACGTACATGGTCGAAGCCAAAATCTGAATTCCCCTCCCCTTAGCACATAGTTTCAAAGCACAATTCCCTCCTCTAATTAACAGTCAGAAATCACATTCTCCAATGAGTTTGAAATGCAGGCTTTCCCTCCAGTTCTCCAACCTGCCATATCTTATCATCTCTTATTTCAAAAATCTGAGTTCACAGGAGACTTGGAGGTCTTCTCACCCAACCCCTTGCTCCTATCCCCTTAGACTGGATTAGATATTTTTATCCACCTATCAAGTCCTTCCCAAGGATATGAGACAGGCAGAAGTTGATGTTTGAAAAACTATTTCAAGTAAAGTTGCCTTTTGCAATTGACCAATAAAATAGTATTTTTATTATTGTGGTTCATTGCAATCAGCCAGATGTTCAGACTGGATCTGAAATTTTTGTCTGCCTATCAGGTCCTTTCAAAGAAGATGCAGATGTGGATGACAGTGTTGTATTTCTATCACAATCAGTCCCTAAAAGTGTAGAACAGACATGTCAAACACAAGGCCCAGGGCCCGGATCCGGCCCGCGAAGTGGTTTCATGTGGCCCGCGAAGCCATCCTGGAAACAGTGAGGGAACGGCCCCCACTGCCTTGGCCCTGGCCCAGAGACCCTCCTTCTGCCAGAGACCCTCAGATCTGTCCCACTCCAGCCCAGGCCCCCATAGGCACCCTTGATGCGAACGATGTAGAGCTGGCCACGCCCACCCAGTAGGCCATACACACTCTAACCACGCCCACCCACCCTGGCCACACCCACCTGGCCCCCTGAGGGCAACCACAATGCTGGTGTGGCCCTCAATGAAATTGAATTTGACACCCCTGGTGTAGAACATTTCAAGGGTCTCTCTCTCTCTCTCTCTCTCTCTCTCTCTCTCTCTCTCTCTATATATATATATATATATATATATATATATATATATATATATATATATATATATATATATATATATATATATGTTTCCTGGAAGATCCCACTTTTGAAATAAATAAGAGAGAGAGGAAGAAAGTATTCTTCAATGAAATAACATAAGGATAGCCTTCTGAATTTAAAATATTTTCATTTTGTTTTCACTAGGCCCATTTGTCATCTAGCTTTTCATTTGCTCCAAGGCTAAAAGGACTGACCCTTCAGCTACCTATTATTCAAATGCCACTAAACCTTTACAGAAATGCTGCCCCATAAGCGCTGGTAAATTGTCTGTGCATCCGCTATTCCCTAGCCTTCACATTTTATGAGATTGCCTCTTAAAACAAACCATTTTGGCAAAACGCTGCCCAACACATTCTGTCTCACTTTGTCTCTATGAGTTTTAGGAACATGTCTAATGGAATAAGAGATGACTGGGAGATAGAGCTGCAAACAAACAACCAGGCCCACAGTATTTATTTTTATTTATTCCAGTTTTAGACTGAAGCCATATATGAAATGCCAAAAATCTAACAATAAATTAAAGCATAAAATGTTGACCTTTTCTCAGATCTTATTGGGACTGAACAAATAACTAAGTAATAAATCATATCCATTCAATAAATGGATAGGGATAGATGGAATGGATGGAAACTAATGGATGAATGAAATCTGTCAATGGGTGGAAACTAATCAAGGAGAGAACAAACCTAGAACTGAGGAGAAATTTCCTGACAGAGAACAATTAATCAGTGGAATGGCTTTGCCTCCAGAAGTTGCAAGTGATCCAACACTGGAGATTTTTAAGAAGAAATTGAACAACAACTACTTGTCTGAAATGGCATAAGGTTTCCTGCTTGAGCAGGGGGTTAGACTAGATCAGGGCTTTTCAACCAGTGGTACGGGTACCACCTGTGGTACATTGGCACCTGGCAGGTGGTACGCAACCATCCTAGAAAAGTGGTAGTGGGGGAGGGTAATGAGCACAAGCCTGAGCGAGAGATGGCTGGAGCTGCAGGGCTGTCAGGGCTCAGCGGAAGCACCAGGATCAGCGCTTCTTTGGGGCTGTCAGAAGGAGGACTGAGAAGACATCTGCACACCCATCACATCCTGGACAGAAACTGTTTCAACTCCTCCCCTTGGGATGGTGCTATGGGTCATTATATGCCAAAGCAATGAGACACAGGGACAGTTTTTTCCTTGTTCCATCACTAATTTTCACAGTATCGCCTTATGTCTATGTATCCTTATCCATGTAGTATGGCTGTAGTATCCTTATTATATTCTTCACTATAATATCCCCTTTTATTGTTGCTGTTATTATTATGCTTTGCTTCTATACCAGAGACAAATTCCTTGTGTGTCTAATCACACTTGGCCAAATATTCAGTTCAATTCAACCATACTTCACATGGCCCAAGGCACACCAGCTGAATGCCAGCACAAATAGCTTGGTATTCCCCCATCACCTGAAGCTGCAGTGTTTGCCAAGACAAAATGCCTTTCAAAACTGACCAAACAATCCCAGTTCTATTCTTTCACTTTTTTAAATGTACTCTTCTCTGAAAGGTGATGGCTCAACAGCCACAATACCGTGTTCCTCTGAGCAAGGGTCTTCCAAAAAAATGTATATCCATTTAAAAACTCCAGTAAATTCTTGCCGTCCAAGAAGGTTTTGTATAAATAAAGATATGGTGAATGGAATGTCCCAAAACCAAATACATCCGTGCCTTAAGAGAAAGACATTTACAATTTAACATTTATTCTTACAGGTGAGCATGCAACCATTTTATAAGGGTGGATGATCAGTTAGAAGATTAATTTCTTTCCACATCTTGGCAAAAAGCTATGGATCGGAACCCTCCATATTTTGTTTGTTTTCCTTGTATTTATTACTGGGGTCTATCTTTTTGCTAGGGACGCAGTGGCTCAGTGGGTTAGGACGCTGAGCTTGTCGATTAGAAGGTCGCCAATTTGGCGGGTCGAATCCCAAGTGCCGCGTAACAGAGTGAGCAGCTGTTACTCGTCCCAGCTTCTGCCAACCTAGCAGTTCGAAAGCACATAAAAATGCAAGTAGAAAAATAGGGACCACTGCGGTGGGAAGGTAACAGCATTCCGTGCACCTTTGGCATCTAGTCATGCCGACCACATGACCACAGAGACGTCCTCGGACAAGCGCTGCTTTGTCCTCTGTCTTTGTGCCCAGATGAGCACTCTTGGTGCCTCAAAGTGAAAAACTGTAATTGGCAGCGATCACTGGCATTTGTGTCACAACCTTGCAGCAGTTTTCTCCTCTACCCAGCCACACTTTTTGTCTTATTTTTATTTAGTGTATTTTATGCATTTTTATCACCAAAATGTAGTACTTAACAAGGGTATGATCAAGGGTTTTCTTTAAAACATATATGGATAGAGGGAAAAATGAGGAAGAAATATTTCCAGATTTGGCAGATGGAACCTACTTTTTTTTTCTCCTGTCTCACTTTTTTTTTCTTCTCTTCAGCTGCTGGCACCAATATAGGTAGTTCTTGACTTAAGACCACAAGTGAGCCCAAAGGTTTTGTTGCTAAGTGAAACCTTTGTTATTTTTGCCTCATTTTACGACCATTTGTGCCACAGTTGTTAAGTAAATCATTGCAGTTGTTAAATTAATAACACTGTTGTTAAGTGAATCTGGCTGCTCCATTGAACATGGCTTGTAAGAAGATCGCAAAAGGAGATCACGTGACCCCTGGGACGCTGCAGCCGTCATAAATGTGAGTCCAGTTGTCGAGCATCCAAATTTTGATCGCGTGAGTATGGGGAGCGCTGCAATGGTCATAAGAGTCAAAAACGGTCATAAGTCACTTTTTTGATGCCGTTGTAAATTTGAACAATCATTAACGAACTACTCTAATTCAAGGAGTGCCTGTAACAGCACCAGTTTTGACAAGCTATCAACATGTTGCATCCCCTGCAATAAGCTACAATTGGTGGGTTCCAGGGATGGGAGGACCTATCTGACACAAAATGGTGCAGAACACTCCGACAAATATGTCAAAAGCATGAGGTTTCATTCAGTTCCTGATTCCATGATCAGTTCCTGCCCTGGACTAAGTTGTTTCTCTTTCTTCTTTTCCCACCAATTTGTCATCTTATCCTTCCATCTTCCCATTCACTTTCAACCATCCGTGTCACAAAATATCTTAACACAACCTCCCTCCCTGGACTTTCGTCAGCTGTGTCTATGTTGCTATCTAGGCAAGTGGGTTGAAAGAGCTTTCATTTGCATCAACAATGTGAACATTAATTGTGGGGGCCGGGATAGGTTGGAAGAAAACTTTGATCTGTGTGTCCCCAGATTTTTAAAAAATGCACAACTTCAAACCAAGCCCTCATTTCTGAGTCAAGAGGGGGCCATTTAAATCCGTGTGTTTTATACCTAGCCGTTTCAGCCAAACACACACAAAACAAGATTGTAGCTAATTTTCCAGAATACCCACCTTTTAACAAATGCTTTTGTTGCAATGTGGAGACTGATTCAAATTCGTACCTTTAAAAAGCCGAGCAAATTTTCCATCAGGAATGCAAATGTGTGCATAGAAACTGGCAAGGTTTATATAACCTCTCGGGAACAAAGAGTAACATTGTAGAGTTCTTAATTTAGCATTCCATTTATTTGTATAAGCCACCACCGAGGATTGATTGAATGTTCAGGTCAAAGCTGCGCTTGCAATATCAAATCCTCCAGTCATAAGTAACAGCACTTGTCTAAATAATGTGAAACAGCCATATTTGGTACTTCCCTAATGTAATTATATTGCCTACACAGTCATTTTCTCAATGTAGTAACATAGCAGGCAGCTATCATTTCATCAAAAGCATTTTTTTTCTGGAAAAGTATAAAAATGAAATCCATTCTTCCCAGAAAGCACCAATTTGCTACCCGCTTTTGAATAAACTCATAGAACAACACAAAGGAACACCATCCTTCAAGCTATTGAATGCCTTTGCATAGCAGCGTCTTTTACAGCACAACAGTTAATCAGCCCCTTGCTTCAGACAATAAAGCAAGCGATCCAATAAATCAGGCCATTAATATGTTAACCAATTGGTGCTAGGTTAATACTAACTCTTTGATCTTATAGGACAGCAAAAGTTTAGGGTCTCTGGATATCTAACCAGCCTATATGGATTTCTTTTTTCAACATGTTCTGATCAAATGTCTATAATTAAATCATTACAGACAGTTTAGGGTACTGGTTAAGGTGCTGGAATAGAAGCAGGGAGCTTGTGAATTCTAGTACTCCCTTGGCATGAAATCTTATTGGGACAGTCAGGCTGTCAGCTCAGCCTAACTCAGAGGATTGTTGTTGTGGGACAAATAGGAGGCAATAGCATTATGTTGTGCTAAATAAAGTCAGGATATAACGAATAACTAATATGGTGCTGGAAAAGACTCCTGCGAGTCCCTTGGACTGGAAGGCGATCAAACCGGTCAGTCCTAGAGGAGATCCACCCTGACTGCTCTTTAGAAGGCCGGATCCTGAAGCTGAAACTCAAATCCTTTGGCCACCTAATGAGAAGGAAGGACTCACTGGAGAAGAGCCTAATGCTGGGAAAGATTGAGGGCAATAGAAGAAGGGGACGACAGAGAAAGAGGTGGCTGGATGGAGTCACTGAAGCAGTAGGCGTGAGCTTAAATGGACTCCAGAAGATGGTAGAGGACATGAAGGCCTGGAGGAATGTTGTCCATGGGGTTGCGAAGGGTCGGACACAACTTTGCAGCTAACAACAACAACAACATAACTAATAATAAAGAATGGTAACTATAACTTTTTAGGCAACTGAATGAGAGCACGGGGTCCTGTCATATAAGAAAGTTCTGGATTCAATTCCTGGTATCTTCAGTTAAAAGGATTGGTGAGAAGAAAAGTCTTTTTCTCAAATACTGTTCAGAGTAAAAGATCAGACCTGCATGTGAAGGTACAATTAAACTGATTTATTCCTAAAAGTCTCTGCACAAGAATCTCCTCAAATAAGCACTTGCTAGGAGTTAGATGAGAGTCAATGAAATTGAAGGAATGCTGGACTTAGTCAGCTTGTGGCTACATAGGGATTCTAAGCTGATCCCTCTTTTTACTCCACCCCCAGATTCTGCCACTTCTCTCCCGACAATTACCAGTCGATGGCTGGGGTTAAAATGGAAAATCACAAGGAAGGTAACTGAAATAATGGTGCTACCTTATGGCTGACTTCATGACCCACCCCATATCTTTTGCAGTGACAATCACAAGTTTCATTATCCTCCCAGTTTTTAAAACAAATAAATAAAGCCAACTATCCTTGCGTGTCTATCACATTTTCCCAAATTTTGGACGTTTGTTTTGACGACAGCTGGTTTGTTTGCTGCCTTCAGGGCCATTACACTGACCATGATGCCACTGTGAAAGTGAGAGATTTCATCCACAGTGAAGACGGAATATTATTCATGCTGTAAACAAATCTGATATTTGTTTTCACTCTGCAGCTGGTCTGAATTTTAACAAGCTATTTATCCAAAGCAACTCCCTCCCCATTTTTACTTGGTAAATTGCTTTATATTTCAAGAAAAACATGATCACACTTAGAACATTCTTACTTAGTGGGACTGGGTCTCCTTCTGCAGATGAAATAATTATAATTGAACTCACCTCTTAGCTCTATAGTCAAAAGGCCTAATGCAGACATGTCAAACACAAGGCCCGGGGGCCGGATTCGGCCCCCAAAGTGGTTTCATGTGGCCCATGAAGCCATCCTGGAAACAGTGAGGGAACGGCCCCCACTGCCTTGGCCCTGGCCCAGAGACCCTCCTTCTGCCAGAGACCCTCAGATCTGTCCCACTCCTGCCCAGGCCCCCATAGGCACCCTTGATGCGAACGATGTAGAGCTGGCCACGCCCAACCAGTAGGCCATACGCACTCTGGCCACGCCCACCCAGTAGGCCACGCCCACCCTGGCCATACCCACCTGGCCCCTTGAGGGCAAGCGCAATGCTGATGCGGCCCTCAATGAAATTGAGTTTGACACCCCTTGCCTAATGCATCATTGATCTCCTACCAGACTTTTCTACCTGAGTTGGTTATTATTTGCTTTATTACTAGGAGCTCATATCAACCTCATATTCCCAGCCCACCATGCAAGCACACCTTTAAACCACAGAAACATAAAAATAGGAATATGGGGAGCATCTTCATACTAAACTTTGATCATCTTCTTTAACTCATCCTTTCTCTCCCTTCTGTTCAATTGTGTCTGATTCTCAGAGACTGGACAGACAAGTCCCTGCAGTGTTCTTGGCAAGTTTTTTTTCAAAAGTGGTTTATCATTGCCTTCTTCCTAGGGCTGAGACTGTGTGTGACCAAGGTCACTCAGCTGGATTTGTGCCTATGGCAGGATTAGAACTCAAGGTCTCTTAGTTTCTAGCCTGATGCCTTAAGCACTACACCAAACTGGTTCCTGTATCTTAGTCTAGCCAGCTGCAATTTTCCAGAGTTTCAAGCAGATTTTCTCAGATTTACAGGGGTGTGCTAGGATCTTCACTTTTATTTTACTCTAAAAGCATTCCTCTAGAAGAGCTGGTTTATACTTGTTCCCCTAAACATAAATCTTTAGGGCTAGGCAAATTTATTACCACTGGCAAGAACAGATGCCACAACGCTCAACTTTTGCTGAATCAAAGGCCAGACCTGCCCTTTGAACAGAAGACTATAGAAAAAGTTTTTCAATGTGAAGGAGGACATTTTAATTAATTGTTAATATTATTGCCTTTAATTATTTGCTTATGTGAGTGCTACATTTTGACACACATACATACTTATAACATCCAGTGTCTGCTCACCATCCAACTGATTCCCAGATTTGAAATAAAGAAATATGTAAATCCCTCCTTTCCATTCAAAGTCACAACAGAGCCCCCCCCCCCCCAAAAAGCTACTTACTGTATGACCTGACTTGCAGACAAACACAGGCACCAGACACACATACACATACACACACATAGTCACATGATCTCATTTCAGACATCTTTATGGTCAATTCCAGAGTTCCACTGTGACATGACTCGATTTACAATGCCTTTTGCCAGTTTCCAGACTTTTCAAAGTATTTCAAGCAAAAAAAATGCCCAAAGGAATGCATAGATTTGCTTGGGGACTGCAGTGTTCACTTAATTATGACCATGTAACAATTGCACTGTTCATTTAATAATGATCACGGCATTTGCTTAGCAACTGCTATGAAAAAAAATATATCATGTGAGTACCTTGACTTACAAGTATCATGATTTCCAAAGGAAATTCTGGGGTCCATTATGGTTGTACGTTTTAGGATTACCTGTTCAAATTTTTACTCTCAGCTACACGATAGCATTAAGCTCCTAGTCCCCTTTGCTAAATGCCGCCTAAGACAAATAGTCCTATTCAGTTTTGTTTCTTCCACCCAAACATAAGATAAGAACAATGAGATTTCACAACCGCAGATTCTGTTCCCCTCTACAATTGCATACTTCAATTCCAAGGAAAGTCATTAGAAATTCTTCCTCTGGGCATTTTCAGATCAAATGTGAGAGAACACTGAAGGTCTTTATTTCCTACACCAGAGATATAACAGGGAGGGGGAGGGAACCCACTCATGTCTCCCAACTCTTATTGAAGTAAACCAATTATGCCACCAATTAAAACAAAATGCTCAACCTATCTGAGAAGGAAGAGACAAAGGAAAAATGAGAAAACTGAAAGGCTAATTTTGGCACAACGTTCTGAAAATAGGTGCAATTTCATACATTATTTAGGCTTTCTCGGAAGCAAGATGGAATCATGCATTAATTAAATCTGATTGCCGGTCAGATGGATCAGCTTGATGAAATATCAAAGAAAAGGATGGTTGTAAGAAGTGCTATCAACCTAAAGGAAAATCCATCATCTGTTGTTTGGGTAATCTCCTTCTCACACCTTTGAAATGAGAAGAATGAGACTCAGTGTTAATTGCACTTGGACAGTAAGCAGCCTCTCGGGAGAAAGTTTTTTTTGTTTTTTTTCCAATATTTACTGAAAGTTTGCTAATTACCCAAACGGTGAGTCAAATCATCGATTCCTTTCAAAAAGTTGTTGAGAATCATTAATTTCTTTCAACCACGGCCAATTCAGCTGTGAGTTGATTCAGACTGCAGATCGGAATCTTCAGATCAAGTCCCTCTGATTCCAACTATCAATTTTCTTTGGTAGAACAATGTGTCAATTCATGCATGACAATCCACCAAATCATCAAAGCAATTTGAAAGTTCAATTTAATGCAATGAAATGGTCTAAACATTCAGTGGGATGATTCAGTCAACTCATCAGCCTTGACTCAAAGCTAGGAATTAAAGTTCACGCACCCGTAATATTTACAGATGTTCCACTTTAACTGGGTGGGTAAATAAAAACATACGTAATGTTATGACTTTAGATGGGACATGATGGCATTGCTTCTCTTATGCTCAATCATATTCTTGATTCTGACAGCTCTTTTCCCTCTGGAGTCATTCCCTTGCTACCTTCTCCTGTGCTAGCCACGATTTTTCCATTTAAGTGTAACCACCATTATCCCTACAGCTTGCAAGGTCTTCATTGTAAGGGTCATCTCCCACTTTCTCCAAGAAATGTTTTAGAAACACTTTAGAAATTGTGATATCCTTGAAGACATTCAGTCTAGGTTTATTAGAGCTATTCTTGCAAACCCAAGATGTATTAATAATGCTGCCATGCATTTGGAAACAGGCTGGATCTCCGTGGAGGCTAGAGCTTGGTAATATCTTTTTAACCTTTGGCTAAAAAATAACTTTTTTTTCTAGCAGGTCTAGCCCCATTGATTCTTAGAGGTGACTTTAAGTCAACCTGATTTATCCAAATTACTGGTAAAGTTTCATTCTCCCACAGAGCTTTGCTCTTAGGCTTTGAAAATGCTAGAAATATATTTAAGAAGCAGATCTGGGATGGTGATCTTGTGCCATGAGGGTCTTTTCAAATAGGTCTGTGCCAACATTCTACCACTCCTCTATCACAAGATTGAGTGAGGGTGATTTCTCAAGTTTTTATCCAATCTCAAGGTTAAATCTCAGCAGAGAATCTGTCATAAAGTTACAGTATCTTTCAGACATGGAAATACAGGTTGCCAATTCAGCTACAGAGTGATATGGATGTAGAAAACAGCAATAGCAATCTGCTAGGAATTAGAGCAAGAAACATATGGAAAGAAATTTGGGGGAGATTTTTTAAAAAGCTCTAAGAATAAGGTAGGAAAAAAAAACAAGGCTCATTGTTGGGCACAAGAAATCAGGAACCAGGTTTATTCAAATGACCGTAAGTTTATTCCATGCCACCTCTAAACAAGAATCTGAACTATTAACAGTCAACGCAAATTGGCGGTAGATAAGAGTCAATGGAAATTCACAGAGGGCTGGACGTAAATCTCTTGTGGGTGCAAAGGTACTCTGAACTGATGACCTGCTTGACCCCTCCCTCGAGCTCAGCCTGGTCATCTCCTACATCCTTCTAAAGAAAGGAAACTTTTTTTAAAAAACTGCAACACATTATTAGTAGGCATATATCCCACTTTTAGAGTGGCGTGTTAGCCTAGAAGTGAAGATGCTCGCCTTCCACTTGAAAGACTGAGAGTTCAATCCTAGGTAGCAGCAGATTTTTTTTTTCTCTCAGGGTGCAAAGAGAAAAATATCTGCTGTGAATTCCACATAGGCATCAGGAACAGCATCTGGCCAGTAAACGAAGCTCAACTTCGTTCAGTTTCCCCAACTCTACCCTGAATCAAGGGATCACAGGGTCATACAAAAAGAATATATACACATATATATCCCACTTTTCAATAAAGATTAGGAATCACATCCACCTTTACTTCAACTGTATGAGCCATGCAACGTCTACATGAACCATGCAACCCCATCAGGTTTCTTTGTTTATAGACAGCCATCCTACTTGATTAATTATGGGCATTAAGGATTAGCAATTTGTGGTATTTTGCCACTTCTGTGCCATGTTCAGCAATAAAATGCACTGTGGTGCTTTACAAGTGTAATTTACGGGTAAATTAGAATTATAATTACAATGGCTGCCTAAAAGTCTTTATAATGCTTTTAATATTTATGCTTGATAATGCCCATCAGTTAATGCAACACAGAGTGAAACTTACCAAAGAAGGGTATTCATATCAAAATAAATAGAGGAAAGCGGGAAACAAAAATAAAATAGTAATACTAGAACCAGTTCTTCTCGACATAGCTTTTATTCCTCTCAGTATAACACTGCAAGATGATCAAGCGTTTAAATTATCATCAGTTACAAATGTCATTGATGTATCTGCAAATATGCAAATCTGTGCTGGAACAAAAGTGTAATTTTGTCCCATGCAAACGTGTAACATATATTACATTCACTTAAATTCTTTCCCCTTTTCATTCTATCTTTTGCCTATTTGGGGGGACGTTAATGAAAGAGGAGAGGAGAGAAGGGTCAATGTAGAGAGGTAATTTATTGCTGACATTCATGCATAAGAACTGGCTTGCAGAATCAGATCAACACCCTCTAGCAAGTGCTTGCCCTCTTCCTTACTGATATTAACTCCAAACTAGAAATGACTTATTACAGGTAGTCCTTGACTTATGACTAGAGTTGGGACCAAAACATCCATCACTAACCAATACAGTCATTAAGTGAGTTGTACCTGATTTGAGATCCTTTTTGGCCATGGTCATTCAGCAAATCACACACTTGCTAAAGTGAATCTGGCTTCTCCCATTGACTTTTGCTGATCAGAAGCCCCCAAATGGCAATTAGGTGAGCCAAGGATGCTGCAACCCCTGTAAACACACTCCAGTTGCCAAGCATCCAAATTTTAATCACATGACCATGGGACACTGCAACAGTTGTAGGTGCGGGTCAAATTATTTCAGTGCCATTATAACTTTGAATGGTTGTTAAATGACTGGTCGTACATTGAGAACTGCCTGTATTGCAAACCAGTAGAGAATTGGAATCTGAACGTGGCAATGGAGTTAATAAAAGGTACAGCACAGTCAAACTGGAATAAGAAAATAAGAAAATGTCCATAATTCAGGGTAACTACACCAACTGCTGCTATCGAGATTTCGCATCAATATTTCCTCTTCTCTCTTCTAAACCTTTTCTTATGTCCTTCCCTTTAAAGGGCATGTCTGAGAATTGGGGCTATAACTAGTTGTTGAAAGGTATTCAGAAGCTTTACTGTCTTTTCTACCCAATAAGCAGGCTCAGCATTTATTTGTGTTTATCATTAAACTTGTAAAAGGTAAGGTTTCCCCTGTCCTGTCCTGTCTGATTCTAAGGGGTGGTGCTCATCTCCATTTCTTAGATGAGGGAGCCAGCATTGTCCAAAGAGACTTCCAGGGTCCTGTGGCCAGCATGACTATCACCCAGGTACACAGCATGCTGTTACATTCCCATCGAAGTGGTACCTATTTATCTATTCACAATTGCAGGCTTTCAAACTGCTAGGTGGGCAGGAGCTGGAGCAAGTAACGGGACCTTGTGGCGCAGCACTCGGGTCTTGAACCTGAACTATCAACCTTCCAGCTGACAAGCTTAGCATCTTTAACCACCGATCCATCGCGTCCCCTCCATTACACTTGATTAGCTGCCAATTCACACATTTCCTAACAAGGTACAATGGCCTCTGAATCTCTATGGATTATTTCTAAAGCCCTGTCCAAGAACACCCCAAACAGAAGACATGATTTAAACTGAATACAAATGCTAAATATAGGCAGGAAACATAACAAAAAATTACCCCTCTTTCCAATATTAACTGACCATTACCTTATTATTACATATTGTGCCTCTCACTACCAACTGGCTTGTAAGCTCTCACCAGTTTTGCAACATCAGCTAGTTATTTAGATATGTTATATATTAAAAAATCTAGACAACATCAGAAACACATTCCTCCCCCCCCAAAAAAAACCAATCATAATAATTAAGGAGGCATACCAGATGCTGGTAACAATTTCCAATTCTGCAAGCCAAAATGATTAAGGATTGAATGCCTTATAATAAGAAAGCCTACAATCAAAGGAAAGGGGGGAGGGACATGCTTGATAACACGAGATCATCTATATCTGTAACTGAATCTGTAACTTTCACACTGCAATAATTCTGGAAATGTATCCTGGAAGTACAACTTGCTCTTTTTTCACATTTCATGTAGACTTTCCTTTCTTTTTTTTGTTTGTTCTGCTAATTGTCCAAGTTATTTGCAACCCAATATTATTTCCTGCTTTTCACAGCTTTCCAGTGTCTTCAGGGTGTCAGTATAGTTATGGGGGGGGGGAGATTCACTAATAGCTTTTTCATGCACCTGCTGGAAGAATGGGTGACATTGGTCCCTAGTAACTTGCCTAATCTTCAGGGAAATAAATTTCTCTGGGTTTCTGCCAGATGGTGACCTTGTTTCTCTTTCTCTCTCTCTCTCTCTCTCTCTCTCTCTCTCTCTCTCTCTCTCTCTCTCTCTCTCTCTCTCTCTCTCTCTCTCTCTCTCCTCCTCTCTCTCTCTCCTCTCTCTCTCTCTCTCTCTCTCTCTCTCTCTCTCTCCTTCTCTCTCTCTCCTCTCTCTCTCTCTCTCTCTCTCTCTCTCTCTCTCTCTCTCTAAAAAAATATGTTCTTCAACTGTTTCCTCCGATTAACAATCAGGATTGAGGTTCCTTTTTTTCTTTCATAATTAATCCAACAGAAGTCTGAGCAATTGGCATCTCTCACAAAAATAGATAATGCAGATCTCAAAAAAAACCAGCAGTAAGTTACTTCCCTAATTGATAACATAGTCAATTGTAATTATCTGAATTTTTTTTATTTTTCTCTTTTCAGGGATTGTCCTGAATAGTCAGCTAGCATTTACACAACTGCAACATCTCTGCCAGTCTAAAATCCAGCTATCCTCTAAGTTTGAATACTTACATGCATTCCTGGTTACAGAAATGGGCCATGGCTTGTATACTCAAGAGAATCCCTCAACGCCTCCCCTCCTACAGAGAGAAAAAAAAAGCTTGTTCTTTTAAAACAACAAAGGCAAAACTCTGGAGAGACAAAGAAAAAAAACAAGTGGAGTGTATCATCTCTCCCAAATCTTTGATAAACAGCTGAAACAATTCCAAGAAGTTGGGAAAGATCCCAAATACCGAGAAAACAAGGAGACTTGCTTTGGGATTTTGATTAATATCCAAAGTTAGGGAACTACTCTAGATTCATATTAGATTAAATTCTAATTCCTTTTTTTTATTACATTTATATCCCGCCCTTCTCCAAAGACTCAGGGCGGCTTGCAAGCTTAGCAGTAGCCTTCATTCTATGTATATGCCTGCTTATTAGGGCTTTCACACACACCCCAAGCGGCATTATTACAAAGTCAGCTTAATTGCCCCCAACAATCTGGGTCCTCATTTTACCTACCTCGGAAGGATGGAAGGCTGAGTCAACCTTGAGCCTGGTGGGACTCGAACCTGCACTAATTGCAGGCAGCTGGTGTTACTTAAGGAGGCATTAGCCCACTGCTCCACCAAGGCTCCTTACTATGTATGCTGTGTTCCTCTGGTGAAGTCCCAAAGGTGCTTTTCCAAAAGGCAGCTCGACTTTCTTGGGGGTTTTTTCCTTTGAAAGTATTTCACTTCTCATGAAAGAAGCTTCTACAGTTCTTCGGTTTTAGAACTGAAGAAGCTTTCTGGATGCGAAGCAAAATATTTACAAATCTAAAAATCAAGAAAATCCACTTGCCTTTTGGAAAAGCTCCCTTGGAGCAACCATGACTTGGATGGTTGAGAATTTCCATAGACCTCTGGTGAAGTGAAAAAAATGAACTTGGGGGAGTCATCGTTTTTGAGCACTTTGTATAATATAATTTTGGCATGCACTGCATTTGGTGGAGCTGGGTAAAATCATGATTTATTTATGTATTTATTTTATTTTAATCCCATTTATATCCCGCCCTTCTCCGAAGACTCAGGGCGGCTTACAAACTTAGCAGTAGCCTAAGTAGCCTATTTGATAACCAAATAGTTAAAAGATTTCACTTGCTCAGTACTTCAGCCATTTATTCTCCAGGCATACTGTACATTTTAGCTCTGTTTGCAAAGATTGGGATCCTAGTTTTACTATAGTTGATTTCAAGAACTTCCTCAGAGCAGTAATTGGCTAGAGCTTTCAAGGCTCATTTTCCTCCAATTAACTTTTGTGACAGAAGTACTATGTCATCTGCATACAACAAAGTTGCAATATGTCTCTTTGCTAGTTTGGGGTGGTGGTGATGTTCTAATTGATTTATTTTGGCTACAAGTGGATTTATGTACAGATTAAACAGCAGAAGAGATAAAACACATCCCTGACTCACTCCTCTGTAATTTTGAATCTCATTAGTGTGGTGGCCTTGCATACTGCAACAAACTTTGATTGCAAAATTCTTACGAAGATTTTGCATAAGCAACAGTAGCCATCTATCAATGGTAGTATTCATAAGCTTAGTTCATAGTCTCACTCTGGAAACTAGATTGAATGTGGACCTAAAATCAATAAAGGCAGTATATATTATCGAGTCTGCTTCAGATGCGTAACTTTTTACTAAGTGTTATAGTATAAGGGCATGTCCATAGATAAAATGTCTGGTCCTAAAGCTCACTTCTGCCATCTTCCAATGGATGTTCTAGATTGATCAGTCAACTAAGTTGGCATAGTGCTTACTTATTATACTTAAAGGGCTTATAGGCCTGTAATTATCAGGCAGCTGTATCTAGGGCAGGGGTGTCAAACTGCCGGCCCATGGGCTGGACACGTCATCCCAAAACCGCGCCCACCCCATTGCCAGCAATGGAAGCTCCAATACATTGTGCGATGTCAAATAAACAGGAAAGGAAGACTGGGGTCTAACTTTACATATTGTGTCATTTGGTCAAAATTCTACTCTTTACTGAAAATACTCCCTAGCACTGGAAGAATCTCAAACACTTGCAGAATAAGAAAGACAAATTGGAAAAAAAGCAATTTGTCCTTGCAAGAAGAAATCTTGCTCCAGTAAGGAGTGGAGATATAAAATTCCAACAATGAAAGGAAGAAATAAAATAATCTTTACAAGATTACCAACATTTATCCGGGTAAAAAAGGTTTCCCACAGTCTTGATACTTATGCATTAAATGCAAAACTTAGAAATCAATCTCTGTTATACTTTTATTATAACACACACTATATATTTTTCAAGATTTCTTCTTTATTTCCAGATAAATTTCCTTTTTAACCATCACCAAGCAGGAACAGGGAATGGGATTTCAACAGCCATAAACAGAGCAAACCCCATCAATATTGCTCTGTTTTATTTATTAATTCACTCGGGGCACTTCTAAAGAGCTTTAAGGTCCATTGGGATAAAAGGTGCACTCTAAATGCAAGCAATGATTCTTGTATCTGGCTTCTAAGCCCACCCTTCTTATAAGTAAAGTTGCCTTAATGATTAACTGGCAGCACCATGCTCATTTCTGTCAAAAGGCTTGAGGCATCACAAAGACAGGATTACAGTTTCATTCCATGATCAAAGAGCAAGGTGAACCTGCTTGCAAGGCAAAGTGAAAGACAGGGAGAATGTGGGCCAAGGAGGATTCACTCAACCGCAAATCTCTGGACAGCTGATACAAGAAATAAAGATACAGGAAATAAAAATATTTTTGGTAGATCACAGGGAGCAATAATTTCCTTATACTACAAACAAGATTTACTGAGGCAGTATAAGACAGCCATAGCTGAGTAGTAGCACACACACTTAGCACACAAAAGGTCTCAGATTCAAACCCCCAGCTAAGTTTGGAGATGCTGGAAATGAAGCCTCTCTGGCCACAATAGGCTAGTTGGCTCAATGGTCTGATTGAGGATGCAGCAGCTTAACCATCTGTCTAAGGCTCAGGAAATGCCAAATCTGATTTCCAAGCAGATTAATGCTTTGTTGAAATCTGCCTTGCAATTTCTCAGAAGGTTTCTACTCTACGGTGGCAAATAATCCTCACCGCTGTCCATGCTAACTAAGGTGGGGGAGAGCTGTACTACACAGATATCTAGAGCTGCAGTAATCCAGTTTTTGTACTTTGAGAAACTTCCAAGATCTCACAACTGAACATCAGTAACACTGATTTCCAGTGGCAAGATTTTCCATACAAGAAGGAAATATAGATGGAAACAGACACACTAGACCATGCCAAAATTAATGCATCTATTTGACATTCTCTTCCCTTCAAAATGTCCAGACATTTTGGTGGAATCCCCAGTGATAACAATACACCACTATCATGTCCCCTTATATTTTTCAAATTACATTTTTGACAAAATATTGCCAAGACCCAAACTCTTAGTCTACTGTTCTCCAAAGTACCAGACAGGACAAGAAGTAATGGGTGGAAGACTATTAAAGAGAAATTCAGCTTAGAACTAAGAAAAAAAATCCTGACAGTGATAATTAATTAGTGGAATGGCTTGCCTCCAGAAGTTATGGATGCTCCTTCACTGGATGTTTTTAAGAAGAGGCTGGACAGCTGTTTGTCCAGACTGGGATAAGGTCTCCTGTTTAAGGAGCAGGTTGGTCCAGAAGACCTCTAATGTTTCTTCTAATTCTGGTATTCTATATTCTATTCCTCGTCCTTGCTAATCATCTAGAAGTTTTCACAGTCTCCAATTCAGCCCCAGCATCTCTTGCTACTGGATATGTTTAATTTGAGATACCGTTACAAATCATCATCATTATTTGAAACACAGGGAAAGTTCTCTAAAAACACCTGAATTTACAATATGGCCTGTACACTTTATTATCAATACCTTCTCATTTCAAAATGCTTGCTCTTTTTGTTTTCAATTATAGTGACTCTGGAAAGGCTATCAACTGTCATTTCTTGGACTGGGAACTTGACTGCATCTGCAGTTAATTGTATAGTGTGGCTGACTGTTTTCATCAGACTTGCTGGATAATGCCTCTGTTTTTCTCATGGCTGTATTGTTATTTGTCTGTTATTCTTTATTCGGAAAGCTGTCTGAGTTTATGCAAAGAGAAGTGGCATACAAATGGTTGAGAAACAAAACAAATAACTGGCTGGCTTTGGCGCCAGCAATAATTGTCAGAAAACGTGGGTGAAGGAAGCACTTGCAGTAGATCAAATCTGAAGTTCCTTTTTCAAGGGCTGTTTGACTCATTTTTAAATTTTTGAGCAGTGAATTGTCACAAGTAGCATGCTCCCATTTATATTTACAAGTAAATGCTCAGCAACAGCCCTATTAGAGCTCTCATCTGTGTCCTTCTGGTTGGATCAAGCAGTGAAAGAAGATTAAATTTTTCATGGGTGATGTCACCTCAGTAGACTCCAGCTACCTAAATGGTCACCCAGAGATGTTCTGCAAAGCTGTGGAAACCATTTATAGTGGCACAGTGATCCTGCAGATAAATGTTTTGCCCTTCCCTACGCACTCAGTAGATACTGTTTTAAAAGCTTTAAATTGGTTTTAAAGTTCTGCCTAATTTAACACCTACTGCTGAATGCAGCTTTAACTACCCTAGTTCTTAAAGAAAATCAGAATTTTTGCTAAGTCTAAAGGACATTCATGTAGCTCCTACAGAAGGAAAGAAAGAAGGGAGGGAGGGGATTAAGAAGAGCAAGTACAATAGGACAGAATATCTATATTGCTTAAAATACAATCCTAGGGATTTTGAAACCATTACCTTATTATTGCTTGGTTTTTCTCCTTTGACATTTGACACTTTCTCTTATTTCTTTCCACCAGCCTCAGCAACTGCCACTTTCCAAGGTTAGAAAATCCCATAACATTACTCTGATACAAATTACCTCCTGGAGGAACTCTTCATAAGCAAAGAAGCATACGAGTTAACATTGTTCACAGCAGCACTGAAACACTTAAGAGATTTGGTGGCCTTGAAACAGATTTCTAAAATGTTCCTGTCAATTATATATCATTAACAACACCAATGGCTTAAATAGAGCCACAGTTGGGAGACTCCTATTCCCTCATTGCAAAACGTACTTATTTACATAATCACAAATCAGGGAGAAACAACTATCAACGTGCTTGTTATGCATTTGTTCAAAATGTAAATCTTAATTCTATTTTAGTTCAATTGTATATACATTGCATTTATGCAATGCTGAAAACAGCATTTCATTTTAACCAATGAACTCTACTTATTGCAGCAGCTGGCTGAGAGCATTGAGTAGATTCTATATAACAGACCCCTATCATTACAATGAAGGGGGAAAAATTGTCCAACACATTCACCAAAAATAATTATTATGGTTTTGGAACCAAAAAAGGGAGAACAAGAAATGTTATATATATTTGAAGAAAGTTGCTAACACTGAAATTCCATTAAAAAAGAAATAGGCTCAGTTATGATTCTAGGAACATATACTGCCCTGGGGTTAATTCTGAAACTTCCTGTAAGCAAACAATTCAGATCTCTGGCATGAGATGAGAAAGAGAGAGAAATAGAAAAATGGGATGATACCTTTTGGTTGCTGAAAGCTAATCATCATCGGCACAGGGGATTGAGAGCAGTTCTGGGGTTGCAAAGCATTTCGGTGGGGAAAAAAGCATATGTCAATAAAAGTATAATCAATAAAAGTTTTTTACAGCTGGGAGAATGAAATTTCTACAACAGTACCAAGCACCAATCCTAACAAGCTACAAAAACTAGCAAAAGTAAGTTGGACATGGAACTGCTCCTCTTAAACTCTGAAGTTTGAATTAGTGCTTCCATTTTTGTATTGAAGCTGTAAATATAATAACGTACCCATACAGTTCTATCAGATCGTATCACTTCTGATGTTTGCACAGCGATTTCTCATCTAAGAAAACATCAGTCAGTTTAAGTTGTCCAGAGTGGAATTCCAAATAATATACACACAAACTAGAATGGACAGAAAAAGCTGCACAGGGCTAAAAATTGCATCTGAACCGTCTCTTCTCACTCTGAAGCAATACAAAAACTTAACGAAGAAGGCACTTAAAATCAAACCCTTGCTTTAATGCAATGCAACAGAAATGGCATCGAGGCAACCCAGAAATGTCCAAAGTGCTTTCCCAAGAGGGGGGAAAAAAAGGAAGTTCCAGGCAAAGAATCAAGAAAAATTGTTGAGTTCTCTCTCACTGTCTTTTATGAAGCAGGGGTGAATTGAGCATGAAGGATTGCCACAGGCGATGAATTTCAGATCCAAAAGGAAGAAATGCTCAAAGCAAAAAGCTATCCCATTTTTTTCAGAACAGTGAAGGTCAAAGACCCCCACCACAGCCAGACTTTTACAATAAACTTTACAAAACTACAAAATATTGCTCTGCTGATAATCCTGCCCTAACTGCTGAAAAAGCCATAAGGGAAGCTTAGCTTTTATCATGCAAAAAAACGTAACTCTGTGACAAAGCATACTGTATGCAGTCTACTCGCTGAGAGTCCCAAGTGCATTTTCTTCCTCTCATGATTTCCAGCTCTTGAACTTAATGCTGCATGGCAGAAGACTCTTCTCAGGGATCCTCAGAGAAGGATCAAGCTGTTCAGTATTCAGGGTTCTTCTTGGCCAGAGGGCACAACTTTGCCTTCATCCTTTGAGTCAGAAGATGAATCCTCAGTAAAATGTCCTCTCTCCAACCTTGCAATACTCTGAGATTGGAAAAATCAGTTGAGGGTCCATTAAGAAAGCTTCCCCAAGTGAAAGTGAGCTAACCATAAAATAAGCTTTGGCTGTCTGTGTAGGTCTTAAGGGTCATGCAGACTTCTCTGGCACTGCATGTCAGCAAACATATGTATTTGGGGATGGTTGCATTGGTGTTCCGTTTGTATTTCTGCAAATGCAAAATTCTGACTAGGGGGCACTCAAACAGCAAAGCAAGGAAGCAGGAAGTCGGATCAACCAATTGGCACACAGGACGCACACCCCTGTGCAATACGTAATCGGGATTTGGGAGTTGTGCGCATCAGCTCATCTGCAGCCATCTGCAACCTACACTTACCCATCAATCTCTTCACAGCATTGGGATGCAGCAACAGCTATGGGCAATTGCGGGCAACTCTAAAGCAGCCTTTAGTGTATTAATAAAACATTCTTCAATTATCTGCTGGGGTAGATCTGGAGCTGTCCATGGTTCTACTTTCCCCCTTTACCTCTGCCTTTGTCATTCGTTCTAGGACCACACCGCTGATTTGTCTTATCTTCCATTTCCCCTGCAAGGGTCTCCAGCATTCCAAAAGCATGCCACTTTTCATTATCTCTGGGAGAAGACAGCTATTTGAATATCCAGACAGCCACTGCTGATAAGGTAGTACTGAGCTGCTCAGGCAAAAATACTGACTTTATATCATCTTTCTGTTTTGTTTTGTTTGTTTTTTTAAAAAAAACACCTACCTATAACCATGAATGTCAAGAAAAAATTAGGTCCATTCTAAAATTCCAGCCTATAACATATTTATCCTTTTCAGAGCTTGTGTAACCCATATCAAATCTTTATAGGCCAGCATAAGCTCGGGTAACCAAAATGAAGAGTTGAGTTGCAAGTTTTGTTTTTTTTAACTTTTGATTGAACTGAGGCCAAGTTCTAAATTCACAGCTACCAGTGGTTATAGAGCATTTACTACCTAGGATCACATCTGGATCCAAATAAATATATTGACCCTCATGACCAGGCTAGAGAATTTTCTTAATTCACCGAATATTGTATGGCACTGAGCTGTTACAAAAATGGCAAACTTCACTTTAAATACAGCAAACTGTATATGCTAAAATAATCAACAATTAGCTATAGGAAGAGCATAAAACTTTCAGTTTTGAGGTAGCAACTGCAAGCAAAAAACCTGTGTAAATAGCATAGGTGCCAATCTCTCTAAAGAAAGGGGACACAATTAAAAACCTGTATATCTGGAAAAATGAACTATTTTTTCCCCTTTAATGTCATCTATATTTTTCCCCCCAGGGAAAATAAAATGAACAAGAAACATAATGATTATATAAATACAGAGAGTTACTAAGCCTGCAACAGTCTTTCAGGGATGTCCTTATAAAGGATCCCTCTGGACCCACTCGTCCAAGCCATAAAGCAGCTGCTTGGAGGCCATTTTGAAGTTCTCCAGGTGAGAATATATTCTGGGCATGTAGACGCACATGGCAAAACAACACAGGGAATGCCTCAAAGCGGTCATGCCAAGCTTTACAGCAGCACCAGCTGCATCTCCTTTGCAGCTTCAAGGAATGGACCCAGAGGAGCACTTTGCCTGTCAAATCATTGGCAGCAACCTAATTGTTAGGAATGGCAGCCCTCTAAAAACACAGTAGGCATTTCATGCATCCTAAACTGGTAAAACTGTTCCTCGCAGTAGGAAGGTCTGCAAAACACCATCTTTAGTTTAAATCAACATGAAGCAAGGAGATGTCCACTGACAATTGGTTGTCTTATCCTATCCTTTGTCCCTTTCATAACTTTAAATCGGCTCTAGAAAGACCTCAGTGTTTTCCATATGGAAAAGGGAGTCCACAATTAATTTCTGCTTCAGTGATAAGATGACCTGGGATGAATATAAACTTTTATTTTGTTTCACACTTTTCCTTCAAATAATTTGTAGGCAATTGAAAAGATAACCCATAATTCTGAAGCCACCAAGAAATGCATGCAGTATGAAACAAACTGAAGAGCCAATCCATTAAAGGGAGTCAAATCTCTTAAATTACAGTATTAACCAATGTAGAGCATATAGAATTTAAAGCACCCTATTTAAAAGACAACACTTTCTTACAAGAGCAGATGGAAACAACCATATAACTCTCAGGAGAGATTTCCTTAGGATAGAATACACCACGCACACCCCAACTCTTATACCTATCAAACATTTTTATTTTAAACTCAGGTCTACATCAGTGAATTATAAGCAATCTTCATGTGAACCCTTTAAAGACTAAAAGTCCGAAGGGGAACTTTAAATTAAGCCTGGAAATGTTTTAGCCAGCAAATAGATGATGGTGTCCAGTTGCTGGAATGTGTTTAAAAGGGGGTGCATTTTAAGATGACTTAGAAACTTTATCAGAAATGGAATCCATCCCTAGATATCATAAGGCTTGTATGATGCTTGTATTATAACATTTCTATGTGTATGATGTCCATACATAGACCAAGTATAAGTTGCCTGTGACACCTCAAAGCTCTTTGATGCAATTCCCAAAGCCCTGCAGAAATTACCATTTTCAGTGTTTGTTGTTATATATATGGATCTTCGGTCATTCGGGTTTCTTCCCGCATAGAACTAAAGGTGTAGGTGCGACGTTTCGACGGAATCCCATCCGTCATCATCAGGCTGGTGGCTTCTGCTTCCTTCTTCTGGGAGAAGCATGTGGCTGTTTGTTCCTCTTTTTTAAACTGCCAGAGGGGGTGTGTTCTGTGTGTGGAGGTGTGCTCTGATTGGGTGGGGGAGTAAGTGTGTTCTGATTGGGTGGGAGTGTGTTTTGAATGGTGGGTGTGTTCTGATTGGGTGGGGGGGTGTTCTGAGTGGATGGGCTGGTCTCAGCTGCCAGCTCCAGACCTGAGCTGGTGAGTTGTGCTGCTTTTGTTCGGCTTCGTGTTTGTGGTGGTGCCATGTTTTTATAGTGGGTGTCAGTTTGCTTATTGTGTGGTTTGGAGGGGTTTAAAGTGGCTGATGTTGCAGCTGTAGTTAGGTTTCTGTTTTGTGGTTGTGCCTCGTTATCATTGTGGGTTCGGATTTGCTTTTTGAATGGTTGTGTGGTGGTGATGTAAAAAAGAGGAACAAACAGCCACATGCTTCTCCCAGAAGAAGGAAGCAGAAGCCACCAGCCTGATGATGACGGATGGGATTCCGTCGAAACGTCGCACCTACACCTTTAGTTCTACACGGGAAGAAACCCGAATGACCCAAGATCCACATATAAACACCCGCGAAAACCTCCATATATATATGGATCTTTGGTCATTTGGTTTTTTTCCCGCGTAGAATTCTACGCGGGGAAAAACCCAAATGACCAAAGATCCACATACAAACACCTGTGAAAACCTCAGAAAACTATATATATATATATATATATATATATATATATATATATATATATATATATATATATATATATATATATGTGTGTGTGTGTGTGTGTGTGTGTGTGTGTGTGTGTGTGTAAAATTTTTTTAGATTGCTAACAAAGAATTAAAGGGAGACTTTGTTAGCAATCTAAAAAAAATTACACAAATATGAGCTGTCACTGTTGTGACTACTGCCTGTGGATGGCCTTCAGTTAGGCCGAAACAGGAAATAAAGATTTGTCCCATGTTTGGGGCCTAGCAAGGTAATCTAAATAGTTAACAAGCATTTAACATAGATAGATAGATAGATAGATAGATAGATAGATAGATAGATAGATAGATAGATAGATATTTGAAGATTATATTAAAGATATTTAATTGTAATTAAATAAATTGCATTTTAATTAAATACAAAGCCAAGCTAGTTTGATATAATGGTTAAGGCTAAGATCAGAGAGATCATGAGTTCTAGTCCCAGCTTAGACACAAAGCCAGCTGAGAGACCTTGGGCCAATCACTCTCTCTCAGTGTTGTGACTCAGGGCCAGCCTGTGGGTCCGACAGCCGGGTCCGATGTATCGGAGGACTCAGATGTGGGGGAGGAGGGAAACGAACCGGCTGATGATGATTTGGAGACTTTGCAGAGTCCTCAGCCGGGAACCTCTTCTCAGCTGTGTGAGCCCGAGAGTGCGGAGGATGATGACCCACAGCTGGCCCTGTTCAAGGACGCCCGACGCAGGAGGCAGACGAGCAGGGACAAACAAAGAAAGGCTATGGGA
Source organism: Vipera ursinii (assembly GCF_947247035.1). Taxonomy (NCBI): domain Eukaryota; kingdom Metazoa; phylum Chordata; class Lepidosauria; order Squamata; family Viperidae; genus Vipera; species Vipera ursinii. The sequence continues at coordinate 12,801,267 of NC_139520.1, forward strand.
CTCCTCGGGAGGAGGCACAGGGAGACCACGCCCTGAGCTCTCTATAAAAGAAGTGTTTGGGGAGGGGCTGGTTGCTGAAAGCAACTTTTCCGTTTGAGAAGTCAAGCTCTTGTATTCTTGTAACAGTGTAATTAAAACTTGGCAGAAGCCTTTTGGTCTTGGACGCTTTCCAGACTCTTCTTTTGATTAGGGGTGCGAGAAGAGGGCTGGTTCAGAACAGTTTGCTTTCAGCCACCCACCCCTTAATACTACGATGGAGCAGCTTCTTGCCGAGAATGCCCAGCTCAACCAGCAACTCACCTTGCTGGCCACTCAGGTGGCACAACTGCAGGCTCAGGTACATGCTGCCCCCCCACCCAGGAGGAAATGTCAGATAGCTATGCCGGATAAATTTGCTGGTAAACCAGAACTGTTTCCTGCCTTCCTGGGACAATGCCAGCTTTATATCAGCGTGAGAGCAGCTGATTTCCCCACTGACCGAGATAAGGTGGGATTCGTATTGAGCCTTCTGTCGGGAGATGCAGCTCGTTGGGGCACGCCTCTGTTGGCACAGCCTAGCCCTTTGTTGGATAACTTTGGGGGGTTTTGTGACCATATGCGCCTCATGTACGAGGACCCGATTAAGGCGCAGACGGCCACCCGACGCCTGAAAGCTTTGAGGCAGGGTCAGCGCCCTCTACAGGCCTATATCAGCGATTTCCGGCTGCTTAGCCAGGATTCCGCCTGGAATGAGGCTGCGCTCGTGGATGCCTTTCAGGATGGCTTGTCAGAGGAGATGTTGGATGAGCTGGCCCGCGTGGACATTCCCTCAGACCTGAATGGGCTGATCCATCTTTGTCTGCGGATCGATGCCCGGCTGCAGCAGCGTAAGAGTCGCCGTGCCACCCCACAGACCCCTGCCGCCCCTGTTGTGCGTGAGCCCCCAGTCCAGAGGGAGGAGCCAATGGAGCTGGGTGCCGCCAGGTCCCGTCTATCGGAGACGGAAATGGACAGACGACGATCGGAGGGGTTGTGTTTTTACTGTGGGGACCCTGGACATTTGGCTGCTTCTTGCCCGAAGAAGCGTCAGCGGGCGTCAGTGACCAAGCCTGCCCCGAGAAAGTCCCCTGCTTTGCTATCGGGAAACGGCCCGAGCCCGATCTAGACGGTGTGAAAGATCGGGCGACCCACAACGATCACGCCGAGCGACGCCGTTCCGACGGTGCCTGTGAACCTCCACGGCATTTGATTTTGGAGGCACGACTGATCCTCCCTGGCAAGCCAGAGGGGATTCCGGTCCATGCCTTAATTGACTCTGGGGCTACCACTAACTTTATGGATTCGGCCTTTGTGGCCAAATGGGCTGTTCCCCAGTGTCCAGTGGATCCGCCCATGCTTGTGGAGACCATCGATGGTCGAGTGCTCCTGTCCGGGCCTATCACGGCCGCCACGCAACCCGTGTGTATGGCCATCAGTACCCATGTGGAGGCCATTCAGTTCTACGTCACTTCGGATCTGCACTTCCCCGTGGTCTTGGGACTGGCGTGGCTCCGGGCGCATGATCCACAGATCTATTGGTCTCAGAACTTGGTCACCTTCCCAAGTTTGCAGTGCGTGGACCACACCCGCCATATCTGTGCCGGCCAGGTGGAGGGTTCCCCAGGGGTTTCCTTGCCTCCCGAACTGTCCGACTTTGCTGACGTGTTCAGCGAGTCAGAGGCGGACCAATTACCCCCGCACAGGCCCTACGACTGCTCCATTGACCTAGTCCCTGATGCGCCTCTCCCAGTGGGGCGTTTGTACTCCATGTCGGAGCCCGAGTTGGCTGCATTGCGGGACTTCCTGACAAAGAACTTGGCTCGTGGTTTCATCCGGCCCTCGTCCTCGCCAGTGTCTGCGCCCGTGCTCTTCGTCAAAAAGAAGTCGGGCGAGTTACGGCTTTGCTGTGACTACCGGAAACTCAACGCCATCACGGTGCGTAACCGCTACCCGCTGCCCCTCATCCCCGAGCTCTTGGACCGACTCCGGGAGGCTAAGATCTTCACGAAACTGGACCTGCGTGGAGCTTACAACCTCGTCAGGGTTCGGCCGGGTGATGAGTGGAAGACGGCGTTTGGTACTCGCTATGGACATTTCGAGTACACGGTGATGCCGTTTGGCCTGACCAATGCCCCTGCTGTGTTTCAGCATTTTATGAATGACATCTTTCGGGATCTGTTGGACCAGTTTGTTGTGATTTACCTGGACGACATCCTGATTTACTCCCCGTCGCGTGAAGCGCATCATCAGCATCTCCGTCAGGTCCTGCAGCGCCTCCGGAAACATCGGCTGTTTGCCAAGTTGGAGAAGTGCCAGTTCTACCAGGTGACCATTGATTTCTTGGGTCACCGCATTTCTCCTGAGGGCATCGCCATGGAACCGGGTAAAGTTGAGTCGTTGCAGAGTTGGCAACCCCCGCGTCGCGTGAAGGATATTCAGCGACTTCTTGGATTTGCCAACTACTATCGGACATTCATCCCTGGCTTTGCTGCCTTGACAGCCCCCCTCACCCGGCTCCTGCAGAAGAAGACTCGGTTCCAGTGGAACGCCCCCGAACAACAGGCGTTCCAAGCTTTGAAGGACGCCTTCATGAAGGAGCCCATCTTGAAGCATCCTGACCCGCAACGGCCATTTGTCGTGGAGGCGGATGCCTCCGACATTGCCATTGGGGCCGTGTTGCTCCAGGCAGCGACGCCCAACGGTACCCTTTTCCCTTGCGCGTATCACTCTCGGAAATTGAATCCCTCGGAGCGCAACTATACCATCTGGGAGAAGGAGCTGCTGGCCATCAAGGCGGCGTTCGAGGCTTGGAGGCATCATCTGGAGGGGGCGCGGCATCAAATCGAGGTCCGGACGGACCACAAGAATCTGGAAAGCCTGCAGACCGCTCGGAATTTGAACCAACGCCAGATCCGGTGGTCCCTCTTCTTTGCGAGGTTTGACTTCCGGGTGCGGTACATACCAAGCGGGCACAACCAGAGAGCGGATGCTCTGTCCAGGAAGCCCGAGTACACCCGAGTGGAAGACAAGCTTCCGCCCAGGACCGTGATCCCCGTCGAGTCTTTTGCTGCGGTGCGGGAGCCGGTGGATATACGGGCTCGGATCCGGGAGGCGCAGCAGCAGGAGGCGTGGCTCAGCGGAAGGAAGAGGTGGGGCCAGATTCGCCTTGGTCGGTCACGGATGGACTCCTGTATTATCGTGACCGGCTCTATGTTCCAGGAGGGCCACTCAGGGGACTCGTCCTCAGCCAATGTCATGATAACCCGGCTGCGGGGCATTTTGGCCTGTTCAAGACTCTGAACCTGGTCTCCCGTACGTTCTGGTGGCCCCGAGTCCGACACGATGTCCAGTCTTATGTCACCTCCTGCGTCCCATGCAGGCAGGCCAAGTCAGCGACAGGGGCCCCGCCTGGTTTACTGCAGCCTTTGCCAACGCCCAAGAGACCCTGGGGGGCTGTGTCCATGGACTTTCTGACGGATCTACCCCCATCCTCCGGCTTCACGACAGTGTTTGTGGTGGTGGACATGTTGACCAAGATGGCGCACTTCATCCCCTGTCGCGGCTTACCGTCAGCTCGCGCCACTAGTCGCATGTTCATCCAACAGGTGTTCCGGCTGCACGGCCTTCCCGATAGAGTCGTCTCCGATAGGGGGGCCCAGTTTACAGCCCGCTTCTGGCAGGAGTTGATGCGGGCGTTGGACATTAAGGTTTGCCTCTCGTCCGCGCATCATCCTCAGACCGACGGGGGTACCGAGAAGGTCATCGGCATTTTGGAGCAGTATCTGCGCTGCTACGTTAACCTGCAGCAGGACAATTGGGTGGACTATTTGGCCATAGCCGAGTTTGCCTTTAACAACTCGCAGCACACCTCCACGCAGATGACACCGTTCTTGGCCAATGTGGGTTATCACCCTCGGTTTTTCCCCCTTTCTCCCGTGGACTCACCGGAGCCGGCAGCGAACGAATTCATGGCGGAGTTACAGGCGATCCATCGGTTGGTGCGACGGCAGCTGGAGAAGGCCAAGGCCGACTACAAGAGGTTCGCCGATCGGTCGAGAAGGGATACGCCTCCATTATCGGTGGGGGATCGGGTCTGGCTGTCCACCAGGAACCTACCATCCACTCGGCCGGCGAGGAAGCTGGACCACCGTTACCTTGGACCGTTCCCAGTCGAGGCCGTCATCAACCCGGTCGCCTATCGTTTAACTCTGCCACGTTCCCTGCGCGTGCACCCCGTCTTCCATCGGTCCTTGTTGGTCCCCGAACAACCGGCTTGTCCACTTCGCCAAGCGGAACCTCCCCCATCAGGACCTCGTGATGGCGACAGCACCCCCGAGTACGAGGTCGCCAGCATCAGGGATTCCCGCTGGCTGAAAGGTCGCTTCCAGTACCTGATCGAGTGGAAAGGGTACGGGCCGGAGGACTTCACATGGGAAGACGCGACCGCCGTTCATGCCCCTGCGTTGGTGACTGCGTTTCACGAACAGTTCCCATCCCGACCGCATCCGGATCGGCAGACCCGGGGGAAGGGCCCTGCGGTGCGGGATAGTGTTGTGACTCAGGGCCAGCCTGTGGGTCCGACAGCCGGGTCCGATGTATCGGAGGACTCAGATGTGGGGGAGGAGGGAAACGAACCGGCTGATGATGATTTGGAGACTTTGCAGAGTCCTCAGCCGGGAACCTCTTCTCAGCTGTGTGAGCCCGAGAGTGCGGAGGATGATGACCCACAGCTGGCCCTGTTCAAGGACGCCCGACGCAGGAGGCAGACGAGCAGGGACAAACAAAGAAAGGCTATGGGACTCCTCGGGAGGAGGCACAGGGAGACCACGCCCTGAGCTCTCTATAAAAGAAGTGTTTGGGGAGGGGCTGGTTGCTGAAAGCAACTTTTCCGTTTGAGAAGTCAAGCTCTTGTATTCTTGTAACAGTGTAATTAAAACTTGGCAGAAGCCTTTTGGTCTTGGACGCTTTCCAGACTCTTCTTTTGATTAGGGGTGCGAGAAGAGGGCTGGTTCAGAACACTCAGCCCTGAAAAAGATGCAATGGTAAACCACTTCTGAAATCTTGCTAAGAAAATTGAAAAGGGACAGTCATCGGGAATCAAAAACTGACTCAAAGACACACAGACACACATAAAAAGCAAAACCGACTTTTTGTTCCTTCCATACCTCATTTAAAAAATTGAACGCAAATACCCCGTGCTGCAAAGTTCTAGCTGATAAACCTAATACTGTTGTTAAAAGGTACTCTTGACTATGATTGTCACCTGTTGTTCCAGAAGTCTTTAAGCTTTTTTATTTCAAAATAAATGTAATCTGATCCAGAACAGGTATTATTATTATTATTATTATTATTATTATTATTATTATTATTATTATTATTATTATTATTAATTGGATTTATATACCGCCCTTCTCCCGAAGGACTCAGGGCAATTAAAACACAATATACACTATACAAAGTTAAAATAAATTAAATTAAATTAGCCCTAATAAGTAAAACACATTCTAAAAATTTAAAAATTAAAAAATTTAAAATCCCAGTCCCTCAGTCTAGGCTGGCAAGTTCAAATAGCCAAGTCTTCAGGTCGCGGCGAAAGGAGCGAAGGTCAGGAGCCATCTGGAGCTCAACAGGGAGATGGTTCCATAGGGCAGGCGCGCCCACAGAGAATGCTCTCCCCCTGGGGGCCGGCAGTCGGCATTCCCTGCTATAGTGGCCTCAACAACTTGAGCAACTGTAGTTGTTTAGCAACAGTAGTTGTACAGCATTCCTCAGTCCAGATAGGCAGACTTTGTTCTCTCAACTCTCACCCATAGACAGCAGCCATGCTAATCATGATCATCATCAGGGGTTCTGAATGGCATTCCTCTCCTTAGATAATGGCTGTCCTTAACAGTCCAAAGCCACAAAGAGTTTTGTAACTCTGTAGAACAAAGTATGCACTCTGAATAATAGAATCTGTTCTGCTTCTGACAATGATTATTATTATTATTATTATTATTATTATTATTATTATTATTATTATTATTATTATTATTATTATTATTATTATTATTCCATATTGTTATGGGTTGGTTACAGTGTAAATGAGATATTGGCTTATTGTTTTTCTTTTCTTTTTTTTTTTTTGTTGTTCCTTAATGCGCACATTTGGAAAGCCCATGGATTTACATATCCCTCCTGAATATTCGTTTGTTCATTCTTTGAAAAACTGCTTGAAAAATTAACCAGTTTGAATTTCTCCTCTTGTATAGATCATTAAGCATGCTGAGAAGATAAACTAATTCCTGACCTTTATGAGGAATTGGTTTGAGGTGTTTATCATTCCAGAGCCACTGAACAAATGCAATTCAAAAGGAACAAAAATTTAGAGATTATAATGAGAAAGATATTTCTTACAGAAAACATCGCTTTTGCAGACTCCTTGGAAAAAGTTAAACACTTCATAGATGTCAGTAAGTTTGAAAAATGATGTGATTGAGTGATTAGGATGTTCCATTGCATATGGATTAGGTCTTTTTTTTTCACTACCATATATGGATTATGACATTCATTCTTTGAAGATTTTGGTTAACCATGGGGTCCAGACATGTGGGGTAACAACTGCCAGCAGGAGTTCCAAATTAGTTTAATACCATCATCATCACCTCCCAGTAAGCATTTCCAAAGCAACTGAATACTTTTTTGTTACTCAGAACAGACACAAGCAAGCCCAAATTCCCTCTTCATTGCAGGAATACAGTTTAAACAATCCCAGATAAATGTATGTCCACTTTTTGCTTGAACACATATGGTAACTGGAGGGTATAATCTCTTGGGTTAATTAGCATCATTGGTCAATACTCTTACTGTGAAGACTTCAGGAATTTAAGACCGTTACTCCCTGTCATGCATTTTATTTTATTTTATTTTATTTTATTTTATTATTTTATTTTATTTTATTTTATTTTATTTTATTTTATTTTATTTTATTTTATTTTATTTTATTTTATTTTATTTTATTATTTTATTTATACTTCATATTTCTAAGCAACCCATCCCTCTCAAAGAGGGACTCTTTTTTGGAGCAATAGATCTTGACCTTCTCACATGTAACATACTACAGATGCTTGAATATGTTATATTACCCCTTGGTATTTTTATTAAGGTTAAATAAACCCAGCTATCTCCTTTAGACTTCCATAAATTAAGGGTTAGTTTTTATTACCAAGGTCATCCACGTTGCCCTATATTTCTATTCTAAACCTTCTACCCTTTCCTAAACTATGTTGCCAAGAAGTAGACACTGAATGAGTCCCAGACCTATTTCCTATGCATGCAAGCCATGAATTCCCATCCCATTTTTTTCCTAAGTGCATAACTCTGTTATGTTTAGTCTAGTTTTCTAAAGTTTCAAAATGATTTTGTTTCTAACTTCCAGAGACATAGGCATTCCATCCAGTTATATGCCATCTATAACTTTAATAAATCTTATCTCTACCTCTTCCTTCAAATCATTAATTTATGTGTTGGAGAAGACCACCGGTCCTAGGACCAATTCTTGTAGAATCCTATTGAACATGTCACTCCAATTTGATAATGAACTACAAATTAGTATTGTCTAAGTGTAACTTTTGAACCATAGGTTTGTCATTGGTTTGCCATTCACAATATGCCATGTAGTCCATATCTAATTAGCATGTTAATACTACTGCCATGGGGGAGTTCACCCCGGGCGTCATGGTGACACAGATGAAAGACACCGGAGCTCTGGTTTCCTTGTCCAATTTTGCTTCGTCTGGAGACCCAAAGAGGTCAGAAAGTCACCCTGGAGAAACAATGAGGAGGAAGGGAAACCTTGGGAGGTCAGAGACAATGGAGTTTGTCCCAAACAGACCAAGGAAACTCTTCAAACAGACAGAAGAAAGGCTGCCAGCAAGTACGCAGTCAGCTCAAGCCATAGATAGCCGGGGAAGAAGCGAAGAGCTGCGGCAGTGCTGCCAAACAGCTGACTGTCAACAATGTGTTTGATCTGGGTAAGATTCTTCTTTATTTCTCTTCCCTAAGATTAAAAGAAACAGAAGAAGCAGAATATTTTCAAACTTGGGACCTATTTTATAAATGGTTAGAGAAAAGATTTAGGGATTAGGAATTTAATTTGTATTAGTGAATAAGATACTCAGACAATACATTTTTGTTGAATAATTATTATTGAATTCTGTTAAAATAAAACTTTTTAAAAAATACTACTGCCATGATACTACATCAGATATTATATTTTATATTTATGGCAAGCTCATAGCTCACCAAGCAGGTTACCAAATCAAATCAAGAAATAAGATTAGTCTATAATATTTTTCTTCACAAATCCATGCTGACTTCTGCCATCAATACATTGGTTCATGATACTATTCTCCAAGATTCCTCAAAATAATAAAGAGAGGTTTGCTCAGATCATCAACAGCAATGTAGGATGCAGTTCATCAAAGACTGGAACTCATTCAAGGTCAAACTCATTCAATCTCTTCTAACTATGTTTCTTTCAAGTTCAGCCTTTAATCTTCCTCCTTCAGCCAATTCTCCACAATTGCCTGGAAGAATATAGTTTGCATTTGCCCTGGCTTCCTATACTACAATATAATTGTAACAGAAGACATAGCGACAGAAGTCTTCTTATGAAATTGCCAGCATCCACCACAAAAGAAATTCAAACTCAATTCTCAAGCACTCTATAAATAAGAAAGGAAAACGAAGGCCTCTTTCAAGCAAAATATAATATTTTGCACAATTACTGTACAGATTTTGGCTCAATGTTGCTCTATCACTGATTTAGTTTCATCCAACCCTAGAAAGTTTTAAAATATAGCCTTTGCCCCTCCCCACACACAAACACAATCCCTCTCCCCCCCATCTTGTCTCTGCTCTTGATATAGTGATAAGAATGTACACTGTTAGGTTTAAAGATATTAAGAAGGTAGAAACCAACAAGGAAATTTGGGGAGGCCATTATTTCTCTCTCAAAAAAAATTCAAAACTTCTGCATCATTGTCTTGGCTGGCATCTCTTTATGTGTTGGAGAAGACCACCGGTCCTAGGACCAATTCTTGTAGAATCCTATTGAACATGTCACTCCAATTTGATAATGAACTACAAATTAGTATTGTCCAAGTGTAACTTTTGAACCATAGGTTTGTCATTGGTTTGCCATTCACAATATGTCATGTAGTCCATATCTAATTAGCATGTTAATACTACTTTGGCCACCTAATGAGAAGGAAGGACTCACTGGAGAAGAGCCTAATGCTGGTAAAGATTGAGGGCAATAGAAGAAGGGGACGACAGAGAATGAGGTGGCTGGATGGAGTCACTGAAGCAGTAGGCGTGAGCTTAAATGGACTCCAGAAGATGGTAGAGGACAGGAAGGCCTGGAGGAACGTTGTCCATGGGGTTGCGATGGGTCGGACACGACTTCGCAACTAACAACAACAACACTACTGCCATGGGGGAGTTCCCCCCGGGCGTTATGGTGACACAGATGAAAGACACCGGAGCTCCGGTTTCCCTGTCCAATTTTGCTTTGTCTGGAGACCCAAAGAGGTCAGAAATATAATGCAAGTGGTTTGCAAAAAACAAACAAACCTTTTATTCTTAAAAACAAGACCTTTATTTGTGATTACTAGTAAGTAAACAAGGAGACGTGCCATACATCTTTTCTTCCTTTTTTTTTCAAACACTAGCAAAACTGTAAGATTTAAAAGTTCCAGACCACTGTGGTAAGCAAACCAATGCTGGTTGTACACCTACTTCTTGGGGGGGGGAGGGGAGTTAACGTAATAGGACATTTCTTTACTCTGAGTTGCATTTTGCTGCTTGAGGCAAAGAAGAAACAAAGTCATCTTTCTTTCTCAAAAGTCAACTGATTTCTTAAGTTTGATTTTGGTGTACATTATCTTAATATTGACTAGCTTTTCAGGATTTCAGATTGTATAGAGAGAACACAAGATTTGAACCTCTGATATTTTTATGTAATATAAGTGTTTTAAATATCACTCTATTGCACTCCAGGATGGACTAAAGTAGCCATGGCTGCAGAAACTAGATTATGTTTATTATGTTTATTATTATTATTATTATTATTATTATTATTATTATTATTATTATTATTATTATTATTATTATTATTATTTGCTAACCAATTTCCCTATTCCATCTGTGCTGCATTTCCACTTACGTTAAGCCTACTTTTAATCTTAGTTAAGACTTTTGTTTGTTTTTTGTGAGTTTGTATTTTGGTTTAGCATGTTGTCTAAACTGAGAGTGAGTGATCGGTTTGTGATTTAAATTAAGCTACTGGATCAAGAAGGTGAGTGCAATAATAAAAAATATTGATTAATTCAGTAAGTAAATAAGAATGAGGCGGCTAGGAATATCTTTCACTGTCTGTCTCCCTTTCTCCAATGGTCTTCTCCAACTTCAGTCTCACCCCAAGGGAAGACCTTAGGAGAAAAGTTCTGTTAGTAGTTTTTTTTTTAAAAAAAATAATGGTCATTACAGTCACTGGTCCTGCATTTGAAAATTTGTTGAAAACTTTTTTTCTCCCTCAGAGAGATTTGGAGAAATCAAATAAGTGGATCACTTCAAAGATATCAACTATTTTACAGAGAAATTTTCAAATATTGGAATCCAGCAGATTTTTTATTCTCATCTTGTCAAAGAGGAGGAGGAGGAGGAGGAGGAGGAGGAGGAGGAGGAGGCAGGGCAGCAAGGAAGGAAGAAAGGAAAGGGGGAAGAAAGAGAGAGAGAGGAGAGAGAGAGAGAGAGCAAAATGGAAGAAAGTCACACTTTGCAACTGAAAATTAGAAATGGGATGTTCCTGAAAACCAGCTCAGAAAGGGTTACCGGCTACAATCATGTCACTTTAAAGGAACAGGATAAATTATCTGCCAATATCTGTCAAGAATTAGCTATACAAAATGGTGAAAATCTCTCACACTTTCATCAAAGCAATCTTCCAGTAATATTACAGGTTCGCTGTATGTCAAGTCAGTCAAAAGGTGCAGTAGCAGATAAGAAGAATGTCTGTTCTGGAGCTTCAGATGAGAAATCTGTTCATTTTTAAATTATTCAAATGAAGATTAGCCAGGCTCTTCAATTTATTCAACTATGAACTCAGCTGACTAGTCAGTTTAATGTTGGCCCACAACCAGTATTGTCAAAAATCATGGGATGTGTTTTTTAAGAAAGAGATTTACAAGACCTGAATGTCCTCTTATCCTAATTCTGCACTTTTAAAAAGCTGACAAGTTAGAATACAATATTGCCTCTACTATCTATCAAAAAGTAGTTTATGATTAACCTTGGAGAACTTACCAATCTTGGTTTCACTTCATCCCCTACCACATTCCCAGCAGAGCAGACAAATTTTGAAGCCAACCAAAATAAATACTAACATAATTCTTTTCAACGGAGTCTGAATGAAAACAAATGGGAGGAAAAAATCTGCAAGTAAGGAAAATGTATGTATTTTGAGATGATTTTTGTTTTGGAGCATGCTATGTATGTCTCATTTTTTTTTCTGGGAAATAATCATTTTGGAACCAAACACCCTATTTAAAATATTATCCCAACTACGAATAAATATCTCTCAAGTCTCCAGCCCTGTTTTTGTGCAGGTAGCTCTGGACATACAACCATTCATTTCACAACCATTTGAAATTACAACACCATTGAAAAAAGTGGCTTATGGCCAGTCCTCATATTTATGGCTGTTGCAGCAGCTTCCACAGTCGTAAGATCAAAATTCGGACACTTGACAATCAGCATGTATTGATGATGATTGCAGGATCCTGGGGTCATGTGATCATTATCTGCAACCTTCCCAGCTGGCTTCCCACAAGCAAAGTCAATGGGAGAATCTGGATTTGCTTAATGGCCACATGAGTCACTAAACAACTGCAGCAAATGTTCTAAATACATGCTGGTTGCTGTGTGCTCTCTAGCTGTCTCTGACAAAAAAATGTGTCCCTTCCTTGAACTCACATAAAATAGGTTCCCAGCATAACTAATTGAATATTAAGCATAATTCTGGCTAGACAGCTAAACTGCCAGAGGGACTAGGGGACACCAAACAGACACCATGACTGGCCAACAGAACATGGCCATAGTAATCCCCTGGCTGCAAATAAACAACTCAGTATAGAAGAGGCAGAAATAATAACCCTAGAAGGTCGTATATTAATAAAGGAAAAAAGTAGGTGGGAGTTCCTGGCAGTTTTAAAAAGCTAAAATTTGAGAAAACAAGCCACGGAGACTGAGCTGCGTGGGTTGAGATAGATATGTGATATTTTAATCTAATTGAAAAGATGTTTGTAGATCACATCATAGGACTGCTGGCCTATGCATTTATTACTCAATGGAAGTTATGCCCAAGTAAATAAATGTGTGTGTGTGTGTGTGTGTGTGTGTGTAGGGTGAGAGTCCTTTGCGTTCAAAGAAGATATACTTGTGCAGTTCATCTGTGGACACAGTGGGGGATCGGCAGCTCCAGTCTGGAAGTGCAGAGTCTGGCTCAGTGGGGACACTGCAAGTCCATTGCTTAATAACTGTGGTTGTTGTCCACAGATGCCAGACATGGCTTTTTGTCAATTTTTGGTGGCACCTATCTTCAAAGCTGGTGGCTTCATAGCACAGGGGTCACCAACAGGTTCTGTCAGCATCTATAGGTTATAGTTCTCTTGGTTGGATGTCACAGTTGCATGGTTTTTCTCTCATAGTGTCTTTGTAATGGTCAATCCCTAATGGTCTCTTCCCAGACTCCAGCACAGTATAGAGTAATTGGCAATATATATATATATATATATGGTGGTCATTCATTGTGACAATTTATCCCATCCATCTCATCTGGGCTCTGATAATCGGGGACTCAATTCTGGTGGACTCCACATAATCCAAGACCTCCAGGTATTGGAAACAGGGTCTTGCCAACAAATGCTGAGGATGATATTCATTGAAACATGCTATTAAATATAATTATTATTGCATGTTCACAAATATGAATCCTTATTACTTTCAAACAACTCATGAAACCTGTTGGCTGTTTCATGGAAAATTCTAACAATCCACAAGATTTCTTCAATGTTGCATGTTCCTGTTTGTCTCACTAAAACCTTTCACGGTGATTGGCTCACTTTGTTCACTAGCTTAGAATCACAGAATCTAGTGTTGGAAGGGACCTTTGAGGTTTTCTAATCTGTCCAAGGCAGGAGTCATCATTCCATCCTGGTTAAATTATTGCCAATCTTTTCAACTTTCAGCAATGGAGCATCCACAACTCCAAGAAGCAGAATTGCAGTTTCACTTAGCAATCCCAAATGACTTAGATGCTGGTTTCAGTTGTGGTTGCTAAACAAGGACCCCTTTTATCTAGTTACTACAGTGCTAAAAGCACACTGGCTTACCAATACAATCTAAGATTTAAATCTGAATAGTTAAATTTCTGGCAAGAAGGATGAAATATAGGAAGAAATCTTCCTGAACTAAACTCCCAGCCAGCTAACAGTGGAGGATTCTGGGGAAAAGCAACTCATCAATTGCTAAAGGACCACACTGGAGCCAATGCACCATCACTTCAACTGGGTTTCCAGACAGCTTGAGGTGATCTAAAGAAGCTCAGCTACATGAGACAAAGTAAACAAAGTCGTGTTTCCTTGGATAGTAAATTAATAAAGGCATTTTTTTTAAAAAGAAAATGCATTCATAAAATGCCACAAGTCTCAGGTTAATGAATCCTCAAACTAAATTTAGAAAACAAGGATCAATAAGATTCACTAATGAGGCAAACAAGGGTCAAGAGTGTGTATGTATGTGTGTATGTATGTATAAATGTCACTTTTCCTACAATCCCTGGAATACTGTTGTATTTTAAATGTGGTAGGAAAAGCAAAATAATGTCTAGGACACGGAAAGAAGAGTTACAGCATTGTTGCTGCCCTCTGCTGAAGCAAGGGGAAAAATAAGCATTCTCTGAGAATCAACTTTGGGTTCATATTACCCACTTACACTGATTATTGAATTAAGCCAGTTTCTAACATGAACTAAAAATTAACAAGTCAGGGCAGAAAAACAGTCACAAACTAATCAGGTTTTGTGCAAATGCAGTTGCTAGCTTCTTGATTGATCCTATTATACTGTGCTATAGAGAACCACAAAGATGGCCTTGCATAAGGAATGCAACAGTTAGCAAAACATTAAGGCCATGAAATGAACATAAGAAAGACACCTAACATGATTCTTTGGTGTAAGAAGGAAGGAGAAAACTCTGCCAGACTTTCAAGATTCTGCTATTATGGCCTGTATCAAGAAGAGTTTTAGTATTTCTTGGAAGGTTTATCTCTTCACCTGGCCTATCCTGAAGGGCTAACCTGTGCAGACATAACATATAGTTTGAGGGAATCATTTAAACTGACTCAAGTGTCCTGCTCACTAAAGTTTTTTTTTTTAAAAAAAAAAATCTTTTTCAACTGGATTGATTCCTGGAAATCACACAGACAGCTCCATGCTGTTTTCTTGGCAGCGAATCAGAGGCAGTTTGCCAGGGCTGAATTCTAGGAGGGGGGGGTCCCCTTTTCTCATCCTCATTGCAAGAATCCAGATTAAACCAACCTAGAAGATTGCCAGCGCCATGGTGGCACAGTGGTTAGAATGCAATATTGCAGGCTGATTCTGACCACAGGAAGAAGTTCGATTCTCACCGGTTCCAGGTTGACTCAGGTTTCTATCTTTCCGAAGTTAGTAAAATGAGGAGCCAGATTGTTGGGGGGCAATATGCTTACTCTGTAAAGTTAGAAAGGGCTGTAAAGCACTATGAAGCAGTATATAAATCTAAGTGCTATTGCTATCTTCTGGAAAGATACCCAGTAAAATGGACCCTAGTATTCTTTTCTATGCCTCTTTTTCACTGTCAAATAGCTTCTGTTGCTAGGATATTAACTCCAATAAATTGAAACTTCCAAATATTTGATGAACCCCTTTGTTATGGCTACTATTAGTATTACAGTTGACTCTTCCTTCCAACATCTTTCAATTTCAGTTTGCAAGATCACATGAAGTACTAATACCACTTTACAATGCCTTGGTAAGGCCACACCTGGAATACTGCATCCAGTTTTGGTCACCACAGTGTAAAAAAGATGTCAAGACTCTAGAAAGGGTACAGAGAAGAGCAACAAAGATGATTGGGGGACTGGAGGCTAAAACATATAGGGAACGGTTGCTGGAATTGGGTATGTGTAGTTTAATGAAGAGAAGGATGAGGGGTGACATGACAGCAGTGTTCCAATATCTCAGGGGCTGCCACAAAGAAGAGGGAGTCAAGCTATTCTCCAAAGCACCTGAAGGCAGGAACAAGAAGCAACGGATGGAAACTAGTCAAGGAGAGATGCAACCTAGAACTAAGGAGAAACTTCCTGACAGTTAGAACAACTAACCAGTGGAACAACCTGCCTCCAGAGGTGGTGAATGCTCCAACACTGGAAGTTTTTAAGAAGAGACTGGACAGCCATTTGTCTGAAATGGTATAGGGTTTCCTGCTTGAGCAGGGGGTGGACTAGATGACCTCCAAGGTCCCTTCCAACTTATTATTATTATTTTTTTCTAATTCCTGACTTTTGAGACTTTTCCCATGTGTTTTTCATCAGTTCCACTATCTCACTGTATTGCTACATTATGAACCACTTTTTAAAAAAAAAATCAGAAATAGTGATGTCTGATGTGTTGTGTTTTAGGTATCTGCAGTTCTATATTTTAGCATCCCACTTTTTTTATTGCAGTTGCTTTGTTATTATTGCTACATGCCTTTCCCAGGGTGCCTGTTAAGCAAAGTGGAATAATTATCAATCCAATAAAGTTAGCTCAAAGCTCAGTAAACAAATATTCACACTGAAGCAACCAGCACAATAATATTTAAAACAATGTCCTGAGATAGAACTAAGTGAATACATATTCACAATAATCTAAAATGTGTCAAACTGGGATGGGTCAGCCATATAAAATTAGAATGAAGCAACCTAGTCCTCCACTTGCCTTCTCCCAATAAAATAAAATAAACTTCTAAGAACACTTTTAAAAACCATAAAAGTTCCACAGAGATAAAGGGAACTATGTTTTTAACAGTCTAAAACAATTGATTTTTAATGTTTTTGATTATTTCAATGGTTATTTGGAAGGGGGTGTTATATTGTGCTTTGCATTTTTAACCCTGCCAATAAATAAAAATAAGTGGATCAGACTGGGATAAATTGTAGGATTGTCACAGAAACCTGACTTGCATTTTCTTCTAGTTATGCCTCTTATTCCATTTTTGTAACACGTGATTTTATTCTTGTTCTGTATTTTTAATTCTGATATGACCTAATGGATGATCAACCAATAAAGAATTTTGGTGGGACAAAGGTAGCTTATTTAAGAGCCACAATGGAAAAAAAATAGGAATGAAATGCATGAAAATGTCGACCAAAGTTCAAAAGCAAAGAAATGGATCAAATTTAAGGCTGGAAGAATGGGAAAATGAGAGATAGAGAGAGAACAGAAAGGGATACATTTATCCAGGGCTTTTTTTTCTCATAGAACACTCAGAACGGAGTTCCAGCACCTTTTTTGGATGGAACCTTGTAGGGTAGGCAAGGCGGGTTGTATGACATGTGTGAGTTCCGGCACCTTTTTCTTTTACAAAAAAAGCACTGCATTTATCCATAATCCCCACTCTACAATACAACCGACTTATAAATAAATAGCCACTGCTAAACTGGGAGTAAAAATGAGCCTTGGTGGAGCAGTGGGCTAATACCTCCTTAAGTAACACCAGCTGCCTGCAATTAGTGCAGGTTCGAGTCCCACCAGGCTCAAGGTTGACTCAGCCTTCCATCCTTCCCAGGTAGGTAAAATGAGGACCCAGATGGTTGGGGGCAATAAGCTGACTTTGTAATAATGCCGCTTGGGGGTGAAAGCCCTAATAATAAACAGGCATATACATAGAATGAAGGCTAATTGCTAAGCACATTGATTTGTGCTTAGATTGTAAGCCGCCCTGAGTCTTCGGAGAAGGGCGGGATATAAATGAGATTAAAAAAAATACAGTACCATCTATGATAGCAAAATTTGCCAGCTGTCAATTGGATACGTATACAGTCCTCCTCCATTAGAAGGGAAGAATGATTGTATAATGGAGGGCAGACTTCTTTATCCTGCTTGGCCCATCCAGCAGGCTGACATACGATAGACCAGTGTTTCCCAACTGTTACAATCACGATCTGTGGACTTCAACTCTCAGAATTCCCCAGCCAGCATGAATTTTCAAAATTCTCAGAATTCTGGGAGTTGAATCCAACACATTGCTCAGGTGGAGAAACACTGAGCTAGGTCTTTAAGAGCACAGATGATATTCCTTATTAATAGTAACAGTTTGGTGTAGTGGTTAAAGAGACAGGCTAGAAACTGGGAGAGCATAAATTCTAGTTCCCATGTATGCACAAAGGTAGCTTGGGTGATCTTGGGCCAGACACTCTCTCTCAACCCTAGAAAGCAGGCAATGGCAAACTACTTCCTGAAATCTTGCCACAAAAACCATTAAGATTTATCCAGGCAGCCAACCAAAGTCAAAAGTGACTCAGAGGCACCAGAATAAATAAACAGATAAATGTTCTTTATTAAGATAAAAGGGTCAAAGGAGCTCTAGGAAGAATTGCTGAAATGGAAAAATAAATGCTGATAATTACTTAATCTTCACTACAAAGGAAATTTGGCATATCTACATGTGAAACATTATCCTATCTTATCCTCAGTTCTTTACTTGCCTTTCTGTACAATGGGAAGAAGATATTCATTCTAAAGTTAAAGAAATGGCTTGGAATGCCTAAGGAAGCTATTTACAGAGTCTTCCCTACCACGAAGAGGTTTCAGAAATAACAACAATAGCAGCAGCGGTTCTTTCCTCCAACTGTATGAGGTGTAAATCATAGGAATGCAAATGCAGGCTGCACCAGAAGTTTTCATTTCCTAATAACACTGGCTGGTTAGGAGGATAACAAGAATGTTAACTGCTAATTAGGTTACAGAGTGGATATAATAACAACAAAGAGGATGTTGATGTGTGCATGGATTCTACACAGTCCTTTGATACCTATTACTTAAATTAGCTATGGTCACTTGTATCCCAAATTAGCTAATAAATCACAGCTTATTTGCAGCCTGCAAAGCATATACAATTACAAAATGCTCTTGGTTTTACAGCATATATTCTAGAGCTGAGCAGTAAAACAAAGCCAGCCAGACTTCCACCGTCTGAGAGGGTAGTATACAGCAAATTCCTGCTTCATTTGGCTTTATCGCTTCCCACATTTTATCCATGCTGAAAAGACTTCCTCAGTGGGAATATGCACTGTGTCCATAGGCAAATTTAAATTCCAATTTTATTTTTTCCCCATGCTAAAAATCCATCTACTTAAAGATCATGAGTCTTGGAAAGGACTCAAAATACTCTGGCATACATATACATATACATCATATACATATACATATACATATACATATACATACATACACACACACACACACACACACACACACACACACACACACACATATATATGACCTATAAAGCCCTAAATGGCATAGGCCCGGATTATCTTAGGGAGCACCTGCTGCCAGCATCAACTTCCCATCGTCCTGTGCGCTCCCATAGGGAGGGCCTGCTTAGGGTGCTGCCAGTCAGGGAGTGCCAGCGGGTGATCCCCAGAGGGAGGGCGTTCTCTGTGGGTGCGCCTGCCCTATGGAATGATCTGCCTGTGGAACTCCGGACCACCCCCGACCTTCGTTCATTTCGCCGGGACATGAAAACCTGGTTCTTTGATCTATCTGGCCTGGACTGAGGGGTTTTAAGTTTTTAAACTTTATTTCAACTTTTATATTGTCTTTTAAATTTTGCCCTGTAAACCGCCCTGAGTCCTTCAGGAATAGGGCGGTATATAAAACTAATTAAATAAATAAATATTCCTGGGTGAAGCCAGGAATGCTATGTATGGCTAGAGAGAGAATTGTAGACAATCACACTTGTGTAACACATGAGCTGCCTCACCACTAATTATTTGCAAGAATACCATACTCCACGCATGAGACTTTTCTGAGATTCTCTTCTGTTGAAAGCATTTCTAAACAAATTCTCTTTTAGTAAACTGAAAGAGACAGACTAGTGGGAAAACACAATTTTTCTGCTGCGTAGATAGAATAACAGCACTGATCTCATGTAACTCAGTATTATTTAGCTCCACAATGGGCAACACATAGGATTAAAATCATATGCATTCCCTAATCATTTTTTTAGCTTCCAGATCTTGCCATCAAAGATGGCAAATAACAGCAGCACCCATTTTCATTTTTCATCAGGAAAATCAAAGCAAGTATTTTACGCATCTGAGAAGATTAAAGCACTTGTCAGTATCAACACCAAACTCTTCCTTGTGCAAAGCAAATGCCTAACCACATTCCTTCTAGTGATGTCATCACGACAGCATCACACTCCAATAGGTCTCGTTCCCTACAATAATCAGTTAAAAAGAGCCACCAAAAGATTGTCTGCCATGGTCTACTTTAAGACAAATCTTTCCCAATGCTGCTTGGAAAAGCCACAAACTCTGGGATGTTCTGCACACAAAGCTAGTATTCTATCCGTAATTATGGCTTCTGCCCACCCCACAAATTCATCTTCCAGAAGAAGGCAACCAAATATGACTTTGATGCTGACAACTGAAAACCCTTCACTAAAAAAACAACACAAAAGGTTTGCAGCTTCTACTGACTGAAGCAGTCACTTTGCTCAGCCTTACAGTAGTAGTGGCCCAGTCCAGATCATGTGCATTGGATACACCCAAAAACCCCTCCAAGAAGTGTGGCATGCAGCGTGTGTGTCCCTAAAGACATGGAATAGCTGACATATGGTCTCTTGGTTAAAGAGTTTTTTTCTTGTATGCCAAAATCAGGGTTAAGGTTATACAGATAATATGAAGGTTATGTTTAGTTAAAGCATCTGGATGCAGGAACATCTGCCTTGTAAATGAAAATATATAGAGGGCAGAAATGTTAGGCAGTGGAGGTCACTTGGCTACTGCTGGCGCTACATTTGTGCAGGGTGGACTGGAAGTATTGTGAGTCCAGGGAACAGGTGGAGGAGGAGTCTGCAGCTGAAGACTAAGCAGGAGCCCACAGGGCCTAAGGGAAGGATCAGCTGAGCAGACTGGCTGGTAAAAAAAGACTGCAGCATTTGGAGGACAGATCAGACATCAGAGAAGATAGCTTGACAAAAATATTGTAATCCAAGAAGCTCCGGAAATAATTATGTTTCCCTCTTTCTGTTCATCTCCACAGGCTAAAAACTAGTTCAGAAGGACAAGTGTGAACTAGGGAAGGAGGGGATAACACTGTTAAGAAGGGGATCTTTGGGGGACTGGCTGCATCAAATGGTCTGTGTGTAGTCTGTTAAATGAAAGCCATTCTAGTTATTGGAAATATACACAATTTATCAAGATAAAAACACCGAAACAATGAACATCACAGTTGTGCCCTTTACTTAAATCAAAGGAAAAGAACAAATTTTGTTTTCCAGCTCTTCATATCCTGAGTGCCGTTGAAACTGCTGAAACAGGACCACATAAGGCTTCCTAAATTGGAACTACCCTTGCTAAATTTTCCTGAAGACTCTTGGAAGAATTGTGAATGATACTTTGGCCTTCACTGCGAGATATCTTGAAACTCCGCTTCTAAATTTGATACAGAGGTCTCCTAAGTGAACAAACCCATCACCACCACCACCACCATCTCCTGCAGCCTATGACAGGCAACTAGCATATTCTAAGTTGTTCTGACCTGTCTAACACAAGAAACTATTTAAAAGCATGGTACAATGCAGATTTGCTTCAGCCTTCTCTGAATTAGAAATGCTATCAACCATAGGATAGGCAATTTATTTTAGAAAAGGGCCATGGTACCTACCGGGCTATGATGTTATTACCGGTGGTCGCCACTACTTCTGGGACCAATTCTCTCTCCATTACTGTGAACCCTTTTTAAAGGAAATACATTGCTATGGCAGGAGAGGACTTGCTTATGGAAGAACCATGAATGAAACTGTAATTCTATTTACCAGATATTACTTACCCTCCAAGAACAATTGACTGTGATCATTGAAAGGGACCATGGGGATTAAAAGGAGACATTTCCTAGGACATTTTTATTGCATTTTCCTTAGGTGTCTTTATCAAGCCAAGGAAAGTGACAATAAAACCGGATTATGTTTTTATTTTCTATTTCGGTATAGAGTTATAAAGTTAAATATTAATAGTTCTTCCTCACAGGCCTTAAAATATCTAATTATCACTAAGCAACATTAATCATATCGGGATAGGATTGCCCGATTCTACTTTCTTTTTATGGTTAACATTTAAAAGCAAAAACCAACACACCTATAATCATAGAACTAGTATGTTCTGTGATTCTTAGTTATGTATACTCATGATTCCAATGGTGCTCATGCCTAATTTTTGTTGCATGGCATATTTAGACAGGTCTTATAGCCCCCTTGACCCTACAGGATACTTTGGGAGCCAATTAAAAGCATTTCTGTCGTTTGAAAGTGAACTGCACCATTTTAATTTTCTTCATCCCCCAATGCATTGTCACTCTGGGGCACTATGGGAGATTTAAATAGGGACCTCTCTCTCTCTCTCTCTCTCTCTCTCTCTCTCTCTCTCTCTCTCTCTCTCTCTCTCTCTCTCTCTCTCTCTCTCCCTCCCTCCCTCCCTCCCTCCCTCCCTCCCTCTCTCTCTCCCTCAAAAATGGACATACCACCCCAATCATAGACACAGTACAACATAAAAAAAACTCTATGAACTTGAAAACAGCATTCCCAGATAAAACCATCCACGCAGCATGACTGGAATCAATAATTTTAATCTAATTTTGATGTTACATTATGGGGAGGTGATTCCTGCAAGCCTATACAGAACACAGACTTGAATTTTCCAAGCAAATTGCTCATTAGAAACAAATGCTATGTGTCTGTGCATTTATATACTAGGGCATCAGACAGTTCTTTCCTAAGCTGCTGCTACGGGAAAAGTGGAAATTGTTACCATCCTCCTGTTTGTCTTCGAACTTTCTGGCTGGTTGTAGAAAAGTTTTATCACTCACATATGTGAGAGGCATTTGAGATTTGCAAATCTACATGGTTGAGACAAAGAAGGTTTGTCACTATCCCAATTCACCAAGGTTCTTAAGTGCTGGCAGAAACTTGCCACTGGCATTAGTAACAGCCCATCTTCTATAACAACAACAGACATCTCACAACTTTAATTTCACCATTCCTTCCATGAAAACACACAGTGCATTTCAGGCCA
Organism: Vipera ursinii; assembly: GCF_947247035.1. Classification (NCBI taxonomy): domain Eukaryota; kingdom Metazoa; phylum Chordata; class Lepidosauria; order Squamata; family Viperidae; genus Vipera; species Vipera ursinii. The sequence continues at coordinate 12,823,703 of NC_139520.1, forward strand.
ATGGCTGCATTTAGCTTTTGAGTAGCATGCTGGAAGCCAAATTCCAAAACAGATAGGAAACAGTAGACAGAGATGGCCAGACCTAGGATCAGAATACTGTATGTGCTTTCATTAACTTTTGACTTAAACATCTAAATACAGTTGATGCAATTATTCCCCATGTATATAAGAATATTTCCATTACTGTGGTTAGCATCCATCCTCCCTTGTGCCTCATGAATTATGACATGCTGTTCAGAGTGACTTTGTGATATAGGGAGTCATATTAGATGAGAGAGGAAGAGAGGGAATTTTCCCTTTCAAAACATTTGAAATTGCATGTGGGAGCCAGTGCTGGTTTATGGCCAAAGATTAGACACCCTCTACTCGGGAGGAATCAGCAGACCTACATTCACACCAGAGCACAGGTGTCAAACTCGCAGCGTCACGTGACATGTTGCGACATATCGTGACTTTTTTTTTTGCATTGCCAGAGCTGGGGTGGGCACAGCCTCCGTACGATGTACGATGCAACCAGCCTGCAGGCCAGCAGTTTGACACCCCTGCACTGGAGTGTATAAAATATTTGATTACAGGCTGACACTTTGCTATGAACAAAGAATGGGCTGCTGTTTTTAAAAGGCTGCTGTCAAACAAACAGAAAAAAACTTAAGCATTCCGTTTCATTTCTACCACAGGGCAGAAATTTGCTTTCCCTTTAGCTCAGCTCCTTTCCCGATTCTGCTTTCAAAGACCATATCTTTGCTCTATGAAAGTTTCACACACTTGACCACAATTGACTTCCTCTTTACCAAGGATCCCAGTGCAGATACTTTCCAAAACTATAAATATATTCAGAATGAATACGGCTGAATTAAGTCTCCATCTATCATTTTTAATTACAATTTTATTACAGCAGTACTTGAGCTGCCAAAATTGGCATATGCATATTCATTGTCTCTGGGTGCCAGGGATATATTACCTCTGCTCTGTAGGCCTGCATTGGCTGCCAGGGGGTTTCCAGGTGACATTTAAAATACTGTTTTAACATATATGACTTGGCACTGTGATATCTCCAGAATCTCTTTCCCAAGCAGAATTCATCATCTGATACACACGTCCCAAGAAATCTTGCAGGTTGTGCTTTATTTCTATGAGGTTGGGTGCCTGATACTAGGAGACGGTGTTATTCCATCATGGCCCCTGGATTTTGGGATAGTTCTCCAAAAGAAATTAGACTTGCCCCAATGTTGATTGCCTTCTGGAAGCTGGTTAAAGTGTAGAGATCTTTTGAAGATCTTTGGGGTTTGGTTTTTTTAATTTAATGGGATGATATATTGTTAGATTGTGATATATCATTCTAATTATTTCAGAATGGATACAGCTTTTAGTTACTTAATGTTTACCATAGACATTGTATATGGCTGAGGGTTTTTTGATTACAGCATTATAAAAATTCAATACATAAATACATTTCTGCTTCAGTTATTGTGACATTTTCCTCTCTATAGTCACTCTATCTGAACCATTAGAGGCCATTATCTGAAGTGTGAAAGGTTCAAAGATAAAGAACTAGAAAAAAAATGTGGAATACACTTAGAATCCATTAGGATTGGGAAGGAAGGAAGGAAGGAAGGAAGGAAGGAAGGAAGGAAGGAAGGAAGGAAGGAAGGAAGGAAGGAAGGAAGATTGCTTTTCTGGAGAATAGATAGGAAACTACCAGCTTATCTGTGATGTAATTTCCAGGCTGCATCAATAATTATCAATTAACCCATGCATTTTTATTCAAATCTCTGCCCCATTTAGTCCTTGTTTTATATATGTTTGTGTCATATTTGTTTAATTGATGAGGGAGGGATAATGCAGCTAATTGTTAGAAAGTATTTGAAAGAGCAGGGGCAGGCCTATAATTTTGAGCACGGCCACCTACCAAGTCGAATGTTCTTTTTATTAACCAAAGTCATTTTCCTTTTATTTTCCCTACAAAGGGACAGTGAGTCTGAAGCTGGATTTTTTTTCCTTCAGGGAATGAGTTCTCTGGTGATCTCTTTAGAAATCAAAAGAAAATTGCTGCAACAGATCTCTTTTCTGCTCCTAAGCCTCAAGCACAGTTTTGAATTCCCAACACAACTGGTTACCTTGCAGTTAGATTAACAGCTTTCATGAGAGAGGAAAGCAAGATAGAGTGTGCCAAGAGTGTGTAAGAAAGGCACACCATTGTGTCGTGTTCCCTGGCAAGAGCAAAGGATCCAAGGCTGAAACTAGACCAGTTCAGTTACCAAGGCAACAAGGGGCATCACTGGTGGAGAATCGGCTGGCTCACCTACTCTGAGTCAATCAGAAACTGCAACCAGCAGTGGGGAAGGGGTAAAAATCTGGCTAAGGCTCATGAGAACAGAGAGCTGACCAAGGACAACCTGACCATTAAGGTTGGTGACATGCCTGGAAGCTGTAATTCCACCCCAGGTAGAAAGAAGAATTCTATGTATCACTATGTATTCACTTTCTTTGGCAGATAAAGTTCCAAAAATAATCCTTGCTTTATTATTTTTATTTAATCAATTAATTTAAATTAATTTAAATTTAATTACATTTAAATTTATCAGCTCCAGTGGACCCTTGTGGGTTGATTGGATTTGTAAATCTGACTAATCATCAATTATCTCCTTGCAACTCCAGGCTTTCAGAACAAGTTATAAAATCAACTGAAATGCTGCAAAACTTTGAAAGAATCAATGAGTTTATTCCATAGGAAATTGAACCCGAACACGTACTTCTGCTCCTCTGAAATCTATCCCTATACAGAGGCAGATAAAATAAGGGTAACAGTCTTGTCTGGCAAAACTGGTTAAGCCAAACACTGGTGGAATATGGAGACCACTGCCCTTAGATCTTCAAGACCTTCTGATTCTTTTTATGTCCCATGCAATGCCTTAGGTTATCTTCAGAAACTTCTTTGCTATTCTAAGGAAGAAACGGTTCTAATGGCCATCATTAAAGTCTCCCTGAAATTAATTGACTTCAGAGACACCATGAGTAAGAACTCATAGAAAAAGATGTTCAGATCATTTTCCAAAGTCATATCCCTGTATCAACATAATAAGTGGAGTGGAGTGGAGTGGAGTGGAGTGGAGTGGAGTGGAGTGGAGTGGAGTGGAGTGGAGTGGAGTAGAGTAGAGTAGAGTAGAGTAGAGTAGAGTAGAGTAGAGTAGAATAGAATAGAATAGAATAGAATAGAATAGAATAGAATAGAATAGAATAGAATAGAATAGAATAGAATAGAATAGGGAATGGAATTCTTTATTGGTCAAGTGTGATTGGACACACAAGGAATTTGTCTCCAGTGCATTTTGAAGAGTTGGTAGCAACAAATCAGTTTTCTGGCATTCTGAAGGGCCACAGAAGATCTCACTGAAAAGGGCATAGCTAAAAATCAGGGGTGGGAGTCCCATTTCCACCTTAAATTCAGCCAAAGATCAGAACTATTGCTTGGAACCACATTACCAATATTTAATCATTTTGACTGGATTTCAAGGATGTGATCCCAAGGTGCTTAGAAAGATCTTTTCTGTCTCTTATCCATGATGAAGGTGGTGGTTGTGATAATATTTTACACCATCTTTCCATTCTGAAGGTGTCCAGAAGGATGTGCAAAGAAATCAATAAAAGCTATCTTCTATAAAGGTGGTTTGATAAAAGCAATCAAGAAAAAAGACATAAATTGTGGTTTTCATATCAGAACTGTAGCAAAGAAGGTAGTGGGACTATAGAGGTAAGATAGGATAAACTATATTTCTTCATCAATAATGCTTAAATGCAACGTCCATGCGTGGGTGCATAAAACTGCAAAATTCCATCTTCTAAGAATAAGCATTAAGAGACAAACTTACCCTTACATTTTAAAATATTTTTCATTGAAAAATTACACTATCAATATTGAAGTAGAACTGCACTTTCACTTAAGCAGTTATTTAGGAAATGAACATCAGGTGCATTAAAATGCAAGCTCAGTTCATTACTTCGTTATCCCTACCCTTGTCAAAAGTCTTCAATCCTCTTTTCTTTTCTTTTTTAACACAACTGCTGGCCCAAATGAAAGCATTACAATTTTGAACCTGTATTTTAAACAGCTCAGGAGTCTAGTACATTAAGGGATATTTGGGATTAATCATCCTTCTTGACCTTTTCATTTTCCATTTTCTGGACAGGTTGTTGTGATTATTAATTACACAGAGGACGTTATTTATCAGCTCAGCAGTTGACACTTCTGTTCATAGTTTGGCCATGTTCACTAACTTTAATAGTCCCTGGCATACCAAACACCAGTTAAATTTTGCTTTCCCCATACCGCCCATCCTGTCATTGAGCAATTGGGTTGAATTTGGAATCCTGAGAACCCAACAAACCTTTTCCTGAAGACTCCACGCTATGTCTACAAAAGGTCAATTTTGTGAATGGCTTTCTCAGTGCAGGACTGATCTTCAAAAATGCAAGAACAAAAGTCTGTTTTCAGTATCCATGGAGGTCTGGTCTAGATGGAAAGAGAGATAGCCAACGCAGAGAAGGATTTCCTTAAGAAACAAAAACTCTGAGCACATTTTGGAGACACAAATCCTGGTCAGAAACTATATATATATATATATATATATAGTTTCTGCTTAAGCTAACAAACTCTGTGATGCTGAAATCTTATTCCCAACCATGTCATACATCTGATACATGTAAAGGTTAACAAGTTTGGAAAAGCTGGATTCCATAATATGCATTATTTTTTCTAATATTATTATCATTAAGAATTGGTATGTAGGGGAAAGGAAAACAACGGCAAGAGATAAAGCATGAATCCTGATCTTCCATCACCAACACACAAATGCTATACTTCCTACTCTACTGGTTTGAACTGCAGTCCACCATATAAAGAAAACTACATAGTGGGCAAAAAAAATGTCAATGAACCAGGGATAAAAATAAGCTCTTAAGCAATTCAGATATGTTCCTACTCACTCTTAGTATTTATTTATTTATTTTATTTGTTTTGATTTATATACCGCCCTTTTCCCGAGGGACTCAGGGCGGTTTACAGGGCAAATTAAAACAGTGCAATGTACAGATTAAAATAAAATTAAATTAATAGCCCCCAAAGAGTTTAAAATTTAAAATTTAAAACCTTAAAACCCCTCAGTCCAGGCTGGCTAACTCAAATAGCCAGGTTTTTAGGTCCCGGCGAAACGAGCGAAGGTCGGGGGCGATCCAGAGTTCCACAGGCAGTAGAAAGGCCTAAAGAGATATTTTTCAGTGCTTTTCACAAACTCTGCTTTGTTCTCCCCCACATGTTCCATGTTTTTTTTTCTGTCCTTAGAAAAGGTACACATATGCACCAGCAGGATATCTTAATGTTGTTATGGAAACCATATGTCTTCCTAGCCATATGTTTGTTCTTAAATTTGTTCAAAATGCTACCTGTCAAGATTGGATTCATCTGTTTTGAACAAACCATCTAAAATTAAACTTTCCTTATTACGGGTCAAGATGACAATGCAACCGAGTCCTGGGTTGCAACATTCAGAAAGTGCGAAAAGGCCACACCCTGTTAGCTGAAATGACATAGAAGAAGTACAGTTTCATTGTAACTGGCAAAGGTCAAATTCTTCAAGAGTTGATTCAGCTGAGGCAGAAGTCTTTATTCTCTTTTGTAAATGGTCCGCTAGTAGCTCAGTGGTAGGGCACATGTTTTCTATACAAATGCTTCCAGATTGCATCTCTGTCCTAATACAGGACAACTACTCTCCATTGTGACTTTAAGGAGAGTGTGATCCAACAGCTCTTTTATACTTGGATTTTCAAAGTGGCACTGACAAATTCAGCAACCGTGGAGTAAAAGGAAAAGGGCTCACATTTATTTTATTTATTTTTTATTTTTAATCCCATTTATATCCCGCCCTTCTCTGAAGACTCAGGGCGGCTTACAATCTAAAGCACAAATCAATGTGCTTAGCAATAGCCTTCATTCTATGTATATGCCTGCTTATTAGGGCTTTCACACACACCCCAAGCGGCATTATTACAAAGTCAGCTTAATTGCCCCCAACAATCTGGGTCCTCATTTTACCTACCTCGGAAGGATGGAAGGCTGAGTCAACCTTGAGCCTGGTGGGACTCGAACCTGCACTAATTGCAGGCAGCTGCTGTTACTTAAGGAGGCATTAGCCCACTGCTCCACCAAGGCTCACATGAATTGGTAACTACCTAAATAGTAAGAATGAATGATTTTGGAATTATACAGAGGTACACAATCAGATCCTCCCAAAGACTGGATATTTTTTATTTCTTTACGAGCAATCTGGATTTATAGATGAGCCGTAACATAGACAAGTTTGTAGATGATAGCAAACTGTTCAGGGAACTGAAATTAAAAGAGCAGTGATAATCTCTCTAAACTGGATGAATGACATTAACATAAGGTTCAATACAAACAAGTGCAAAGTAATGCATAAAAAATCCAGACTTCACACATAACTTGATGGGAACTGAGCTGTCAATGACTAATCAGCTTGAGAGTCCTTCTGCATTCATGGTTTCTGCTCAAAGAGTGGATACTATGGCTTTTCAGCTTCTGGGCAGGAAAGCCTCGCAATGACTCATGCCTAAGTCAACTCCCATTTGGATTACTGGGAGTGTGCATGAGTTGCCTTTGAAGAGCATTTGGAAGCTGTAGCTGATCCAGAAACTGTCCATAGAGCCTCCAAGAATCAAGCTTGACTCAAGGGAATCTTTCCCCTTTTAGAAAGTTTTGTTTTTCCAAAATTCAAAAGTCCTCTCATCAGGGGCTGTGGGCATGCAAAAATGAAGGGTTTGAGGCTGTTTGGCCCTCCTATAGTTGTAGGGGTTTCTTTTGGCAAATTCTGAAAAAAGGACCTGGAGGAACACAAAAATCAAGAAAGACAAATGTCTTTGGTTGCAAGGTGCAAAAGGGATGAGGAGTTAAAATCACAATGACCTCTCTTGTAATCCTGTTCTTTACAATGAGAAGAGAGGGAGTAAGGAAGGCCAGGTCATCATTTATCAATAACTTTATACCTGACAGAAAGTGTGGGAAGAAAGCCTCCCAGGCACTTAAGGCATGACAGTTTAAGTAAGTGTGCTAGGTGACACCTCCATCATAAAACTGTTTTTTTTTAAAGAAGACTTTTCGCAAGAGGATCTTTTCTCTTCCTAGCCGTATATACAATCAGTCCATCTCTCTCTCTCCCCAATAAACTATTGATTACTGTTGCATTTATCAATAGTTTGCTTTGGTGGTTAACAGACAACCTAAAATCCAAAATGGAAACCAAGAACAAAGTAAAATCCATCAATAGCAATACAACCAATAATGATCAAAAGTAACATCTCTAAGTTAAAGACATTTAGGGTTTCAGGCTTGCTGTGTCTTGTATTACCGGAGCTACTCCATGCTTTTCTGCCACCAAAGACATGTTGCATTCTGTGGCCACTCAGCACATTTATAGTTTCCTAGACTGTTTGGGATTGAGGTCTAAACTCCACCACAACCAAAGATTTGCTGCAATTCTATCAATGTCAGCAATAACACTTTGTTCTCTCTCTTTAAGTTTTTAAAATTTATTTTAAAGCACCGCATTATACTGTACTGGTAATGGGTGGAAGCTTATATGATCTAGAATTAAGCAGGAATTTCTTGACAGTAAGAACAATTAATCAGTATAATAACTTTCCTCCAGAAGTTGTGGGTCTCCAACACTAGAGGTTTTCAAAAAAAAAAAAGATTAGGCAATCATTTGTCCAAAACGATATAGGGTTTCCTGCTTGAGCAGGAGATTGGACTAGAAGATTTCCAAGGTCCCTTCCGACTCTGTTATTCTGTATTTGAATTTTGGAAGAATTTATTTTAATTATAGAGCAGGGGTGTCAAACTCAATTTCATTGAGGGCCGCATCAGCATTGCGGTTGCCCTCAGGGGGCCGGGTGGGTATGGCCTGGGTGGGCGTGGCCTACTGGGTAGGCGTAGCTAGAGTGGGTGTGGCCTACTGGGTGGGCATGGCCAGCTCTACATCGTTCGCTTCAAGGGTGCCTATGGGGGCCTGGGCAGGAGTGGGACAGATCTGAGGGTCTCTGGCAGGACGAGGGTCTCTGGGCCAGGGCCAAGGCAGTGGGGGCCGTTCCCTCACTGTTTCCAGGATGGCTTCGCAGGCCGCATGAAACCACTTCGCGGGCTGGATCCGGCCCCCGGGCCTTGTGTTTGACATGTCTGTTATAGAAGAACTGTCTGAACTGGGAAACAAAGCAAATTTGGGCCCAATTACCAGGGAATTTCAAGGCTGTAGAATAGATTAGACCACAAACTGCAGCCTGAAAGCAAACTTGAGTCCCTATTGTTTTCACACCATGTCCCACCTCTACATGGACAAGTCTGAAACCACCCAGGGCTACTTTACCTTTTATCTGTGTTAAGATGGCCACTTTGTCCTAAACTTCACTAACTGTTGAGATTACATGTATGGATGCACACTCTCTGTCCAAAGATAGCCTCACCTGTTGAGATCAATGCTTTCCATCTTGGAAATAGCACGATAGAACTCAGTCTAAGCCTCTATCAAGATATGAATCTATCTCATATTTCTAAAGCTCTCTCTCTCTCTATGCACATATATTTCTTTGCTTCTTCCCATTAGTATATTCCACATGCATTGGGACCACAGGGTCCAGACATCCCAGCCAACATGATTAACACATTCCTGGTTAGGAATTTTCAAAGTTCACCTGTCCACTGAGCACCCATTGTAGATCACTACATTCAAAAATACGTTATTTTATGAAGGCGTTAGAAATTATTCCAAAGGAAAGCTTGCAACTGAGTAAATCTTGAACCTACTTCTTTTTTGTCTTCTTCGCCCAGACTTCAATTTTCAATGACTAAAAAAAGCTTTTTGTGCACTGAATGCAGCCTACTGTTCTCCCCTAAAGAAACTCCTTGTGTTTGCCCCCTCCACATGCACAAAATAAATCTTTCTAAAGTTGTTCTCCATTCAGGTATATGTTTTAGAAGCCTTCATTGGATTGGAGGGACTCTGAACAAATGTACACTTTGGAAGGTCTTGTCTCACATCCACTAATTCCCACTATGCTCTTTGTGCATTTAACAATTATACCTTTGTATTAGCAAAGGTGGCTGTGATTTAGAGAAAATGATCTGATTTAATAAAAGTGAATTACAAGATAAAAGCTCTTTAGGTAACCAAGGCATAACTCAAGAAGAATGGCTCTTTTCTTTGAATGCGCAATCCTTTCTTCTCTACAAGCGCACACTGTCATTTTATCTGGCTTCCTGTAAAATGTGCTCCCATATCACACAGAATATCATTTCTCTCTTCCATACTCTCATAGATTTTTTTAGAAAGGGAACAAAATCTTACAATCTCACGAATTACTACAATTGCGCGAGTGAGGGAACAAAGTATGAAATATGATACGCTAGTATATGGAGAGAGTCCATTGCTGCAGGCCCTGGGTCATTCTGAACTGATCAGTATCTACAGCCTTTTTCCAAAATATGGAAATGTAGGTGGAAAATGTTTACGTCAGCTGTGCATTGCTCCCACTGGAAAAAATATATATAATGGCAAAAATAGAAGAAAACTGGTATGTCCACTGACCCGGATTGCAACTTTTAAGGAAACTTGCAGGGGCAGGGAACTGCATTCAGATGACTAAATGTCCATGGAGATTTTCAATCATCCAGGTTGTGGTTATCCCAAAGGTGCTTTTCCAAAGGCAGCTGGGCATTTTTCTTTGAAAACATTCAAAAACATTTTGCTTCTCATTCAATAAGCTTTTCAGTTCTGACTAAATGGTGAGGTGTGGAAGGATATATATTTATATTTATCTATAGAAGGTTCCAGGGATGTGGTGGCTCAGTGGGTTAGGATGCTGAGCTTGTCGATCAGAAGGTCGGCAGTGTGGCGGGTCGAATCCCAAGTGCCACGTAGCAGAGTGAGCGCCTGTTACTTATCCCAGCTTCTGCAAACCTAGCAGTTTGAAAGCACGTAAAAATGTAAGTAGAAAAATAGGGACCACTACGGTGGGAAGGTAACAGCGTTCTGTGCGCCTTTGGCATCTAGTCATGCCAGCCACATGACCACAGAGACGTCCTCGGACAAGCGCTGGCTCTTTGGCTTTGAAACGGAGATGAGCACCAGCCCCTAGAGTTGGAAACGACTAGCACGCATGTGCAGGGGAACCTTTAACTTTAACTTTACTATAGAAGGTTCCATGTCCGTTTACACTATTCAGGTGACCAAGGGCACAGATACAGCGGCCTCAATGACCCTCAGAAAGCGCGCTAATGACCAGATAACTGCAAAGGATATAAATCCTTCCATTCCCCATTACTCAGTCAGAACTGGAGAAGCTTCTTGGATAAGAAGCGAAACATTTTCAAAGGAAAAAAACAAAGTCCAGTTGCCTTTTGAAAAGCACCTTTGGGACATCCAGATAACTATTTTGGTCAACTTTCCTCTGATTTGATCATCCTGTGGATTAGTTTGGTGTCATGGTTATGTTTAGGCAAAATTCTGTCTCTAAAATCAATGTCCATTGTCCAAAATTGGGACACATTTCTCCCCAAACCATGGATGCCTCTTACAAAACTATGAGCCCGTTTATTAGTTTTTTACCCCAATGCTCATCGTTTTCTGAGCATAAGAGAACAATATTTCATTATAGCCATGAAACCAATGGGCCTTAACTTAAAACAAATCCCAAAATAATGCCAGTAAAATTCTTCTGATTTAGGCAATTGCTAATCTACCAAAATAGCAATTGCATAAAACAGGCTGGAAACAAATCCCAAGGTGCTAAAAGAAATAATGCTTCGTGTTTGGCCAATCTGCCTGGCATTTTCCTGAAGACAGCGAAGATTTATGCAAGGTGAAATTATCTATGAAAGAGCAAAGTAAAACAGGAACCCTGCTGGCTCTGCTTCTCTCATTTTAAATGGTCAAAGACATTCCCTAGTTTATGATGTAAGATCTTGCGTACAATTTTCCAAAATAGATAAATATGTGCCAATTACTGGTCATGTTCCCAAACTGACTCTGTTTCCTACCAAAATCTGAAAAGAGAAATAGGTAATAAGCATGGCATTTCAGAGCCCAGTTAAAATTACAAATTGGCTAAGAAGTTGGTTTTGATTGCTCTGAACTGTACTACTTGAGTGAAGTGATCGTCCAAATAGGGATGGTGTGCTGATAATGCAAAGCAAGGCATACAGTCTTATATGGCGTGATGGGCTTTTGTTGGAGAGAATGGCTGAGAACTGTCTTAATTCTTTTAGACCAGGGGTCCTGAAACTTGGCCACTTTCAGATTTGTGGACTTCAGCTCCCAGAATTCCCCAGCCAGCATGGCTGGCTGGGGAATTCTGGGAGTTGAAGTCCACAAATCTGAAAGTGGCCAAGTTTCAGGACCCCTGTTTTAGACATAGGTTAATGCTACAGTTTCCATCTGTCTCCCAACATAGAGTGATAGAAAATGTGCTTCCAATTTTCACAAAACAGGAGAATGGGGATCACTTATTGTTCTAAATCCTTGAGATATTCATCTGTGACTTAGTGGAACCTGTTATTCTTTATAAGAAATCTGTGGCATACTACAGAAGGTGGGAAGAGCCAGTTTTTATTTCTATCTCCAATCTGCACTTTTTATTTCAATAGTAGCTGAATGGGACTCAAGTTGGGATGTAGTTTCCAGAATTGTCCCAAAGGTGTTTTTTTCAAGAAGCAACTGGACTTTCTAGTTTTTCTTTGAAGACGTTTTGCTTTGCACCCAAGATATTTCTTCAGCTCTGACTGGATGAACTTCCACTCCACACCATCCAGTCAGAGCTGAAGAAGCTTCGTGGATGAGAAGCGAAACGTCTTCAAAGAAAAACAAGAAAGTCCAGTTGCCTCTTGAAAAAGCATCTTTGGGACAAGCATGACCTGGATGACTGAGAATCTACAAGACAGACTCCAGAATTACAAATTAGAACCGACTGGAGGTCATGTTGCCAAGAATTACTCCATCCAGCACTGACAATGTTACCTGGTTTGGGTAATGAAACATCTGCAAGTAAACAACCAAGCTCAGAGAGTACCAAGTACCAAGAACCCCTAATGTCATTCTTGAGCTACAAATATTCTCCTTTACAAATATTCTCCTAAACATATGATTGCTGCATATGTTTATAGAGCAAATCAAATTAGGAAAGACTGGCTTATTAAAGCTAACTGCATCTGAAATGGTTGGCTGTTAGCACATTGAGTCAAGAGGATAGTTCCCTGACCACAATGTCTGTGAATAAAACAATGGTCTAAGACATTTGATTTTTTTCCCCTAGGGGTCATCTAATATGGCTTCCTCTAAAATACTGGGGTTTTTCAATGGAGAACAACTCAAAAAGAAAGAGCACAAAATCCCTAAAACTAAAGTTGTCTGCATTTAACCCAAACCCCTTCGCTCCACTCCATTTATCAACAAAAGCATTCTTTTCCTACTACACAGCATGTACCCAATGCGACTTTTCTGGTGTTTAAAGTTTCAAGGAGCGAGGACTGCCAAAAAATGACAACATTACCCTGTACTTTCCTCCATGTCATTAGCAGATTTTTCCAAGTTAGGAAAAAGAAAAAAAAGTAATCCACCCGTAAACACAGGGTGAGATTGAAATAATAATGGCCATCAAAAGAAAAAAATAAAAGGGCTCAGAAGGATTTGCTTAGAGACATTGCAGATGAAAACACCAACATGTTCTGCCAAAACAAAAAAACCAAAACCCACAAGTAATCTTTAGAAAAGAAAGAAAAATTTTGAAACACTCCCATCTTGCTGTCCAGATAATACAAGAACTTCTCATGTCTAGCTGGAGGAAAGCAATGTCCACTTGCCCCCTGTAATCAAGAGAGTGCCGGCGGAGTCCAGGGGAGACTTATGAACTCTCTTTTCCAAAAAAATAAAATGTCAGCATAGTGCTCCTTTGTTTGAAAGAATGCTCCAGTATTCTACATTACTCAACCAAAACCACAGTGAGCTAAACTACAGCTCAGCCCTTATGTGGAGGAAATAAAGGGTGGGTGGGTGGGAGGTGGCAAAACTCTAAGCTACAGCTTCTCATTCCTCAAAGGGGGGGAAAATGCCACCTTCTTTCCTGCATCCCACATGAATTGCTGGGTAAGACCAGTATTAGAAAGAAATGACTCGTTCCTTTAAAAAAAAAAAGACGATGGGGGAGAAATGTGAGATAATCACCCCCTTTGTTCCAGGCCTTCTGCACTGTTTGTATTAACCCACTCAGAGGGAGGAACGGAGATTAGTTTTTAGACTGATATTGAGGCAGATCTCCAGGCAGGATCCCTTACAAAAAAAAACTCTCCGTGACTTGTTTTAGACTTTCCTTCATGCACAGAAATAAGTTGGGCTTCTAGGCATATTAAAAAAAAAAATCCTAGTACAAAATAAAAGTGAGCAGATGTTTAATGAGAGGAGACCACACTTTGAGAGAAAATAAGGTTTGTAAGGTTAGGGACGCGGTGGCTCAGTGGGTTAGGACGCTGAGCTTGTCGATCAGAAGGTCGGCAGTTTGGCGGGTCGAATCCCGAGTGCCGCGTAACAGAATGAGCGCCTGTTACTCATCCCAGCTTCTGCCAACCTAGCAGTTCGAAAGCACGTAAAAATGCAAGTAGAAAAATAGGGACCACTCCAGTGGGAAGGTAACAGTGTTCCGTGTGCCTTTGGCGTCTAGTCATACCGGCCACATGACCACGGAGATGTCCTCAGACAAGCGCTGGCTCTTCGGCTTTGAAACGGAGATGAGCACCAGCCCCTAGAGTTGGAAACAACTAGCACACATGTGCGGGGGAACCTTTACCTTTACCTTTAAGGTTTGTAACGACTGTGATAGGGTCATGCATATAGGCAGGTCAAGGTTTTCTATTTATTTAGTGTATAGTGATGGTACATTAAGCCAGGAGTTTACAATCTTATTACAGATTAGTAGTTTGGCTGCCTAAGATTATTAGTTCATTGTATGCTATCCAGAGTGCACCATAAAGGACGAACTAGTTTCACACACAAAGAAGCTAAGAGCGTTCTGCAGAAAAGTCAGAATAACAGAGTTGGAAGGGATCTTGGAGGTCTTCTAGTCTTACTCTAACCCTATACCATGTCAGACAAATGGTTGTCCAAACTCTTCTTTAAAACCTCCAACTTCTGAAGACAAACTGTTCCACTGATTAATTGTTCTCACTCTCAGGAAATCTCTCCTTAGTTCCAGGTTGCTTCTCTCCTTGATTAGTTTCCATCCATTGCTTCTTGTCCTTGCCTTCTTTTTCTTCTCACAGCTGGGCATCTCCGGAGCTGGTTGGTTTCTTGCCTCCACATTAGTCCCACTGGAGTGTTATCAATTTATCTACTTGCATTTGCATGCTTTTGAACTGTTAGGTAGGCAGAAGCTGAGGTGAGTGATGGAGCTGACTCTGTCACACAGTGCTAAGTTCAAACTGCTGGAGTGGAAGGACCCAACTTTCTCCGGCTGATAAATCCAATGTCACTAAGTCACTGAGCCACCCTGCCTTTCCAGATATACTTTGAGTTTATTTCTTTTTTCCTCAATCCTTTCTTTTCCTTTTTTTTTTTAAGAAAAGAGGCCAAGTCACACAGGCTGGTTCTGGATTGATTCCTCCTTTAGGTAGAATCCGGATTGGACCATTTTGAAGAATTCTTCAAATATGCACCAACTAGAAACCAAACTGTGGTCGTTCAGCCCAAAATTTTCATCACTGCTTGTCAGAGATGCAAAGCTGAGTAAAAACCAGCTTTGTGTTTCTAACGCTGCAATCTGAAGACAAAAGCTTAGAGCAACTTGGAGCCGGAGAGTTCTTTAATAGAAAAGACTCTAATGGTAGCAACCTCTTCCCGACAAAGCAGCTTAACAGTGCAACTAAGTGTTCTCTCCAGTTTCAGTATTAGATAGCTTTTCTTTTCCTTATATTGTTTGGCATTAGTTTGATCAACAGTTATGCAGAATCCCATAGCCCTAATTTATTTATTTATTTATTTTAATTCCATTTATATCCCACCCTTCTCCGAAGACTCAGGGCGGCTTACAAGCTTAGCAGTAGCCTTCATTCTATGTATATGCCTGCTTATTAGGGCTTTCACACACACCCCCAAGCGGCATTATTACAAAGTCAGCTTAATTGCCCCCAACAATCTGGGTCCTCATTTTACCTCCCTCGGAAGGATGGAAGACTGAGTCAACCTTGAGCCTGGTGGGACTCGAACCTGCACTAATTGCAGGCAGCTGGTGTTACTTAAGGAGGCATTAGCCCACTGCTCCACCAAGGCTCTTCCTAATGCCATTTGGGGACTTCTGAGTCAGCATAATACATCTGTGGCCCTAATGAGAATTTCAGATTTTCTTTCTCTTATGTCAAGCAAAGCTCCTTGCTTTTCCATAACAAGATGATTCCTGGCCAGGGGGTCATACTAGCTGGGGATAATGGGAGGTGTAATCAAACATATCTGGAAGGCTATATTATACAGATCAGTGGCTGGCATCTCAGACGTACTTCATAATAAGCCAATAGGTTTTATTCTCTCAGCAAACTTTGATTGGCACTGTGCAGTATAGACTCTCAACCCTATAAATATATATACCCCAAAAGAAAGTAAACTTGCAGAAAAGTGAGATACATAGAACAATCCTTGTTGTTTGCATCTTATCATAGTTGTATGCATAGGTCTACTTATGCTTTCAATGAGGCTCCTCTGATCCTCTAATACATGAACACACAATAACCTTCCATTCAGGCTGATATTGTGAAACCTAAAGCAGCATCATACAAGTAGTTTTCAAAATCTCCTTAAGATACAATGGATATTTTTCTCAATGGACTCTTTCTCTCTCTTTCCCTTCTAGATACACCGGTGTGTTTTCTTGTCTACTGTTTTCACCTCTACTGGAATAATAGGGATCATTGTTGATTATTGACAAGACTTCTTCAGATTTCTAATTTTGCCAAGATAACCCATCATCTAAGAACAATAGTACTTAAGTGCTCACCCTAGACAGGCATGTCAAACTCGCGACGTCACAAGACATCGCACAATGTATTGGGACTTTTTCCCCATTGCTGGCAATGAGGTGGGCATGGTTTTGGCGTGACACATCTGACCCGTGGGCCAGCAGTTTGACATGCCTGCCCTAGATCAACACTACATGAACAAATTGATTGTTTGCTCTACAATGGCAGGATCCTCAAAGGCACAGACGGACCAGCATTCTTACATGCAGAATACATCATTCAGATATTTTCATTGTCCCTGTTCATTAATTTATGAATCTGATCCTCAACACAGCAACCTATTGGTCTTCAGGGAATCGGAGCCCAATGGCTCATGAGATTAGGACATTGAGCTTACAATCAGCAGGTTCACATTCGAGAGCCGGTTGCTGCCACAGGTGGAGTGAGCTCCTGCCATATGCTCCATCTCCTGCCAACCTAGCAGTTCAAAAGCGGGTGACTGCGAGTAGATAAATGGGTACCATTTCAGTGAGCAAGTTAATGGGGATGTGACAGCAGCATCAATTCACTCTTCACAATAAAGGAGAATATATGAAGCTCGGATTGAAGTGAGGGGTCCTTGGTGCTCTCTGAACTTCTTGTTTCCTTGCAGATCTTCCAATACTCCAACTAACATAACCAGTGTATTTACACAATCAATGTTCTGTTGTCAAGTCCCTTGGTCCCTATCCTGAATCCCTGGACCACTATTATTACATTCATGTCAGGAGTGCCGAAGCACTTCTGGGTTAAAAGGATTCAATGGTGACATCACCATTGCCAGAGGATGCCCAGTTGGGAGTACCTGTTTTATAATCAAGCTAGACATTACAAGTGCCATTTGTTCTGAACCATTTGATGGAGACACTTAAGTGACAGAATTAAAAATCAGGTATTCAGGATGCTGAAGTAACATACATATATATACACACGTCATGAGATAAGTAGACAAATCAGATCCTGCCTTCCCCCATCTTATCCCAATTTAAACCTATGTCAGTTTAGTCCCTCCGTGCATCTGATGAAGCGAGCTGTAGTTCATGAAATGTTATATCTTTTAATAAAATTTGTTAGTGCACCCAGACTCCTCCTGGTTTTTGGCTGACATAGACAAACACAATGTCCTCCCCCAATGTCAACACCCATGCAACTCTCTTTTTAGACTGAAAGTACACGATGACTCATAAGCAGTTAAAAATGTATATATGTATGCCTTTTCACTTGGTGTCAAACAGGAATATAGTCATCATGCTAGAATATGCCCTGTTATAAATTAATCCATTATAGTTTAAATAAAATGATTACTCATCTACGCATTTGAAACTTAAGGTGATGAGGCTGTATCATCTTACAGAGGTAAACATTTTGGGCTGGAGACATATGGGGAATTTGAAGAGCATGTAATAATAATAATAATAATAATATAAAGTTGGAAGGGACCTTGGAGGTCATCTAGTCCAACCCACTGCTCAGGCAGGAAACCCTATACCATTTCAGACAAATGGCTGTCCAGTCTCTTCCTAAAAACTTCCAGTGTTGGAGCATTCACCACTTCTGGAGGCAGGCAGTTCCACTGGTTAATTGTTCCCACTGTCAGGAAGTTTCTCCTTAGTTCTAGGTTGCTTCTCTCCTTGACTAGTTTCCATCCATTGCTTCTTGTCCTGCTTTCAGGTGCTTTGGAGAATAGCTTGACTCTCTCTTCTTTGTGGCAGCCCCTGAGATATTGGAACACTGCTATCATGTCACCCCTCACCCTTCTCTTCATTAAACTACACATACCCAATTCCAGCAACCGTTCCGTGATGCTGAATGCATCACAATAAGGTAACCAGGAATACTTACTTACTCATAATATATATGCTATGCTGAGGAAGTCCAGTCACAAATCATAATTGTCTTCCAGTTTAGTGGGATTTTTGTGTAACCAAAGACATAACTGCAAATAAATGCAACACTAGAAACCGGTGAAGCATAACAGCTTTCTTTCTGAATACAGCTAGTCCCTGATTTATAACCATAATGGAGCCTGCCCATCCCAGACATAAATTGTGACAGTCACAAATCAAATCAACTCACATGATCAACCCATTTTTTCAACTTTTGTAGTAGTTGTTAAATAAATGCCGTGGTCTTAAAGCAACTCTCTTCACAGCAAAACCCTTCATTGCAGTTTATAATGCAAAATAATATGTTCTAAACTTTGACACCTGCTTTGCAGGTCACTGGGAACATCAGTGATGATTGTGCCTATATACTTTCTTTTTTTTTCCCTTTGTAATATTCCGAGTTAAATTTAATGGTTTTTAAAAGCTACCATTACATTCTTTTGTTTTGTGCTAAGTATTCATTTTTAAAATGCACCCTGAGTGCTCACCCCCCTTTTTTTAAATAATGTCAGGTTTAGAAACAAAGGAAACACAGCTGAACAGATATATCATTTCTATGCAAGCAATTGAAATATATAACTGTCTAAATCTACAAGTGTTTTACAGTTTCTTTGAAGGGTAGGGCTTTGTCAAGACCACAAGTGCTGAGGTTCATTCACTGCAAAGAAGAAAATATCATTTTTAGAGCTCGGAAGTATTAAACTGCTATTCAAGGTTATTGAATCTCAGCCAGCCTACCCATTTTCTAACTGTTTTATATCACTTAGGAAGAGAGGTATCATCTACTTTAGTGTCACTTGGCAAATTTCACCCAACCACATTTTTTAAAAAATTCCATTTATATCCCGCCCTTCTCCGAAGACTCAGGGCGGCTTACAAGCTTAGCAGTAGCCTTCATTCTATGTATATGCCTGCTTATTAGGGCTTTCACACACACACCCCAAGCGGCATTATTACAAAGTCAGCTTAATTGCCCCCGACAATGTGGGTCCTCATTTTACCTACCTGGGAAGGATGGAAGGCTGAGTCAACCTTGAGCCTGGTGGGATGCGAACCTGCACTAATTGCAGGCAGCTGGTGTTACTTAAGGAGGCATCAGCCCACTGCTCCACCAAGGCTCTTAAGTAAACCAAAGCATTTTAGTTCAGAGACTGAGGTCAGTGGAGCTATTGGCTGATTCAGATACCGAGGGGGGTGGTGTTTCCATTTAATTGGTTCTAAAGTAAGACGTTTACTATGGTAACAAACTAACAAACTCCCAATCAGCATCCTCAAACAAGCAACTGCTGACTTTGATTAGAGATATCCCACACATGCAGTCACACATACTTTTGGATTTTTAACACATTTTTTTTAAAAAAGCCACATGTTCAGATTTCATTTTCATCAAAAGCAAAGAAAAAGCATTCATCACCTCTAGTGTCTACCCCATTCCTGCCCTCAAAGTTAACACTGGATACTTTTCTAACAAACAAAATCATTCTCTAGATAGATAGAACATTATTTCAGTCATTGATCAATAAAAATACAATAGATCACTGGATCAATAGCGTTGGGTGTTTAGTCCTGTGTTCATGAGCTTTAACAGTTTTGCCCTCTTCCCTACGCAGCTCCCAAACTGGAAGAGCAAATCACAGAAGATGCAAGATTTTTCATTTTGGTAAATAATGGGATAATTTGTTGTAAATCAACTAATCAATGGAATATTTTCAGGTTACTATTTGCATAACGACTTGCTAGGTTTAAAAGCCATGCTAAATTGAGATCAGATAAAACCAGGAATACAGTAGTTCTTAAGGAAAGCTTTGAACTATGGAAACTTAGTCATTAGTCATACAATAGGACAATGACTAGAGTGTTTTGGTTCTGTCTTAAACATCTTCCCTTTGGTGACACTGCTTAATATCCACAACGAGCAGACCCACATTTCAGGAAGATTTTTTTTTTTTTGATGTTCTCATTGGAACTGAAGAAGTCAACCATTCAACCACCACATCTTTAAGACCTCCTTCCAATTCTTAACATGTGTTCCTTTTTATAAAAAGTCATCAGAGAGTTCTCTCCGCTTTCATAGGGGTAGCAGATGAGAGGCTGCATTAGAGTATGACCATTATTTTCTTCTGTTGTGTAAAAAAGAAGGACATGAAAGCCTCCTTATTAGGAAAGGAACAAAAAAAACCCACCTTATTTGGCACTGGCGTACATCTGCAAGTAAAAATTGACATTTGCCAATCTAATGTTCCGTCTTCTCAGTAGGCCATGAGCAATTATTTGTGAGAACATTGTGCTGTAATTGTCTTTAAATACTGACAGTTTTAATAGTGACCAGCATGTAACCGTTCTAGTCCTTATATCATTAGGGTTGGCAAGGAGCCATTTAGACTTCAACAGACATTTTGCCATGCAGGGGTTTTTTTTTCTGGATGGGTGGACAGTAAACTGTAAACACATTTCAGCAATGCTGTCTTAACACAATTACAGCCTTGATTGACTGCACAGGACGGGGAAAACTGTTATTTGTTGAAAGCACAAAAGAAATAACCCTGAATCTTAGGCAGTGACAGATACAAGCCAAACCAAGTACAAAAAAAATATGAACTATCCATGGGGAAATGAAAATTAATGGTAAGGAGCTTTCTATTCACATTCTCCCTCTTTTTTAAAGGAGAAATTACAACAATTTAGTGCCTACACATCCACCAATAGAAACTGATTTCAATTCAGTGTGAATTCCAAGAGAACAGAATCAGCCTGCCCACCAATCTGACATCTTCCATAAAGTGAGAAGGTTTATGACTACATTTACTCCAGTATGTCATCTACAAGGAAATTGGACCATAACATTCCTTATCATCAATGTTCATGTTTCAGAGATTTTGAACATTGTAATACTGTACCACTTTTACATAACTCATTACTGTATGACCATAGGGTTTTGTGTCTATCTCTAACAGAAACATAGCCCCAATCTTCCATTATAATAGAGGGGCAAAGCTGTAGTACCAGCGATGGTGAATCTTTACCACACCGACTTTTAATTCATAATGAAATTTCCTGTGATTTGCCTCCACTATGAATCAAAAAACCTGGCTGCAGGAAAATTCCCAAGGTGAAACTTACAATAAAGTATATTGAATAACAAATTTATGGAATGATACAGTTGGCCAAGTCTGTTCTTCACCCCGCTTGTTATCTAATGACTGATTCTTATTGATATTGAGCAACAAGCCATTTCTCAATGACATAAAAAGTTGCACAGAGCTTGCTGTTTTATATCATGTTTTCTCTTCCTGCTTTTCTTTCAAAGCAGAGCTGGCTTGATTCTAAAGTCTGCATTCATTCTAAGACAAATGGAAACGGAACTGCATGGTACCCATTTGGTTCAATTTTCATTCATCTAGCAACAAATGGGCATGAATAGGAGGCTCGTTGGGACTCCATTCATGCTGTTCATTATCTAAAGGAGAGGGATGGGAAAGGAGGCTGTATTTTAAACAGGTGAACCAGATTGTCTTCCCATTCAACCACAGGACCCTTTTAATCTGAACTACGGATTTCAGAAGCCACCTTCCCCAATTGTGTTAATACTGTATTGTGGCTTATTTGGGAGCAGAAATTTGCATTTGGCAAGCATAAGAACAGACAGCTAAGTTGTGACTTAGATGTTTGACCGTGAAATGAGTTCTAGAACACACAAATAACTAATCATCAAATAGACCAAATTCCATTAGACCAAATTCCAGGCAAAGAAGAGTAATTATTGGAATTCTCCTCTTCTAAATTGGTGCTAGACACCAGGATGACTCAGTGATGTCCCCTGAATCAAAAATGAAAGCATTTCACTAGAAGTTGTGGGGGTTTTCATTATTTTAATTATATATTAGAAAAATTCATTATGAAGTCTAGAGCAAGATTTTAGCTGTTGGATTCCATGATCAAATATGGGCACTTCTACCTCTTGCCATATTGTTGGAGGACTAGCATTTGCAATACCCCAACCATCAAAAATATTGCTCCTTTTTTGTTGGACTGCCAATTACTGTATATGTCCCCCTTAGGCCTAGATATTCATCATCCCTATTGGAAAGCCCAATGGAATCTGAATCACAGGTTGTCTTATTTCCTCCTGGGCTTTAATCTATATATTTCTGCTGTCCCATTCATTCACACAAACACAAATAACTGTGGTTTAATAAGTTTATTAATATTCCCCAGCAATTCCCTTCCCCATAACCCAGAACTGTCCCAATTAAATCCAGCCACGAACAGACCAATGGTAGTCCACAGAACAATAGCCAAAGAGTCTACAAAGCACTTGAAAGTTTCTCAAACAAAATAAATCCTCCAGACAAACTTAAATCCAGCAGGCAAACATAAATTCACACACAAAAGAGCTCACAAGGCAAGCAAAGTCCAGAGTTTCCAATGCACAATTCAATTTCAAACACAATGTCAATCCAGAGTGGGGCAGGAATCACAACAACCAGAAAACACACAGCTAGAAAACAAACACTTTGTTCCCAGGATTGTATCCCTCTGTCTGCTGTGCTAAATAGCCAGCTTCCAGTGCAACTCATCAAGAAGGGCATGGCTTTCTCCTCTTGAGTAGTCTGGCTGACCTTCTCTGTTCCTGCCTTTCTCTTTCCCTATGTGTTCTTGGACCAGGTGCAAAAGGCAATTCCTCCTCTTCATTGACCGGCTACAACTGTATGCTTTCCCCAGCTGGAGCCTCAGCCCAATTCCTTCCAGATGGCTGTTTGGAGCCATCAATCAACCCAGCTTCTGACATGCCAGGAACTGCTTTATCCCCCTATCCCCCAAGCTGACATCTACAGAGGGTTCTGGGGAATCGTCCAAATGAGTCATCACAATATTGTAAACAGAACTGCTAAGTTTATAATTAAGGCAGTTGAGCTAAGAACCCAATACAGATAGTCCTCAACTTACAAGCATTCATTTAGTGACCATTTGAAGTTACAACAGCACTGAAAAAGTGACTTATAATTATTTTATAGTTATTTTATAGTCTACACAAAGTTCACAGCAGATAATTACTCATTGTGCCCAGAGAGAGAAATATCTTCCGCAACCTAGGATCGAAGTCACAGGCTCCTAATTTTGAGCCTCCATCTCTAGGCCATCTCACAGCCCCTAAAAATCTAACAAATAAATACTAAAAAGTATACTTGATCCCACTGCACCAGGCTTTTTGTTCTTGATTTTAGGCTAATGTTAACCACATTTTGTGCCTGCCAGAATAGAAAGGCAATAAATAAATCCAAGAAATATATAAATCACAAAGCACACTTCACTTAGCAGCTTGCGTGTCTCCGTTCCAGAAATGGGCTATTTAAGTCTCGTCAGTATTCCATGGATTTTGTTTTGTTTTGTTTTCTAGAGCTCATTGACATAGACCCTGCCCCAAATTGAAATGCCAAGCAGCAAAAGAATATGAAACCCCATGAGATTTCTCCTGCATTCAACTGAGGCTATTGGTATTCAGCTTAAATGCTTTTAAATGTAACAAACACAATGGACTATGGCAGCTAAACCAAACTCGTAGGCCAAGCATCCATCATGTCTCTTTTATATTTCTTTGAGTATTCCCCTTTTTTTTTGCCCAGTAGATTTCCTAGCCAACTTCCAACAGCCAATAGCTGCTAATCGCATTTCAAAGTTCATGGTTTTTTTTATACTCCCTGATAGATCAAGATCTCTTTCAGAATCAGGTCACTAAATGATCCTTGGCAAAGGTCTCCCATGATTCTGCTTCGGAAAGAATTGTTCCTTATTTGGAATGTTAGCGCATTGTTTCCTTTCAAGTTAATAAGGAAATTAATTTGTTATTGGTTTGGTTCAGTTTTTTAGGGCGAGAGCTTACAATCTAGGCATCACAAACCTAAAGAAGCAAATAACAGTACCATCTCCCTTAGGTTCTGTTTTATAGAAACAAAATGCTGCATTGCAAAATTGTTGTTGCTTTTTTTATATAAACTGTATAAGATTGCACTCAGACTATATTGCACCTACAGAAGTAAAGAGACCACTGAAATCAATGAAACCATTAGCCATGGTGACCAACTTCAGTCTCATTAACTGCAGTGGAATTTGGTTGTGAGGACTGTTGATATTTTGACCAAGATTTATATTCCACCTTTTCTCTAGGAGCTCAAGATGTGCATTGGTACCACAGAAGTTTGACAAGGAGATAGTGTTAGGGAACCTTTTTTTCTTTAGATATATAGAACTGTATAGTCCCATGTAATGGTTGAATATGTAATATAGAAGTAAGCCAGCATTTAGTTTAATTGTTAAAGAGTTATACTTTGTTTTGTCCTGTCCTTGGTATGGAAAACTTGTGTAGAGTAGGTCAATCATCTTCCATCCAAAACCTTAAGATAGCCTCAACACCACCTTGTGATGAAAACTCAAAATTATTCTACACTGTAAAACAAATTGTTTCTCTTACACCAGTGAAACTAGCCTTAAGTGTGCCTTCTGAAATTGTTCCCCACATCAACAACCCAAACTCCAGTGAGAGCTAATGACTGGCCTCAAGTCACTCAATAAATGTTGAGACTCAAGAAAGCCTAAGTTGCCATCTTCTCGGTCCTGATCCATCACTTTGACCACGATTTTACCCAACTATCCTAAACAAAGCCCAAGCTCACACATCTCAAAGCAACGTGCTTTAAAAAGGCAGCATTGCGCTTTAATTTAAAAAATTCAATCCATCACAGAATAAATTTAATCGCTTACCACTTTGTCTACTTCTTTAAAAAGCCTGGCCTGTGATAAGCAAAATACTTCTGCGCTACTAGCTGCCCACAACCACTGAGTTGAAACCAGTGGTGGGATTCAAATATGTGAACAATCGATTTTCTTTGTGGATGCCGCTTCCGGAAGTCCATTCTGGGCCTGGGCAATGAAAAATTAGCTACTAGTTCTGCTGAACTGGTGCAAATTGGCTGAATCCCACCACTGGTTGAAACGATCCATCCTTTTCTTGTGCTTTCCAGGTGAATCTGCCCCAAGATTAATCCTGCACAGTTCAGTTGGCATAAATAGCTTCATCCTGCATTTTCTACAAAGGCATCCTGAAGCAAAAGGGAACAAGGCCCACTTTTGAGCTCGAGGTTTTAAATTAAAAGAATCCATTTCTGACAAAGTGCCAGAATGACCCCTGGGCTAAGCAACCAAACAAACTCACTAATCCTTGCGGTCATTCTTTCCTTCTAGTAATTCATTCATGTAGTTGGAAGTTGGTCTTGTTTATCCTCTGGAAGAAAGATTTGTGGAATTACACTGATTTGGGGGCATCCACAGCCCAATAAATCTGCTTTTTTTGCTGCCAAGCTGGATCCCTCCCTGCTTCATTTGGTGTCAATAAGACAGACAATAATATAGTATTTAAGCTTGCCTGAAACAAAAACTTGACAACATGCTGTACAGCAATTGCCTAGCCTGATCTCTTTTTCTAACAACTGGTGCAGACTTCCACACTTCAATTTAGAGGCACTATAAAAGCTGTCAAAGCTGATAAGGAGTGCCACAAAGCTGCAGTATCAGCAAGTCATATCATCAATTGGAGTGCCAGCAAATCTACTGTGGAACACCTTAACTGTCAAAATATGAGTTGATATTTTCCCTGTTTTGGCTGATTTATTGTCAAGTATTTTCCAGTTATGTGCATCTATGTGTGTTTAAGATTTCTGAACAAAATGGGAAGCGTCTGCCTGCTTCTATTCATTTGTGTTTTATTTTCTGCTTTCTTCTGGCATAACGAGAGGATATCGATGGACAACCAAAAACAAGCATCTGTCTCCTCAAATTGAAGACTTAAAAATGACTAGGCCCCTCTTCGGGGAGTCTCAGCAGTGCTCCTGGGTTCAGACATTCAAAGCAAACTCAAAGTTCTTACTTCAATTTAAGATCAAATAATTCATAGTTCTGTAAAAAAAAAAAGCAGACTTAGGGAAGCTCCAGAGAGTCCTATGACTTTCTTATGATTTATTGTATTGAGTGTCTCTGAGTGTCCAAAATGGTTAATATAAACAGCCCTGATGGCACAGTGGTTAAAGTACATTATAGCAGGCAAGGTCTGCCCACAGCCTGGAGTTCGATCCTGGCAGGGTTCAAAGTTGATTCAGCCTTCCATCTTTCAGATGGCAAATGAGGACTCCGATTGTTGGGGACAATATGCAAATAAGGCTTCTACCTTGTAAACCACCCAGAGAGTGCTGTAAATCACTATGGGGTGGTATATAATCCTAAATGCTATTGCTATTTTTTATTTGCTAAAATCCAGTAAAGCCTTAGAGATCATAACTGGCTTAAAGTCATCCACTGATCTCAGGAGTTGAGGAGTTGAGTTTACTGGTAGAAATAGCAGGCAACATACCATTGTCCATTGTGGACAATACAATCGTTGGTGCCACTTCAAATGCAAATTTCTATAGTCCACTTCAAAATCAGGGTCCTCTGCTAAGATCCTCACCTTAACTGAAAACTATCAGAATCACAGTGGGTAGAGAAAGCTTAATCCTTAATCCTGCTGTAGCTGTGACAAAAATTGCTCTCAGATGTACAAATAAGACACAAGCATTATTGAAATAAGATGAGTCATTGAATTGATGAAATACTTGAATAAGAATAATAGATGTATAGGAATTACATTCATATTTATTCCTAAACTTGAACTTGAAGGTCCTTTTAAAATTGTATGAAAGTCTCTCCCGCCTTCAGGGATACCTGCAAAGGTAAACACCTCAGTTTATTTATTTATTTATTTATTTATTTATTTATTTATTTATTTAATTGATTTTATATACCGCCCTATTCCCGAAGGACTCAGGGCAATTTACAGGGCGAATTAAAACAATACAAATAAATAAAATTAAAATAGAATTAAATTAAGACTAGCCCACAATTAAAACAAATTAAAATTTAAAATTTAAAATTAAATTAAAACCCCCTCAGTTCAGGCCAGAAAGATCAAATAACCAAGTTTTCAGGTCCCAGCGAAACAAGCAAAGGTCCGGGGCAGTCTGAAGTTCTACCGGCAGTTCATTCCATAGGGCAGGTGTGCCCACAGAGAACGCCCTCCCCCTTGGAATCACCCGCCGGCATTCCCTAACCGGCGGAACCCTAAGGAGGCCCTCCCTGTGGGAGTGCACAGGACGATGGGAGGCTGATGCTCCCTGAGATAATCTGGACCCATGCCATTTAGGACTTTATAGGTCATCACCAGCACCTTGAATCTCAAGCAGAGGGGAACTGGAAGCCAATGCAGCTCACTGAGAAGAGGTGTTACATGCAAGTATCAGGAAACTCCCATTACTACTCGCGCGGCTGCATTCTGCACCAGCTGAAGCCTCCGAGTGGTCCTCAAGGGCAGCCCCATGTAGAGAGCATTGCAGTAGTCTAACCGGGAGGTCACGAGCGCATGAGTGACTGTGCGTAGGGCATCTCGGTCCAAATAGGGTCGCAACTGGTCAATGACCAATGTTCTTTTCTCATTTAGTTCTGATCCAATCAAATTTAACCCTAGTCCTTTCCAACAATATACCCAACCAAGTAAAAGAGACCCAGTACTTGGTTGGCTGTTTTTATTAGGTTTTTGTTTCTCAAATTCAATCTGCTTTTGCAGATTGCAGTCAATAACCATATCCATAACATTGCTGTACCTCAAAGGTGCTTCATTACAATATAATATTCTATCTCTTACAGTATAAATAACAGATTCAATAGCATTCATTCCCATCCATTCCCCAAAACTACCTTAAACTGGCCATATTTGGCAACCACATTTTCTCCAACTGGTCTTAATTTAATCTTTTTGGAAAAGAATCGCTGAGGGGATTAAACATTCTCATTACTAACTGTATTCTTAATCCCTGGCCTTGGAGAGTTTCCATCACACAGAGGGACAATTGACTTAGCAAAACCCTGCAAGAGTTCTCATTAAAAAAAATAGCATAATTGATTTGTAATTATCATCAGGGATGCAAAACTACTGCTAACCTAATTGTAAAATATATTGTTCCTTTCAAGTCTTAATGTATCGCCTCAAGTGATCTCCATTTAGGCACCAACAGACTACAGTAAATAGAATGACAGCAGGAAGTCTGAAAAATCATAGTTCTCCTGACTTCTCTGTGCAATAAAAGATGTTCTCTTTTTGACTATTGTTCAGTCCATTAGTGTAAAGCTGGGATGTTTTTCTCACAGTGGGATGCAGACCAGGTGTCAGGGCTTCAAAGCAAGACCATATTTTCCAATAAAACCTAACTTTCTGTAAATTTTCCACCATCTGTTCATCTCGGCAATGAAAATTGCCATCTAATCTTCATGCCTTCTCAGCATCTCTCATCCCAAAGTTTAAGAACAGATCATCCCAAACCAACCATATATATTGCTCCTGCAGATGTAGACTGCCTACTGTCTTGACCTATGAGAATATTCGATGCTGTTTTATTTTATTTTCTTTTTTTTAAAAAAGGACCCGTGTAAATTGAAATTGTATTTTGCAATATGCATCAGTATTAAAAGGAAAAGACTCTGGTTGGGCTTCTTTCCTGGTGACTTTAAACACACATCTGTGTAGCTTTCTGAGTAACAATAGGTAAATGCTTTGACTTCGACTTTTTTCTTGTTTTTTTGGAGGGGGAGTGGTTTCTTCCCAGTTTAGCCTACAAATTTAGGATTTACAAAATATAGAATAGTAGACTTGGGAGGGACCTGGAGGTCTTCTAGTCCAACCCTCTGCTCAAGCAGGAGACCCTGTACCATTTCAGACAAATGGCTGTCCAATCTCTTCTTAAAAGCTTCTAATAATGCACTTCCAACTTCTGAAGGCAGTTTGTTCCACTGATTAATTGTTCTCACTGTCAGGAAATTTCTCCTTAGTTCTAGGAAGTTTCCATCCATTGTTTCTTGTCTTTCCTTCTGGTGCTTTGGAAAACAAGTTGACCCCCCCTCTTCTTTGTGGCAGTCCCTCAAATAATGGAACACTTCTATCATATCTCCCCTAGTCTTTCTTTTCACATACACAATTCCTGCAACTGTTCTTTGTACATTTTAGCCTCTAGCCCCGTAATCATCTTTATTGCTCTTCTCTGTACCCTTTTCAGAGTCTCAACATCTTTTTTATATTATGGTGACCAAAACTGGATGCAATGTGGCCATAGTAAGGGTTTATAAAGCAGTACTAATAGTTCACATGATTCTATAAAGGTAAAGGTAAAGGTTCCCCCGCACATGCGTGCTAGTCGTTTCCGACTCCAGGGGCCGGTGCTCATCTCCGTTTCAAAGCCGAAGAGCCAGCGCTTGTCTGAGGACATCTCCGTGTTCATGTGGCCAGCATGACTAGATGCCAAAGGCACACGGAACGCTGTTATCTTCCCACCGGAGTGGTCCCTATTTTTCTACTGGCATTTTTATGTGCTTTCGAACTGCTAGGTTGGCAGAAGCTGGGACGAGTAACAGACGCTCACTCTGTTACGCGGCACTCAGGATTTGACCCGCCAAACTGCCGACCTTCTGATCGACAAGCTCAGCGTCCTAACCCACTGAGCCACCGCGTCCCTATAGGACATAACTATATATAACTATTCTATAGGACATAACTATAGGAGATAACTCTCTTCCTTGCTCTTTTGCACCCACCTTTTAGATTAATCTCTAATTTAATTTAATTTAGTAATTTAATTTAATTTAAACTCTGGACTAGAAGGGCACTATTATTTTTAGATATTCAATTGAGTCACCGTCATCATTTTAGAAGGTGCACTGTTTTAATAGCTGCTTTTTTATTCATGAGATGCACTTCCTGAACTTTTCTTTATGAGTTTGGCACTTCATATACAATATTCCATGTTCCGAGTTGATTCTCTCACGCAGGGTAGCTTGAGTCAATCACCTACTGAACTTCCATACCCGAAGGTGGGCTTGAATTTGGACTTGCTATTTCTTAATTTCATTCAGCAGTCTATTGTTTGCCTGCTCAACTGGTGAGAGGATTGCCTTGATATGGTTAATGAATAAGTGTATTTATTATGGCTAGAACGTTTAATTAATTGGTTCTATTGAACCAATCAATTTAATACTGCAGCAATGAACATCAGAAAAGAACAACACAACCACAAAGAAAGAATGCAATCTCTTCCCTTTATCTGCCAGACTAATTTGCTGTCAAATTGTATCTCTTTTGGGGTTTTTTTTACTGAAATGTTGTTTTCCGAAGAGAAGAAAAAAATGCCATACAGTGAGTTGTTGTCTGTGCTGTTTTAAGGCTTTCCCAAAGACTGGTGATCATAAGTTATTCTTTATTTTAAAATTTTGGTACAGTTATTATTTTCTAAATTTCATTTGATATGAAACACCTTACTCAATGTAACGATTCCAGAGTTCATCTTCGGGGGATGCCTAATTTTTCTTCCCCAACACCTGCCTCGCCTTGCAGCGATGGCACCAACAGCCCCGTCCAAAGATGGCCGCTTGAGGAGAAAGTTCTTGAAGGGTAGAGGAGCCACCCCCTTCTTCAAGGGGATTAACACCACGGGACAGACCCAACTACTAGTCACCTCTCATTCTGACCTTTAGAAGTTTTGCTTTCCTGAATTCAAAAAACAAAAGGACACTTACAATGCCTTGGTAAGGCCATACCTGGAATACTGCATCCAATTTTGGTCACCACAGTGTAAAAAAGATGTCGAGACTCTAGAAAGGGTAACGAGAAGAGCAACAAAGATGATTGGGGGACTGGAGGCTAAAACATACAGGGAACGGTTGCTGGAATTGGGTATGTGTAGTTTAACGAAGAGAAGGGTGAGGGGTGACATGATAGCAGCCTTCCAATATCTCAGGGGCTGCCACAAAGAAGAGGGAGCCAAGCTCCAAAGCACCTGAAGGCAGGACAAGAAGCAACGGATGGAAACTAGTCAAGGAGAGAAGCAACCTAGAACTAAGGAGAAACTTCCTGACAGTTAGAACAACTAACCAGTGGAACAACCTGACTCCAGAAGTGGTAAATGCTCCAACACTGGAAGTTTTTAAGAAGAGACTGGCCAGCCATTTGCCTGAAATGGTATAAGGTTTCCTGCCTGAGCAGGGGGTTGGACTAGATGACCTCCAAGGTCCCTTCCAACTTTATTATTATTATTATTATTATTATTATTATTATTATTATTATTATTATTATTATTATTATTGCTCCACCACTATTCTCCTTCCTCATTCTCATTTTCATTCTCATGAAAACTTCAGAGTGTCTTCAAATTAGAAAGAAAATTAAAATACCCATGCTGCTTAAAGCGCAAAACCAGAAACAAATGATTTACAGGATAAACTAGTGTGTTGAAGGTAAACAAGAAGGCCTCACACCGAGAACCACTGAAGTATCATTAAGGGTGCATTACACCTACACATCAATTGTGTGGTGCCCTCCCCTTACCCACCCACTTCCTGACCCAAACAGTGGATTCCCTTTCTGTAATTATGCTTTCCAAAGAAAAATCTGGGCTACACAATCCAAACAAATGTCTAAGGGTGGTGTTGCTTTCTTCCATACAAACTGTATTAAAAGGAAAAGCTTTATCCTGTTACATAATGAGAGCCAACTCAGAACCTCCCTCCATTTGTGTGTGTGGCTTTTTTCCCCCTAACAAGAAAATCCGGCTAATAAATAGATTGTGTACACAAACTGAGTAACTATTATGCAAATTTCCAATGACCGTATTTCCTGGGCGCCCAAACAGATTTCTTCAACAAGATGCACCAGGTTGCTACAGGTCGGTGCTCCTTAATCTTTAATGTTTGACCACCCACAGTGTGTATAATATTATCCTAGAATACATTTCCAAGTCACCAATGTAAAAATTAGAATATAAAAAGAGTAGTTTGGACAAGCACAATATGTGTATGAGAGAGAATGGGATGCATGTTTACACTGCACACAAATTCACCTTCCTTCTGTTATCTAATTCTTTCAGATATGTTGGACTACAATTCCCAGTATTGCTGGCTGAGAATTATGGAAGAATATTTGAAGGGCATCCAGTTGGGATGTTTATCCATACAAAATCAATAGTGAGAAACTCCTCCTTAACAGCCAGTAGCCAACTGTCTTTTTTGTTTGAGCACAACATATATTGTGCTATATTTTGATATATTTTCAACTAGGTCTATTCAGGGTTTTTTTTCCCTAAGAATCTCCTCTCTGTAGTCAATAGCATTGTGGGAAATTTAGGCTATGCTTGAGGCCAGTGCTTTGCTGCATGCCAGTTTCCTGTGCATTATGTTTGTAATTAAAAGAATCTTTTACTATTCTTTTTCTAAGTACCAGGTGGAGAGGGCCAATCTCCAAGACTATTTCCAAGATTAGGTCCATTATGTCCAAGACACAATTCTTTGCCTGCATTTAAGTTAAAAAGCTCCCAAATATTAAAATATTTCCTCCTGTGGAAGCTTTCCAGTCTGTAATCATTTATGGAGTCCTAGTTTGTTTTCAATAACATCCTGGCTTGAGATACACAAAGCCTTCTGAACAAATTGGCCTGTCCATCTTTGAAGAGCTCCTGTTAACAAAGAGGGGGAAATATATAAACTGTACATAGGATTAAATATTATAATCCCCCCTGCAAAAAATCCCTTCTTGCCCTACAAGTAATGATGCATATTTGAGTCAACTTGAAAGAAGAGGGATGGATATTGATAGAAGATTCCCACCAACCTCCAATTCAATACATTCTACAAGAGTATGCAGCTAAGAGTCTACCGAGATAAAAACAAAAATCAGTAGGGATAACCTGTATATAGAGAGCTGGTTTTTAAAAGCAGAAATCTTTATTTCCCTTTTTTATGTTAGCAGTAGAGATAAAGAAAAAGGGTAATAAAGACTTTTAAAAAAACCTCTCTCCTTATGCTGGCTTTCCCTGCTGAATTATTATTATTTTTATTTACAGTTGATGGAATGTCAAACATCATGTTCCTACACAGAAGATTACATTGCTACTTGCAAAGATGCTATTCTGCAGCACAAGAGCCACAGACTACAAACAGAACATCAAGCATGCACCAGAGAAAGAGAGAGCACACAAGACCATACAACAAATTGTGTTGCAAAGTTCTTCCCCCAGACCGACTAGGGAGGCTTCACAACCTAAAGTCATCACCTGCCATTCAAGAATATTTTATCATGTATAGATTTCTGACAATATTTTATTATTACTCTGTTCCAAGTAATAATAATAAGCAAAGCAAAAACAAAAGAATGGGGCAGCAATTCAGCATCCCTCTAAGTAATATACAAGGAAGGAAGGAAGGAAGGAAGGAAGGAAGGAAGGAAGGAAGGAAGGAAGGAAGGAAGGAAGGAAGGAAGGAAGGAAGGAAGGAAGGGCCACAAAGAAGAGGAAGTCAAGCTATTCTCCAAAGCACCTGAGGGCAGGACAAGAAGCAATGGATGGAAATGAATCAAGGGGGGAGGAAAACCTAGAACTAAGGAGAAATTTCCTGACAATTAGAACAGTTAATTAGTGGAACAACGTGCCTCCAGAAGTTGTGAATGCTCCAACCCTGGAAGTTTTTAAGAAGAGATCGGACCACTCTTTGTCTAAAATGCTATATGGGGTTGGACTAGAAGACATCAAAAGTCCCTCCCAACTCTGTTATTCTGTATTCTGTAGGAAGGAAGGAAAGAAGCCTTCCATTGGCATTTTAATATGTAGCAGGAGACATCAACCCATTGTCAGACTCCATTGTCTGCATGCTAAATTCTGCAAAGGACCGTGGTAGAGATCTAAGGTAGCAGAATAAATACCAAGATGATTTTACACTTATCTGACTCATTTGTACAAAGAAGAAAAAAACAAATTTCCTACAGAAAGGAACATGGAACGATAAGAGCTGTAATTAATCCTGGGCAGTTTTATTCTCCTGCATTGCTTTGCTAAAAGTTCTCATTCAATTCAGTGAAAGAGAATTTGTTTCAAGATTCCTTTCAAAATAGAATAAAACATTAATATAATCCCCATGAACTGAGTGTGATGTTTTTATAATGATGAGGAAGTCAATGAGCGAGAGGGAAGGTCATTTCTTTCCTGATAGAACCTTTTCTTCAGAATTCTAGAGCCTTCTCGGCTTCTCACCTTCCAGTTAATTCCAAGAGAAAACCACAAAGAAGGAATTTCTCTCATGAGGCATTTTAGCTATACTGGCATGACTAGAATTATCCCTTGAGAAATTACCAGGTTCTGAGGAAACTAGAGAAATTCTCATTGCCCTGGGAGAGATTCAAAGAAGTTGTCCAACCAAATTTTGAAAGACCATTTGTGTTGAAGTTGAAGTCTTCGCATCTTAGCTTCTCCATAAGCAACTGCTGTAGAAAGTTTTTCCTCATGCTCGATCAACCCCAGTAAATTTCTTCTAGCCCACCCAAAACTCTACTTTATTAGAGGGGGGGGGAAATTAAAGAGAAGAGGTGGAAGGGGTAGCTGCTTTCATTTGGATACTTTTTTTGAGGTTAAGCAGACCTTCTGATCATGGTAAGGCAGCTCTTTCAGCATCAAGATTGCATCTAGTGCTGGAAAAGAGATCAGGGAACCATGTGTGCAAACATCCACATCCTCCATGTCATTAACAATAAGGAAACAGCTACTTCTGTAGCATTGATAGCAATCCCACTTTCTCCTAATGACCTTCTGAAGCATGCTGTTTGCCAACTGGATTAAATAAGAAGGAAGTAGAGATCTCAGGTAGAGCCAACAGAAAGGAAAGGAATATCCAAGCATCATCATACACAATTCCATAATTTGCTTACAGGTAATCCTCCACTTATAACCTTCCAGGTTGTAAGAGGCCTAGAGGGGCAGTGATTGGAATGCAATATTGCAGGTTATCTGTGTCCACAGCCTGGAGTTTGATCCTGCCCGGCTCAAGGTTGACTCAGCCACCCATTTCTGAGGTCGGTAAAATGAGGACTCAGATCATTGGGGGCAAATATGCTAATATTGTAAACTGCTCAGAGAGTGCTGTAAAACACTATTTTTTGTTGTTAGCTGCGAAGTTATGTCCGACCCATCACAACCCCATGGACAACGTTCCTCCAGGCCTTCCTGTCCTCTACCATCTTCTGGAGTCCATTTAAGCTCACGCCTACAGCTTCAGTGACTCCATCCAGCCACCTCGTTCTCTGTCATCCCCTTCTTCTCTTGCCCTCCACCTTTCCCAGCATTAGGCTCTTCGCCAGTGAGTCCTTCCTTCTCATAGTACTATTGTTATTTAGTGACCATTTGAAGTTACAACACTGAAAAAAGGGCCATGACCATTTTTCATACTTATGACCATACTGTAGCAGCATCTCCATGGGGCTATGTGATCAAAATTGGACACTTGGCTACTGACTCATATTTATGAGGGTTACTGTGTCCCAGGGTCATGTCAGCAAAGTCAAAGGGGAAGCCAGATTCACTTAACAACATTTTCCTCACTTAACAGCTGCAGTAGTTCACTTAACAACTGTGGCAATAAAGGTTATCAAATGGGACCAACATTCATTTAACAATTGTCTCACTTAGCAACAAAGGTTTTGGGCTAAATAGTGGTCATAAGTTGAGGATTAGCAGTACTTTGTCCAAATGCTCTGGGTCCAACCTGTGTCTTCAGGGCTCTTGATATTCTTTAACTCTGATCACTAAAAGAACTTCTGAATGTTAAATGTAGAAAGAACTTTTGAGGTCATCTATCAAATCCTTCGTTCAATAACCTCACAATACGCCATCCATCACTCAAATGCCTCCAATAACACCTTCTCCAGGCAATCTATCTCGTACTCAAATAGCTTTGACTGTTAAGACGTTTCTCCAGTTAATTTAGCCCAGAATCTGCTTTCCTGCAATTTCAACTCATTTGGTTTTGCTTTTTTTCTCTCACTCTGAGGAAACCCCAAGGAAATCATGGAACCGTAGGAGATAATTCTTACTCTGCTGGTACAGGCAATTTCCCCAGGACTCCGAAGAGAGATCAGAGGCATTGCAAGCTGCCATAGTTCTTGCTCTCAAGCCACAAAACCTGCCCTTCTACTTGGAAGTAATGCCAAGGAACTCAATGGGGCTTTTCTCCTCCCAAATAAACATGAAAAGCCTGCAGGCCTTCCCTCAGCCTGTACTTTCACCCAGCCACTAAATTGTTAGTACTTTAAGTAGTGTTTTTTTTTCCCCCAAGACATTAAAAAACAAGACGACCGCCAATCTGTACACCATATCCTTGTCTGAGCAACCTTAAACTCAATGTGTTCTTAATAAAAAAAAAACAAGACAGAGATGTAATTGTTTTGCCAGTTACAACTCACTCGGGCAGCATAGTTTGGCATTGTTATTTTTTTTTAATATCCTGCAGAACACATGCGCCAAGGTAAGGAACCAGGCGAAAGTAGTAAATCTGAAATGTGATTTTTCTTTATGATAGATAATAATTGGACATTCACAGTGGATGTGCCGGCTTTCTTACGTATTATGAGCAGCCTCTTTCCTGCATTTCTTTATCTACCACTATTTATTTTTCTGCTCTGAGAAAATGGCCACATTGCCCGACGATATAACTTATTGCTGTCCATCCATAAAGGGAATGGAGTTGCAATCAAAAGCATCATTTACCCACACAGCCTTAATCTCATCTTCGCTCTGAATCCTCCCTCCTTACCATTATCACTTCATTTCTCCATTAACAGGGTGGTAGATCCTTTCAAATGTTAAAGCGCTGCTGAAGCTGAAAGGGACAAAAAAACCACATCAAAATACTTTCATATCGGAGGCCAGGAAAACAACATGTTTTAGCACTGTTTTCCAGGATCTTCCTGCATCTTCCTAATCTTGGTGGTCTCCTGATGAAGTACCACCTATATTCCCCCTTATTTACCCTTTTTGGCATCAGCCAGGTGCAATCAGATGCCGTCTTTAGTGGGGAACCCATCACTTTAGCACACTAGTCACTAAGACAGTCTTCCCCTATCCAATATTGTATCGGGAGAGACTTCAATAGCCCAGATTCATTTACAGGTAGTCCTTGACTTACGATCACCACTGAGCCCAGAATTTATGTTGCTAAGTGAGAAATCTGTTAAGTGCCCCATTTTACAACGTTTCTTGCCACATTTGTTAAGTGAATCACTTAACAAATTAGTTACAAATTGTTAAATGAATCTGGCTTCCCCACTGACTTTGCTTATCAGAACATTGCAAAAGATGATCACATGACCCCAGGATGCTGCAACCGTCATAAATATGAACCTGTTGTCAGGCATCCGAATGTAAATCACATGACCATGGGGATGATGGTCATAAGTGTGAAAAATGGTCATACGTCATTTTTTTCAGTGCCATTGTAACTTCAAACAGTCACTAAACGAACTGGTGTAAGTCAGAGACTACCTGTATTATAGATAAATAGATGACAGACACATAGATGAAATAATAATAATAATAATAATAATAATAATAATAATAATAATAATAATAATAATAATAATAATAATAATAATATCTGACTCATTTGTACAAAGAAGAAAAAAACAAATTTCCTACAGAAAGGAACATGGAACAATAAGAGCTGTAATTAATCCTGGGCAGGATTAATAATAATAATAATAATAATAATAATAATAATAATAATAATAATAATAATAATAATAATAATAATGTTAGAAGGGACCTTGGAGGTCATGTAGTCCAACCCCCTGCTCAGGCAGGAAACCCTACAGTATATCATTTTGGACAAATGGCTGTCCAGTCTTTTCTTAAAAACTTCCAGTGTTGAAGCATTCACAGCTTCTGGAGGCAGGTTGTTCCACTGGTTAATTGTTCTCACTGTCAGGAAGTTTCTCCTTAGTTCTAGATAGATAGATAGATAGATAGATAGATAGATAGATAGATAGATAGATAGATAGATAGATAGATAGATAGATAGATAGACAGACAGACAGACAGACAGACAGACAGACAGACAGACAGACAGACAGACAGACAGACAGACTGACTCTTGTGATGTATTCTTTCTGGAAAGTTGGAGACCCAACTGATTTGCAGGCTGCCACCTAATATTAAGGACTTAGCTGAAAAATGCCTCCAGAAGAGCTATTGAAAATCAAGCTAATATAGTCCAGCACAGTAATTAAGGTATTGTTGAGTGCCATCTTTGTAGCCTATAGAGTACGTTTTGTGTGAAATTAATCTGTAGCTAGATGATCAAGGAATATTGGAAGTAGGAACAATAGGAAATAAACAATGTCTAATTATTTTATCCAACTGAGCTACCGGGTAATTTTATAGCCTGGTTTTAGTAATCCTATAAGATGGTAACGCATATTTCTTTGTATTAAAAAAATTGTCCACTGAGCTCTTCAGTTTTGAGGTGTTCCCGCTCATTATGCATTGAAGAACCAGCTTTCTGCTCCCAAATTCTATGTTGATGGTCCTGCAGCTTTTTTTCTGTTTTGCCTAGAGTTCTATTCTTCATCAACCCACCAACTGCTATCCTCTCCAGAAATACGTGGGGTTTCTTCTTAGAATAACACACAGTTAAAGCCCCCCCCCAGGGCCATCTGATTTGTGGTAGCTGACTCGGGGTGGAAAAACAAGCATCCGAGGAAGAGTTAAACACGCAAACACAATCAATACCTGCTTTCCAGCCTCAAAGCTGTTTGAAATTAAAAAGGGGGGGAAGCTGTTGGACTAATATTTCAACTCATCTGCATGTAGCATTTCTCTTGGCACTCAGAATAAAGGCAAGGCCAGAAGATGGAATTTCAAAGCAGAGATAAGGCCTTAATGTTCAGCATCTGCAGTCAGAAAGAAGAAGGGGCGGATCTGAGATCCCACAATATTTACAGATCATATCTACAGGAATTTGCAAAAGACCTGCCCCGCCCCCCTCTCAATCTATTCATTTTGGGTTTATTTTCATCTTTTCCTGGAGATTTTTCTCTTCCATCCAAGGAAAGTGCACTTGAGGCTCTTTCAGCAGCCGGGCCTCTCCAGAGCAAGATTTGTGCACCACCCATCCTGACATATACACATGTTTTTGCTTCACAGGACTTTGCATGCAAGTATTGCATTTCAATAAAAGCTCAATGCATTCTTGGTTCAAGACAGATGGCAATTGCCAGGAAGAGAGAGGCGGGGGGGGGGGAGGGAGGGGGGGATTCAGCAAGGCTTTCTTTTTTTACATAATTTTCAGCTTGTGCTTTTTTTAAAAAAAATGACAAATCCTAGGCTGATCGCCTTTTTCATGGCACAAAATGGATGGTGTTGGCCATAAGCCTTTAAAAGTCTTGATGTCTTCCAGTCCATTAGTTTTTATGGCTGAATTTATGCTATATTGCAAAAAGATCTGCTAAATAGCCTGAAACGGCAGATTGGCCAAACCATCCAAAAATGCTCTAAAAGGGACATTTCAGTACTGACCAGCTTACAGGTAACTAGATTATTTTGCCATTAGCATCTCTATTTTTTTTAAAAAAAAATGCTGGTAAAACATCTATGTAACAGCATCGGATGTTAAATCACCCATTGTGATGCATGTTTAAAGAACTATCGATTTTAATGCAGAGCAAAGATATCTGAGTGACTGATAACAGATACACTCCAGTCTCTCCCATCAGTCACAGAAACTCCTCCTTTTTGGATGCTACACAATGCATATTTCAAGAAAGTTGACTTTGCTGGCTGCCAATGAGCGATAGATGGCAGAGCAAAATGGCCTCTGACTAAATGCTTTTCACATGTCAACAGCAGCTAGGAGAAAAGTCATTTATCTTTTTTTTTCTCTATTGTCTCCTTTCCCCATACAAATCAAACAGTAAAAGGCAACTTGCATTAACACATGGTATAAAATTACAAAAGCTGGCTTTCAAAGGAGAATGGGAGAGGAACATATATATTTATTCAGTTGATGACCAGCAATGTAAAATAATAAAAAGGGAATAAAAGACAACAATTACGGTGAGGATCTACAGGACAAAAATGGGTGCCATTATATATTGACAACTATAAAATAAATCCAATATGGTATATTCTGAACCCCTATTACAATAATAGCATGTTTATTTACTTAACACTAATAAATCTCATAAAACTTTACATCAAAATATATTAAAAAAGAGTCCTTGCAGATTTTTATTCCACTAGTGCAGGGGTAGGCAACCTCGGCTCTTTTATGACTCATGGACTTCAACTCCCAAAATTCCTGCTGACTCAGGAATTCTGGGAGTTGAAGTCCATAAGTCATAAAAGAGCCGAGGTTGCCTACCCCTGCACTAGTCATTGCTGACTATAGAGGGCACTGCTCATCTCCATTTCAAGGCCATTGAGCCAGCGCTGTCCAAAGACATTTCCAGTGTCGTATGGCCAGCACGATGTCACAGAGCACTGTTACCTTCCAACTGAAGTGGTACCTATTTATCTACTCAGATTTGCAAGCTTTCAAATTGCTAGCTTGGCAGGAGCTGGGGCAAGGATGGGAGCTATCCCATCATGTGGCACTCGGGTCTTGAACTTGGGCTGCCGGCTTTCCAGCCAACAAGCCCAGTGTCTTAATCACTGAGCCACCACGTTGCCATCACATTAAAATATATATATCCTCTGAAAATTATTGAAAATAACTCAGTAAAATGTTGATAAAAAATTAGAGGTCTTTAGTTCTTTAACTAGTTTTGCCTTATTATTATTATTATTATTATTATTATTATTATTATTATTATTATTATTATTTTTAATCCCATTTATATCCCGCCCTTCTCCGAAGACTCAGGGCGGCTTACAATCTAAAGCACAAATCAATGTGCTTAGCAATAGCCTTCATTCTATGTATATGCCTGCTTATTAGGGCTTTCACCCCCCCCAAGCGGCATTATTACAAAGTCAGCTTATTGCCCCCAATAATCTGGGTCCTCATTTTACCTACCTCAGAAGGATGGAAGGCTGAGTCAACCTTGAGCCTGGTGGGACTCGAACCTGCACTAATTGCAGGCAGCTGGAGTTACTATCAGCTGGTGTTATTATCATTGCAGTGGCACACAATTTGGCTACTGCATGAGTCGTGGCTGGAGAAGAAGGTTGACATAGAAATGATCTGATCTCTCTAACAGAGAGAGGATGTATATTGATCTGATGCCCCTGTAAAACCTGCAGCAATAGATGTTAGATGTTGAAGGCAAATATACATATTAGATGTTGACGGCAAATATACATGTCCCAGGATAATGTTGCAGGATCCAATCTGGTATGCTAGAATATGGTAGAGGTTCCCTGAGGATGGGCTCCAGCATGAGTCCCAAAGCTCAGAAGACTAAACCTCTGGTCCCAGTGACTGACTCAGATTGGATCCTCCAACATTATCCTGGGACATGGGAGATGCCTTCAACTTCCCCATTGTCTCATGTACATGTTGGCTCAGCTGTTGGGGGGGTGTTATTATACCTGCCCTGCAGGAGTGCTGAAGGGAGGAGAATGGGAAAGGAGAAAATAGAAGTAAAAAAAAAGGAAGCAAAGGCAATCAGATACAAAGTATTATTACTTAAAGAAAAAGAAAAAAAATATAATGAATCCCTTTCTGTTACTCTGGTTTCAAAGATTAAGATATCTCTCACAAAGCTCATATAAACTGAAAACAGGAGGATATGACTTCCTTAAGTAACTGCAAAAGTGAAACAAGATGTAATCTACAGATAAAACACTAGAACTTACAGTCTGGTACAAAGTGGCTGCAGCTTTGATAGTTCTGTATTTTCTGGGAGAGATAGATTCAGATCTATCAATTGCAGATTTAGCAGGAGTATCTCTCAGTATGTGGTGGGTATATTCATTTATTTTCAGCTTAGAAGTACAACTGTAATTTCTCAAAAGATATCTCTGCAAGCCTGAAATTTGCTTTTCTTAGATTGTCCTTCTGAAGTGATGATTTTGCTTGATCCTCGGCTAATGTTGTGTTCAACAGACTCCATTCTAGTTCGATTATTAGATTTTGATTCTCCAGGGAATCTGGGAGTAAAATTTCTAGAAATCCACTCAATTTCTAGTGAACATCTATAAGAGCCTTGGTGGAGCAGTGGGCTAATGCCTCCTTAAGTAACACCAGCTGCCTGCAATTAGTGCAGGTTCGCATCCCACCAGGCTCAAGGTTGACTCAGCCTTCCATCCTTCCGAGGTAGGTAAAATGAGGACCCAGATTGTTGGGGGCAATTAAGCTGACTTTGTAATAATGCCGCTGGGGTGTGTGTGAAAGCCCTAATAAGCAGGCATATACATAGAATGAAGGCTACTGCTAAGCTTGTAAGCCGCCCTGAGTCTTCAGAGAAGGGCGAGATATAAATGGAATTAAAATTAAAAAAAACAAATAAAAAATAATACAGAGTCCCAAAGGTGCTTTTTCAAAAGGCAACCGGACTATCTTTGTTTTTACATGAAGACATTTCACTTTTCATCCAAGAAACTTCTTCAGTTCTGATTGAATGGTGGAGAATGGAAGGATTTATACTCCTTGCAGTCATCTGGTTGTTAGCACTCTCTCTGAGAATCATTGAGGATACTTGGAGGTTTATCTGTGCCCTCGGGGTTACCTGAATAGTGCAAATGGGTGTGGAACCTTC
Organism: Vipera ursinii; assembly: GCF_947247035.1. Lineage (NCBI taxonomy): Eukaryota > Metazoa > Chordata > Lepidosauria > Squamata > Viperidae > Vipera > Vipera ursinii. Next base: position 12,866,322 of record NC_139520.1, read on the forward strand.
CTGGAACTACTGAAAGGACTGTGTCGTCAACAGGGGATGAATGGTGTTGTATCCCCTCTTCCTCTGCTGAGAGAGGGCTGTTTAGTCTTAATATAGACGGCCTCTTTGACCCCTCTATAATACAGTCTTAGGCTGTATCCATGCTCCAAACGCATATAGACAATAATTGGTGTAAGACAGAGGGTTTTTCAAGGAGTGAAGAAACTCCTAATACATTGCCTCTATTTCAAGAACAGGCCACTCAAAAGCCTAGAATCTTGGAGAATTTTATTTTATTTTTTATTTTATTTTAATTCCATTTATATCCCGCCCTTCTCCGAAGACTCAGGGCGGCTTACAAGCTTAGCAGTAGCCTTCATTCTATGTATATGCCTGCTTATTAGGGCTTTCACACACACACCCCAAGCGGCATTATTACAAAGTCAGCTTATTGCCCCCAACAATCTGGGTCCTCATTTTACCTACCTGGGAAGGATGGAAGGCTGAGTCAACCTTGAGCCTGGTGGGACTCGAACCTGCACTAATTGCAGGCAGCTGGTGTTACTTAAGGAGGCATTAGCCCACTGCTCCACCAAGGCTCTTATTTTGTTCCATCCCCAACAGGTTTTACATTTTAAAAAGTCTGATGGAAATGGGTATTATTATTTTAAATAACAGAAGACCAGTGCTGATATGACACCATTCCTAAATAATTAAAAGAGTTGCCATATCAGATAACATGAAGAAATTGTTATTTTCAGGGGTGGTTCTAGATCTGAATGGACTTAAATAATTTCAACCAAAACATCTTGATGGTAAGAATGTTTTGACCACAAAGCCTGATCTTGATGATCTTGATGATGGTGGTATATTCTGTACAGGTAATCATTGCCTTACAGTATTTTGTTTAGTTCCAAGTTACAACAGCATTGAAAAAAGTGTGACCGTTTTTCACACTGATGAATGTTGCAGCATCCCCATGGTCATGTGATCGAAATTCAGACACTTGGTAACTGACTGGTACTTGCGACGGTTGCAGTGTTCCTGGAGTCACGTGATCACCTTTTTGCAGCCTTCTGGCAAGCAAAGTCAGTGGATAAGCCAGATTCACTTAACAACCAGGCTACTAACTTAAAAACTGCAATGATTCACTTAACAATTGTGGCAAGAAAGGTCACAAAATGGGGCAAGATTCACTTAACAAATGTCTTATTAGCAACAGATAATTTTGGACTCAATTGTGGTCATAAGTCGAGGACAACCTGTACTAATGATCAGCCATTAGAGATACCTGTTTGGAGATGTGTTAAATCTTTCTGCATGCGACTGGGTATTCAGTTAGAAAGTCCTAAATGAACCTTCAGGCTTGTGATACTGACATTCTTATATCCCTAAATTGTCAGCCACAAAGAAATATTCCTTTTCAGTCACAAGAGTTTGCATTTTTAGTCACATTCCCAGTTAAGAAACCACTGGCGATAATCTGCTGAGGACAATAAAATATCATAATCCAGAGCGCAGATTAACAGGAAAGGTCTCATTGGAGTAAATGGGGGGGGGGAAATGAAACATATAAATAGGCTGGCTAGTTGCAGCAACAAAGAGAAAATTGCATATTCATTCATCTTTCTTAAGATGCACATTTTGACCATGTCATAAACTATTTTCAGCAACTTCATGTCGGGATGTTCCAATTCACTTCCAATTCAACCTAGATGAGGTCGAGAAAATAGACTTTTAACAAGTAGCAAATTAAAATGTCAAGGCTGATCATACCGGGGCCTGGTTGTTATTTTGGTTTGTAAGGTCTAAGAAGTTTTGCTTTCCAGGAATTAACCAGTAGCCATTATCACATAAAGAAACTGCCCCCAATAGCACTCACTGGCTTTCTGACATCTCAATTTAAATTGCAATCTTCCTCAGCCAGGCCACCGAGCTTCCCAATTCGGAAGCCTTTCAGAATCAATTTCAATAAAAAATGTGCAGCTCAGAGCTGCAGACAAAGCAAAGGCCTGGGTTTTTTCCTAACAGATATTTATTTCTTTGGGCTGACTGATGAGAATGGTGGGGGGGGAGGGGGACAGACAGAGAGAGAGACATGACCTTCAAATTCTGCTTTTGGTCTAAGAAGCAGCAACCGCTGCAATCACTTTTCACTTAACCCAGCAAACGTTAAGGCTCCAAAGTCTTTGCTGCTTCTCAGCTTCTTAGAACCCCCATTTCTGGTGTGTGTGTGTGTGTGTGTGTGTGTGTGTGTGTGTGTAGTTTTGCAGAAGAGGGAACACATCCCCTGGAGTGAGCAGGCAATTTTTCCTGAGAGCCAGACTTTTGGTACTACCTGAGAAGGAGGGATAAAACAGCCCCTCTCCTCCGTTAATCAGAGAGTTTGTTTTATAGACAGTCCTCACTTAATGACAGGATTGCACCCAGGATTATGGCCATCGGTTCTAGGTTCTTGTGATTTCTCAGAGGCTTTATTCTCCAATCAAAAATAAGTTTCTGTTTCTCTACTTGGTTTCTCAGAAATCAGACTGTCCTAGAAACAAGGAGGAATTTTCTGACAGAACAAACCACCAGTGGAACAGCTTGCCTGCAGATGTTGTGGGTGTTCCATCATTGGAGGTATTCAAGAAGAGATGGGCAACCATTTGTCTGAAATGGTAGAAGGTCTTCTGCTTGAGAAGGGGGTTGAACTAGAAGACTTCTAATGTCCTCCCCAACTCTGCTATTCAGTTATTTTCTTATTCTTGTCTTGTTCATTAGAAGAGGATGTAGGTGTAACTGCTCAAGCTGTTGGTTTCCTGTGGTGTGTCCTTCCATTTTCTCAAGCTTCCCTGACTGTCCATAGTTGGAAAGGTCCAGGGGAGGATTCACATTTTAATACATTTGGTGAATGAATGGAGGGCAAGGAGGCTACAACTGTAGGACCAGTATTCAATATAAAGCATGCATAACCTCATTATATTAATTCAGAACAAGATTGTCACATTGATCTTTCAGAAGAAAACTTAGAAACAAATTCTCTTCCATTAAATTGAATGAGACCAGTAGAAACAATGCAGGAAAAATTTCCTTCCCAACTTGATGTTTAAAAATTTATTTCAGTCTTTCCAAATCTGGTGCACTGAAATCCAGTTCTTCTCATTCCTAGCCAACATGACCAACATGTTCTCATCCTTATATTTTGGCTGGAGGACACAAGTCTACATAATGTATGTATAATATGTTATTTATAGGCATCACGCAAACTCAGAATTAATTATGCCAATTAAAGCAGAAGGTTTATTCATGTCTTGTTCAATTTGCCTTCCAGGATTAATTGTGGGGCTGAGAAATTTCAAAGTTCCCTATTCCTTCTCATTATTCATTTTGGAACTGGACAAGAAGTAGGCAGTTATAATAACCTGGGAATCAGATGGCACGTAAATTTAATATACATCACTATTATCAACAACAAGAATAACAGCCACAATGTAGTTTCACTGTGCAGTTTCTTACCATTCCATATTATCCAATTATATTGCAAATTGGTTTTTATACAATCATGCTTTCAATTATTTCCTTTTTTTTCCAAAGCACTAATGAAAGAGATTTGTATGACACCTTTTAAGACTTGCTTCTGGACTGTGATAGCTACCAGAAAAGTGAAAATTACACAGTGTAAATATATAGAGATTATGATCATCACCAATGCCCATCAGCATCTGCAATAGAGTAAGACCTGTACAGCAATGGAAAAAAATATGCCATGAGATACACCAGGGAGGATGGTTATGAGGATCTGGTATTTGAAAAGCTTCAGAAAGACTGAGATTCTAATAACCTGTATTTGGGTGGACCATTATATAGGGCTTATTTTGTAATATACAATCCATATGGTGTTTTCCTTTGCAGGAATTGGTGATATCATTTTGCAGGAAGGAATGAGTATATATTGGGAAATTAAAGAAAGGAAATAGCTGGACTGTGTAGTACTGGGCTTTATTATGAAACTGAAATGATTGTTGTCATCTCAGTTCCTTGGAGACTCAGCATGTAAAGAAGTGATACATTCCAGTGAATCTAAGCTCAATTGTTTATCATAACTGGACCACATTAAAATGATTTATTCCAAGCCAACCACTACAACCAATTATTGCATAAGCCTCTACTAAATCACTCACACAGCAAAGAGTCAGCAGCCAATTCCTATAAGCAAAATTTAATTTAATTTAATTTATTGAGATTTTTATACCGCCCTTCTCCCAAAGGGACTCAGGGCGGTTCCAAAATATTACATGATTTCTTTGGGGCTAGTCTGTTGAGTCTCCTGCCAGAGAAGGGGCGACACACACAAAAGACAATATATATTTCATTTATGATAACTTAAAATAAATCTAATATACTGAATACGGCACCCACTCTTCCTTAATAACTTTCTCTGCTTTGGAAGAGGTTCCAAGAGCTACAACCCAAGGATTCACAGGTAGTCATTTGCCCTCTGAGTGTGCAGGAATAACAAAGCCACACTCTGAGACCATGGATCTCTATACAATCCAAACAGAAAGAAGATTCATGCTACACAAGAATCAGGTCACCTAACAGTCAAAGCTAAATTGGCACTAGATAAGGGTCAGTGGAATTCATAGGGGGATGGACTTGGATCTCCTGTTGAAACATAGTGACTCCAAACTGATTACACATTTAACCCCACCTTCCAGCTCAGCCTGCTAATCTCCTGACGTCCCAATACCTTACAATAAAGCATTTCAAACCAGAGAGGATTTTCTTAAGCCAATTTAGAACCCAAGCCACATGGGGGGAGGAGAGGAATGGCTTAAATAATAAGTGCAGATATGCCTTCAGACACACCAGCACTTGTGTTATTACTATTATTATTTCTTCTAGTTAGGAATTAATTTCATTCTTCAAGTTTTGCTTCCGAGTCAACCAATTTGAAAATCTGTCAAAACTCAAAATTTAATAATATATTAACAAACCAACAGGGGGTAGCAAGATCCTTGTAAAGAAAGGAGAAAGTTTGTGGCCACTGTAAAAATTCCAGTTTAAAACAATTAGAAATAATGATTACAACTTAGTTTCAGAATACATTCCCAACCACACAGCCAGGAGCGCAAATTTAAAGCCAAATTCAACTGCGTGTAACACTATGAAGTAATTCAAAAATAATATTTTATCTAGACGTCAGATACCTCCAGATTGCACTGTAGGACGCTGATGGATTTCTAGTTATAGATTTTAAAAAGAAATTCAAAGGAACCGCTTAATAATGATCAAAGCATTAAAGCCGTATTAAATTCTTCTAAATGTCTTTAATCTGCAGGGTTGCTTCACAGTGTACTGAACATACAAAAGACCCCTACAAAAACACGTCCTGTGGGTCTCTTCTAAAGCTAGCTGTGGGGACCATTAAAATATTGCATTAACTGTTTCTCCAGACAAAAGAACTAAGGCTCAAAGATGGTTGACAAATGTTATTTCTTTCCTGGGAACCCATAGGAATACTCAAGAATCCAAAATAAGTTATGACACAAGAATTCTCCATTTTGATGCTGCAAACCAGGAGACTTTATGAGGATTTAAAGTGCTCTTATAGATAATCCTTGACTTACAACCACAATTGAGCCCAAAATTTCTGTTGCTAAGTGAGACAGTTGCTAAGTGACTTTTGCTCTATTTTACAACCTTTCCTGCCACAGTTGTTAAGTGAATCACTCTAGCTGTTAAGTTAGTAACACGGTTGTTAAGTGAATCTGGCTTCGCCATTGACTTTGCTTGTCAGAAGATCACAAAAGGGGAACCCGTGACCCTGGGACACTGCAACCATCATAAATACGAGTCAGTTGCCAAGAGTCTGAATTTTGATCATGTGTCCATGGAGATTCTGCAATGGTCGTAAGCGTGAAAAACAGTCTAATCCACTTTTTCCAGTGCTATTGTAACTTTAAACAGTCACTAAACAAAATGTTGTAAGTCAAGGACTATCTGTACTTTTATTCTGTTTCCGAGAATGTCCATGGGGGTGAGGGGGAATAAAAAAAAGTGGACATAAGAGCTGTAATCGCACATTTGAAACCCATCCCTTTTTACATATATCGCATGCATGGCACATATAAAAAAAGGATGGAGCTTCAGTCTTATGGACACAGCTACCATCTTGATATTTTTGCCACTACTACTCCCTTTCAGATGCCCATTCCTATTGTCTTTTGAATTAAGCACAGCCTCCAGTATATTCTGTCCAAAAATCAATTAAAGAAGCAGGAGAAGACAAAAAGGAAGAGGCTACATAAGGGAAGGAACATAATATACTATTCTTCGGGTTAATAATACACTTTGAGATATTGATCTTCCAGAAAACTCATGGCCGTTATGCCAGGAAAAAAAAACATAAGCCTGCTGGCTCATTTTACTACAAAATCTAAAGGCAAGCCCTAGGTCTGTTTGATTCCACCTGACACAAATGCTGAAGGAAATACCTCTGCATTCAGATTTAATTTTGATAAAAGTATACACACATGTGAGATGTCTCTCTACAAGGAGGGGAATAAGGCCAGGAGCATGAAAAAAAAAGTTATATCATCTGAAAGTTGATAGAATAAATCAAAAGCAAGCTAGTCTCCTGTAGCTTCTCCTCTGAGCTCCAAGAGGCAATATTTGCTAACAAGGTAGACTAACAGTGCACAATTTCAAATGAAAAGGGGGAAATGCCTTGAAAGAATCAGACAGGCAGGTGAGGAAGTGACTGACCCAAGGTCACCTAACTGGCTTCATCCCCAAAGTGGGACCAGAATTTACAGTCTCCTCATGTATGATGTTTTAACCACTGCACCAAGCTCAGGTTCAAAGTCCATGCATGAAGGAGATACTCTATGTAGACACCAGGAGTCATAAATGACTGGATATGACACAGTCAAGTCCATGTACTCTTCTTGGCAGCAATATTTGGAAATGGTTTGCCAAGGCTCCCTCTGAGATTTGTTTAACCCCCTAATCATATTCAGGGATGTCTTGATAATGACCCAAGTCAAGGATGAACTTCGTCTGGCCCATCCCTGGCTCTTTTTTTTCCTTTTTTTTAATGCTACCTAAGGATGCCAACATGGTGCCACTTACTGTTTCATACAAGCAAGGAAGAGACTCATCTTTTCAATAAACCAGAAAGGAAGTATTTCAATACCTTTGCATTTTTACCAAAATAGGATGGAATTATTGGTGCTGCATAATGTAAAGATTAAAAATGAGCGATTGGACCTATTGGACTGTTTGTGTCTTCGATATAGAAGGAGGTGTATTTCTAAACAGGTTGCTTCTGTGCATTTGGCAATCCTGATAGGCATCAAGTATAAATCTTATTTTTAATCTCAGCCCAAGTGTTTCCCCATCTGTTGTAGTCACTCTTGGCTGGGTCCTCCCCAAAAGCCCCCTTTGCTTCCCACAATTTACTTCAGCTCAATGAAGGACCCCATAGAATACATTCACCCAGAAGGGAAATTGTGACCAGTGAGGAAGGCTTCAAAAAAATGACAGGAAAGTATCACAGATAATAAGTCTTTTGTCTTCAGTGGTACAGTAAGTTCAAAGATGCTAACATTTTAAAAAAAATTAGCAAGAGTCTGAGAATAAGAGAGAATTCTGGATCTCTGCTTCTTCAAGGAAAGGAAACTTTTAAGAAAGGGCAAGGCATGGAGTTAATAGGCATCACTCATGTCTAATATTTGCAGTGGCTAAGAAAGAATGAATCCCAGTTTCAACCAGACACTAATCAGTCAAGACTCACCAACCTTGTGAAATAATCCCATTACCAAAGTAGTCTGCCACTATTTCCTCCCTGGCTTAATAAGACCTCACATATCTTTGCTCTCCTCATTTATATATATGTGCACACCAAGGTAAAATGAGGTATAGCACATAATCTATGTTCATTATGAACTGGATCCCATATTCCCTGTACAATCAAGATTTCTATTGATTTCCAAAAAAAGAAGATGTACCGCAGGATCAGACCTCTAGCAGTCAGGCATTAATCAAATAAGGATCCTTTCCACAAGTTCTATTAATCAACGCCCGAATAATCATAGCATGACATGCCTCTCAAGGAATGCTACAGAGCACAACTTATTAAGGGGGAAAGCTGAATGTTAAACTATTAATTTTCTTTTTGTTGGCAGGGTATGACCTTCACTGGTGCATCTTTTATTCCCTTCCCTCTCCCCAAAGGACAAACCAATAGCATTTCAACCCTGTTGTCCTTTGCCATTGAGATCTTGGACACTTGGAATCTGAATAATGAGTGTCTGCAAATATATTGCAGAGGTCTGCAGTTGAGTGAAGGAGAGGAAGACTCTTGCACTAAGAAATCAGTCAACAGCAACAAGAAAGCTTGAGTGATTTTTCTCCCTCTGTATTAGGCAATTCTATGCAACTCAGTCAGTCCAAAGTTATTATCACATTTTGGACTTCTCTCCCAACATAGATGAAGGGACTTTCTTTAACTTGACTAAAAATAGAAGAAAGGTATTTAAATGCAGGGGGAAAAGTTTATGTCAAAAGGGGTTGAAGAATAAGAGGAGCTGGAAAAAATAGTTTACTCTTGCTTGTATCAAGTTATGTTCCTTCCAATAGGCCTCCACGCCATATTCATTGTCCAAAGTTCTCAGTCCTTTAGATCCATATATTCAAACCAACATGATTACCCTTGGGTATGGTTGATCTAAGAGGATTAATTTTTATATTTGTTGGAATCAAAGAAGTCTCAGTGGATTTGCAAGATTTATCAAAAGGAACAACAACACTAACTGTTTACCTTTCACTGGCCCAAACTCTATCCAAAACAAACTATTTGTGTGATTTGTATCTGAAATACAATGAATGTTTCTAAAAGTTGCATGACAAAACATCACATTTTAATAAGGAACATATATCAGAGAAAGTTGAAATTGGAGTATTGAGAATATTTGTGTGCGGATTTTTTTTAAAAAAAACACAGGCTTTGGGGAAGTAACTCGCATTAGGAGTTTCATATAATGGGGAACATAGCTTTCCCTATTACATAGCTGTACAAAACTTTAATAAGAATGAATGCAACTTATATCTAACAGACCAGAATCCTGAATATCAAAGAAGCCAATGTTGATCTGATCTTCCCATCCTAACCGATATAAACAGCTTAAATACTCTTTTACAAACTTTTCTGTTTTTAGATTAAACTTCAAGAAAACAGTTCTTCCCCAGTCTTCCTTACTATTTGTGAGGAGTGAAATTAGGGTTTCACTTGTTAATGTTTGGGAATTAAAGCAAATTCTCCACCAGACTGGAGTAAGGAGACAGTTCTTTAAAAAGTCACTTCTAAGGAAGTTTGGCTCACTGTAAATTGAAATTCTGAGCCATCTATAATAAGTAGAGAAGAAGCGGATTGCTTACTTCCAAGTTATTAAAAAATAACAACATTGAATCCACATTGCACCCCAATTTCTCCACCCAACACCCAGCTAATGATACTGTTGTGATTCAGGGTCAGCCTGTGGGTTCGGCAGTTGGGTCGGACGACTCAGAGGAGGAGGAGGGGGGGTGTTGAAGAGCCAGGCCCCTCTCATCTGGTCACGACGCAGACCCAGCTGTGTGAGCCTGACAGCGTGGATTAAGATGACCCACAGCTGGCCCTGTTCAAGGACGCCCGATGCAGGAGGCAGTCAATCAGGAGTAAACAGAGGAAGGCAATGGGGCTCCTCGGAAGGAGGCAGAGAGAAGCCACGCCCTGAACTGTATAAAAGGGGAATGTGTGGGAGGGCTGGTTTGCTGAAGGCAACCACTTGATTAGTTCCTGCTTCATAGCTCCTGTTTCATGGTTGGTGTCTGTTTTATGTTAATAAATTTGGCAGGCTTTATTCCAGCCTCTTGCCGTTTGTAAAGGGGTTGTCCCTGCCTTTTCTGCAGGGCCGGTAGCAGGCTGGTACAGAACAGATACTGGGAGGGAATTGTTTTTCTGAAAATGTTTTCTATTGCTCTTGCTCAGAAGAAATCACCTGTTTAACAGCTTAAGAGGAGTTTGTGGGGCAAGAAATTCCATGTATACTGTAGGTCCATTGCCACTGAATAGATCCTTTTGACCATATACTGTACTTGCTAACATATAGAAGAGGTTGACCCTGAAATAGCTACAGAAGCTGACGGAGTTGGCAGAGATGGCAAAATTGACTGTTTTGATTAAAGAAAAGAGTACAAGTACCTTCGTTTCTACATGGAGACCGCTTCTGGACTTTGTGCTTGAGGTAGAAAAGAATGAAACTTTGATTTTGGTTTTCACTGATTAGACTGATTTGTTGTTACAGAAATGGCTAGTTTTTACTATTGTGAAAAAGTAAAACATTGAGGTTCGACGTTAATGCTTTATGCTACTGCAACAGGGGAAGTCGGAAGTCAATCTCTCTCTTTTTTCCCTCGCTTTCTTCTCCCTTTTTCCTCCCCATTGTGTCCTACTATTTGCTTTGTTTTTTGTGTTTTATTCTACATCTTAATAAAATGTTGAAAAAGAAGAGGTTGACCCTGAGAAGTGATTATGGTTGATTGCCAGAGAAACTGAGTTTCGTAAAGGATTCCAGGAACTTCTAAATCCCCAGAGACAAAAAGCAAAGCAAAGGTTGGAAATAGCTCTGAAAAACGGTTGGTTTCAAAGAAACCAGTCCGGCAGAACGTGACTTTTCTGAAAAATAACTGCCAGAGCTTCCATTTCTATTGTTCATTATTGTTCTGGAAGGTTCATTTCTGAGGAACCAACACAATAACAATTCACAAAAATTACATGGGTTGTATTCTCAGCAGGAAACAGGAAACTTAGCAAACACTGAATTAACATTTTTAATATTGTGAAGGGGAATTAATAAGCATGAATCTCAAAGGAGAAATGTCAGGGATTAGAACTGTTAGCAACAAGTATCTTGCTGTGACTTGGAAGGTGACAGAAACATTCCCCCCCAGCCAAAATAGGTAGAATCAGATTTGGGGGCGGCGGGGGGGAAGAAAAAGCTTCTGCTTCTGGAAAAAAAAACCAGCCAAATTTGGGGTTTCTCCAACTCCTATCTAGCTAGCCATTCTGTCATGCTATTTCAATTAAATTGGTTGTGATCAATTTTATAACTTTAAGAACTCATGCCTGACTTATCTTCCATCTCCGTGCCCCCCATTACCTCTGCTTTTGCAGGTAGATTGACCAGGAGTGAATGTCCTCTTTTGCAGAGTTGCATAATCTTCTGGTCAGCATCCAATCTTTGGAGAGACTTAGGGCTTTAGAATCCAGGTTAGGCAATATTTGGGAGAAGGAAGAATTCTATTTTTTTCCCCTTTATTTAAAGCGACGTCAAGCCTGCTCTAAGTCTTACTCTATTGTTTCCGTATTCACCCCAATTCAAAATGCTTTCCTTTTGTGTGCATAGTGTTAGCAGACATCCAGCAAAAGAAAAACATGATCTCCTTTTTGTCCTCATGTCCAGCGCATAATACAATATTATTGCTAGCACATGTTCTTGAAAAATGAACATTTATTAAAAAAATAGATATTGCAATTGAAAAGGCAGTTTTTCTGATTCTGGAAAAAGTAACTTCATATGCTGTACATTTACTGTAAGCATAAGCACTTTTCTAGGGGGGGTTTGTAATGACCATAAAATCAATTGGTGTGTCGGAAGCTGGGAATTACTCAGTCCTCTGCCTTGATCAGGAGGCTGGACTAGAAGATCTCTGAGGTCCCTTCCAGTCCTGTGTTTCTGTGTTCTACCTTTTTTTTTTTTTTGCTATTTGTCACTATACCTTTTGTCAAGTTCACTAAGAGAGTTAAACAGTTATGTTCTCCTTTCCATTTGTCCTTCTTTGCCTGTTCAACTATTTAGTAACCCTGTGTGTTTACCTAGATCTGTCTCTCTATGTCAGGGGTGTCAAACTGCCGGCTTGCGGGCCGGACGCGTCATCCAGAAGCCGTACCCACCCCATTGCCGGCAATGGCAAAAAGCCCCGATATGTTGCACGACGTCACGTGACATCGTGAATTTGACATGTCTGCTCTATGTGAATTGCCCAAGGCTCTGAAAGATTCTAGAGATTAATCCCTCTATATAGTCAACGTGACTGACAGTTCGAGAGCCAGAAGAAAGGAACAACTTTGAAGCTGCCCATCCCCGCTTGGCACAGTCACCAAAGACTTACTGCCATACAAGTAGTCCTTGAGTTACAACAGTTCATTTAGCGACCGTTTGAAGTTACAACGGCATTGAAAAAAGTGGCTTGTGACCATTTTTGACACTTATGACCAGATGCAGCATCCCCAAGATCATGTGATCAAAATTCAGATCAGGCAACTGACTCATAGGACGGTTGCACTGTCCCCAGGGTCATGTGATCATCTTTTGAAACCTTCAATCAATGGGGAAGCTAGATTCACTTAACCACCCTGCTAGTAACTTAACAACTGCAGAGATTCGCTTAACAATTGTGTCAAGAAAGGTCATAAAATGGGGCAAATTTCACTTAGCAACTGTCTCGCTTAGCAACTGGATGCTCGTAATATAAGAGCCTTGGTGGAGCAGTGGGCTAATGCCTCCTTAAGTAACACCAGCTGCCTGCAATTAGGGCAGGTTCGAGTCCCACCAGGCTCAAGGTTGACTCAGCCTTCCATCCTTCCCAGGTAGGTAAAATGAGGACCCAGATTGTTGGGGGCAATAAGCTGACTTTGTAATAATGCCGCTTGGGGTGTGTGTGAAAGCCCTAATAAGCAGGCATATACATAGAATGAAGGCTACTGCTAAGCTTGTAAGCCGCCCTGAGTCTTCGGAGAAGGGCGGGATATAAATGCAATAAAAAATAAATTAAAATAAAAATAAAATAAAATAAACTGAAATTTGGGGTTCAGTTGTGGTCATAGACTACCTGTATGTTGCTGCTGTATTTGGCTTCCAGTCACGATTTCTGAGCTTGCCTCTAAAAAATATAGATGAAGATGAATATTCTGTCAAGCTCTCCACTATCTTTTCTTCCCACCCTTAGTCCAGGAGAAGATGCTCTTTATTGTCCCAAGACAATACTACTACTACAATACTACTCCATACTACTGAGATGCCTGTTGATGCTCTCTTCCCTTTTAATTTTCCAACAAACTTCCAAGGGAAATAAAACCACCTGCCTTGATGACAGCAATCAACTCTGACATTAACACAACAATGTCCCCACCCCAGTACACAAAGTCATTCATTGCGTTCAGTTCATTTTTATGGCATCTAGATAGACGTAGTTACAAAGTAGGTCTGACATTCAATTAAGGCCTGTCTGTTCAACATTATATTCTTCTTTTTCCATTTTTGATAGGTTTACGTTCTCATCAGCAGGTAGTGCTAAAAATATTGTTATGAGCCATCCACAGTCGCTTAAACGAGATGGGCAGCCACACAAAACAAATAAACAGAAATGCAGTAGGTGGATAAAAAAAGCCAAATCCACATCTCACTGTGTGACAAATAATAATAATAATAATAATAATAATAATAATAATAATAATAATAATAATAATAATAATAATCAGATGTATGCCACGTAAGATTTAGGCAACAAGCTTGAAGTGTATTAAAACAACTGGCATAGTCTTAAAATGGCACTAGGGAATTGAATATTTAAAAGTCTTAGAGGAAAAATCCTAAAATTAATTAATTCCTTAATTAAAGCTTAAACAAAATCCCACAAAGGTAAGCTTTGAGTGGCCAATTTAAAGAAAGCAGACTTATGACAAAAACCGATGTTTTTCATTGCTTTCAAGAAATGTTAATTACCTCACCAAAGTGAGATGAGGAATATAACTAGCAAGGTGGCTTCTTTTAGGCGGCTGTAGGCTAACAAACCAGGCACTTCTATCCATGTTAATAATTATATCTATATATTATATAGTATCAGAATGTTTTAAATCTGTGCACTTTCCAAATTGCCCTCTAGAAGACTGGAAATTCTTGGATGCATAATATAATTTTTTTTTCAACTGCTTGTTTACTCATATGACACTTTTCTTGGGTGTCCATATTCAAAGTGACTACCACATATATTTGCTAATTTACCAGACATGAATAGATTCAAACAGTTGAATCTAATCACTATTGGTCTTTCAAAGGCCCCCAAACACCTGGCTATTCCCGCAGGTCTTTGGCAAGAGTAACTGAAGTTCCCCTTTCAATTGTGTGCACTGTTTTCCTTGGCGTCTTTGCCATGTTTCCTATTTATTTCTGTTTTCTTGTTTGTAATGTTTGAATAATTTGTAAATCACCCAGAGTCACTGGGAGATGAGCAGCATCTAAATTTAATGAATTATTATTATTTCTCTCACCTTATACTTATACACTCTTCAGAGTAGTTATGGGCTTACTCTAGTCTGTAGTGTGTATAAGTACACACATCAGTCTTCCTGGCAGGTTTTATATTATTTGTTATTTCTTTTAAGCAATTATCATCTGTTTGAAATGTGTTCCTCCAAATGGCTTACACGTTAATAGCAACAGTTCGGATGCCAGCTAGGTTTATTTCTCTTTACTCCTGGTTGGACTTCATTGCTATAAAAAAAAACCCTACTGCATATGTATACCTATAAAACAACTACTGTAAAGTAATAAAGGACAATGACCTATCATTATCCTCTATGCCACTGTTCACAAAGACTGTGCATCTTTAGCTGCAATTGTCACAGCCTGAATGAGCGCTGGGCAACAGCTATTTTCTCCACAACCAATTCTTCGGGACCTCAGTGCTTATCTAACCTTCTTTACATAAAATAAGGAGCCAATCCATTCCCTACAGATAAAAAGTAGACACGGTAATATATTAATTGAGCAACAGAGAAGAGAATGCAGACACTTTATCCCAGGTGTTCTCAATCTTGGCTGACCAGGGAATTCTGGGAACTGAAGTTCACACATCTTAAAGTTCCCAAGATTAAGAAATATTGCTCTAGTCTTGTTCAGCTTCTCCCACCAAATAGTTCCAACTCAGTGGGACTTCTACTCCCATGTCCAATAGCTGGTTGGTTCAGAATTACAGGAAGTCGTCCAACACATCTGGAAGACACCATATTGAGGAGGACTGCCCTGATTTTAGTCCTCCTTCTGCTCTGTGTTAGTTTGCCATCATCCACTGCAATTAATATTAGGATAGCTTAAATATTCATTCAGTCCAATAACTTGTACTTTTTTTGACAGAAATTACAGGTCCAGGGAAAGGTCAGTCAAAGAAGCAATAAAAGACAAAAATGGACAGCATCAACCCAGATCAGGAGCTTAGCTCCTGCTGTTTTCTGTGCTGGGAGATGAGAATCCTTTCCCTTCCTACCATTATAGGAAGAAAAAAAAGGGGGGATGGCCACAAATATCCTGGGGGCTAAAGTATTTTCTTTCTCTCTCTGGGAAAATCCAGTACCAAATGTCTCTGCTTACAAATTGGATAAAAAGGTAAAGGTAAAGGTTCCCCCGCACATGCGTGCTAGTCGTTTCCGACTCTAGGGGCCGGTGCCCATCTCCGTTTCAAAGCCAAAGAGCCAGCGCTTGTCCGAGGACGTCTCCGTGGTCATGTGGCCGGCATGACTAGACGCCAAAGGCGCACGGAACGCTGTTACCTTCCTACCGTCGTGGTCCCTGTTTTTCTACTTGCATTTTTACGTGCTTTCGAACTGCTAGGTTGGCAGAAGCTGGGACGAGTAACAGGCGCTCACTCTGTTACGCGGCACTCGGGATTCAACCCGCCAAACTGCCGACCTTCTGATCGACAAGCTCAGTGTCCTAACCCACTGAGCCACCGCGTCCCTTACAAATTGGATAGAGTGCTTTAAAATCTACTGTCAGTAGACGGAGAAAGGATGGATGCAGATTTCAAGAGAATAAAAACTATTCTTACAGTCAATCCTCATTCCATATGTACCATATTGCCCTGAAAATAAGACCCAATCAGAAAATAGGCCCTAACATGATTTTTCAGGATGCTCGTAATATAAGCCCTAGCCCAAAAATAAGCCCCAGTTAAGATTGTAAGCCAGACGGACACATTTAGTACCATATTTTCCCCAAAATAAGACC
Source organism: Vipera ursinii (assembly GCF_947247035.1). Lineage (NCBI taxonomy): Eukaryota > Metazoa > Chordata > Lepidosauria > Squamata > Viperidae > Vipera > Vipera ursinii. The sequence goes on from NC_139520.1 coordinate 12,882,392, forward strand.
TAACTGGAAAGCAAGCCCTGATGCATCTTTTGGAGCAAAAATTAATATAAAACATGGTCTTATTTGGGGGGAAACAGGGTATCTTCACCAAGCTGCTGGTACTTGGTTTATGTTTTCTTAATGAAAACTGCCCTCCTTGAAAGACATCAAATTCCTAAATGTTGGGTAGTCCTGATAGCAGAGAATATTTGTAGCTCAAGCTGATGCTCTCTGAGTATGCTTTCCTTTCCTTTATTTCTTTTCTTTTCTTTTCTTTTTTTGCAGGTGTATCATTATAACAAACCTTACCATGTTGAGTAGTCCCTTAAGATCTCATTCTCTACATGCTACTTGATGTCTTATCAGTTTCTATCTATTTTCCTTCTTTGTCTGCTTGCTTTTTTGTTTCTTAAAATTAAGCAAAAATCTTCAGTAATGCTCCAGGAGAATCTTTTTGCAGATAATTGCCAGATATCCCACACCGTGATAAAGAGGTTACAGTTTCTCAACTCTGGAAAATTCTGGATTTAAAATATAGAGACCCCATAGTGTCAATCATCATCACCCTGTCAACAAAAGTGCGTATAGTTAAGGCTATGGTCTTCCCAGTTGCAATGTATGGCTGTGAAAGCTGGACCATAAAAAAGGCTGAGCGTCAAAGAATGGAGGTCTTTGAACTCTGGTGCTGGAGAAGACTCCTGCGAGTCCCTTGGACTGCAAGGCGATCAAACCGGTCAGTCCTAGAGGAGATCAAACCTGACTGTTCTTTAGAAGGCCAGATCCCGAATCTAAAACTCAAATACTTTGGCCACCTAATGAGAAGGAAGGACTCACTGGAGAAGAGCCTAATGCTGGGAAAGATTGAGGGCAAGAGAAGAAGGGGACGACAGAGAATGAGGTGGCTGGATGGAGTCACTGAAGCAGTAGGTGTGAGCTTAGATGGACTCCAGAAGATGGTAGAGGACAGGAACGTTATCCATAGGGTCGCGATGGGTCAGACACGATTTTGCAGCTAACAACAACAAATAGTGTCAATTGCCTTGATATACTAGAGAGCCTAACTATTTCTCCCATCCCCGCTCCACAAAGAAAAAAAGGATGTGTGTTGACATTATGAAATGCTTTCTCTATCTTAGAGCTGATTCTCCCAATTGGCTTAATCTCAACATACATTTCAGTTTTTAAGCAAGGCTGTGAATCTAAATGCATTCTGCATTCTTTACACGGTATTAGATTGTTTTACTCCAGTGCAATTAAGAGCTATGAAGAAGCTGTAGAGAAAATGTTATAGTTCCTTAAAAAAAATAGTAAAATGAAGATGATCCTCGAAGACACTTGCGTGCATGTATATACCATCTTCAGCATTACATTAAACATTCAGATTATACATGCTGAAAAAAATATATATTCTGCAACATGTTTTGCTCCCATTGGACTATCAGAGCCAGTTAAATTTGTAGCAGGCTTCACAAAGATCACCCACGTTCCAGAAAGCTATATCTGTGTCCCACCGCTGCACTGAATTGTCCCTCCCTTTTTCCCCCCAGATCCGAGCTTCCAGGTACAAAATTTCTCTGTGAGGCTTCCTTGCCAGGTAAGCACAATGCAGTGAAAACCAGCAAACCCCCTTGCATAAACCTCCCTGGCTAAAATGAAACAAAAGAAAAACCAGCAATGTATGCGGTTCCAGAGAGCGAAAAACCAAGTATGATTGCATAGATTTGCTACACTCTCCAGGTGATATGCAAGTTTCGGCCAAGCTGGTACATTTCAAAAAAAAAAAAGAAAGAAAGCAGCCAATTCTTTTTACACAACAGAACTATTTTCTCTGTCAGAGGTTAGAATGGAGAACCCCAAGTGTGCATGTCAGCGTGAGCGGATGATCAAATCTGTCAAATAATCAGGTCATTGGTATTCTTACAATAATATATCGCCCATATTGCTGGGTACTTTCTACTGAATTCTAGCAAGGTTCAGAGCAATAGTGAATAACTGCATGAATGAAGCCCCCTGGAACAGAGAGCTCTTGATGCAAAGACAATAAGGGACGAAGCCATAGGAACATCTATATGTGTGTATTTTGCAGTATGGCTGAATGCTATTGTTTATTTTACTGGAAAAAATATGTTTTGTTGATTTCCTGAGCTCCTTCAGGTAGAACAGCAGTATATCTAGAAAGTAAAATAAATAATAAACTGGGTCCAGAAGAAAAGAAAGCAAAAGGCAATGGTTGAGCCTCTCTCACATTTTCGCTAAACACCAGGGGCTAATTGCCGTGGCCAACTAGCTTTGGCCATCTCACCATGGCCAACCTGGTGCAGCCGTGGCCATTTCACTATGGCCATCTTGCCACAGGAAAACTGGCCACAGGACAATCCATGTGGGATATCTCAATGTGATCAATGTTATCCACCATCGTACTACATTGTTTCCATTTTTGTCAGTGGAAATAATGTCAAAGAAACACTGGTGGATAACATCCTGTTGAGTTATCCCACGTGGAACTCTCCTGCAGAAAGTTAGCCGTGGCAAGGTGGCTGCAACAAGTTGGCTGTGGGATGGCTAGGGAAAGTTGGCTGCGGAAAGTTGTTCCATTCCAAAGCCAGTGTGTTTCTGCTTATCTTCTTGAGGAATCGTATTTATGTTGTAAGACTGCCATCACTACGTGATAATTACACGTGTCCAACAATCATGTGCAAGAGCCAAGAGGAGAGCTGCAGACTACCCAAAATATCTATCTGTACTTGGAGGGAAGCTGAATTCGAAGCCAAGCAGAAGTTTTTAATCTAATACAACCATTCATCACTAAGCTTTCCAGGTGGAGCAGAATCATAATATTATTCATTATTCTGGTGCTTTGGTGAATGACCTGGCCCCTCTGCCTTGTGGCATCCCCTCAGATAGCAGTATTTCAGTATCTGAGGGGCTGCCACAAGGCAGATGGGGCCAGGTTGTTCATGAAAGCACCAGAGGGCAGGACGAGAAACAATGGTTGGAAACTGATCAAAGAGAGAAGCAACCTGGAACTAAGGAAACACTTCCTGACAGTGAGGACAATCAACCAGTGGAACAACTTAGCCCGAGAAATTGTGGGCGCTCTATCACTGGAGATTTTTAAGAAGAGACTAGACATTCACCTGTCTGAAATGGTATATGTTCTCCTGCTTGAGCTGAGAGCTGGACTAGAAGACGTCCAAGGTCCCTTCCAGTTCTATTCTACTCAAACAGACCTGGCAGATTCTCATATTATGATCAACCAAAGCTAAAGAAACTCCACAATGGCTTATCTTATTGTGTGATCCCAGTCAGTGGAATCTTCTCCAGCAAATCCACAGTACTAACCGTAGTTTGGTAGAACTAAGTCTGCTTGCACACTAAAGTGCAGTAGTTGGTCCTCAGCATCCAAATGACTCATTCAGGTAAGAATGGAGGTCTCAAATCTTTAACTAACAGGATTCACACAAATAAAGGGATAAGGCAAGGGTGTATCCTGGCCCCATTATTATTTAATTTATACATCAATGACTTGCCAGGGTTAATGAAGGATACCATGGTACACATGCCGATGATCCTAAATACTTACTGTAACAGCTTGCTTTATGCTGATGATATGATTTTATTATCATACTCACAAGTAGGATTACGTAGGCTATTAAGAAGATTCAGCTCTTATTGCCAGGATAACTCCCTAATTATTAGCAAATCCAAATCGAAAATAATGGTGTTTGGAAGAAACCATCAGAGACATAAGTGGCAATTAGACGGTGAACCAATTGAACAGGTTAATACCTTTGTATATTTGGGAGTAACTTTTTCCAAGACTGGATCTTGGGCCTGCCATCATCAACGAAGTACATTTAGAGCAAAAGCCCGTTTGAATTTATTGCTCAAACTAAAGAACCATAGTTACCCAGGGTCCCTAGCTCCAGTACTCAAAGTTTATAAGGCTAAGGTTACGAGAATGCTCTTGTATGGAGCAGAAATTTGGGGTCTTTATTCAACCACAGCTTTAGAACAAACACAGTCCCAGCATCTGAGATGTATTTTGGGTGTAGATCCAAGAACATCTGCTGCAGCAGTTAGAGCTGAATTGGGAATTCATACAATTCAGGCATTATCTAAAATTAGAGCTTATAACTACTGGTGCAAAGTTAATGAAATGGAGACTCCCCAAATTATGCCTACTAGAGCAAATAAAACTGCAATCACGAATCTTCTGGATCACCAAACTAACAAATTTTGTAAGAAGCTGTGGCCTTCCTGTTACTTGCGTAACAGGAGAACAATCTAAAAAAAGAGTTGCCCAAAGAATTAAGGATATAGAAGCACAAACTGATATAGTTATCCTTAGTAAGGTGGGTAACTTGAAATGGCTGAGTAAATACAGAAAAAAAATAAAAAAAATTATAATTGTTCATAGCAAACAAGGCTACATGTATTATAATCTTATGATGATTTAGGACAGGGGTCTTCAACTTAGTCCTTTTATGACTTGTGGACTTCAACTCCCAGAATTCCTCAGCCAGGCACGCTGGAACTGAAGTCCACAAGTCATAAAAGGGCCGAGTTTGAAGACCCCTGATTTAGGAAGAAAAAAGATTGGGTGTATCTGCAGATGTCAAGTTTCAACTGCAAACTTTGTGTTTTCTCTGTTGCCCAAATTTTGCATCAATCCTGTTTGCACAACAATATCCAGCTTAGCTATTAGAACAAGACAGCCTATAGTATCTTCTATTCTTCTACCAACTTTTCAGGCCGTGCATTGCAAAACCTCTACCCATATTCCACCAGGTTCACTGCAGTTGAATTCTTAACTTATCCTTGCTGCTGTTTTTTTTCCCCAACGCTAATATAAATCATACATTCAATCAGCCAGGAACCAAATGACCAGCAGTCATATTTGATCTCACTTAAAAGCAGCCTCAGCATATAAAAACTCTCCAGGTATCAGAGGATGATCAAATAAGCACACTCCAGAAAGCTGCAATTAAAACGAGGAACATGATCCAGCTCAGAAAGCCTTACAGCTATCAAAGGGTGTGGGGGGAGTATACACGGGTGAAGAAATCAGAAAAGAATTCCCTTGCTGCAGACCGGCGAAAAGGCCTTTTGTGTCCTGAACCTGTCTGTAATCTGAAATCATAATACAAAGGATGATTGAAAAATAAGCAGTTCCCATTTGAATGCAGACAGTGAATGAACGCGGAAAAAGCAGGCAGCCCATCAGCCAGAATGGACAGTTTGTGCAACTTAATAATCTCCTAACTGTTGACCTTGTGACTACTTCAATCACTCTAGAGCAGGGGTGTCAAACTCAATTTCACTGAGGGCCGCATCAGCATGGCGGTTGCCCTCTGGGGGCCGGGTGGGCGTGGCCAGGGTGGGCGTGGCCTACTGGGTGGGCGTGGCCGGAGTGCATATGGCCTACTGGGTGGGCGTGGCCAGCTCTACATCGTTCGCATCAAGGGTGCCTATGGGGGCCTGGGCCGGAGTGGGACAGATCTGAGGGTCTCTGGCAGAAGGAGGGTCTCTGGGCCAGGGCCAAGGCAGTGGGATGGCTTCACGGGCCACATGAAACCACTTTGCGGGCCGGATCCGGCCCCCGGGCCTTGTGTTTGACATGTCTGCTCTAGATGGCCATGGGGAGGAAAAAAACCTTCTTCCCCTTAGATGTTCTGAGCATCTATTGTCTTTTTTATGTTCTACATATAAACCGGTCCTCTTTCTAAACCTTCAGAACATGCAAGATTGTTTTCCTACACCAACATCTTCCTTGCCATTTGCACGGTAGCCAAGACGCCCCCCCCCAAACACAGAGAATCAAGGACTCCATTACGATAAATCATACTCAAAGGGCATAAAACAATTTAGCTGTCATTTTAGATCACACGCTATAGATATACATTTTTTTGTTTTTCCTGACTGAAAATCTCTGCATGTATACACTGCCTAAATCAAACCCCACCAAGTGGGTTCAGAAACATTTTGTCGGGGGGGGGGGAATCTGTCGGCAAGCATTTTGGTGATGGGGTAGGGGTGGGGTGAAAATCAGATTGTTAAACTGCATTTTGTTCCCATTTATAAAATGCTACAGTTTGACAGTGTCATACGTTTGGAAATTTGAAGGCTGATAAATTGAAGAAAAGATTCCCAAGACTTTGCTTTTCAACATTTTCCCAGTTAGTGTTGTAACAATAAAATGTGAAGTCTAGAACTCTACTGCCCTCTGCTGGTTATTTTAATGCTTTAGCACTTCTGCAAATTATTTTTCTTAATTAATTCCCATGACAGGCTTTTCTCTTCCCAGCACCTGGGAAAGCAGGGGGGGGAGTGGGGGCAGAGAGAGAGAGAGAGAAGTACCCAATGAAAATCAGAATGAAAGCTTCTTTACAAAAATATATCAACATGCTCTAAACCACTGGTCTTTTAAATAGTGAGAAATATTCAGAGATGGATCTGTATGCCACTTTGCAGAAGGGGAACCTTGCGATTGTGGAAAAAATTCAAAATAATATGCATTATTTCATGGTGCAAGTTTGCTTGGAAATTTAATCAGCTTACATTTTATTTTAATCCTAATATCACTTGTAACTTATCAACAGTGTATAATCTACCTTAATATAAGGGTTCCTGTTTAAATCTTGTGCAAAGACTCAGATTCCTTAAAAAGTTCACAATGCTGGCAAAGATGGAAGGAAATACGGGGTCCTTGGTTGCCTGAGCTTGGTTGTTTCCTTTCAGACTTTTCATTACCCAACTAGGTAACATCATCAATGCTAGAAGGGAGCATGGGGTTTGCTCTCATTTTATAGTCTAATAACTTGCCTGTAGGTGTTGGTGGGAGTGGCCTTGGTGCTTCCTTGATTAGATTTACTGCTAGCTTGTTTGTCTCCGTTGATAGTTCCTTGATTGGAGTATTGCTTACTTGATTGCTGGTCTAGTGTTGATGGGGAAAAATGGAGAGAGCAACCAGCAACCAGAGGATGACCTTGATCACAGGGCAATGACTGTGTCATTAAAAGACCTGAAGGCCCAGACTGGGGACAGATTATCTAGGACAGGGGTGTCAAACTGCCAGATGCATCACAAGGAAACCACACCCACCCCATTGCTGACAATGAAGAAAAAGCTCCGATACGTTGCGCAACGTCATGTGATGTCACAAGTTTGAGATGTCTGATCTAGGAGAAAGTTTGTCTATGTGATTGCTGGGGTTGATATTGGCTTGATGGCACATAATTCTGTTTTCAGTTCCACCTAGATAATTTCACTCTACCCAGTTCCAGCTTTACTTTTCCTTTTTATTTTTTCCAAATAGTTCCCAGGAACTCACCTAAAGAATGCTGTGGCATTCCCTCCCTTCCCCCCCCCAGTCATGTGATCAAAATTTGGGCAGTTGGCTCAGCACTGGAAAAATGAAAAAACACCATTGGATGAAGAGATAATCAAGAAACTACAGGACTGTGCTGAAATAGATAGACGTTCATTGAGGATGAAAGAAAAAGAAGACAGAATATTTTCAAACATGGAACTTATTTTATCAATAGCTGGAGAAATGGGAGAGTAAGAACTTAACTTGTATTACTAAGCAAAACAAATCAATCCAGACAACACATTGTTCATTAAGCACTAATGAATTGTAATAAAAGAAAATTAATAAAATACTATTTTAAAAAATTGGGCAGTTGGCAACTATCATGTGTTTATGCCAGCTGCAATTGCTAGGGTGATTGCCATTTGCAAACTTCCGACAAGCAGTGTCAATGGGTGAAGCTGGATTCGCTTAGCAGTTATGTAATTCACTGAACAACTGCAGTGATTCACTTAACAACTGTGGCAAAAAAAGTTCGTAAAATCGGGTACGACTCACACTTCACCATCACCAATGGAAATTGCGGTGCCAATTGTGGTTGCACATTGAAAACTATCTGTTACACATAGGTTGTGTTCACTCATGATTAACATACCGTATTTATTTTCCATCTTCTTCTAGGATCTCAGGGCCACCTACGTTGAACTCTCTCCTTTAATTTTCCCCATCACAACCGGGTGAAGTAGGTTGGGGCTGAGTGTGATTGTCCAGCAGAAACATTCAGGATAAGTTTTCAGAACGTGCTAGGCTAAAGCGGGGTTGGCTGGCCCATGCCCCATTGTGTCATGTGAATAAAACCTTGGCGAGCACTGTTAATTCATTCATCCTGGTTTCTACATTCTTTTGTTTAAAACAAAAAAAATCCTTCCAGTTTGAAAGTAAATGTGGCAGGCTTTTCTCCCACACATATTAGCACAATAGGGACAGCACTGTCAAACTGCAGGAACCATTTTTAAAAGGTGACACTTCAAATTAATGCCTGCAAATGTGCAGAACGCTTTGAGAAAAATTAGCAACCTAGCCATCATCCAAAAAGTGGCTGCAGCTGAAGGAGGTGCCACAACACTCTTAAAATAAAAGTGTCGGGCTTGTTTATCTTTTTTTAACTATTTATTAATCATTCAAGCTACAGCCTCTGCTTACCCTCTTAGCAAGATGCCACCAGATTAAACCTGATGCCTGCTGACTGTATAGACCAGGGATAGGCAACCTTGGCTCTTTTATGACTCGTGGACTTCAACTCCCAGAATTCCTGAGCCAGCCATGCTGAGGGGAAAGGGACAGGTTTCCAAGCTGAGCCATGCTGGCTCAGGAATTCTGGGATTTGAAGTCCACGAATCATAAGAGAGCCGAGGTTGCCTACCCCTGGTATAGACAATGCAGGCACTAACTCAGCCTGACTTATTGATAATCAATAGCTCTTCCAGATAAGTTCCTCCAGCCCATCCATCTTACCCATTGTCTTCCTCTCCTCCTCCTTCCTTCAGTCTTGTCAAGCGTAGCCATTTTTTGCTAGTCCATCAGCTGTTTGTATCATATGCCCAAAGTGTATGAGCTGCAGGTTGTGGATCATCTCCAGGGAACAATTAATCTTTATTTGATCCAGAATGGATTGAGTGGCTCTTTTCCACTTCATGGCACTCTAAGTAACTGTCTCCAAATCTATGATTCAAAGGCATTTATCTTCTTTTTCTCACTGTCCAGGTTCAACAGTTGCAGATTACCACTGTGGGGGGGAAAAACATTATTTTGACTGCTCTGATCTTTTCTGGCATAAAAATATCCTTATCCTTCATGATCTTGTCAAGGTTTATCATTGCTTCCTGTTCTAAAAACAATTGCTTCTTCGGCATACTTTGTGCCACTGTACAGGTAGTCCTCGACTTACGGCCATAGCTGAGCCCAACATTTCTGTTGCTAAGTGAAATGTTTGTTAAGGGATTTTTGTCCCATTTTATGACCTTTCTTGCCACAGTGGTTAAGTGAATCACTGCAATTGTTAAGTTAATAATACAGTTGTTATATGAACTTGGTTTCCCCAATTGACTTTGCTTACAAAGAGGTCGCAAAAGGGACACTGCAACCATCCTAAAATGAGCCAGTTATCAAGCATCTGAATTTTGATCATGTGACCATGTGCAATGGTCCTAAGTGTGAAAAATGGTCCTAAGTCACTTGTAAATTTGAAGGGTCACTAAGTGAACTGTTGTAAGTTGAGGACCACCTGTACTGTCTAGAGTAGTTACTTCACAACTCCACTCCAAAATGTCCATGTTTAATTCAGATTTGTCCCAGGGTTATATACGCATCTGGCTTTTCCATACACCAAATTCTCCCGCTTTCAACTGCATTTGGGAAAACAGGAAAATTAATGCAAGCAGCCACTGCAACTTAATATAAACTTTCAAAGCACCTTTTATGCGAATAACATCTCTGCCTGTGCATAGGCAACAATGATTAATGTCAACACATATCTAAGAACTGGGTTTGTTAATTAACTGCCACCACACAGCCACTAGGCAGAGCACAAAGCATGGTGCTTCAAATAGTTATTGTCTTCTCCTCTTAGAAATCCAGCATTTTCTGACAGTTTTATAAGTCCTACAGATTGTTTTGTTTTAATCATTATCTCTGCACATTTCTCTGTTATTCAGGGGCTTGTCTCATAAATGTAGAACCAAAAGGGGCTGTGAAAGTAGGAAGAGACATGAGAAGAAGGGTGCTAAACAACAATGCACCTATTTATGTATTCATTTAATTTTATTACTTGATGCAACTTGCTATAGTTTTGTTTATTGACCTGCTGTATATATTTCAGAACCGGTAAATTACCTACAGAGTCTGCAAGAATTGAGGCCATAGATAAATTACACAAACAAATATGGTCTGTTTAATTTGTCCTTACTGTGTCCTGTGAACTGAAGTTAGTAAAAGGTACAATGTAAATCAGGGGTCTTCAAACTTGGCCTTTTTATGACTTGTGGATTTCAAATCCCAGAATTCCTCAGCCAGGCATACTGGCTGAGGAATTCTGGGAGTTGAAGTCCACAAATCATAAAAGGGCCAAGTTTGAAGACCCCTGATGTAAATGTATGAACAAGATTAACATGGCAAATTATGATTAAAGCAACGTACACACCTTTCATGTGATTCCCTTCTGAGTTAAGCCACATTATGCAAAACATGGCAAAAGAGGGATGAGGAGCAGGAAAAACAAACGAAAAGTGTAACGAAAAGAAACACAGGTAAAAATGGTTATAGCTCCCTATGCTTTCCTTCGTTTGTTTCCACCACATCCATACATTAACTCTTGTTCATTACATTCTCACATTCCCCTTTTTAGGGATCTCATCAACTCTGTTCAAACACTGTTTGTTCAATCTTCCTCATCCCCTTGACCCACTCACTCTTCTTGGCATATTTGTTTTGCAATCCAAGCCTCTTTCATTCTCTTCGCAGGATCAAACCACAACAGCAGACTTCTTTCATATTAATCACCCACTTCCATATTCAAATTACCTATCCATTCCTGACCCTCTTGTTTTACAACAGACGCTTCTGAAGTATCCTGTTTGCGCTGCATTCAATCTGTGTTTCTCCTGACATGCCCAACCTGGGCAGAAACACATCCTTATAGTAGTCAGCTGTTTGTACTTCTTTCAAGAAATATTCTTTCCTAGCACTATCATTTCCTTCCCAAAGGCAATTTTTTTTTCTGAAAGGCAATTGGACTTTTCTGGGGAGTTTTCTTGGAAAAATGACTTGCTTCTCATCCAAGAAGCTTCTTCAGTTTATTTTCATCCTGCCAACAAGGGATGATATTAAAAATGTCTCCGATTTTGGCAGAGGATGGACAATCTTATAAAGATAAGATATTTATATCACTTTATTAAAACATTGGATGCTACAGGAACATAAAATGTCCTTCTATACAGTCACCCCCTTGGACCATCAAATTGTATTGTTTAATATTAATTGGCTTTCTGGGGTTTAAGTCTTCCTCTCCCCCACCCCACTCTCTCCACCCCTTATCTGGACTTTAAACATGGGGCTTTCTGTATACAAATCACTGATTAGCAGCAGTTTGTACTTAAACATACATTAGCATTTAAACATATGTTAGCACAAACATGCATTAGGGAGGGAGCAATAAAGTAAACCCAAGACTGTCTATCAAACCTAATGCCAATTTGCACCTTGCAATCTCACCTCAACAATTAGCTAATGACTGGGTTTTTCTTTCTGGATGCTGCAAAAAGAGTGTTGAAGAGGCACTATGGTTTCTTCCCTGATTTTTTTTTTAAATGTGTGAATGTGAACCTGAATCCAGAATAAAATCCAGAGTGTGAAACTGAAAAGTGGATATGACTGCAATAACATGGGATTTATCAACTGGAAAAACAAATAAGGGGAGTAATAGACTTCTCAACTAATGCTGAAGAGTTTGTCAAGGGTCAGAAGAGCAGGTGTTTTAGCTCTTCTCCCTGTGCAAATGGTCTCAAACATTCCGCTCTTGTCTTCTTCCTCTCCTTTTCAATGACTCTTGCAATTCTGATATATGTTGGAGAGAGAAGCAATCCTCACCAACCCTGATAAAAGACAATGGACATAGTCCAAGGACGCAGACCTTTGTATTTTTAAGCTCACATCAGTCTCAGCAATACCATGTCTACAGGACAAGCTAGAGCTTTATTTAGTTTCATTGGTTTAGAATGAAATTTATTTATTTATTTATTTTGGCGACTTATATGCCGCCCTATCTCCCGAAGGACTCAGGGCGGCTAACAACGATAAAAACAACAATACAAAAGTTAAGAGAAATTAAATAAACAGCCCCAAAATAAATTAACTAAACAATTAAAAATTAAAACATTTTAAAAACCCGTCGTCAATCCAGGTCAGCCTGATGAAAAAGGAAAGTTTTGAGGTCGCAGCGAAAGGACCGGAGATCCGGGGCCATCCGGAGCTCAAGGGGGAGTTGGTTCCACAGGGCTGGTGCTCCCACAGAGAAGGCCCTCCCCCTGGGGGTCGCCAGCCGACATTGTCTAGCCGATGGCACCCTGAGGAGGCCCTCTCTGTGTGAGCATACTGGGCGATGGGAAGTCGTCCCCGGCAGAAGACGGTCCTGCAAATATCCCAGGCCTAGGCCATGTAGGGCTTTAAAGGTAAGTACCAGCACCTTAAATTATCACCTGCTTGCCTTTCTGTCCTAAGATAAAACCCTCAAATACTGTTATCTCCCTCTAAGCATCTGACATCCTCCCAATCTTTGTTTCGGGATGCTAATTCCTCTGATTTTTTTTACAATTCTTTTTAAGACAGTATTCTGGGCACATCACCAATTGTTAGAGACAGTTTACCTGCTACCCAGTTCCCTTTAACCCAGGGGTGTCAAACTGCCGATGTGTCATGCCAAAACTGCGCCCACCTCATTGCCGGCAATGGAAAAAAGTCACGATATGTTGCGACACGTCACGTGACGTTGGGAGTTTGACACCCCTGCTTTAACCTGACACTCCAACATTAGAATCAACCATTTTCTTTGTATTCACTAAAGACTTCTCAGTCTTTGATCTGAGAAATTTAAACTTTTTTCAGACTCCTTTTTCCCTTTGGTTGATCTCTTCCCAGTTGTCAAAAATCACCCAGTCAAATAGTATGACCCATCTTAAACCATACTCAAGAACGTTGGTAAATTAATCTTTACAAGGTTAGGAAACAATCATCAAAATAATTTCAGCGGCTGCTGTGTTTCAAGAACAAACCCTATTCTACAACAATCTTCAACAATACCCTTGCAAGTATTCCTATCCTACGTAATGGACAATTTGTGGGTAGCATGACTTGATTTTGTCCTTGCCCTTGATTTTTGCAATTATCAGATTTATTGTATTGTTCTTCACTCGCTTTATCTCCCATACCAGTTCTGATTCTCTGCTCTTTCACTGATTATCTGTTGTCTCTCCTGGATGACTGAGCTACCTCAGCATTGGTGTGCTTAATTTTCCAATCTTAACATCCTCAGTTATAATTTAGGATATCAGATTGGAATAATCTATACTTTTTTTCTCCTCTCAGGACTTACACCCGGTTTCTCTTCCATCCATTACCTATTACTTGAGCCTCTGCCCAGCATTTCTACTGAGTGGAATGCTTAGGACTGGATTTTAAGTTCAAGGTAACTGTTGGCCTCCAGCACTGGCTATAAAAAATCTATGAGAGGACTTCCAGAAGCTTATGCTAATCATTGCATTTTTTTAAAAAAAATGTATTTCCTAGTTAGTGGTCAGTCATTTGGACAAGAACATGTTTGCTGCATGCCCCTTCGAATGGAGAACAGATTGGTGCTTAAATTTGTGCAAAATATTATAGTGTTGTTGTCCAAAATGGGTATGGGTATTACTTTAGTCATTGTACCTGTCCAAAGAAAGAGGGGGAAATGTTATTAACACCGAGAGGCAGTGGTGGGATTCAGCTGGTTTGCACCACTTTGGCAGAACCGGTAGCTAATTTTTTGTTGCCCAAGCCCAGAATGGACTTCCAGAAGCGGCATCCACACAGAGAACTGGTTGTTCACATGTTTGAATCTCACCACTGCCAAGAGGTATACATGAAATGGTGCCCCACTGTTCCCATTCAATTCCATCTTTATCTCTGGGGTCCCTAATTCAGTTTACTTCATCTGCAGTCCAGCACCAGATCTTTGGGTCCCCATATCAAGGAAGTTAATGCTCTCAGATGGGTTCTGTTGTCCTTTATTTAACCTGTTTGAATTGACCATTTAAGCCAGGGATGCTCAAAATATTTTTGGGGCCATAGACCCCCTGCAAGAGCTTGTTGAAACTTCCAGATCTCTTCTCAAAAAACCTGTGTGAAAAGCATAAAATGAAATACACATAGATTGTATTACAAAAGAAACCCATAATTCTCAAATATGGTCATCGAGATATAAAAAAATAACTAGCATGTGATGATATGTGCTTCTTTAGCAGCTCACTCAAATCATAACAAGGAGATCTAAATTTCATTTAGTGGTTACTGAAAAAAATGTAATTTTTTCTTCACCTAAGCTTACATATCTCCTGAAATCCCCAACGGACACCCAAATGAAACCCCAATTGAACGGAATACCACATTACTGAATTGGCTTTCTTTTTATCCATTCCACTGTCCATCTCTCTGGACAAAAGACTCATCAAGCCAAGTTGTTCCAATTTTTTTTTTCAGGAACTAGCTTTATTTATCTCAGTAGGCCATATCTGCCAAGCTGTTCTAATTTTGACGGTCTTTAGCAGTGTTAAATGAAGGGAGTCCGCATTATGGATTTATTCATGGCTGACACTGTAGATCCATTTTCAATGAGCTCTTGAAGTCAGTAGAAATCATGAAGCTAAATCCTTCTTGAGGTTTAGCAAATCCGCAGCCTCTTGACATCTGAATTACCTTGGCTTTCTGTCAATCATTTTAAATAAAGGCAAAATGCAGAATACATTAGCACGATCGATTCTTGTGTTTTGTGTTTACTATGGAGGCTGTATGCAACTGTTTCCTCCTAAGATCTGCTTATTATGGATGCTAGTAAGACAATCAGACAGTAGATTACTGGTTTTCATAACTTTGCAAAACGGAGCAGCCATTACTTAAGATTTGCCTGTTAAGCCACCAATATCTGAAATACCATAAGTTCTGGGCAACCTATAAGCTCACAAACAGAACATGGCTTATCTTTCACCCTCAAGAGCTGATAAAACTTGCTTTTTGCTGACCAAAGGACCAGTCTTGTCAGGAGTCACCACACAAAGAATAACCAGAGCCAAGGTAAAGAATTTGATGGAGACTGGAGGGATGGCTTTTGATCCTTAGAGCTGAATCATGATTTAAGTTTACTTACTCTCTGCATAGGGGGGCAAGGTGGCTCAGTGGTTAAGGACACTGAGCTTGTCAGCTGGAAAGCTGACAGCCCAGGTTCAAGATCTGCATGCTGCATGATGGAGTGAGCTCTCATTACGTGCCCCAGCTCCTGCCCACCTAGCAGTTTGAAACCATGTAAATGTGAGTAGATAAATAGGTACCACTTGAATAGAAAGGTAACAGCGTTCCATCTCATGCTGACCACATGTTCATAGAAATGTCCTCGGACAATGCTGGCTCTCTTGGCTAAGAAACAGAGAACACCACCCCCT
The DNA here is from genome assembly GCF_947247035.1 of Vipera ursinii. NCBI lineage: Eukaryota > Metazoa > Chordata > Lepidosauria > Squamata > Viperidae > Vipera > Vipera ursinii. The sequence goes on from NC_139520.1 coordinate 12,897,926, forward strand.
AGACACAACTGAACAGGGAAAACCTTTACGTTTACTTGACTCCATGTATTAACAATTCTGTTCTGTTCCACTAAGTATTATTCTGTTCTGTTCCACTAAGTATTATAATTTGGCGGCAACTTCTAGAGGAGTTGTTGGGAGGCTGTACAAATAATAATCTTTCTCCAGAAGGTGAACTAGTCTATTGTGAGGAATAATGCCAAAGATGACTGCTTCTAAAACACAATAGATGCGAAGGTACAACCCCTCAATACAGTAGCAACAGTCTTAAGTATTTGAAGGTTTTCAGAAAGAAAGTTCTTGCAAGGAAGTTGATGCCGGAGAAACATTTACAAAAAAAAATCTCCTTATAGCAAGAGTTGAAACATTCTCTCTCCAAAGAAATTCAGCAAGGGATTGGGTGGCTATTGAACAAGGATGGCACAGTTGCATTCTGCCTTTTTGAAATGGCATTGAGCAATGGGAGTATTGATCTAGTTGATGTTCAAAATCCATGGTTTATGTTCAATGCACAGGAAAAGAAAGAAATTGTTCCTTTTGTGGAGATGTCCAATATTTGTATCCTCTTAAAGCCTACACCTTATCAGAATGATCTGTGAAATATTGTAATATAGAACTCTGTGTCTTCTAAAAATGTAACATTACAAGCTCCCGTTGTAATGCAACTTACGTTGGAGTGTAGGTTGGTCTTGAAAGGGCAGGGGTGAATATTAGCGTCACAATTTCTCTCTCGATGGAGATGCAAGAAGGCAGGAGCGGAGATAAGTGATGCACTAATCTCGTAATCAGCCAACATGCCAGTTGTTTATGGCTCTGCATGTTAAATGAACATGGCTATTGTCATGGATAAAAGTTTACAATGCAGCTTAGTCAATGTGCAAAGTCAATCAATTGTGGTTTATTCAATACCCCATAGTCCAGTGTTATGCGTGAAGCTAGTTGCTGTGTTACTCCCTTTGTTACACAATTGTCGTTCTTCAGTGAGTGCAGGAGATAGAAATGACTTTCAAAGAACATACACAAAAGATGGATTCAACTTTGTTGCTCTTCTCTGCCACTCTTTTTAGAGCTAAGCCCCTTTCTTGCATTGTGGTGACCAGAACTGGATGCAGTATTCCAAGTGTGGCCTCACTAGTGCAGTACAGGGAGGTACTAACACTTCTTGTGATCTTGATTAATGGGATTAAGAGTCAAATATCATATCATACAGCTTTTACCTTAAGGAAGAGCTACAGAAGAGTGCTACAGAATTCTTTCTACAAGCCCTAATGACACGAAAATGTATGCTCATGTTCAATCATAAATCCAAATTTTAATAATAAAAGCATTGTTAAACTTTCTTTTAAGGAATCTTGGGGAACACAAATGCAATAGTTTCTGTGGAACTCTGTAAGGATATAATGGAAAATCCAGAACCTATATATATATATTAAAAAAAAACTAGAAATCTTTGGGGGGAAAAATTATGAGTTCAGTACAACAGTCAGTACTAATAGATTTCTTACTCCAAGGCTCCTCTGACAATTGTAGCAAAATAGAGTGTACAAAATTCAAGTTTCCTTCAGATCTGTGTCATAATCTGTAACAAGAGGAAAAAAAACCTTGGTGCAAAGAAATAGAACACCATGAGCTCTCCGTTTCCTGCCTGCTTAGAAAGCAATGTTAATCTATTCCTCCTAAGCTTTACCATCCAGTCTTCCATTGAGAAATGAATGGATCAATCTTTATTGATTGGAACATCATGCATTTAAAAATTCAGTTTAAAACACATCATTCAAATATGATCTGATGTAATAACTTGCCTCTCAGCATAGGATTAGCAATGATACATTTTTAAAAATAAAATAAAATGATTTTTAGGCAGTAGGACAAGATCAGTGAGAACTACAACATGATATCACAGCATCCAATGTGCCAATTTAAGATCTCAGGTGAGCAGCTAGATCTTCTTTCATAACAGAGAATCTCTCAGTAGGCAGACTGCACCATTTGGGTAGTGTAAGGACTAAGATAAAGACAGAATATTTTGTTCTTGCATGGTTTCCTAATCAGTTCTCATTCCATGAAATGGCAATGAAAAATGTTGTGTTCCTCTGTGGTGATAAAGTATATAAGAAGTGCAGACAAGAATGTCCTAGTTTTCAGTATAGAGGTTTGTCACCAATGGGCTGATGGAACACAAGTATGAAACATTACTTCAACATTCTCCACTTAAAACAAGATGAAACTGCTGAAGACATTACTGACATTCTGCAATTCATCCTCATGAAAACGTTTCTTAGATCAGGGGTCCCCAACCCTCGGTCCATGGACCAGTACTGGGCCACGGCATGCCAACAACCGGTCCACACAAACAAGCAAAGCCCCATCTGTGTGATGCAGGCAGCACACAAAGCCATGCACTCTCCAGTCCGTGGAAAAACCTCTCCACGGTAATGGTCCCTGGTGCCCAAAAGGTTGGGCACCTCTGTCTTAGATGGTTTGCCAGAGGAGAAAGATGTGGAGCCCTGCTGTTTGACTTCTAGGAAACTATCTTAGGCAAATGATTATCCAATCTTTTCTTGAAAACCTCCAGTGATGGAGATTCACAACTTTAGTAGGCAAGCTGTTCACTGCTTAATAATTCTCAATGTCAGGAAATTCCTCCTTAGGTTGGATCTTCTTCTGACAAGCTTCCACCCATTGCTTCTTTTCCTATCTTCAGGTGCCATGAGAATGTTTCTCTGTGAATGTTTCTCTATGGAGAAAGAAGTGGTGGACAATCTCTATGGAGATTCTTGCTCACGATTGCCCCAAAGGTGCTTTTTCAAGAGGCAACTGGACTTTTTTAGTTTTTTTCCTTGAAGACATTTTGCTTCTCATCCAAGAAGCTTCTTCAGTTCTGACTGAATGGTGGAGGAAGGAAGGATTTATATTCCTTGCAGTCATCTGGTCAACACCACCTATCTCCTGTTTACAACATAGTCATTTCAGCAGTTCCAAGAAGGTTCCACACCCATTTGCACTATTCAGGTGACCTGAGGGCATAGATAAAACTCCAAGTGGTTTCAACGACTTTCAGAGGAAGTGTTAACAAACAGATGTTCCAATATCTCAGGGGCTGCCACAAAGAAGAGGGAGTCAAGCTATTCTCCAAAGCACCTGAAAGCAGGACAAGAAGCAACGGATGGAAACTAGTCAAGGAGAGAAGCGACCTAGAACTAAGGAGAAACTTCCTGACAGTTAGAACAATTAACCAGTGGAACAACCTGCCTCCAGAAGTGGTGAATGCTCCAACACTGGAAGTTTTTAAGAAGAGACTGGCCAGCCATTTGCCTGAAATGGTATAGGGTTTCCTGCCTGAGCAGGGGGTTGGACTAGATGACCTCCAAGGTCCCTTCCAACTTATTTTTATTATTATTATTTTTATTATTATTATTATTATTATTATTATTATTATTATTATTATTATTATTATTATTATTGCAAGGAATATAAATCCTTCCATTCTTTACCATTCAATCAGAACTAAAGAAGCTTCTTGGATGAGAAACGAAATGTCTTCAAGGAAAATCAAAGCCCAGTTGCCTCTTGAAAAAACACCTTTGGGACAAGTGGTGGACAACTTTTTCCAACGTTCAGTGCAGAAGCATTGATCCTGAAGGTTACTATAGTAATAGAGGAAGGAATAAGAGAAAATCCACAACTAATAGCTCTGAATGCTGCTGCCCTTAACACTTGCATTCATGGTGATAGTTGAATAGATTAGATTAATAATTAGATTTAGAATGGTTTCCGTGCATTTGTTTCTTTGATAATGTAATTATTTTACCATTATTCTATCTTATATTGTACATTATATTTCTGGCCATTTAATTTATAGACTTAATATTAAGTACATGTATATTTAGATCCTGGTATTTTAAAATTATATTATAAAATGATATTGTGTTAGTAACACAAGCTTTTAAAAAAAATATAGGTTTCACTGAAATACTGGTAATTCTTACTGATGTCATTTTATGCTCTTCTATAACCAAAATGAGGGACGCGGTGGCTCAGTGGGTTAGGACGCTGAGCTTGTCGATCAGAAGGTCGGCAGTTTGGCGGGTGAAATCCCGAGTGCCGCATAACAGAGTGAGCGCCTGTTACTCGTCTCAGCTTCTGCCAACCTAGCAGTTCGAAAGCACGTAAAAATGCAAGTAGAAAAATAGGGACCACTATGGTGGGAAGGTAACAGCGTTCTGTGCGCCTTTGGCGTCTAGTCATGCCAGCCACATGACCACGGAGACATCCTCGGACAAGCGCTGGCTCTTCGGCTTTGAAACGGAGATGAGCACCGGCCTCTAGAGTCGGAAACGACTAGCACGGATGTGCGGGGGAACCTTTACCTTTACCTATAACCAAAATAAAGATTTTTAAAAAGATCAACCAAGTGTTGCCATTTACTGCAGTTCATAAAGTAGCAAAATTACACCATGTTTCATGACTGATTGGTTCTCCTTTGCTTGCTTAATAAGATGCCAGGTTATGCTAAACCTCTTAACATTCTACCTTTTTCAATTATCATGGGAAAAACCGTTAAGGCAGAGGAAAGATCATCTTCATTCTTCATAATAATTACACAGGGCATTGTAGAAACTGCTTCGTGAGATTTAAAAGATGCTATCTGTTTAAACAGCTACCTGGGTAAAGGTATTAAGCCAGATCCAAGTATACTCTATAAGATCTAACAAAACAAACCACCCGATATCGGTTATAGAAAAGCTAACATTATGCTGTTTTATTAACTAGCAGACCTAAAAACAAATACTTTAAGATTTTTACTTGTTCCCCCATCCTGCTTTTATTATGCGAATGGACTTTCACTTTGATCCGAGTATTCCAATTTGAACAGTAATATGCATCAGTTGTGAATGATTAAGGTCCACCATGGTATCAAACAGCAATAGCCAAAGACCAGAGGCCTTTTCTTTTCCTTATATTATATACATCATTATTTAAGGCAGTTGCAACTTAGAAATAGACGTAGTAGAAGGACAGGTTGAGCCTGGGGGTGGAGTCAAAAGAGGAATCAGCCTGGAATTGTTACGTTCCCACAGTAGTCTAAGTCCAGCCCTCTTGAATTCAATTAATTCTTAAAAAGGTAAAGGTAAAGGTTCCCCCGCACATGTGTGCTAGTTGTTTCCGACTCTAGGGGCCGGTGCTCATCTCCGTTTCAAAGCCGAAGAGCCAGCGCTTGTCCGAGGACGTCTCCGTGGTCATGTGGCCGGCATGACTAGATGCCAAAGGCGCACGGAACGCTGTTACCTTCCCACCAGAGTGGTCCCTATTTTTCTACTTGCATTTTTTACGTGCTTTCGAACTGCTAGGTTGGCAGAAGCTGGGACGAATAACAGGCGCTCACTCTGTTATGCGGCACTCGGGATTCGACCCGCCAAACTGCGGATCTTCTGATCGACAAGCTCAGTGTCCTAACCCACCGAGCCACCGTGTCCCTAATTAATTCTTATCTAGTACCAATTAAGTCCTGACCATTAGTTGACTAGATTCTTGTGTAAGAATGAGTGATAAATCTGCTTAATTGGAACTTAGTGTGTGGTCCTGATTCTATAGCTGAACAATTCACAGCTTGATATTGTCCAGATGTTTAGAGTTTTAATTTACAATCTTCTGCCATTAACCATTACAGATGATGCAGATAGCAGCTGAAATGCAAAAATATTTGAATGGCATCTGTTACCTACCCTTACAATAGCCTCAAGGGCTCTACATTAATATAAACAGTGCTTTCAGAAGCTTGCTGTATATTTTCAGTCAGCAGATGGGGCTAAAATAGATAATTGTGAGTTTTCTACAGCATTACTGTAATAGTGCTATAAATTGGGTCCTGTAGAGTAGTGGGGAGAAAATGCAGTTTCCAGTGCAAGTGATTGCAAGCTTTCAAAAGATGCATTGCAGAACCAGCCATCTTTTAATCCTGCATGAATCTTTTATGAACAAGAAACATTCACATGCATTTATTTCTATTTGTATGTTCAACTCATATATTTGAAGTGTTGCATGATTAGTTATTTTTAGACTAGAGTTAGTACAAAGGAATTATCTGTCTCTTTTTTTCCTCAAGACTTTTTCCATTAAATTGCACTTACTTTAGCCCAAAACAAAACAAAAATCCTAAATTACTAAATCTAGTTCTCCATCTACACTTTCAAATAACACAAATCCCATTTGGTATTCCTGAAAGAAAGGAGACCAACAAATCACTACAAATATGCCTATTATGGCTGTGGCTGAGGAATCTATATATTTAATGAGAACTGGACAGGCTAAAATGATACTGAAGACCCAAATGTGCCTACCAGAATCCTTACTGTGGGATGCTTAGTTGTTTTCTTGCAGACATTTCATCACCCAACAGGGTAACATTATCAATTGTAATAGCATTACTGATGTTAACTAGTTTGGGTAATGAAATGTCTGCAAGGAAAGCAACAAGCTCAGAGAGCACTAAGGACCCCACTGCCCAACCCTGAGCTACAAATATTCTTTTTATTAGAAATCCTTAACCCCTACTCAATTTTAATCTTTTAAACTAGAGGTTGGTGAGTCATTTTCATAATCAGACTACAGCTCCAGGGTCCCCCATTCAAGACACGTTGCCAAAAACTGATACGTTGCCAAAAAAAACCAGAGACCTACTGTAATTTCCTACCATTTTGAGATGGGAAACACTCCCCATGCATAAACTTTGAAACAGGCTTAAGTTAGCCCCAAAGGTGCTTTTTTAACAGGCAACTGGACTTTCTTGTTTTTCTTTGACGAAGTTTGGCTTCTAATCCAAGAAGCTTCTTCAGCTCCAGAGTTGGTGTAATGTTGTTTCCTCAGGCCTTGCAACTTTATGAAGCCTATTATTGGAATACCTCCACAGTTTCAAAATATTTATAATTTCTGCTGATTTCAGCCAATTTACTCCTAACCAAACCACTTTCTAAAGTAATTCAGTAGATTCTGATTGTGTGGAAATATAATTAATTAATGAATTAGTTATTGATTAATAAATTAATAAAATTAATCCACTCAAGCAAACAGACCCCTTCAGCCATTTTCTTCCAAAAGCCATAATTTGAATATTTAAAAATAAATACATACAGTCAAAGCCTGTTGACACTTTGGATATCTGCAATCAAAAAACTTTCTTTCACATGAAGGAACAGTGACATATCTACAGCCAGAGCGAAAAAAGCATACAACAGGAAAGAATTTTTAGAAAATTTCTTTCCAACTAGAAAGAGTCCCCTAGAGTTCGAACTGACTAGCACACATGTGCGGGGGAACCTTTACCTTTTACCTATGCATACATGAGTGGATGGGTCGCCATAAGTCAGAAATGTCCCCACTTGTCTTGATTCCAGTTTCCATCAGTTCAAGGTAAAAGGTAAGGTAAAGGTTCCCCCGCACATGTGTGCTAGTTGTTTCCGACTCTAGGAGCCGGTGCTCATCTCCGTTTCAAAGCCGAAGAGCCAGCGCTTGTCCGAGGACGTCTCCGTGGTCATGTGGCCGGCATGACTAGACGCCAAAGGCGCACGGAACGCTGTTACCTTCCCACCGTAGCGGTCCCTATTCTTCTACTTGCATTTTTACGTGCTTTCGAACTGCTAGGTTGGCAGAAGCTGGGACGAGTAACAGGTGCTCACTCTGCTATGCGGCACTCAGGATTTGACCCGCCAAACTGCCGACCTTCTGATCGACAAGCTCAGCGTCCTAACCCACTGAGCCACCGCGTCCCTTTTATCAGTTCAAGATAACATGCCAAATGACCAGGAAATTGGAGGCCAATATCTGGAAGGTCACTAGCCTCCCCACACACACACATCTGATCCTTCCAAACAAAAACTGATCACACTTTATTTGTCATATATTAATTTTATGACATGATTTCTATCAACAGATAGAGGCCGTATAACTGTTCGGCATCTTTGCAATGACTGTATGGGTGCACAATGTCCCTCTGTGTTTTGCTGTACTATTTCTCCCAAGATTTCTCCTCTCTCAGGGCTCACGAAAATTAGAGTTCAGCAACGTCTTGATGGAATTTAAAGCATAAACCTCCAAAATGTATCCAAAACCCGGCAGTAAGCAGAGTAGCAATTATATATGACTATTGGTGAGTCAATTGCACTGCCAGTAAAAATCCATCTGAATCAATATAAGTTTCATTCAAGCTTCAGAAATCTTGCAGAAAGGAAAGTTTATCAAGATGCAAACAATAAATTGCTTGTGCTCCAGCACAAGAATGGAAATCAGCCGCCGGTATTCTAAGATAATGAAGTCCTAATGATGTTCTCTAGGGACTTCTGATTTGCAGGTTGCCAAAGATGCCACGAATGCTCCTTCGAATCTCGAAACCTCCATCAATATAGAGGAATTGCAGGGCTGATGGTGGTGTATTTCCTGTTATCTGTTTTGGATTGCAATCAATGGAAAACTAATGTCAGTGCAAAAGGATGTGATGCAGATTTGAAGAGGAGTATGAGTCAGATTGCTTTATTTCTCTAACACCTACAACAGGGACCCAATCAGGTTGAGTTCCTAGTATTAGTTCTTGGAAAATTGTCAACTGTAAGAAAATGATCTAAGCATCTGACCCCAGGCATTTATTAGAAGAGCTACAGTAGTAAGGTTTCTTGCTGGCCTACAGAACAATCTTCCTAGTACAGTAAAATCATTCACTGTCATTTTTTTGTGTAACAATTCTCATTACAGGAAACTGAAGTCAGGCTTACTTCAGAATAAAATTCACCAACGAAAAGGGAGAGTGGAGGTGACTGATGGAAGTGCACAGTGCACATTCAAGTTCTTGGCAATCACGACAATATTTGCATTCTTTTTTTCCCCTCTCCTCTGTCTTACTTTTTTGCAAAGCCTTGTTCTCTTTTCTTGCTTTTTTCTGTCTGTCTCAGTCACACACAAAGAAAAAACAAACCAACAAACAAAACGTCCGTCTCAATACCGGGACACTGCTGTGGCAGAGATCCGTGAAGACAGAGAAGTGAGGAGCTAACTTGGAGAAAGCAAACCCTGGAAGCAGCAGGTTATTTTCTCCAATTTGTTGAGCATTCTGGGATAGAGTCTGAAGACAAAAATCAGTCTTTGGAGACTAAGGACTCCAAGGTAAAAACTCAAAATAATATCCAAAATAAAATGCCCAATCAAAAAAGTAAACAAGATAGCAAATGTTTATGGAGATTCTCAGTCATCCAGGTCATGGTTATCCCAAAGGTGCTTTTTCAAAAGACAGCTTTGTTTTTCCTTGAAGACATTTCACTTCCCATCCAAGAAGCTTCTTTAGTTCCCAAAAGCATCTTTGGGATATTTAGGTGGTAGCAGTTTGAAGCTTGCTCTCCTGCTCTCCCACCAAAGTCTTGATAATCTTCTAGCTTCAGTTGAGGGTTGTTAGCAGCTGTTTCCTTGGATAGCCTCTGACTTTCCAGCTTGATAATTCAGCTTTCTCTTCTGCTTGGGCAATAAGTTTCATCAAAGCCAAACAGCATAAAAGGGAAAGATTTCTTTGTATAAACTAAAGATAACTCAGCAGATGCCTTCCTTCTAGGTTCCTCTTTCTTGACCTCAAGCATCTTCACCCAACTAGCCTTTATCCTCAGCAAGCACCGAGTCTGCAAGTTCAGTATTTCTTGCTGATGTGGCTTACTCACAAAGAGTCTGGGGTTTTCCCTTCTCCACAATTGCCAGAGGATAAAACCTACATTTTAAAAAGGGTAACCATAAACATACATAGTATATCATTAATAAAAGCAAAATAATGTCACAGGGGTATTTTTTTAGTATTTTTTTAAATATTTAATCCCATGCTTCTACTAAATTGCACTTAAAGAAAATAACAAAACCAGTTTATATATAATTGTGGCAATCAATAATTTACCAGATACAGTGTATGCTTTTAAACTATGTAGGACGTTTTGGTGGCTTTTATAACCCTGAAATTAATTAAGGGGGATTTTTGATCCTGGTAAGGTCATATCATCAGCCATCAGGACTCCAGAAATGCATCTTCTCAGTAATAGCACCTGCCCTCTTGGATGAAGGTTCCAGATTAAAAACATAAGACTAATGGAAAGAACCAGTTTAGTATGCTTAATTTGTGAGAAACAGAGATTAAGGAAGTATGGGGAAAGATAAGGGAAAACTTTGTAAAAAGTGAAGCAGAAAAAAAAAATCTCTAAATTTTCAAAAAAAAAAGAAGAAGACGAAGATACAAGTGGTTTTCTGAAAAGTTATCTTGAGTAGCTGGGGAAAGACTTAAAGAGGTCCATAAGATTTCTCAGCCAAGAAAACACAAAAATACCACACACAAAAAAAAAGTTGCATTCCATTCTTTCTAAATTTTCACAATCCTCATTTTCAGCCTCTGGCTTGAGTTGTGTTTTTGTTAGCAAATGGCAAAGAGTCTTGCCATCCTGTTCTCTACCTCTTACTTGTTGGGAAGGTGATTAAGGGAAGGACCCCAAGCGTTATCTCCTTCCTCCACTCTTTTTCTTTGTAACATTAATAATATCAGAACAATAACAGGATGTACAGACTCCACAGAGGGGAAGGGCTGATTTCCCAGCTGTAGACCCCTTGGCAACAAGGAAGCTGATCACTCCCTGAATTGCTTCATGCAGTCAAATAACTGATTTTACTTTATCCAATACACGCCCATGACTTGATCCAGTCAGTAGGTGCTTAGAGAAGATCGCAATCACCAGAATCTTTTCGAATTGCGATAGAGAGAAAGCCAGGTAAGAAACCCAAGATTTCAGATTATTTTTAGATTTTTTTTAGGGTTGTTTTTTTATCCCCATAATTGACATCTGTGTTGCTTGTTTGCCAAAGTTGGGTGAACCAGAGTGTCTCCTTAGGATATTTTGTAGGCCAGTTGCCAACCAACTTTCTGGATATTTTACCTGTGATCAAGTTACCTTACCAGAGCTACCTTAACTGTCACTGGAGGATTTCCAAATGAAGATAACAGGAGACTTCGTGGTTTAAGATAAGAAACTTAAGGGAAAGTTGTTACAACCCTGAACTGTTGCACCCAAAAATTCAAATAAAAATGTTAGGAAAACCTCTTAAATTTTCTCAGATACCTTGCGGTGTTTTCATGAAAACTGATGCTTTGTTTTTCTGGAAATAAACCAACTTCCCACAGCATGAATATTAGGAATGGGGTTTTTTTGTTGTTGTTGTTATCTCCAAACTATGTGCCATAGGGAGGGTAGTAATAAGATTTGCCCTCAACACGATGCCTTTTATATTCCTTTCCTTTCTTTTCTCCACTCATTATTCCCAACTATGTAGAACATTGGGGGAGGGGGGACTCTTTTCAGCATCTCAGGATGGTGATCTACCTTTGGAAGGCCGTGCTGGCTTTTTGTTTTACAAAAACCCTTACAAAGCTTTATATTTTGAATGTAGTTAGCCATTCTCTTAGGATGCTTTGATCTGGATTCCTTCACTTAAGCTGGGAGTTAAATTCAATTCTAGGCCAGCTCTAGAATTCTGTAATTTTTAATTTCTGTCATTCTGTGAAATGAGCTGGGTACTTTAGTCACTGAACAAAAAGTGCATTTATTGGTTCTATGAGATTATGGATTTGGGCTATATTCTTAAAAACCACCAAAGAATTCTCATGTTTTTGCCATCCACCAACATCTGAGCATTTTTGAATGGGAGAATTATTTGTAGTCAGCAATTCACCAAAGCTATTCCTTGTTCTTATGAGAAGTATATTCCATTTTCCATATTTGAACTTTACGTATGAGACTTGCAAGAGCTATCCTTGAGCTTATGTGTCCTACACATTTCTTTACTGCCACTGATCTGGCTTAACAAAAAAAATCAGGAGTTTGGTAGCATATTTTGTGACTAGCACATTTTGTTAAAAGGCATAACCTTTTGTGAGTTAAATGTCTATGGAGATTCTCAGTCATCTAGGTCATGGTTTCCCCAAAGGTGCTTTTGCAAAAAGCAACTGGACTTCAAAGAAAGTTCAGTTGCCTTTTGAGAAAGCACCTTTGGGACTTTTGTGAGTTACTACTCATCTTAGAAAGCTTTCTGGTAAGTGGAAAAAAATAATCAAAAAGTCCACTTTATACCTTCCAAGTCATCTGTTCCTCCTTGTTTTTCTTTTTCATGAGGAAAAAAAGAAACACTGCAGTTTGATTTACACAACACTAAACTGTAATGTGATTTGTTTGTGTTTGCTTAGATACCATGTCTAGAGATTAACATTTGCGGGGGGGGGGTAAATCATGATGAACGAATTTGTGTGTTTGTGACCTGCTGCGTATTCAGGAAGGAAAGTCTGATGAAATGGGTGAAGCCATTCCAAATATTGCCTGACCAGGATAGTCTATTATAACAAGAGAAGGAAAATGAAAAGAAAATGGGAAAATGACTTCATGCTGTAGACTTGTCATTGTAGCACCTCATTGCCGATCCCTCTTATTTTGTTTTATTTATTTGCTGTATGCTTTCATTTGGTTTGGCTCAGCTTGGCTGCCTTTGTTCGGTAGACTAAACATTAAATTAGTTAATGAAATTTTAGTCTAGAATGTTACGCAAATCCATCTTGAATGATCAGTTTATGGCTGAGGAAAATCCGTACAATTAAATGATAAATACTTTTTGAGGACGCCAAGACCTTGATTGTTATCGTGCGTCATTTTTAATGACATGTGGACAAAATACACAGATTTGTGAAGAAAATAGCTCAACTTCACCTGCTTAGATATAGAGCTAAATCCAGAAAGTGTGAGCCTCATGTCTACCCTCAGCCATTGAAGCTTACTTGCTAACTTTGGCCCAGTTACTGTTTTTCTCTCATTCTAACCTGAGATTATTGTTATTTGGGGAAGAAAATGTAAACCTAATGCAGAAAACAGGCATTAATATTGATAGACCCTCTTCAATGAAATGATTAAAGGCCTCCGAGCTTTATTTCCCTCTACATCTGGTACAGCTGCTGCAGATAAAATAAAAGCCAGACTCAGGGGAAATTCACCTAAACAATTAGCTTTGGAGGGATTTGCCAAACTGGATAACCTGTTCTCATATCCTGCTTTTGTTGAAGCGAGTGTCGTAATGGAAAACAGGATATATATATATATACATATATGAATTTGTATAGTCCTTTAACCTTTAGAAGCCCTTGGTGATTGATTGTCTTTGCTGAATTGTAAGAACATCAGATACTGTTTGAAAGACAGGGGACTCTTCTCTAGCTTCACTCCCTCAGATGAAAAAGGGGGGGGGGCATAAATTGCTTAAGTTAACAAATGCAATGCCCTTGCTAGCATTCTTCTTTGAGAACAAAGGAAAGAATTTTGGCTTGTAGCTGTAGATTCTTCTCCAAGCTGTTCTCTCTGGAGTGAAAGCCTGGACATGGAGGTGAGGAAGGTTTTAGGAAAATTAAAGTTGCCAAGTTGCTTGTTTATTCTTTTCTCCCCACCTACAACTATCATAACTGAATGGAAAATGCCCTTCTGTTTTCGAGCCCCAACACTATCAAAAGGCACAGGAGAAAGCAGTCTCGCTAAGCTTAAGCAAGATCTAAGCAGACCTGAAATGAATCTGTAAGGGACCAAGAAGAAAATCTTCCCATCGCAACCATTAAGCCAATGGATTATAGAAGAGTTAGAATGAATTTGCAAGCCTATCTGTTTTGTTTCGCAGGGTGGGTCACAAATCAAAGCATGAGCACAAAGATAGATAGATAGATAGATAGATAGATAGATAGATAGATAGATAGATAGATAGATAGATAGATAGATAGATGATAGATAGGTAGATAGATAGATAGATAGATAGATAGATAGATAGATAGATAGATAGATAGATAGATAGATCTCAATGATAACTATTGGGCTTGGAGTACTGGTCATAATTCATTACAGTCATTAAATGGGTGACCACATGAGCTGACTCAGTTTTAGGGCCATTTTACAATGGTCATAAACTGAACCCCCACAGTCATTAATCAAATCACATGATGGTTAAGCAAACCATGTGCTTGTTGAGCAAATCCATTCTTCTGAGTGGGTGTGTTGGCAGGAAACCAGCAAAAACCGCTGAAAGCTGACAAAAAGGATTGCGAACCATAGTCACATGCCCCCGTGGCACTGCAAGCTATAATAAATGCTGGCTGGTTACCAAGCGCCCAAATGCGATCACATGACAGGGGGGGAATGCAACAGTTGTAACTTTGAGGATGGAATGTAAGTAAAAAAAATGTAATTTTGAATCCTCATTAAGCCAGGACTCCCTGTGCAAGTAGGAGTAGAATGCACACCCCTTGTTGCAAAGGAAAATAGCTTGCCACAGTGGGGTTCGCTTGCAAAGGCGCAGAGAAAAATAGATCCATTATCAGAAGGGCTCAAGAAAATGCATATAATTTTCCGCACACTCTTCTACTTCACTTCTTTTTTTGGCTAAGTTCACAGGATTGTATAAATGGGTTGTAAAGAACCGACAGGCAGGAGAATGAAAAATGAAGTGAGTATAAAACGGGCAGACTCTAGTACAGAGAGATGGGGGGGGAGGAATGATAGGCTGGTCAGAAAGTGCTTGAATATTCTGCATTCCATGAAGACAAAATGTTGTGCAGTAGTGATAAAATACTGCACGTTATAAATGGAGCCTGTGGCAGAAATCCTCCAACGCCTCACCCTTCAGGCGATTTTTGTTTCCTTTCCCCTTTCTATGAAAGGAAAGAGACAGTCCCTTCAAACTATGCCCAGAGTTCATCAGGGTTTTATTTCAGTTCTGGTTTAGGGTAGCTGGATAGAGGCCACGTATGCCTAAAAGAAGGGAAATGCTTCTTCCAGCCTCACAGCAATGAGCCATCCACCCACCCCAGCCCTCTGTGCCCCAGCTTTTCATGATCTTAGTGTGAGCTCTCTGGACAGGCATTTTTTTGCCCCAGTAGTACATTTTTGCAAGGTTTTTGTGACTTGCAGACTTCAGCACAAAATTCTGAAAAGGACAGGTTTTTGCCAGCATGTGCCTTCCTGTTTGCCTGTGCTGGAGAAAGCATCCTGTCTGGGCACCCTCTGAGCAACTACCAATGGCATTATGGAAGCCACTCTCCTTCCTGCCTTGATTGTCATGAGAAACAGACTAGCACCAGAGTGTAGATCAGGCTAAATAGGAAGCAGGTTAAATTCAGTTTAAAAGAAAAAAAGAACTGCAATGTCGACAAAGCCAAAAGAAACCAAACCAACATTCTTAGTCCAGACATGTGCAAACTATGGCTGCACAGTGCCTATGGATATTCTCAATCAACCAAGTCGTGGTTGTCCTACAAGTGCTTTTCCAAAAGGCAACTGGACTTTTTTGGGTTTTTTTCCTTGAAAAGAAGATTCCTGGACGAGAAGTTAAACGTTTTCAAGGGAAGAAAAAAAAACTAAGAAAGTTCAGCTACCTTTTGGAAAAGCATCTTTGGGATATGTCTGCACAGGCTTAGTATCCCTTCGCCACCAACTTGAGTTCTGATTCCTCAAACCTATCAAATAGGTCTCCTGGCCACTTATTTTTTGCTTGCAAATTAGGCAAGAGGGAACTGACAACTTGTACTATAGCTCAGAATTATTGCTTTCTCATACCCTCCTGAACTGGAATTAATCCATCACAGGAGGGTGGTTGTGTAATGCATTGATAGTTGTGTAAAACAGGGAGGGATAAAACTAATCAAGCCAGTTGAGTTCTCATAGCACACCAAGGGACAACATTTAACCAAGACTAAAGCTAACTGAGTTAGTAAACTCAACAAAGGTAGAAGCCAGAATTTCCACAGAAACATCCACAGGACTCCAGCTAATTAACGGCCTCTCCACAGTTGTACATGTTTTTTTAGAACTCTCCCCTCAACCGTTATCATATATTCTTCTAGGTAGGGGTGTAGGTAGAATTGGTTGCTAAGATGGATTTTCTACATCTTTTTACAAGCTTGCCATTTTAAATCTTACAAGGGATTTCCCACTTTGCAAAAGGGAATGAAGGAATGAACTTGTATTACCTTGAAAAGCTGGGCATCCAATTAACGGTCCCTGCTTCTCAGATTCTTTTTCTATCAAACTTCCAGAGGACAGGGAACAACAGGGAAGGGAAAAACGAGCCTTGATCAATAGTCTGTTGACAAATACAGGTAGTCCTTGACTTACAACAGTTCATTTAGTAACAGTAAAGTTACAACAGCACTGAAAAATGACTTATGACTGTTTTTCACACCTACAACCATAGAAGGAGACCCATGGTCAAATGATCAAAATTCAGATTCTTGGCAACTGACTCATGTTTATGACGGTTGCAGTGTCCAGGGGTCACGTGACCCCCTTTTGCGACCTTCTGACAAGCAAAGTCAATGGAGAAGCCATATTCATTTAACAAGTGTGTTACTAATTTTAACAACTGCAGTGATTTACTTAACAACTGTGGCAAGAACGGTCATACAATGAGGGAGGGAGGGAGAGAGAAAGAGAGAAAAAAGAAAGAAAGAGAGGGAGGGAGGGAGAAAGAGAAAGAAAGAAAGAAAGAAAGAAAGAAAGAAAGAAAGAAAGAAAGAAAGAAAGAAAGAAAGAAAGAAAGAAATTGCAATAAAAAAATTTAAAACTTTGAAAAGCTTTAAGGTACAAAGTATTTGAGAGAACCAAGGGCTAACAACAAAAAGCTTAGCATATTAGCATTAAATAATGCAATGACAAAAATAACTCAAATATTCCTGTTGTAGCTATTACAGACTCCTGCTTTTATAAGAACTCCATAAAATTGGAGAAGAGGAAAGAAGCCAAATTATTCTCCCAGCAGAAAATATCCTAGACCTAGCCAATACCCTAAAATTTATACCAGAGATGGGCAAACTGAGAACCAAGGATTTCTTTGGCCGCTCTTTCTCTTTATTTACTCTTAGCAAAGTGCATTTAATGCAATAGAATGAAAACAAAGGCATTCAGTAATTGACTGGAGAGTAATTGTATTTTTTTAAATGTTCATTCAATTGAAATGTAAACAAAATGGATTCTAATTAGGTTCTCAAGATTTTTTGGCATGTACAATCCATTACTCAAAACCCAAGTCTTATTGTCAGCTCGGGGAGAAAAGACATGGGCATTGATTTAACTTCTTATAGATTTTATTACACTATTTTGTGGGGGGGGGTTTCATAAGAAACACAATAAACAATGCAGTCTATGCCATTATCATTTACTAATCAACTTTTCTAAAATATACTGCTCAAAAAAATAAAGGGAACACAAGATAAAACATCCTACTATTAAATACAATACATTGTGTTGTTTAAGTGTTCCCTTTATTTATTTTTTGAGCAGTATATAATTCCAAAGACTTTCCTTTGTGTTTTTTAAAATCCCCTTGAGGGGGGAGGAAAGCCCTCTGGAAAGTATTTCTCTCTGCCCAGTTTAGTTTCTTGGAATTGTAGGAAACCTGAAGCTCTGGTAGAAGTTCTGGGTTTTTGCCCAGATCTCATGACTGCATCATTTCTATCCCACAGTAGGCAGAAGGGGTTGTCTAAAGATCTCTCTTGATATCCTTAGAGTCACATGCTATAGTCAAGCTTTTGCCATCTGGAGGAAGTCAGCCATGTGGCCATTCTCTTCTCCTTCCTTTAATCTCTAAACAACACATGCCACGGAAATCTTGGATACAACCAAGCTTTCATTAGACTGCAGCTCACATCAGCAGGCTTGGAATTCAGAATCCAAGTCCCATACCATTTCCTTTGAAGGACTCTTGGCACTTCTTGGAAGCAGTTGGAACACAAATGCATGACTGATCCTTCTGTTTCCTTCAGAACATCATAGAACTGCTGACCACATTCAAGGAACTTCCAAAGCCATGTTGTCATCCAAACAGGGACACCACTGAAAGGGTGACAAAACCAGAGACTCTTAATTAAAGTCTAGAAGCATGACGTATTTTATTTCAAATGTGGGTCCACTTGTCCTCAAGACCAGACTCATAGCTAGGATATGATTAAGCAGTTATCAGCCTGTTCAGAAAACCAGGTAGAATTCAAGAATGAGGACAAACAGAATAAATTTTGCACTGGGGATTCTTTTGTTACATTTAACTTTTTATTCATCATGACCATTTGGAGATAGGACAGTGGGAAGAGCTAATCTATCCTCTCTCCAATTCAAGCACAGTGGTTCCAACCGCAGGGATGACCAGGTGCACAAACAGTTCTTTAGTGTAATTACTTAGTTTTAGATAATTGCATTAAATACTTAAAGTAGTTCAGGATATCAGCCAAGGAGCAGGGTCTGGCAAACTGCTATCAGCAGGCTTTCACTGCTCCATCTAAGGCAAGAGTCCCCAACCCCCGGGCCGTGGACTGGTACCAGGCCGCGGCATGCCAGCAACTGAGCCACAGAAACAAGCAAAGCCCCATCCATGGGATGCAGGTAGCACATAAAACCACGCCCCTTCCGATCCATGGAAAAACCTTTCTCAGTGTAACCGGTCCCTGATGCCCAAAAGGTTGGGGACTTCTGATCTAGGGCAGTGTTAATCTTAGCAAGTTTAAGATGTGTGTATTACAACACTGAGAATTCCCCAGCAAGCCTGTTGGTTAGGGAATTCTTAGAGTTGTAGTTCAAATAACTTAAACTGGATAAGGTTGAAAAACAACAATCTAAGGAATACACAAATGAGTGGAAAGCTATTTTTGAAGATATCTATCCCAAGATGTATATGATGGGGCCAGGGTCGGGGTGAGAGAGATCCATCCTCTGCTAATATACATCAAAGATACTAAATCTGATATATTAGAACAGTCTTTCCCCATATGATGTGTTTTCCAAATATGTTGTATTTCCAGGGCAAGAATTCCCAGTCTCCATAGCCAGCCATATTGGCTGGGAAGTGTAGAATTTGAAGTCCAATTTATTTGGAGGGCAGTAGCATAAGCAGTGACTGTCACTGGCTTCGAAGGTTTGGGTGTGACATGGAGAATAAAGCTCTGCCTTTTTTATTTGTGTGCATCATATGCAACACATGTTAAGAATAGACAGGACTTTAATCACAATTTGGAGTTGGTGAAGATCACTGGAGGTCCAAGATGGAGAAAGCTGTGTCACAAAATATCCTCAAAGATCAGTCAACATTTATTTCCCAACAGTTTCCATTCTTCATTCCTAGTGCTGCTTTTTGTTTTACTTTAATTATTTTTCTATAGCAATTGCAAACTTTATTTTCTAGCTGAAGTGCAATCTGTGCTATACAGATGCTCTTCTTTTGGTCAAAGTAAACTCAAAGTCAGTCAAAATGCAGAATCATTTGACGTTAGGAACAAGCTCAGATTTAGCAAGTTGCTTGCAATTATTGTAAATCATAAAAGCTGTATATTTTGTGCATTCACTCCTCCAGAGCAATTATCTAGGCCAAGAGCTTAGACTCAGAAAACCATCTATTATTTAGCTAAATGTTTAAAGAATGTTTTCTTTTAAATACTTAAAATTATCAACCAGTATGTATGATTTGGCAAACTATTGGCATTCAGAGTTGTACTTACTAACACAATTCCCCTGCGAGAGAATAGTAGTAGAGATTTTAAGTGTCTTTTTTTAATTTATTAACTTTTCCTTGGGAATTGTGATTCTGTAAATTGGTAAAAATCTTGAGCAGAATTGCTGACCAAGTATAATTCCCAAGATTCTTTGCAGACAGGGCCATGAAGCAAAAGCCTCCATCTTTGAGAATTCCAAAACCTTGAAAAATTAATTCAAACAGAGATAATACGGTAGTTCAAGTTGAGTATAAACATTTTCTATCCCATGGTTTGGGTGGGGAAAATTCCATTGTTACTATTGCTGTTTATATCATTCGTATGCTTTCCCAAAAGATTCAGATAGCCCATACCCTAAATAGCAGTTTAGCTGACAGGAAAAAAATAATGCTGCCATTAATTTTGCATCTGCTAGGATCCTTGACTTGCAGCTCAGAAAGTGCTAGGGATGAAATCCTTCAAGTTGTTCACATTAAGCAGAGGAACATTAATAGTCTTCTGTGTGGAGTTGTGTTTGTAGAAACTTCCTTTGCTCTAAAACAGGGGTTCCCAACCCCCAGTCCATGGACCAGTACCGGGCCGCAGCACGCCAGCAACCAGTCCACACAAACAAGTAAATCCCAATCCATGAGATGCAGGCAGCAGACAAAACCACATCCCCTCCAGTCCGCTGAAAAATCTCTTTCCATGGAACTGGTCCCTGGTGCCCAAAAGGTTGGGGGCCCTGGTGCTCTATAAAGTAGTCTGCTATCTTGTTTTTGTTTTGTTTGTTTTTTTATCACACATGCGGCTAGGTTTAACTGATACCTCACTGTTTCTAAACCTGCTTCTTCTCTAGCAGCATCTGGTAAAAAAAAAAGCATAGGCCCTGAAATCTGAATGAACACATGGAGGTCTCAAAAATATTAATTATCATGCAAGCATTACAATATCCCACTTGAAAATCTCAAAAGGAGAGATATTATTTGACAGAAAAGGCTGATCTTCTCAGTTTTGAAGTGAGGCAATCAAGAGTCAGCTTTATCTGGGGACACAAAGTCTACTCAAAATTTAGCCAGAGGAAGTGAAAATTGGGTGTCTGGGAACATGAAAAGAGAGAGAGAGAGATCAAGTCATATGAAACACACAAAGAAAACAGAAGCACTCTCTGATCTGGATTACATTGTTATGCCGTATATATTGATCGTGAAGACTTGCCAGAAATAAAACTGGGGACTTGAACCGATAAGTCAAGAGCCTTACACAGTCACCTCTACACCACGGTTCTCTAGCTTATCATACTGTAGAAGCAAGTAACCTTTGTTGCTCTCCTCTTCAGGATTTATTATGTGACATTCAACCAAAGGGTGGTTTCTGGTGGTGACCCCTGTCATCCTCCCCCCAGAAAGAGGTTTTCTACTGCTCATATTGTGGAGGGTAATCAGGCTTTTTAGCCCATTCACAACAGGTACGGATGTACTGTATTTTTTCCCCTCTGTTGTTAACCCTTTACTCTCTAATTTTGATCTCTGCTCATTTAAATAAATATATTCTATCTCTTTCCACAAGTGTATCCATTCGTACAGAAAGATGACATTAGGGCTGTGGGAATTATACTTGATGGATAGCAACAAAAGAATTATGTTAAGTTGTAATAGCAGTATACTCTAACCACCGAGAGAACATTTAGACAGATGTGTATTTGCTTCCTACTTTCCATCGCTCACCATTTTGTGAAGAAGAAGGATTTAAATCTTGCCTCTCACATAAAATGATTTGCTGAGGGAATTACCTACCGTGAAAAGTAAATGTGTCTTAGTTTTGCCACGTACTGTAGACAGGACAGGAAATGTGATCAGGCAACCTGATTTTATTTATGTATGTATTTATTTATCACATGTAAATGGGCACCCATCTCACACAAAGTGACTCTGGACGTGCAATTGTATTTAATTGAAAAAGGTACATTAACAGAATGTTGCAAGTATGATGGTACCATTCTCCCTGCGTCTCCTTGACAGCCCAAAAAAACTAGGGAGGGTCTTGTTCCATTTGCTATGTAGCTGAGGTTATGCTGCCTTTTGTCTGAGATTCTCTAAGCAACAACTCTTTATGCCATCTCTCGTGTTCTTTCCTGCATACCATTACAATGCATAATAAACCATCATCCCCTCTAATAGCAGTTCTCAGCACATGACAAAGAAGTTAAATGTTTGCCCCTACCAACAGTTCAAAAGTCCCTTCAGCACAGATGTTTCTGGATAAAAGGAAACATACAAAACTCTATTTCTTTTGTACTTGATTTTTTTTTAAAGTGAAAAGGTCCTAATTTGTAAACATGATCTGTTTAAAACCGATGAGATGTGTTTTGTATTTGGATAGCTTCCTCGAAATGGAAAACATTGTGTGAGAGAAAATGTTCCTACTTCCCATTAATGCATTTTCAGGTCAACTATAATTTTTTAAATATATGGAATAAAGGTCCCCACTTTGCTTTTTCCTCAGAACTGAAGAATCGTCTTGGATGGCAAGCAAAATGTCCTCAAGGAAAAACAAAATGCAGCTACTTTTATAGTATAGGGTTTTCTCTTTCAGCGTGTAAGAGCATCTGTCTTTTTCTGCTAAGCTAAGTAGATTGGACCAGGTTAGCCTTTGAATGACATACCATCGAAGAATCACAAGAAATAGGCTAGTCCAGGGGTTTTCAAACCTGGCCCTTGTATTTGTATTCCTGGCTGAGGAATTCTGGGAGTTGAAGTCCACAAGTCTTAAAAGGGTCAAGTTTGAAGACCCCTGGGTTAGACCTTGGAAACAGACTGGGACCAATAATCTTTGATAACCCTGATAACAGTGTGCCGTTATCCAAAAAATGTTGAGCCCATGTAGTCAGCAGATGGTTTTTTTCAAACACAGGAGTTTCCAAGATCATTGAACCACAAAGATGGCAAGCTGCTTTTGCTTCCTCCTCCTCCTCATTTTCTTGATACCGACTTCTTCTGGTGTGCATGGAGACCATTTCTCAAAGTCAAAGACCAATGATAACTTGCACAAGCGAATGAAAAGAGAATGGATCTGGAATAAAATGCATATTCCTGAAGAGCAAAATGGGACTTTGCCTCATCATGTTGGAAAGGTATGCATGGATTTGGTGATGGTCAATTAGTAGTCACCCACCCAAGAGGCCCCTGGTGGGCCAGGAGTCTGATAGTTTTAGGTGTGCTGTATTTGTGCTAGAAACTTTTCTAAGCAAACATTCCTGTTAAAACCATGAACACTCCTCTTTTTAATATACCTTTTCCAGCTTTGCAACAGGTGACATTTTTGCCCCATGAAGGGCCTCTCAGTAAACTCTGAATGCATTCAGCTCTGAAAGCCCATCCTCAGAATGTCAAGGAGACAGTGGAAATAAGAGCCTTTCTTGAACATTATATATAAAAGGCTTTTTTGGGGGGGGGGGATGATCCAATAACAAACATAAGGGGGGCGAAGCATTTGGAAGAAGAGAAAAGGAATGCTCTGCAGCCTACACAGCTGACTTAACTTAGCTGATAGTTCTTATTCCAAGTGTCCACTTAGACAACATTTCTGATCTCAAAAGACCTCGCCTCTTTGTTTTAGCAATCTAACCCATCTCAAATAAAGCGGCAAGAAGAAAAACATGCATGCAGCCATTAAAAAACAGCTAAACAAAACCTTTTGCTAGCTAGGGTGATTTGCTAACTTACCTAGTAAGTTCAAAAGGTTCCATTCTAATGTAGATATTTCTGCGTGTCTCAAGTCTCATAGAGACGCTGAGGAAAGCTACATTTTCAAGATAAATCTAACAAGATAGCATTCTTAAATTTGGACCAAGACTTGAATATACTATTTACATTGTATTTGATCAATTATATATTAAACTTTTTGTACAAAATTTTATGAAGCTTAATAGAACTATATAAGAGCAGTAATGTTGTTTATTATTTATTGATTATATAGGTATAACTAAGCACAGTACAGATGTAGAAGAAATGGGTAGTTGAAACAATATTATATTCCCATTCATCATACCTTTAAACTAAAAAAATCCATAACTTATAATGATAATCTCCAAACATTTAAATGAATTTACAGTACTTTTTGTATGAAAAAGAATCATTTTGGTGCTTTTTAAAGCTTTTTAAAAATTTCTCCTTGAACTCACTGTGGTTTCTAAATTTGTAAATCTCTTTGAATTGCCAATGTTTCTGCATCAATATGACCTAAAATCTGATCAGTTCTTCACATATGTCCTAAAGCTAGATAAAGAGACTCCAGTTAAACCAATGACTCCAAAACATTAAATTTGTTCATTGATTTACTGAGGGAAAATTATCCACATTTGGGCCAACAGCTAAGAATTTCCTGGAAAACAGAAAAAGAATAAGTAGAACATTGATTCCAGAAATGGCACAGGAGTATCTCTAGAAACTAGAAATCAAACAACTATGCAGAAAGCTGAGGTGCTGTGACCCGGGGTGGAACTATGAAATTCTCAAACAGTTAGACTGACAGAAAATAATTTGAATAATAATTTGAAAAATGGGCAGCAAATACATTGAATAATAATAGCACTTAGACTATATAACGCTTCAATGCCCTCTCTAAGCAGTTTTCAGGGTCAGCATATTTGCCCCCAACAATCTGGGTCCTCTTTTTTACCCACCATGGAAGGATGGAAAGCTAGGTCAACCTTGAGCCAGTGAGAATCGAACTGCTGGCAGTTGGCAGAATTAGCCTGCAATACTGCATTCTAACCACTTTATTTTAACATAATGAAATGTTAAAGAATAGATGTGCTGATTTTTGTATTATTATTATTACGTTGTCACATCTTTTAGAAGTGATTTCCTCACATACTTATGCATTCTAGATCACCTCAACTATCAAGAATCCCAATGCCAAATATGTTCTTGAAGGGGAAGGTGCTGGGACTTTGTTCAGAGTTGATGAATTTACTGGAGATGTCTCTGTGAGTGAAAGGCTGGACCGAGAGAAGAAAGCTGAATATGAGCTCACAGCTCTGATTTATAATCGTGTTACCAACCTGCAATTGGAGGAGCCATCCAAATTCCGGATCATCGTACATGATATTAATGACAACGCCCCAGTATTTGTTCAAAAGGTGTTTAATGGTTCAGTGGTAGAAATGTCACCACTAGGTAAGGTTTATTTTTCTCCTAATTTTGAAGCAAGAATGTCTAAAATCTCATATCACATCGCTGAATTAATACTTCAGTAAAAAAAAAACCAATCTGAAATCCATGCCTGGCTTCTTAATGCTCAATACATGAACAAATGAAAGCTTTTTGTTCAGATTTGTTTCTGGACCACAGTAAGATACATGGGAAAATCCCATTGCCAATGAAAATTAAATGAGCGTTAGGGTTAGCAACAGGATTAGAGTTAGGGTTAGGGTTAATTCTACAGGAATTCAGAGAGCAAAATGGACATCACCAATGGATTCATAGAGCATCAGTATGATTAGGAGAGTGTTGATTTTTCAACCCACCCTACCTAGGTTTCCTAGTAAAATACCATGGGAAAATCCCATTGAGGTGCAAATCCACTTAAGGTTAGGTTTCCATGAACTTGGAGAGAAAAATGAACATTGTCAATGGATTCGTAGCACGTTAATATGCTTAGGAGGGTGCTGACCTTTTGAGCCCACCCTATTTACATTTCCTGGTAAAATACATGGAAAAATCCCATTGGTGACAAATCCACTTAGGGCTAGGGTTAGGTCTCCAGGAATTTGGAGAGCAAACTGGAAACTTTCAATGGACTCGTAGCACATCAATATGCTTAGAAAGGTGTCGACTTTTTGAGCCTGCCCTATCTACATTTCCTGGTAAAATACAAGAGAAAATCCCATTGGTGGAAAATTCACTTAGGTTTATGTTTAAGTCTATGCTCTGGTGTTTGAGTCCTACTACCTCATGACAGTGTGAGCTCTCATCACTTGCCTCAACTCCTGCCAACCTAGCAGTTGGAAAGCATGGAACAGCTCTCTGTGTTTCTCCATATGCTTTTCTCTATGGCACGAATTCATGCTCACCACATACATGACTGCAGAAACGTCTTCAGACAGCACTGGCTCATTGGTTTCATGAAACAGAGATGAGCACCGCCCCCTAGAGTTGGACACACCTTGCAGAGTAAAACTTGCAGGGATTCTTTTTTTTTTAACCTTGCCATATTAAAAGTCTTTAATATATTCATGCCATGATCTAGAATAGGGGGAGGTAAAGGAGAGAAGACCCAAGCAGAAGATAATATTGGTCCATTAGTGGGTGAAAGTGGCAAGAAGGTGACAAGCAACAGGGAGAAAGCAGAACTATTTAAGTCGTTTTTTTTGCATCTGTCTTTACACAAAGGGAAAAAACAGACCAACCTATCAAAAATAGTGCCACAAAAAACAGAATAGAAACACAAGTTAAGATAGGCAAGAAAATGGTAAGGGAGCACCTGTCCAGTCTAGACGAGTTTAAATCACCAGGACCAGATGGATTACACCCCAAGGTTCTCAAGGAACTGGCAGATGTGATCTCAGAACCACCGAACTATATTTTTCAAAGATCCTGGAGCACTGGGGAACTACCAGAGGATTGGAAAAGAGCTGATGTAGTTCCCATATTCAAAAAAGAAAAAAATGGATCCAGGAAATTACAGACCTATCAGCCTGACCTCAATACCTGGGAAGATTCTGGAAAAGATAATCAAACAACAAATCAGCAAGCACCTAGAGGCAAACAAAGTTATTACTAAAAGCTAACATGGGTTTGTCAAAAACAGATCATGCCAGACAAAACTTATTGCATTCTTTGCCCAAGTGACAAAATTAGTGGATCAGAGGAATTGTTGTTGTTAGCTGCGAAGTCGTGTCCGACTCATCGCGACCCTATGGACAACGTTCCTCCAGGCCTTCCTGTCTTCCACCATCTTCTGGAGTCCATTTAAGCTCACGCCTACTGCTTCAGTGACTCCATCCAGCCACCTCATTCTCTGTCGTCCCCTTCTTCTATTGCCCTCGATCTTTCCCAGCATTAGGCTCTTCTCCAGTGAGTCCTTCTTTCTCATTAGGTGGCCAAAGTATTTGAGTTTTAGCTTCAAGATCTGGCCTTCTAAAGAGCAGTCAGGATTGATCTCCTCTAGGACTGACCGGTTTGATCGCCTTGCAGTCCAAGGGACTCGCAGGAGTCTTCTCCAGCATTCAGAGGAATGCTGTGGATATAATTTACTTGGACTTCAGTAAGGCATTTGATAAAGTAGATCACAACCTTCTACTTGATAAGATAGAAAAATGAGGGCTAGACAAAATCACCACCAGATGGATTTGTAGCTGGCTGACTGGCCGTACTCAGTGTGTGGTCCTCAATGGAACTGCATCTACATGGAGGGAAGTATTTAGTGAGGTGCCCCAGGGCTCTGTTCTGGACCCAGTGCTCTTCAACATCTTCATCAACGATTTGGACAAAGGGATAAATGGGGAACTCATCAAATTTGCACACGACACCAAGCTGGCAGGAACAGCCAACACTCCAGAAAATAGGCTTAAGATACAGGAGGATCTGGACAGACTTGGACACTGGGCGCTATCTAACAAAATGAAATTCAATGGTGAAAAAAGTAAGGTTCTACATTTAGGCAAGAAAAACCAAATGTACAGGTATAGTATAGGGGGTACCTTGCTCAATAGTAGTAACTGTGAGAGGGATCTCGGAGTCCTAGTGGACAATCACTTAAATATGAGCCAGAAGTGTACTGCAGCTGGTAAAAAAGCCAACACAGTGCTAGGCTGCATTAACAGAGGGATAGAATCAAGATCACGTGAAGTATTAATACCACTTTACAATGCCTTGGTAAGGCCACACTTGGAATACTGCATCCAGTTTTGGTCACCACAATGTATAAAAAGATGTTGAGACTCTTGAAAGAGTACAGAGAAGAGCAACAAAGATGATTAGGGGACTGGAGACTAAAACATATAAGGAACGGCTGCTGGAATTAGGTAGGTCTAGTTGAATGAAGAGAAGGATGAGGGGGGACATGATAGCAGTGTTCCAATATCTCAGGGGCTGTCACAAAGAGGAGGGACTCAAGCTATTCTCCAAAGTGCCCAAAGGCAGGACAAGAAGCAATGGATGGAACCTAATCAAGAAGAGAAGCAACCTAGAACTAAGGAGAAACTACCTCACAGATAGAACAATTAATCAGTGGAACAACCTGCCTCCAGAAGTGGTGAATGCTCCAACACTGGAAGTTTTTAAGAAGAGACTGGACAGCCATTTGTCCGAAATGGTATAGGGTTTCCTGCCTGAGTAGGGGGTTGGACTAGATGACCTCCAAGGTCCCTTCCAACTTATTTATTATTATTATTAAGATCTGAGGGGATCACCTGGCATCCTTGTATTTCTATTTTCACTGCTAATCTCCTTAGTCTTCTGTTGACCCAAGAAGTTTCAAACAATTCAAATATACTTGTTATTTTTCATTCTGTTTCTCTCTGTCTCTCTCTCTTTAGGAACATCTGTCACCAAAGTGACAGCTGTGGATGCTGATGATCCAACCCTTCATGGTCATGCAGATGTTTTCTACGAAGTTACTGATGGCAAAAACTACTTCAGAATAGACAACTCAGGTACAGAATCCCCTCATAAATAGTTTGTACAAGAACAAGCAAACACAACTGTCTGTGGTATTTTTCTGCCCGATCAAAGAACAAAATGGCATCTATTCTCTTTTCTATATAGAACAGATTGCTGAGTAGGTTGTTATTATTTAAATTATGTGTTTAACTCACTAACAGCTGGCTGAGGTACACTTCATGGCTGACCGAGAAGGTATATTCCCTGTCATATCTGAGGTGACTAGCCATATTTGCATTCTAAGTCTGGGAAACCTATTGATGCTTTTCAAGACTTTTGAGTGTTCTATCTCCTTTAAATGCAGAGGATAATAGACTTCTATAAACCCAAAAAGTCCTCTAAACATTTTTCACTGAAAGTTAAAATCCGTTCTGAGAGACTTTTAACTAAAAAACGCAGGACAAAATGTCCCAAAGGTGTTTTTTTCCAAAAGACAACTGGACTTCCTTGGTGTTTTCTTTGAAAATGTTTTGCTTCTCTTCCAAGAAGCTTCTTAAGTTCAGAGAACCATGACCTGGATCATTGAGAATCTGATGGACAAAATGTTTTTAATAAATATATTCTAAGTGAAAGAATTATGGCCATTTCAGGACAATTTTCTTAAAAGAATTCATCTTAGCAACAAATACCAATCAAACCTAGCTGCTTTTTAGAGCTTTTGAGTAAGTGCTATCATCACTGTCAATTTTTAGTGACCCTATGAATAGATTCTCTGTCAAATATCTGTCTTCAGCTTAGCCTCCTGGTTCTTTCAATGATGCCTTCATTATTGCCATAATTAGGTCCAGCCACATAGCTGCTGTCCCTCCCTCCCCTTATTCTTTTTCTTTCGATTTTTTAAAGCATTTTGGATTTCTCAAGAGAAGTGGAACTTCTCGTGATATGTCAAATGTATAATAGTAATTGCACAGCCATTAGTACTCCACATGAGAATCTCAGCTTAATTTATTCTTTGATCCATTTGTTTGTTTTCCAGGCTGACCAAAAATCTTCTCCAGTACCAAAGCTCAAATGGATCTTTCTATCTTTTTCAAAGATATATGAGAGAGAAAGATGATAGAGAGAGGGGGGTGGGGTGGGTGGGAGGGAGGGAGATGACTGAGGGATGATAGAGATAGAGATGGAGATGGAGAGAGACAGAGAGAGAGAGAGTTGAAGATAAAGATGGAGATGGGGATGGAGATGGAGAGAAATGGAGATAGAGAAAGAGAGATATTCCCAGCTTCATTCAAGCCAAACTTTCACATTCATAGACCATCACAGGAACAACCATTGCCTGAAGAATTTTAATCTTTGGGCTTTGTTATTTTAACCACTAGTAGTAAAGGTTAAACTCTATTGGGGGGGAAATAGTGGAAGTGACAAAATAAGCAAACCCTTGTATTTTCTTTTTATTGTAAAGGAACCATCTACACAGCTGTCCCTGACTTGGATAGAGAACAAAAGGCTACTTATACCATTCGGGTGAAAGCAAGGGACGGCAAGGGTCTACACGCTGAAGAATTGGGCACTACTACTGTCATCATTAAATTAATTGACATCAATGACAATTTCCCAACATTTAAGCAAAGTGAGTTTTGCAAATCTGAAAATGCTCTATCTTTATTTCTGCAGACTCCAATTAATATAACATACAAAAATGCAATGCTTTGTTATTGCTGAGGAACTGAACATTGGAATGTTTTCTTTAAAAATATGGACTGGAAAAATGCAAGTCTCCCACATTACATTTATCTCTTGTTTATCATTGAAAACCTTACCTGAAATATCAGTTTTTCTGTGAACATCTTTTTCAGAAAATTTCACTTTCGAAGTCCCTGAAAATGTCAGTTTGACTGGTGAAGTTGGTAGGTTAAAAGTAGAGGACATCGATGAGCCACAAAACAGGGACACCAAGTATAGCTTTCGCCAAGGGAATTACCAAGACACCTTCAAAATTATACCAAATCGCTACACAAATGAAGGAGTAATTCAACCTACAAAGGTATTGTTTTTGAAACTCAATTGAATTTGTGTCTTGGGATATTTATACATTGCCAGTTGGAATTAGGTCCACCTGAAATATCATCATCATCATCATCATTGTTGCTGTTTAGCTGTTACAACATTAGTAAATATGCAAGTGAGATGGGTGGGAAGGAAGGAAGGAAGGAAGGAAGGAAGGAAGGAAGGAAGGAAGGAAGGTTTTTCTAACAAAAAAAAACAATGGGGAAGCCAGCAGGAAATCAGAAGTCACTCCTTCCTGATCCCACTGCTTTTTTGTCTGCCCTTGATAATACTGAATGAAACATCTCTGAAATAATGAGTTAACAGGGCATAAGATATATCAATTAAAACAGCTCAAAGTAAATAGCCCTTTAGTACAAAGTGGGTAATTGTAAGATAATCTCTTACAAGGGAGTTCCAAATAATATAGACCACTACACAGAGGTGGAAGTGTTCAGCTATATTTGTGTATTTTCAATCCAAATTTCAATTAAAAATGAATTAAATTTAATTTTTGACCTGAGTCACATGCTTCGAAGAGAGTAACTCAAAGTCTCATCTCAAAAACGTTTTCCCCCACCCCAAAAAAGCAATACAAGCCAATCACTTGCCTTTGTGAACTGAACATTTCTACATTTTCATTTAGCCCTTGGACTTTGAAAAGATATCTGAATACAGGTTTGTGGTTGAAGCTACTGACGCCAATATCAACTACGCATATTCTACACGGAAGGATCTTGAGAACCTTGCAAGCGTAATTATCAAAGTTATTGATGTTGATGAACCTCCAGTTTTCACCCAGCCTTCCTATACATTCACTGTCCAAGAAGAAGGTGCAACGAAGATATCCATTGGATGCGTTTCTGCAAGTGACCCTGATAGAGCCAGGCGGAAAATAAGGTAATGAAAAATGAACTGATCATATCATAAAAGTGTCTTCTGAATCTTTAAAAAAAAGCATAGAGAATCATTGCCCTAATGTGGCAACTTTAGCTGACTGGATTCTAATATATGAGCTTGAGGAATAAATCTTCTGAATTGCAACTTAACGTATGGTCCTGATCCTTTGTGCCTGACTTAATGTCAGCTAAAGTTCAATACTAAATTAGCACTAGATAAGAGTCAACAGAATTCCAGAAAGGTTGGATTCAGACTATTTGTGGAGTTGTAATAACTCTAAGTTGATGATGCACTTAACTCCACTGATCTTTGGTAGATCAGTCATTACCATTAGGAACCAAAAATCAACAGCGCCTGATTGTCATCCAATTAATTGGATGATATGGAAAGTGACATACAGTAGAACCCCTTAAGTGGCTTGTCTGAATGTTGCTTTTTGTATTGGGATTTTATGCTTCTAAGCCACCCGGAGTCCGTGGGAGTGATATATGTTTTCTGAGGTTTTCGCGGGTGTTCGTATGTGGATCTTTGGTTATTCGGGTTTTTCCCCGCGTAGAACTAAAGGTGTAGGGGCGACATTTCGACGGAATCCCATCCGTCATCATCAGGCTAGTGGCTTCTGCTTCCTTCTTCTGGGAGAAGCATGTGGCTGTTTGTTCCTCTTTTTTAAACTGCCAGAGGGGGTGTGTTCTGTGGGTGGAGGTGTGCTCTGATTGGGTGGGGGAGTAAGTGTGTTCTGATTGGGTGGGAGTGTGTTTTGAATGGTGGGTGTGTTCTGATTGGGTGGGGGGGGTGTTTTGAGTGGATGGGCTGGTCTCAGCTGCCAGCCTTAGACCTGAGCTGGTGAGTTGTGCGGCTTCGTGTTTGTGGTGGTGCCATGTTTTTATAGTGGGTGTCAGTTTGCTTATTGTGTGGTTTGGAGGGGTTTAAAGTGGCTGATGTTGCAGCTGTAGTTAGGTTTCTGTTTTGTGGTTGTGCCTCGTTATCATTGTGGGTTCGGATTTGCTTTTTGAATGGTTGTGTGGTGGTGATTGACAGACGAGTCCCAACCACCAAGAATGATAGACCCAAACTCATGATAACACCACATGACATCACCACCACACAACCATTCAAGACCCATCCACTCAAAACACAACCCCACCCAATCAGAACACACCCACCATTCAAAACACACTCCCACCCAATCAGAACACACTTACTCCCCCACCCAATCAGAGCACACCTCCACCCACAGAACACACCCCCTCTGGCAGTTTAAAAAAGAGGAACAAACAGCCACATGCTTCTCCCAGAAGAAGGAAGCAGAAGCCACTAGCCTGATGATGACGGATGGGATTCCGTCGAAACGTCGCCCCTACACCTTTAGTTCTACGCGGGGAAAAACCCGAATAACCAAAGATCCATATATATATATATATATATATATATATATATATATATATATATATATATATATATATATATATATATATATATATATATATAATTTAGAATTATTGAAGAGTCAAATTGCAAGAGGTTTTCATTCTTTTCTTCTTTTTGCCCTTTTAAAAAGGTATTTATGTACAATGTTGAAAAGAAATAGAGATGATATTCACACATTCTCTTAGACTGGCCAACAGTGGAGTAAAGTAGTTCATACTCAGAGTGTTATAGCAAAAATAAAGCCACTGTTCTGGCATGTTTTGTCAATTAGACCAACACCTTATGTCATCACAATGTCTATATTTCTTTTGGCATAACATTTTGTGAGCTATTTTACCATATCATTGCAGGCTTACCTTTCCTTGTCTTGTGTAAATTCAGCCAATCTTATGAGGCCTAGTAATATTAAGTTGACTTTTTTTATATTCCCACTGTAGTTACCATATCTTAAGGTCCACTTCTTTTGAAATAAGTACCACTGGGTGTATTTTTGCCACAAAGCGTCTGGACAGAGAAGAATACTCCTGGCATAACATAACTGTCGCGGCCAATGAGCTGGATCAAAACAGTATGTATTTCCCTGTATCATCTATATGTTGATTAGTGCATCACCCCTACTGCTTTTCAGTTCCTTTCAGTTACAAATGGAGTAAATACATATCAACGAACAATCAGATTGTGCAACACTTTGGATATGAAAAAGAAATGTGCTTTTGACAGCATAGTAGCACTCATGAAGCAGCTATTGGCAGTTCCTTAAACCAGACAGACTTTTTCCTGGAAAAACACCACATCTGTACAGGGCAGATATCCAAACATCTGGGACAAGATTCCATTGCTTGAAGGAATTACAAACAGATGTTGCATGACCACATGATCTTTAAAAGCATTTTCCTCTTTGAATCTGAAGCACTGCACAGCCCTAATAAATAGCTACCTGTTCTAAACATTGCAGCTAATTGCCTGTAATTTGCAATAAATAGGAAAATCCAACACTCTTTTAACCACTTCTGAAGTAACTTTTAAATCAACTATAAACCGGGGACATAGTCTTAAGCAAGCTCAGTAGAGAGGTTTGCTTCATAACAATCAAATAATGGGGAGCACCAATAGGAGTTTTAAGAACTTATTTTAAACTGAATCAGATGATTTTGTTTCATATTATCAACAATGATCTGCAGTAACTCTCCAGGGATTTTGAACCAGCCTAGTTCCTAGTCTCATCTGGAAATACTAGATGGACAATTTGGAATCCGGGGATCTTCATGTACTTTTCATTATAATATGGTATGGATGTGTTTGACTCTAATTTGTTTCAGAATGATAACCAGTTGTTTTTTTTTCAGAAAAGATAATTCCCAGATTAGAAACCCATGTACCAGTTTATATTAAAGTTAAGGATATAAATGACAATGCCCCAGAATTTGCTTTTCCATATGACCCACGTGTATGTGAAAATGCTGCACCTGGACAGGTAAAATTTCAGAAAAAAATGTTGTTTCTACTTACTTTCAGCATTCTACAGTTGATTAAAGAACCCACAGGTTCCTCAGTGTCTCTCTTGAAAAAACAAACTTAATCTCTAAAACTATCTTCACTACCACTTGGCCTTTAACTGGCATAGCATACAAGGTCACTAGTTTTTGATATTAAAGAAAGACTGTTAACCCTATTGCATTTTGACTGGTCTTATCAAAGGGATACATGGCTGAGTTGATGTGGGCCTTGAGATCCAAAAGTATCATAGGATTATAAAATCAGGAATTCAAATGTATTTATATGTCAGGAGAGGACACACTAGGACTGAAATCCTAGCTTTTATTTTTCTACCATTTCATGGTGATGGACTTCTTGCTTTGCCCTTCCACACTATTATTTGGAAGGCAGCTGTGCACCAAGTTTACATAATAGTCTTGGCTGATCTAAGCCTTAGTTTCTTCCCTTGCCAGCTTCATTCCTGGCACAGTGAGACATGCATGTAAAAGAGTTAGGCCTATAGAGAAGATTCCCTCAAGTCTAGCTTGTCTGCAGGTGACTCTATGCCCATGTAGTGTCTTGGCAATGATATGCAAGAAGTTTGTCATTGTCTTATTCTAGGATCCTTTTTCAAGTTCCTAGTGTAGCCTACAGCTCTGAGATTTTCTGCTGGTCTCCCATTTAAGTCATAACCCTGTTGATTTTCCTAAGATCAGCCAATGCTGATGCTAATGTCATGCATGTGGCATTGTGTCTCCTTAATAGCTATCTGTGTGAAGGCATCACAAAATGCTATGTAGGTATAATTGAGTTTCCTGGTGCATAAATACCTGATTATAGCTCAGTTCACAAACCCTAATGTATTTATTTTATTTAGCTTTCATTTAGCATATTGCCTGAATTCAGTCAGTGGTAGTTTGTAAATACAATATATCACACCATAAATCATGTAAACCGTCATTTATGGTGTGATGTATTCGGTAGCTTTAGCCAATTATGGTTTATTAAACAAATTGTGGTAAATGCAATATGTATATTAAGTCTACAGATGGGATTTCTCCTTTGATGTTCTACTGCTATGTTTCGCTTCATAGAATATATCACAGGAGACAGTTTCTGCTATCAATGCACGAATAGCTTCCAAGACATGTTACCCAGAGTAGAATTATTCAAAGGGGTTATTCGGGTTTTTGTTAACAAGACCAAACCATGCCTTTGATGAGGGCACTGCCTTTGTTATATAATCCCCATAGATTTGTTGAAAATAATGGAGTATATCATATTTTTATATTCATAAAGGTGATCACAAGAATTTCTGCTACGGACAAGGATGAAGTGTCACCCAATGTGAAATTCACGTATTTCCTGACTTCTGAAGACAGCAACTTTACCCTCACTGACAACCATGGTGTGTTTCTGTGGAATACGTGCAATGAAAATAGGAGTCTCATTGGCAATAAGAATTTTAAGATTGTTTGCCAGTTAACAGAAATAACAATGAAACAGATCTGATAACCCCCAAAGTTCCACTAAAAAAGCTTACTGTCCAAAAAAGGGTAGCACAAACATTTTAGCCCTATCATCCTTGTAATCTCCATAGCTTATTCCAACCCACTATAGCTCAACCCCTTCAAAGTGGGAGATTTTGCATTTCTAATGCATTAAGGCAGGGTTACGCAGCTTGTTCCCCCAATTATCTGGAGAACCACTAGATGTCCCCCAAATGGGCAAATCTGATTTAATTTTAGCCATGGGAGAGGGAGAATCAGCAGGGAGAGATGTGCTGGATTTTGAAAGTTGGGAATTGAAGAAGCGAGACCAATCCAATCCCCCTTTTCATCTCACCATTCAGCTGAAATTTAGCAGCAAAACAGTCCAATTTGGTGGCAAAGTAGCCAAAAGCCTTAGTTTTGAAGGAAAGTGAAACAAAATAAGATGTTACCATGAAACTTCAAAGACCCAATCTATAGGTGCTAAGAGCTACAAATGGGTTATTGGAGGTCCTATCCAGCTTGCCAGTTGGTCGTGCTAAGTTAAGAAGTTCCTAGAATGGGAATGGTCTCTCCTTTGACCCATAAGTTGAGTTCCATAACTGATTATTGGAGCAGATATTATGTGTGGTAGCTGGAAACCCCTTAAAACAGTACCTTTTTGATCATTCAACTGCATGCTATTGCATTCTCCAGATAACACTGCAAATGTCACCGTCAAGTTTGGACAGTTCAACCGAGAGCTACTCAAAACTCATCTCTTGCCTATCATCATCTCCGACAATGAGAAACCACCACAGACCAGCACCAACACTCTTACCATCCGGGTTTGCCAATGTGACAAGGAAGGCAGCTTCACTCTTTGTGATGAGTCAGCGAAGCTAGTGGGAGTCGGCATCCAAGTGTTGGTGACCATCTTTATCTGCATCTTTACCATCCTTGGTAAATCAATCTTCGCCTCTCTTTGCTTCTCCCTGTCCACTTCGAATGGGAGAGCAGGGTGGAAGGAAACTTAATTGAAGTAGCAACCAATGTGATGGGGGTTTTCTTCCTATCAAAATTAATTTGGCCCTGCAGAATTCATAAATTCATAAAAGAGCCAAATAAAAAGCAAGAGGGTTGTGTTTAAAAAAAAAGCAATAATCATAATAAAATAAAAAAATCTTGTTACCAGAGGCAACGCAGCTAATATAAACTGAGCAAATAAAAATGCCTTAACATGGTTTCAGAAGGTTAACCAAGATGATATTTGAAGGCCTTCTGGTACTTAGTAATGCTGTTCTTCAAATGACTTGGCAATTTCTTAGACTTTTCTTCCCCTGCAAAAAAAAAGAGGAGTTTCTGCTTTTTTCCCTTATTGTCAGGCTACGTAAGGATTCCTTTGGAATTTTTCCAACTTTCCGAGTCTTTCAGGGGATAGAAGAACCTGGTGCTTCTGCTTTCTCCTGTTCTTTGAAACGTCCTTGACAGGCCTCACTTGAGATTGGAATTTGACTGAAGCCTATAAACCTGGGAGGCTGCAGGTCACAAGAGAGAGACAGTGCCAGGGTAAATCAGCTGTGCACAGAAACTCCTGGGCAAAAAACGATCTGCTACATTCACACGAACATGCCCATTCCCTTCCCTTCAGGAAGAAATGTCAAAATAAATTCTCTTTCACCAAAGTGAAATAGTACCAGTGGAAAAACTTCAGGACCGTTAAAAAAAATAGAATAAAACTCCTGTAAAGGTAAAGGTTCCCCCGCACATGCGTGCTAGTTGTTTCCAACTCTAGGGGCCGGTGCTCATCTCCGTTTCAAAGCCGAAGAGCCAGCACTTGTCCGAGGACGTCTCCGTGGTCATGTGGCCGGCATGACTAGACACCAAAGGCGCACGGAACGCTGTTACCTTCCCACCGGAGTGGTCCCTATTTTTCTACTTGCATTTTTACGTGCTTTCGAACTGCTAGGTTGGCAGAAGCTGGGATGAGTAACAGGCGCTCACTCTGTTACGCGGCACTCGGGATTTGACCCACCAAACTGCTGAGCTTCTGATCGACAAGCTCAGCGTCCTAACTCATTGAGCCACCGCGTCCCTTAAAACTCCTGTAATGGTATATAAAAATGACCTTGAGGGACAAGGGAAGAGATGCCGCATAGGAAACGGTCAGACAGGTGAGGTGGGAGTGTCCCCAGTGACTTAACTCTCGGGAGGAAAAACCCTAGGGAGGACCTGTCCTAATGGATCAGGTGGTTAAAGGTGGAAGAGATGGGTACTTCGGATTTGCAAGCTTGATGTCAACCCTCCCAAGTAAGCCAGGACAGGAAGCATGACATAAAGCTAATTCTACTTTATTGTAAGGCTACAATAACAGAATATTGTAAATCCAAAGGAACAAACTTCCCACAACCACTTTTACAGCTTGATTCGTCAGGGCAGGTTTCTTCCTCTGACGGTTATGTCACTGGGGGCTCCACCCTCTCGTGTGATCTTTTCCCCTCGATTCTCAAGGTCATTCTCACATACCGTTACAACTCCATAGAGATTGCACCAAAGGCAACTCACTCAGTCACCTTAAAATGGCTCATATGCTATCTTGGCCCAGGCCCTGTGGTCTTCAGAAATTTGCTGAAGGCTAGCAAGGATGGGGCCATTCAAACTCAAGGGAGAGCTGTGCAACAGGTCAAGCGTAGTGACAGAGAAGCAGTGGTGGGATTCAAATCGGTGAACCACCGGTTCTCTGTGTGGATGCTGCTTCCGGAAGTCCATTCTGGGCCTGGGCAACAAAAAATTAGCTACCGGTTCTGCCAAAGTGGTGCGAACTGGCTGAATCCCACCACTGCAGAGAAGGTATGCCTCCCAGATCCCATCCAATGAAAATGCTAAGCCATTGTATTCAAACCCAACTATTTCATGTCAAAAGATAGGCAACCACACTTGAAATTGGCTAGATGGAAGATTGTTTTTCCAGTGAGACCGGTATATCAGGGCAACCTGGTCTACCCCAAATATGGGACGGACCATACTGCTTCTGCTTTCGCCTTTCAGCCCCAATCTAGGAGCCTTCACAAGCAATTGCTTCTGTGACAGACTATTTGTGTGTTAAATTTAAATTTACCGACAAAGAATTAAAGGGAGACTAGTATAGCTATTTTGAGGTATTTAGCTCTCATCAGCTAGCCATACCCTTCTGAGATTCGAACCCGGGCTGCTTGCATGTTAGGCCACAGGCTCTCCTTGCTTTGTCAGCTATACCAAGGGGGAGATTAAGTAGAATCTTAGGTGGAAAATATTCAATTCCCATCATAGTGAAAAGGTCTGGAAAAGAATCAAGGAATCAAAGAGTCGCAGAATCAAAATAATAGGAATAGGTTATGTTTACCATTCATCTACATTTTTCCCCATATTTTTTTTACAGCATTAACTATGCTGCTGATAGTCTGGAGGAGGAGGCACAAGAAAGATCTCAGTGTTCTCAAGAAGAATGTAGAAGAGATCCATGAGCAGCTGGTGGCCTACGATGAAGAAGGCGGTGGTGAAATGGACACCACCAGTTATGATGTCTCAGTTCTCAATTCAGTCCGGCAGAGAGGGCTACTATGCCCCAGAATGCCTTTGGAGGACTCACCTTGCAATTATTCCCAGAAACAAAAGATCCCTGAGAATGGACTTTCAGGCATTGGAGAGATGGGCATTATGATTGAGATGAAAAAAGATGAAGCAGATAATGATGGAGATATGTTGCCCTATGATACCCTCCACATATTTGGCTATGAAGGGGCCGAGTCTATTGCGGAATCTCTAAGCTCCTTGGGTTCAGGGTCCTCAGACTTGGATTTTGATTATGATTTTCTCAATGATTGGGGTCCCAGATTTAAGATGCTGGCAGAGCTTTATGGGCTGGAACCTAATGGAGACCTGGTCTACTGAAGGGTAGTCAATGGCAGATCATCCCATTGAGGGTGCATGGTGGTGCAGTGGTTAGAATGCAGTACTGCAGGCTATTTCTGCTGACTGCCAGCTGCCTGCAGTTTAGCAGTTCGATCCTGACCAGCTCAAGGTTGACTCAGCCTTCCATCCTTCCGAGGTCTGTAAAATGAGGACCCAGATTGTTGGGGCCAGTATGCTGACTCTGTAAACTGCTTAGGGCTGTAAAGCACTGTGAAGCGGTATATAAGTCTAAGTGCTGTTGCTACCCCAACCCTGTGCATTAACAGTAAAACTGACTGTTCAATCTTTTATGCATTCCTCATACAAAAAAAATCTGATTTTTACATATTTTCAGAGCAGAGATAACCCATGTGAAACAAGCTTTAAACAAAATCAGGTCTGTAGATATTTTTTTAAAAAAAAATGGAATGCCATTGTACTGAGGGATTAAAAATGTTTCTCATATAGAAATCCAACGTTTAAATATTTTTAAAGCATTGTCGTTCTTGCCTGTTATAAGAAAGCTTAGATGGTGTCTTGTTTGTCCTGATTGTTGCAGCTATTCTAATTAAATGTATTTTTAGTTACAATCATTTATTGAATGAATTATCTCAACAGCCCTGTTATACTTTTATATATTTGTTACTGGTGGTAATGAACAACTGGTGAAGGACTGGGATCTGAACTCATGTAAAAAGATTCAGGTCCCAAATCAAAATCTCTATTAAAGGTACCAAAAGATCAGAAGACCACGGTCCATTATGGACCACACCCCTTGGAAATCAGAGCAGGACAACAAAAATCCCTCACTAACACTGATGCCATCAAAACCTATCCATTGTTTTAGATGTGGGGTCCTTGGTGCTCTCTGAGCTGGGTGGTTTTCTTCCCAACGTTTCATTACCAAACTAGATAACATCATCAGTTCTAAGAGGGAGTAGGCTCTGGGTAGTAAAACATCTGCAAGAAAACCATCAAGTTCAGAGAACGCCAAAAAAAAACCACAGTTAACCCTGAGCTACAAATATTCTCTTCCAATGTTTTAGATCTCACGTATTCACTTTAACACCCTGTTACACGGTTTTTACTTAAGACACCCATTTTTACTCATTAAAAAAAGCTACATTTTCCAGCACATCTAAACCATTTCAGCTGCTGCAGGAAACTACACCAACTGAACAGCCTCATTAACTGTGAAACTATCTTAGTTATTTTCCTCTTGCAAATTACTTTTTCCTTACAGGTACTGTAAAATGCGGTATTTTCTTATGAGATTGTTGGCACGTGGGGTACAATAGCTAATAATGTGATCATTTTTTTTTTAACTTTCTAGTCCGCTGAATACGTCCCATGGCTTCACTTGTAAATGTTGCTAATTCATCATGGGACAGTACAGGACTTATTCCCTCTCCTTCAGATATCTGAGAATTGCAAATCTCTGAGAATTGGGACCTCCTAAGCTAATTATTAGGAGTAAGAAGCCCCAGGCATGTAGGGAGATCTGCCCCAAAGAAGAGGGAGTCAAGCGACTCTCCAAAGTGCCCGAAAAGGCAGGACAAGAAGCAACGGATGGAAACTAACCAAGGAGAGAAGCAACCTAGAACTAAGGAGGAATTTCCTGACAGTTAGAACAAATAATCAACCTGCCTCCAGAAGCTGTGAATGCTCCAACTCTGGAAGTTTTTAAGAAGAGATTAGACAACCATTTGTCTAAAATGGTGTAGGATTTCCTGCCTGAGCAGGGGGTTGGACTAGATGACTTCCAAGGTCCCATCCGACTTTACTATTATGATTATGGCACAGCGAGGTTTCTGATACTGCTCAGAATATCCTTGCTCTCCCTGTCGGACTCTTCCATTTTAGGACGTGAGTAATGAGGTAAAGGGGACGCGGTGGCTCAGTGGGTTAGGACGCTGAGCTTGTCGATCAGAAGGTCGGCAGTTTGGCGGGTCGAATCCCGAGTGCCGCGTAACAGAGTGAGCGTCTATTACTTGTCCCAGCTTCTGCCAACCTAGCAGTTCAAAAGCATGTAAAAATGCAAGTAGAAAAATAGGGACTACTACGGTGGGAAGGTAACAGCGTTCCGTGCGCCTTTGGCGTCTAGTCATGCCGGCCACATGACCACGGAGATGTCCTTGGACAAGCGCTGGCTCTTCGGCTTTGAAACGGAGATGAGCACCGGCCCCTAGAGTCGGAAACGACTGGCACGCATGTGCGGGGGGACCTTTACCTTCACCTTTTAATGAGGTAAAGAAAAGCAGAAGAAGGAAAAGCCATAACACAGCTTTGCTTTTCTTTGCTTTGCTTTCTGGATTGTGTTTGTAAACAGAAGGATAAGCAAATCAGCAGCAACCTTGGAGATGAGGAGGTAGAAAAATAGATTAGATATCCAACCAAATTGATTACAATAGAAGGCTGAGCCAGCTTGGTCTAGTGGCTAAGGCAGGGGTCTTCAAACTTGGCAACTTGGCAGCCTGGCTGGCTGAGGAATTCTGGGAGTTGAAGTCCACAAGTCTTAAAGTTGCCATGTTTGAAGACCCCTGGGCTAAGGCATCAGGTTAGAAAGCAGGAGAGTAGTGAGTTCTAGTCCCATGAAAGCCAACTGAGCGACTTTAGGTCTGTCTCTCTCTCTCAGTTCAGCTTACCTTACAGGGTTGGCATGGGGAAAATAGGAGGTGGAAGGTATGTTACTATGTTCACTGCCATGAGTTATTTGTAAAAATAATAAAGGTGGGATATGCAAATAAATAAATAAAATGTATGTCCCTCTCTGGCAATCAACAGCAGGTCCATTCCTGGTGTGCCATCGGTAATTAGTTCCAAGTATACTTTCCTCTCTGGATTTGATCAGTGATCTGTCTTCTGATGTATGCCTTAGCGCTAAGGTTGTTTGAAACAACTGATGCGGCAATGGTGGAATGACTATTTATATTCCATTTCCTCCATCCCCAATTCTCAAAGAAACTGACCACCAAGATTTCCATCCACCCATGATCTGGCTGGAAAAATATCAAGAGATTCAAACATTTCTTTAGCAGCCATTGTTACTCATTGAAGAGATGCTTTATGTAATGACATTATGATGGAAGCTCGCCAGGAAGTGCCAAGTTTATAGGTAATTGGTGGGGGGGGGACAGAAAAAGGTCCTAGATTCCTAGAAGAAGGAACTTACACTCTGCAGCCAATATACAGTTCCAAATCAAGGTTGATTTGAGAGAATCGTTACTTGTTTTCTTATAAAATAATTGTTGACATCTGGCACCTTAGATAAGATAGATCAGATAGGAACTGCCAATCTTCACTTGGGACACCTTCTAAAATAATCATTAGATGACTTGACCTAGATTCAAAGGATGCTGAAAGTCATCTTTCCTCTAAAAATGCAAGAGAGAATTTAAACACAGAGAGAGAGAGACTAGAAAAGTTGGTATTAGATGCAAGCAAGGACAGGCAATTTGCTCATCTCCCTTTTCTGCAAAACTAGGAAAGTCCTTTGGTAGCTGTCTGAATTGAAAGTGATTTTTTTCTCTCTCTCTTCAAGCGCAAATCTCTCCCAATTCTCTTTAGCAAGATTAAGATGAAAGGGATTGTCACAAGAAATCTGCAAGCGAACTGTTTCAAATTAGGACCAATATCTACATGTATGTTAGCACCAAGACTTTCTGTATCTCTTTTTCACAGATTTCTCGCACACTGGAGAGAAGTCGATTTGATTAAAAAATAAATAAAAGTCTGCAGCTCTGGTTGATTTGCTTATTTGGTTTATAGTTCATCTGATTGATAGTTCTTTCAAGGAATATTAGTCCGAGAGTTGAAAGAATCTTGCAAAAATAACAGTAGAAAGAAAAGGCAAGCTAGGAATGTATTTGCTTGCCTTATTTATTTATTTACCCCATTTGTACGACCACCCATCTCA
The DNA here is from genome assembly GCF_947247035.1 of Vipera ursinii. Classification (NCBI taxonomy): domain Eukaryota; kingdom Metazoa; phylum Chordata; class Lepidosauria; order Squamata; family Viperidae; genus Vipera; species Vipera ursinii. The sequence goes on from NC_139520.1 coordinate 12,941,240, forward strand.
ACAAGTGACTCTGGGCACTGAGTAAAATTAAAACAATAGCAACAATATAAATAAAATAAAATACATAGCAGCCAAGAATAAATCACCCATCATAATTGCTAAATTAACCCGGGAACCGGTCCCTGCATACGTACATTCAAGACTCCCAACCCGGGCAGTGACAGGTCTTTAGGCTCTTATGAAAGGATAGCAGGGTGTGGGCCATTCTCTGTCAAGAAAAAAATTTCTTAGTCCAGCATTTCTAACCTTGGCAACTTTAAGACTTCTGGACTTCAACTCCTAGAATTCTTTTGCCAGCCATGCTGGCTGGAAGATATAGATAGGCTACATCTATCTATATCAATATCTATACCTCTATCTATCTATCTATCTTCATATCTATATGCCTAACTACATACCTAATTGCCTTGTTTTGCAAAACATCCTTTTTTTGTTCAGATATCCTGTTTTCTAGAATCCCACGCTTAAAAAAGCTCATTAAAAAACCCTTCCAAGCATCAGTTTTCACCTTAATCCTCCCCCTGCTCTATTACTTTAACATAAATCAAAAAGTTCAACATCATCAATTCCCTGAGTAATCCATCAAAAATGGCCTTTTGAGCCTTCAGCATTTTTGCAAGATAATGAAACTGAACACCAGATGGTGCTCAGCTCTGGAAACAACAGTGGTTAAAGGGACTGCCTTCAACACGTGCTTGCTTCTTCCTTTTTCATAGTTTGAATAGACAGCATTCTACATTGTTCACCCAATCCAGATGCATTGGGACCCATGTTTCAGACTTTGTCAGCCTCTGTAGATTCTCGGCAGCTGCAGACTGGCGTCCTCTGAGGGCTTTAATTTTGGGAGGGCTGCTGTATCAGTATGTGATGATTTCATACGCAGCTCTTCCTGAGTCTTGTTCTCCAAGTGGAATAGAATCAGGTTGAATTAAGTGATTGGCTTGAAATGGACCACAAAAAGCCGAACAGGAATTCTATCTATATTCCAGCATCTGGGTGGAAAAAAACCTGGAGATTTTCCTCTGAGAGTTATTATTGCCAATTAAAGATTGAACTAGAATACTTCTTCCCCATGTAATAGTTTTCTACTTTCAGGAATTATTTTTTTTTAAAAAAATGAAAAGATTTGAATATGGCACTACACTTACAGAATATGTACACGTAGACTTAAATCTTCAGAGCTTTATGGAACATAATCGTTTATCATAAACCCCACTTTACATTGCTTATTGTTTCTGAAATGATTGCATGTTTTGGTCTATAAACAAATTTAACTTTCTGGAGGAAAGGATAAAAACAAAACAGTTACAGTTAGAAGCAAAAAGGAACTATGGATAGACAGATTCATCACCACCCACAATAGAAGAATAGCTGGTGAAGATCATGGAACTTACTCAGATGGCTGAATTGCAAACAGACAGCTACATTTATAATGGTCAGGAACTCCTCACGGACTTTTTTGTGTGAAAAAGAATAAAAATATGAACTAATGGGATTCAGGGTGAAAGTCCAGGCCCCAGTAGGAGAATAACACACTCTTGCTTTGAAATATGCTTAGAATTTCAGCTCAATAAGAGCTAAGGATGATCTCCAGCAAGTTAATCCCAAATTTATTTCAATTCAAGGAGCAATGACACAGTTGATGGTTTACATATAAGAAGATGAGGCCCGTCCTGTCTATTCACCACACACAGATTTTGAACTTGTCTAAGCACTGGATGAGAAAATAAGCAGTCTTGGAAAGGTCTCTACCAATGTAAGATAATTGCGCACTAGATGACCTTATCCCATTAAGCATTATGCAGTGCTACAATAAATCAGTTGCTCTTTGGGGGAAAGGTAGCTTATGGCTCCTGAGCTAATCCCCAAAGTGCTTTCTATGATGAGATCAATTCAAACATCAGCCAAGGATGATCTGTGCCTTTCCAGCAGAAGCCTTGGAAGAAGTGGAAGGGAGATGATCAAGAAGTGGGGGTGGGGGGGAGGAGAGAAAAGACACTTACATAGCAGGAAAAGAGAGAGAATCATAGGGCTGGGACTTTGAGGTTTCAAATGGTTGTCCAGTCTATTTTTGAAAACCTCTAGGGATGGAGCACCCACAACTCCAGAAGGCCAGCTATACCATTGATTGTTCTCTTTTGTCAGAACCTTTTCCTTATTTCTAGACTGGATCTCTCTTTAACAAGCTTCCCACCTATTATTTCTCGTCCTGCCCCCAGGGTCTTTGGTAAAGTCAATTCTCTCTTTTCTGTGACAGCTCCTCAAGTGCTGGAAGGCTTCATATCTCCCTTAATCCTTCTCTTTAACAGGCAAACTTCTGCCTCCTGATCTATTATCCCCATGGAATCAGGTTCTTTCCTATTTTAAGGTGATCACAAGACTCTGTAATTCTACTGCAGCAATTGACACAGTTTCCTATGAAAACCCGATTTTCGTGTTCCACTAGCATAACTTTTAACTCTTTTAAAATCTTTTTTTTCCCCCTAACCGGGTTCATCTGTCACTAAGATACGCGTATATGATTCCCTAAAGCTGTCATTTACAGACCACAATGGTTGCGACCACAATCTCACAGATACTGGTTTGAGGGACAATGCAGGCCCAAAAAAATATATAATCATATTGAAATGAAGCTTAATGAATGTAATTAATGAATGAATTTAATGAATAATCCATTGGGTTTTTTTGTTTAATATGTCTCCTGAATTGGGAAACAGAACAACGGGACTTTTTTTTCAACGAGGGAGAGCTGTGACTGGTTTCCTGCAAAGCATTTAAACCCAGTTAATGAAAAACCTGCCTGATGGATTAGCACAAAATGCTGATGCTTGGTTAGAAGTAACCAGGGTTAACCTTTGGTATATTACCACGGCCAGGGCTACCATTCTGAGCACGGCCCCCACAAGGACATCCACTTGGGTGTCCAATCCACAGGGCAGCTGGGCATTTCCCATCAGATCCGGGTGGATCTTCCTGGCACCTCCGGGAGTTTGAACAGTCGCTGCCCGAATTGAGTGGACCTAAAGAGTGGACTCCAGAAGATGGTAGAGGACTCCAGAAGATGGTAGAGGACTCCAGAAGATGGTAGAGGACAGGAAGGCCTGGAGGAACATTGTCCATAGGGTCGCGATGGGTCGGACAGACTTCGCAACTAACAACAACAACAAAGAGCGCAAAGAAAAGCAAGCCTTCCCCTTCTCCGTTCCGTTTCCACACAAACGCACACACACACACACACACACCCACACACAAAAAGATTGGCACAGGGCCTTAAACCCGAGCCCCCACCCATGCTCGGGTTCCGTTTTGACGCGCCAAGAGCCAAGGAAGCCAGGCAAACTCGCGGCAATCCAGCTCCTCTCCATCCTTTGGACAGCCCTTCTCTTTCTTGCCCGGCAAAGGGGAAGCCAGGTGGGCAGGGTGCCGCCCGCCCCGCCCGCTTCCTTTGTTCCTCCAGCCTCGGCAAGCCAGCTGGGGGCAGCGCGGGGCCGCTTGCCCGGGGGGCGGCCGAGCCCCCACCCCTTCCTCCCGCCCTTCCCGTTGCCCGCCGCTCCATCGCGGCTGGCCGTCCCAGGAGCTTCTTTCCCCGGCTGCCAGCTCAGCGGAGAGGAGCCTTTGGGCGCCATCGCCAGCTCTCCGCTGCTTCTGGTCCGCCACCGAGGCGCTCGCTCTGCAAAAAAAGCCCTGCACGGAGAGGCCGGCCTCTTTGCTGGACGTGCTCCGGGAAGGGGCGGAGGAGGTGGGCGAGGGCCGGCTTGCCGTGCGGCTGCTTCTCTCCTCTCCCCCCCCCCCACCGTCCTCCTCGCCTCCGCTCCCGGATTGAGGCGCTGGAGGGGAGGAGGAGGAGGAGGAGGAGACGGCGGGCTAGGCTAGGGTGTGTAGCCCCTCCTGGGGCGGGACAGGGGCTTCCCACTCTCCCCGATCGCTCTCCTGGAGCCAGCCCAACACGCGCGCCCACCCCACCCCACCCAGGCTTGGATCCCCAACGGGCGCCCCCGGGATTCCCTGCCCAAGTCGAGGTCTGGAAAGGACCCTTTGGTCCCAGGCGCCTCCCGGGGCTGGGGGACGGGGGCGCGGAGAGCCGAGCGCTGCCTCTCCTGCGGGGTGCCACAAAAGCAGAGAGAAGCCTTTGAAGGGCGGGTGTGTGTGTGTGTGTGTGTGTGTGTGTGTGCCATTGTCTGGCTCGAAAGTGGGCAGGAGGGGCTCGATTGCACGAGGAGGTCTTGGAGGGCGGGCGGGCGCGCGCGTCTCCCCCCCCCAGCCCCCTCCCCCGCCTTTCCCCCCCCCCCTCCGTGCGTGTGCTGTAGCCTGCAGCGGTTCCGGTTAATTGGCTGGCGGTCCTCTCCCTGGAAACATCTGGGAGTGGAGTGCGGAAGAAGGGGGAGAAAAACTCCGGGCGGGGTCTGCCGGGCTCAACATGCCTCCTCCGGCGGCGGTCCTGCGGCGAAAGCCCTCTCGTCGACCCGAGGAAGTCCGCAGCAGGAAGGGGAGAAACTTCGGGATGGTGGAGAGCCCGTTGCACGTATGTATGCAGAGGGGGAGGGGAGGGGGAGGGGAAGAGTGGGGGGTGGGTGTGTGGAGTGTTTCCACTCTCTTTCTTCTCCGTGCCTTGGCAAGGAAGACAATGCGGGGTACCGACAACCCGGCTTTCACTTACTCGCTTTCGCTTTGTCGGATGGAAAAGTAAGGGCTGAAGTTGAAGAAGAGGCTGGGATGCAGCCTCTCTCCGAACAATGGAGCAGGTGCCTTCCCGTCTCATGTTCCACCCGTGCCCGAAAATGGGAGCTTAATTCCCGAAGCTGTGCCTCAAGCAGATCTTCTGGGTGTGTATGGCTTCGGGTCTGCCCAAAAATAAAATTAAAAAAAATCAGAAGGCTTTAAGTTTCCGCTGTTCTCCCTTTCTCGTGGCGGGGAGTTTATGGAAGAGGAAAGCTCTAGCGCCCTTTGCTCAGGTTGAGGTTTGCGTGTCAGCAGAAGAAACACTTGGGAAAGAATTGACATGTATAATAATCCCTGTCTGGTGTTTGGATTCAGTAAAACAGAAAGCAGAAGGCAAGCAGAACTAACTTGGCCCGAAACTAATGGGGTTTTGTTCCGGGTGTGTGTGTGTGTGTGTGTTTGTGTTTGTGTTATTGTTTGCAAGTGCTGACTTTCTGGCCAAATCCAAGGCAGTCGATCAAGATGCAGAATACCAAACCTTGGCATCAAATTAGTGCTGTGTAATCACTTTTAAAGCTGACTGGAAGCGGGGCGTTCAGTCTGCGAGGGTAGACATTTTTGTAGGAATGGCTAAACTTAACAAAAGATTTCACGCAAAGAGATGAATGTGCTTGTGAGGCTGTGGGCAAACCTAGGCTCATTTTCTCTAATCTCAACTCGGTTTGGACCCGTTTCCTGGTCATTTTAGAAATTTGGAGAGCGGACAGTTGTACGGATTTTCTATCCATTTCTTCCAATGGTTGTATTGCCCTTCTTCCTCAGTGCTTTGTTTTAAAATATGCATTGGTGTGGCACTTTTCATTAATATTATTCTACTTTTTTTTAAAAAAAAAGTGAATATGAGCGCATGGCTTAATTCTCATTTGCCTGTGGATTTGGTGTGTGCAAATTGGATAAATTTATGCAAATGCTTTTTTTTTAAAGTACAAAAGATTTTACCTTGAGGCAAACCAGAGATCCATCTCAACTCAGTGTTCCCAATCTGATTGAGGGTTATTCTCCCCAGTTACAAATCAAAGTCCTTTTGGTTAGCCATATCTGGGCCTACCTGAACCTTTCTGTCTGCAAAGCAAGTGTTCTTCTCCGAGAAGTGGTGCTTCCCTTTCAGGGTTTCTGAAGATGAAAAAGCTGCATATGTTTCTTACTGAAAGTAGAATCTTCCTGGGGGGGAAAATCCTTTTGTTGAAGTAGCTGGCTTTGATGTCACTTGGCTGGAGAGGTTTATAATGAATTTCCAACACTTGGCTAGTAAATCAAGTGGGTGTACTTTCACCATGTTATGTACCACCAGTTAATATCTGCTATACAAACAAAGAAGGGACGCGGTGGCTCAGTGGGTTAGGACGCTGAGCTTGTCGATCAGAAGGTCGGCAATTTGGCGGGTCGAATCCCAAGTGCCGCGTAACAGAGTGAGCGCCTGTTACTCGTCCCAGCTTCTGCTAACCTAGCAGTTCGAAAGCACATAAAAATGCAAGTAGAAAAATAGGGACCACTCCGGTGGGAAGGTAACAGCATTCCGTGCGCCTTTGGCGTCTAGTCATGCCGGCCACATGACCACGGAGACGTCCTTGGACAAGCGCTGTCTCTTCGGCTTTGAAACGGAGATGAGCACCGCCCCCTAGAGTCGGAAACGACTAGCACGCATGTGCGGGGGAACCTTTACCTTTACCTTTTATACAAACAAAGTATTAAACTCTCTCTCCTCTTCCCTTTTTTCTTTCTTTTTCCCCTTAGTTCTTTTCTTCTGCTTTTCTCTCCTTCTGGGAAGTGCTATCCAAATTAGAACCGGTGGCAGTTATTTCAGTCTCTGTAAGTAACGTGCCATGGTTTAATAGTTTGGTTGGAATATAGTGGGCCAGATTCCCGGGAGGATTCCCAAGGAGTAAGAGACAGCTCATTTCAGATCATTTGTGTGAGTGAAAGAGGGGGAAGACAGTGCCTCCCCAACAGTTCCGAGTATAAGCTTGATGTACATCAGGCGTGTCCAACCTGCATATGCCGCAAGTTGCCCTGGATTAACAATGCGGCCCCACAAGATGGTAAACTTTTAATATTACTATGTGGTTTATATACATTATAAATGATGTGTGTACATGTATATACATTAACTTTTTTTTTTAAATTCCATTTATATCCCGCCCTTCTCCGAAGACTCAGGGCGGCTTACAAGCTTAGCAGTAGCCTTCATTCTATGTATATGCCTGCTTATTAGGGCTTTCACCCCCCCCCCAAGCGGCATTATTACAAAGTCAGCTTAATTGCCCCCAACAATCTGGGTCCTCATTTTACCTACCTGGGAAGGATGGAAGGCTGAGTCAACCTTGAGCCTGGTGGGACTCGAACCTGCACTAATTGCAGGCAGCTGGTGTTACTTAAGGAGGCATTAGCCCACTGCTCCACCAAGGCTCTAACTTTGAAGTTAGCCAGATCCCATTTCTATAGTTATTTTATTTATTTATTTATAACCCATTTTATTATGATTACAAATAACTCGCCTTTCTCCTTATTTTCCCCACAACTGAAAAGGAGTGACAGTACCAAGGTCATCCAGCTGGCTTTCACGTCTGAGGCAGGACTAGAATTCACAACTCTCTTGTTTTCTAGCCTGGCGCCTTAACCGCTAGACCAAAATATTTAAAAAGTGAAAGGTTCAGAAATTGGCAGTTTGGTGGAAGGGCACCAGATTGATTGATAGTTCTACTTACTATTTAATATTTGCCAAGGCATCTCTTATCTTGGAGCTCTCCAAGTTCTGAACAGCCCTACACTTTCTCATGCTTTCTTGACCTCCCTGTACCAGCCAGTTCTCTACATCTGATGCCCTACTTTTTTCATTTGTTTTCTACTACAGGAACTAACTAGCCAAGTTCTCTAGGGACCTGTGAGTTAAGCGTAAAAAGTGGAATGGAGAAACTGGTCCTTTCTTCCAAATGTATAAACAGGTCCTTAGTCACCCAATGTACTAAGCTGCTGGTCTGAATGTTTCTTACACTGACATTTCAATATTTATTTATTTATTTATTTTATTGAATTTGTATACTGCCCTATTCCCGTAGGACTCAGGGCGGTTTACAGGGCAGTTAAAACCATGAAATACAAAAATTAAAATCAATTAAAACAATTAAATTAAATTCAAGCCCCAAAAGTAAATCTAAAACCCAGTTAAATTAACAACCCCACAGTCTGGACCAAACAGATCAGAGAGCCACGTTTTCAGGTCCCGGCGAAATGAGCGAAGGTCGGGGGCAGTCCTAAGTTCCGTGGGTAGTTGGCTCTATAGGGCAGGCGCACCCACAGACAACGCCCTTCCCCTGGGAATAACCCGCCGGCATTCATTAACCGGCAGTACCCTGAGAAGGTCCTCCCTGTGGGGGTGCACAGGACGATGGGAAGATGATGCCAGCAGCAGGTGTTCCCTTAGATAGTCCAGACCCAAGCCATTTAGGGCTTTATAGGTCATTACCAGCACCTTGAATCTCACCCGGAGGGCAACCGGAAGCCAATGTAGCTCACGGAGGTGTTGCACGAGAGTATCGGGAAGCTCCCATCAAAACTCGCGCGGCTGAATTCTGCACCAGTTGAAGCCTTCGGGTAGTCCTCAAGGGCAGCCCCATGTAGAGGGCATTGCAGTAGTCTAACCGGGAGGTCACGAGCAGATTGCAAATGAACTGTAACACATGGACAGACTTTGTCTGTGTAAATAATTAAAATGTGATTCCTAATTCAACATACAGCTGATGGAACGACTTGGGAAGGCCCAGATTCTTGATTATTTGTTGGAAAAGAAATTGCATCTAGATTTTGTGTCCAAAAAAATAAAATCTGGAGGGACTTTGAAGGTCTTCTACTCCAACCCCATGCTCAAGCAGAAAACCCTATACCCTTTTAGACAAATGGTTGTCTAATCTCTTCTTCAAAACCCCCAATGTTGAAGCACCCACAACTTCTGGAGGCAAGTTGTTCCACTGATTAATTGTTACCAAGTTTGTCCTTGGTTCCAGGTTGGTTCTCTCCTTGATTAGTTTCCGACCATTGCTTCTTGTCCTGCCTTCAGGTGCTTTGGAAAATAGGTTGACCTCTTCTTTGTGGCAGCCCCTTAGATATTGGAAGATTTCTTTCATGTCACCCCAGTCCTCCTTTACATTAAACTAAACATACCCAATTCCTGCAGCCATTCTTCATATGTTTTAGGCTCCAGTCCCCTAATCATCTTTGTTGGCCTTCTCTGCACTAGAGTCTCAACATCTTTTTTATATCGTGGTGACCAAACCAGAATTGAACAGAATTAGCTTGCACCTAGACTCTTCTATTCAGTAGCCTCATCTGACCATACCCAGAAAGCATGGCCTTCCCTCTTACACCACCTGCTCTCTGGAGCCCCTTGAGATTTGCCCGGTTCCCACCTTACCCATGTTTAAAAGAGCCCTGAAAATCTGGCTTTTCCCACAGGCCTTGGGTTAGACTAGGTCTTACATATTGTACCATTTTAGAATAGATGTTTGTTTGTTTTTTCCTCCTCCAGACGGTTGGGGTGTTTCATTCGTATTTTCGTAATGATCTGGCTGTATGCCAGCCAGAGTGACTGTGGTGTTGGACAGCAACATCAATTTAACAAATATATAAATAATTGCCTCTCCCTTCAGCAGCTTCTCTGGCAACTCATGCTTCTACTAAATCTCCAGGGAACTTCCTTCCAGAGGCTGCTCCACCTTTTCATCATTCTGCAGGAAGAAAGAGCTTCTTAACCCTTGCTTGGCTCTGCGTGAGACATCGCTTCTGAACGCTTCCAGCAGAAATCCGCACCCGAGGGAATAAGAAAAGGAAGCACTCATCCCGTTATGTAATGTTTAGGCAGATCTGAAAGAAGCCAGTTGGAGCCATCTCTTGAGTGGCAGATCTCTCTCTCTCTCAGGGGTAATAGGATTTTTTGAGAAAGCAGACCAAGTTTTCTGTTCTTGACAGGAAATATCTTTACCACCTTTTTTTTCTTTTTGCAATTGCAGCCTAAAGGAACTAAGGCTATTTCGTGGTTCCGTATTCAAGTTGTGATACAGTTGTTTTGCTCAGGCCTCACCAAACGAGGTATATTATAGATGGTCCTTGGACCTTCCAAAAACTATGGGTAGTCCTCCACGTACGAGCACAATTGCTTCATTACAGTTGTAAGACCAGGACTCTCTGTACTTTGCTGGCTCCATCGTGGTTAGTCTTTCTTATTAAAGGACAGATGGGAGATTTCTCGGTATGATTGGCTGCTTTAGAAGCAAGGCAAGGACAAATAAGCCAGGGGTCTCCAACCTTGGCAACTTTAAGACTTGTGGACTTAAAGCGTGGAATCCTGGGAGTTGAAGTTGCCAAGGTTGGATTCCCCTGCAATAAGCAACAGAGGAGACAACAGGTTTCAACTTTACAACAGTGACCAAGCTGCCTTATCCAATTTTGCAACCTTCACTGCAAAACCGGAAACGGGTTTGGATGTTCGTTCAACAAATGTGTTTGTTGTTGGCCTTTTCCATCCTTCAGTTCTCTTTTCAAAATCTCTCCTCTCAAATCACTATCTTAACCCAACAGTTAGGATAACTAAAATGAACCATCTGTTCAAATGCCCAAATTCATCACTTCTTATTTTTAATTTCTTTCCTCTTTTCCCTGGTTCCCAATCTTTTTTCTCCTGTTGCTTCTCCTTCAACTGAAATAAATTCAGATGCCCTTAGTAGTTATCGGATGGCACCAATGACATCATCAAGGATGTGGTGCCCCATTTTCCATGCAAAAACAAAGTTCTGGGCTTGTGCTCAAAAATCTTTTCCCCCTGTACATTTTGTTTTAACGTAGTTCTCTCTGAATTTGTAATTCACGTTTGGCCTATCCCCAAAGCATGATCGGTTGAAAGTGACCTGGTTTTGCCTTCTCTGCAGCAAAACTCTCCTGTTAAAAATATAGCAGATTGTTATTTGCAAAACAACAACAACAACAAAATGATGTTGGTTATTGTAATCTTACAGGATTTTTTCTGAAAATATGTCTGCGAGCCAACAAGATACCATTTCCAATTTAGGCACCAGACACTATGTCATCTCACACTTTCCTTTCCTCGCCAACAAAATTAAAAATGGCCTGGAATTTTGCAAGATTGATTTGCGACAATCTTGTTGGGATCTCATCAGGGAAGCTGGAGCTCTTGCAAAGTGTTTGATTCTCACTTTAATTCAGTGAGACATTCTCAAGAGATTTGGGGCTGGTTTCTTCTTTTTTTCTCTTTCTTTCTTTCTTTCTTTCTTTCTTTCTTTCTTTCTTTCTTTCTCTTCCTTTTTTTTCTTTCTTTCTTTCCTGGTGCTTCTGTCTTTTTACACTAAGAATTTTATCCGGAGCAATGCTCCCTGTCAACTTTGCAAATAGAAAGCAAGATTGAATTCCCCAAATCTTTCTTGCGTACTGTTGTACTGGATTACACTTCTCCAGTTTCATGGTAATTTTATGGATCACATCGAGGGAAGATATTTGTGATAAGATCTTTTCTGAAGGAATTATTTTCTAGTGTGCCTTTGTTACATCAAGAAAAACTCTGCGCTATGTTTGTCAACGGAATATTTAAGGTAATGGAAATCCCATTCTGCCCTTGTAACTGCATATGTCTTCTTTGTAAGAAAGTCTATGATTGATACCTGTATGTAGAAAGGGTGATTGGAGAAAAGGGGTGCTAAGGAATCAGAGCTGGGGTAGATACAATATAGAGAGGAAACGAGAGGATGTTGGTTCAATAGCACTTAAACTTATAAGCCACTTCACAGTGATGCACAGCCCTCTCTAAGCAGTTTACAGAGTTAGCGCCTTGCCCCCAATAATCAGGCTCCCCATTTTACCGATTTCAGAAGGATGGAAGGCTGAGTCAACCTTGAGCTGGTGAGAATCGAACTGTGGGCAGTCGGCAGAATTAGCCTGCAATGCTGCATTCTAACCTCTGTCCCACCATGGTTCCCATGATGGCAGTTATTTGGTCTGTGATAAGATTTCTGAAATGTAATCCAGATATAAAAAGATGTTGAGATTCTAGAAAGAGTGCAGAAAAGGTCAACTAAGAGGATTAGGAAGAACATTTACAGGAATAGGGTGTGTCTAGTTTAATAAAAAGAAGGACAGGGCAGCAGTGTTCCAATTATCTCAGGGGTTGCCACAAAGAAGAGGGGGGTCATCTTCTTTTTAAGAGCATCTGAAAGCAGAACAAGAAGCAATGGATGGAAATCAGTCAAGGAGAAAACCAGCTTAGAACCAAGGAGTAATTTGCCAACTATGAGATGCAGTATGATGCAGTTTCGGGACTAGCTAGGTGTTATTTGTCTCCTAGTCAACCTGTATTCCATGCAAGCCTCCAGATTGAGTAGGTGGGAAGTGAGTTGAGACCGAAGCACACTGCTGTTCCTAAAACAGCATCAGTCTCCCCCATACACACACCCAAGCATTAGCTTTCATACTTCTCCAACAATGCTTTTGCAGCCCACTTCCAAACTGTTTCTCTCTCTGCCTAGATTAAATCCCTTACGGGATGGGAGATAAAGATTTGAGGGACGCAGAAAGGAGGTCCGTGGAAAACCCCTGATAGCTGAATCTTCTCAGAAATGTTTAAATGTTGTTTTGCAGCTATGTTATAGAGTCACTTTGGTGTGGCAGCCAGGACATCAAGATAGAAGCGTTTTTCAACTTTAGCAGCTGCGAGCTATGTGGACTGATCCAAGGACACCCAGCTGGTTTCATGCCTAAGGTAGGACTAGATTTCACACTCTCCCAGTTTCTAGCCCAATGTTTTTCAACCTTGGAAACTTTTGGATAGGTGGACTTCAACCCCCCCAACCCCCAGAATTCCCCAGCCATCAGGGGAATTAAAGTGTGGAAGTTGAAGTCCCCACTTGAACTGTCTACGCTTGCTAGCAGGGGAATTCTGGGACTTGACGTCCACCTATCTGAAAGTTGTCAAGGTTGAGAAACTTTGGGCTAGGAATTGGGAGACTGTGAGTTCTAGTCCTGTCTCAGGTACAAAAGCACTAGGATGACCTTGAATCAGTCCCTCTCTCTCTCTCACTCAGCCCTAGGAAATGGCAAAGCATTTCCAAGATATTACCAAGAAGACGGCAGGAACTTTTCCAGGCAATCGCCGGGAATTAGCAATGATTCGAAAAAAATAAATGGAAAGTAGCTAATTACTTAGCAGGGAGAGAGGTTTCATGCTAGTAAGGGAAATGTCCCTGTTATGAAATTGAACGTTTACTTGAGCAGCTAACGATTTAGATCCTCCAAGAACATTATCCCCTGCATGCTAAAAGTACAATAATTATTTCATTGTGGGTCTGTGCTGCCTGGTGTGCACGTGCTCATGGCTTTCTGGAGATGCATTTGCTGTGGTGATATGGAGTGGGTGATATGGAGAAATGTAAAGGAGGGTCGCAAGTATTTTCCGCTGAAGCAGCAGCTTAAGAAAATTATAAAACGTGAACAATTATGCTGCTTAGCATGGGCCTTTGGCTATCAAAAGAGTAGCACAAACATATCAAAATAAACATCATGGTGATTAAGCAACCCCGCCTTTTGTAAATCAAGTTACAGGTTGCGCTTTCCTTTCTCTTTCCACCTGACTTTCTAGAAGAGTAGCCTTCCATTAATTCAAGTTGAAGGGGTTATTTTCACAATGTTTGATGGATCGCGAGATGGACGGATGGACAAAAAGACAGATGGACAGGTTTCTTCTTTAAAGCACGTGGTGTTTAACACAATGGCAATATACTTATGTAGTACCAAAGCTTATATTTAATGCTACTAAGTAATAGCATTATTTTTCAATTTTTTTCAAAAAGAGTTATTTGAAATAAATTCTTTTATAAAAAAAATGAACTGTGGTTTGTGGTAGGGGGTAAGACTTGGCCTCAGTCTTTTCCAATGACTCAAGAATAAGAACATCCAAAATTTAGGAGGAGGCACAGGGTCTAAATAAAAGAGAACAGGATTATGCTGAATGTTTTCAAAACCGCTGCATCAGTCTGTTTGTATTATCTTGTAATGCATAGAATGCATAGAATGAAGGCTACTGCTAAGCTTGTAAGCCGCCCTGAGTCTTCGGAGAAGGGCGGGATATAAATGGAATATATATATATATATATATATATATATATATATATATATATATATATATATATATATATATATATATATATATAGAGAGAGAGAGAGAGAGAGAGAGAGAGAGAGAGAGAGAGAGAGAGAGAGAGAGTGAGTGAGTCTCGGGTTTCTTCCCGCGTTCCTTTCATCTTCAGAAAGTTGTGGCGACGTTTCGATGAAATCCCATCCGTCATCATCAGGCCGGAGTGTTCCTCCTGCTGCTTCCAGGAGCAATGCGTGGTCTGGCTGTTCCTTTCCAGCCAGACCACGCATTGCTCCTGGAAGCAGCAGGAGGAACACTCCGGCCTGATGATGACGGATGGGATTTCGTCGAGACGTCGCCACAACTTTCTGAAGATGAAAGGAACGCGGGAAGAAACCCGAGACTCTAGATCTACACATACAGACACCCGCGAGAATCTACGAAAACAAATATATATATATATATATATATATATATATATATATATATATATATATATATGTGTGTGTGTGTGTGTGTGTGTGTGTGTGTGTGTGTGTGTGTGTGTGTATGTGTGTGTGTGTATATATATATATATATATATATATATATATATATATATATATATATATATATTTCCTTGGATTCAGATGATACCATGATAAGAGATAATAAAGGCAAGACATAAGTCCTCTCTGCTGCTTTTAGAGCAAAATAAACTGTAAGCTCCTGAAAGATCTTTAAGCATGCTGCCTTCCTACCACAACAATCATTAGCAAAACTGGGCAAGCTTCTCTATAAACTCTGAGACAACCAGGGCTGGGAACAAAGTAGGTTGCTGGCATCTTTTCCAGCTGGGCCTTATGGAATCAGCCAGACAGTACACAAATCAGAGTCTATGCACATTCTGGCTCTAATCTTATGTCAAAGCCCATTCCCAGGAGTCTAGAGATGTGCAAAGTTCTTTCCACTTGCACTTGAGAGCAGTCTTTCTCAACCTTGGCAACTTTAAGCTGTGTGGACTTCAATTCCCAGCATTCCCAAGCCAGCCAAGTCCACTCACCTTAAAGTCGCCAAGGTTGAGAAGCACTGGTTTAGGAGCTCATAGGGGAAAAGGGGTCAACCCAGTGGTGGGATTCAAATAGGTGAACCACCGGTTCTCTGTGTGGATGCCACTTCCCAGAAGTCCATTCTGGGCCTGGGCAACCAAACGTTAGCTATCGGTTCTTCTGAGGTGGTGCGAACTGGCTGAATCCCACCATTGGGTCAACCTCAAAACTGACACACCTTTGTTTCAGGCATATACTTTGCCACCAACCTCTCATTACGTGGGAAAGGCACTAGATTGGGAGAGGCTGATGTAGCAGGAGGTTGAAATACTCAGGCTTGAATGTCCCTTTTCAAAAGTGCTTTTCCAAAAGGCAACTGGACATCCTTGGTTTTTTTTTCCCTTGAAAATGTTTCACTTCTCATCCAAGAAGCATCTTCAGTTCAAGGGAAAAAAGTTAAGAAAGTCCAATTGTCTTTCGGGAAAGCATTTTTGGGATAACCGTGATCTGGATGATTGACATTCAGGCTTGAATGGTTTAATCTTACCACGAACAATATAATGAAGGTTACAGGATGGTCCGGCTATCATAAAGTACCTTCATAGCATTCCTTCTTGGCCAACCTTAACAGACGTCCATCCAGCAGTGGAACAGAAGAGGGGAGAGATGAGGGAAAGAAATAGGTATCATTTAAATAAACATAGTCTTCATTTTTACTTTCAAACTAGATTAGCTCCCATCCACTGAGAAAGGAAGAATAAACCTGTTTATTTATTGCTTTTGGATGCCATATAGAAACCAAGCCTTGAGTCCTCAAGAAATCTGGCGTCTTGCTAATGCTCATGTTCCTCTACTTGCTATCGATCTACATCTTTCAAAAAAATAAATAAATCCCTTTCCCTTTTTTTTAGATGAAAAGAACTTTCTGCCTTGCAGAAAAGACAAACTTCAGTGCAGGAATCGCTTCTGCTTGATGAATTGGCTTCTTTGTTGCTACCAGAAGGACTGTGGCAAAGAATACGGCTCCATCAGAGTGACATGTTCAGGTGAGTGACCCATGCATCAAGCGTGTTTCATACATAGCACGGGATGGAGTTGTGTTGGGGTATGATTAAAACGAAGTCAACCTTTAGTGAGCTGTTTCTTGAATATTTTGTTGAGAAGAACATTGAGAAGAAGCAGAGCCTGCTTCCAGAACACTGCAGAGGGACCATATTTGTATTCCATTTTTAGGTGAGGTTAGGTGAACCTCATCCTTCTCAAAATGTGCTAGCTCTCTGCGAGCAGGGATTTTCAGATAAAAAGACCAACCAGATCTCATCAGTAGCAAGACATCTGAATTAAGCTACATCTGGTGGGTTTTCAAACTATTGAGAGTATAAAAAATCCATAAAGAACAGTGTCTTTGCTGGAAGGTATGTCGAGGTTAAACAGTTGGGAGTACTTTTGCAAATGAGGCATATTAAGAGTTATACTCAAGGTTACTTAATGCAAATTAATTACCTTTTGATGGTACTTAATTATTCCATCTTCACTTGCAGTTAAGGGTAGTGGAATTTTAAATGAGGGCTCATTGGTCAAGGGAAATAATACGTTAGCAACTGTGAAGTTACAAATGTGGTATGTCGTGTCTTCTGTACTTAGTAATTTAGAGAACAGAATTGTGACCTTGGGTAAGAGCATTTTTCCTCTATAAAGTGCATAGTCATAAAGTAGCGTGGAAGACAGAGTAGCAACATAGTCCATTTGAATGTCGGCCACGTAAGATTTGACTTGTTGAGTGTTGAGATAGATTTCCTTGAGGAGAAACATGTTTGACAACCTTCATTGAAGGTTGCCAGTTGATGTTGTTGATTTGAAAACAAGTAATCGCAAGCTAAGAGTTTTATGACACCTTAAAGTATCCTTCCCCACTTTGAATTCCTTCCTCATAGATGGACTTCAATTCCCAGAATATCTAGGAAGTAGATTAAGTCCAGGAAATATCTAGGGAATTCTGTATTTTTTTTATTTTTTATTTTTATTCCATTTATATCCCGCCCTTCTCCGAAGACTCAGGGCAGCTTACAAGCTTAGCAGTAGCCTTCATTCTATGTATATGCCTGCTTATTAGGGCTTTCACACACCCCCTAAGCGGCATTATTACAAAGTCAGCTTAATTGCCCCCAACAATCTGGGTTGATCCACTTATCCAGAGGATTCCAAGCTGGGAAATATTGTCTTAAAGGCTTAGCATCTTTAAACTGAGCATTCATGTAGCCAAGTCGTGTTCATCACATATGTTTCCTTCAAGTACATGGATACATATGTACAAAGTTATAAGGACAAAGAAATTGTGAAGGGTCCAAAAATGTAAACAATTTAAATTTCTAACAATGTCATTAAATCTCAGATTATCCAAAATGAAGATCACAGACTTGCACAGAAGCAATAATGGATGAGAGTGCATACTCTTTCTTGCAAATGAGCATTAATCATTCTGGAGACACTGTCCATTCCTAACAATAGTGTTAATACACCCCCAAAAGAAATCATCTGAGTTGCCACAAAAGCATCGATACAACTGTGGGAAATGTAAATGCCGGGTGAAGGTAATTTTGCCAAACCTCCAGAGGTACTTTTTAATGTGTAGTATGTATTAATAACTTGGATCTTGGTTGTTTCCATCTCCTACCAGCTTATAAAAAATGGTTGGTGACGTTCTGTCCCAGTCTACGTGATTCCTTGTTATTCTCACAAGGAGAAACCCTTCTTCCAAGAAACAGGCAAGAACCACAAGAAAAAACACAAGAAAAACCAACCCCTTTTATTCTCACAGACCTAAGTCAATCTCCAAGGCAAACTCAGTCCACAGCAACTCGATCCTCAACCAGCACCTCCCACACCTTCCCTTTTACTATTCAGCCAAGGCGTGGCTCCCTAATGCCTTCTCCTTTGCCTTTGGAGTTGCTCCATTGCATTCCTCTGTCCTACTCACTTCTCTTGCCTGCGCTTTACAAAAACTATCCATATGGTGTAGTAACAACAACTTGCACCTAAACATCGGCAAGATGAAAGAGATGGTGTTAGACTTCCGGAGAAAAAAGGAGGAACCGGGCCCACTTTACATCGGGGAGGACTGTGTGGAGAGAGTTTCCTCCTTTAAATTTCTGGGAGTCTACCTCTGTGAAGATCTGACCTGGAAAGTTAACACAACCCAGGTGGCTAGAAAGGCCCAACAGAGGCTTCACTTTCTCAGGGTCTTGCGGAAGAACAGGGTAGAACAATGGCTAATGACCCTCTTTTACTGGTCTACTATAGAGAGCGTCCTCTCGTATGGTATTGTGGTTTGGTATGCTGGTCTGACAGCCACAGACAGGAAAGTATTACAGAGGGTAGTGAGCACAGCACAAGACATTGTGGGCTGTCCCCTGACACCACTGGATGACATCGCCAGGGCTCGTTGCCTTGGAAGAGTGAGGAAAATTCTCAGGGATGACTCACACCCTGGACGGTATCTCTTTACTCTCCTACCATCGGGTAGGAGATATAGGAGTATAGCCAGCCGTACCAACAGGCTGAAAAATAGCTTTTATCCGTGGCCTGTTAGGCTTTTAAATGGGACATAATTTTATGCAGAATTGACTTGGGAGGCCGGTGTGTGGTGTAATGGGTTCACATGGTGTGGTAGGATGGAGGGTTTGTTGTCACTGTGTGTTGGGGGGAGGGAGCACGGGGAGAGACTCAGCTAATCTCAATGTACACATGTTGTACTTTGACAATAAAGGTTTATTATTTTCATGCATCCTGGATTTTTCCCAACTGATCTTCATCACTGTCCAACTCAGGCTCCCAGCACAGCTGTGTCTCAGCCTGAGCGCGAGTAGGGGGACCAGGCTCCTCGTTAGACCATACATCTTGGAGCTCTTTAGAGCCTTCCTCTGACTCTAATGTCACTCCAGGCCCCTCCTCCTCATTTATTCCTCACTCAGCTACCAGATTCACTGGCTGATGAGGAATCACAACAGCTGAATGCTGTATCAGTGTAGGTCTTAGGAAAAGTATCTTAGGTAAAAGATGGAATTCTTCCTCTGTACGCCTTTTTTTGACAGACTGGGTGTCATGGCTATGGTTTAGATTCAGTTCTTCTCTGATACTTTTTTAAAAAAAATGCATTTATCCATTTATATCCTGACTGTCTTCTCAACCTGAACAATAAAGTAACATGGAAGCCATCACTTCATCACCTTCAGCTTGAGGAGAAATAGGATCATAGCATTATACAAATGAAAAGGACCATTTAGGTCAAAACTAGCCCATAGCACACTTCAGGAAATCCAAATGAACGCCTCTTCAACTACTATCTGTTCAGCCTCTACTTGAGCATAGCTGCAGTAGTAAAAGATAATTGGTTAGCATGTCACTCTATTCTTACTATTGAGAAACGTGAACTAGAGAAAGAAAGATAATTGATTGTACTGTCAGTCTGCTATTACTATTAATATTCTGCCAGACTCAGCCTTCTGAGAACTTATTCTGTGTCTTGCATTATGAGAAAACAAAGATAAAGTCTCAACCTTTTTCTATATCACAACCCCTCTAGCATTTGAATGATGATGTTGTCCATTAGAACAATTAACCAGTGGAACAACCTGCCTCCAGAGGTGGTGAATGCTCCAACACTGGAAGTTTTTAAGAAGAGACTGGAGAGCCATTTGCCTGAAATGGTATAAGGTTTCCTGCCTGAGCAGGGGGTTGGACTAGATGATCTCCAAGGTCCCTTCCAACTTATTATTATTATTATTATTATTATTATTATTATTATTATTATTATTATTATTCAGTTGTGTCTGACTTTTGGCGATTTTATGGGCCAAATCTTTCCAATTTTGCCCTACTTCTTTGAGTTTTTCTATGCTCTGGCTGGTCTTAGCTTTGATGGTGTCCAGCCATCATATTCTTTGGCGGCCTTGGTTTCCTTTTAATGCTAACTCTTCCAAACAGAATTGCTTTCTCCAGTAAATTCTCCTGCATGACACGGTCAAAGTAAATGAGACCCAGTTTCATAATTTTGCCTTCTACTGATACGTTTGATGTTAAGCACTCCAGTACTTACTTGTGGGTCACCTTTGCTGTCCAAAGAAGTTGCAGGAGCTTTCCCCAGCACCACAACCCAAATAAGTCAATTTTTTCCCTGTCTTGCTTTTTTTTTTTAAAGTCCAACAATCCCCTCTTCCTTTCTCTTCAAGGCTTTCTCATCAATATCCAGGTGCTCCCAGTGTTTTCCCCAGAACATAATTCCTTGTCCTTTGATTGTTTTCATTGCTCTTTTCTCAACTGGGTTCAGTTTCTCTCAATAGTTGCCAAAATTTAGTACCGGAGACTAGTCAAGGTGAATTGATTAATTTAGAATTTGGAAGCTCTCCTTCTGTTGATGCAGCTTAAAATCACATTTGCTTCTTCTTCTTCTTCTTCTTTTTTTGGCAGCCGTTTCTCACTGCTGACTCTACAATTCCAGGATCCTTTTCATGTCTAGTAATTACTGAGCGAGGCATTCTTCATCCTCTCCTTGATCTTTAGATTTCTTTTTTCTTAAGTGGAGAATTTGGGAAAGTACTCAGCATTACACAGGCAGGCACATAAGTATGTATAAATAATGTGATCGCAGAGAGTTCACAAGCGAGCTTTATCCAAATAGCGTGGTTGCCAAGGGATTTTTGTCATCCCTGCTAGAAGCACTGCATAATGAGAAGTGACTCCCAGCCAAACACTCAATAATGAGAAGCAGCTTCAGGCCAAATGACATGCATTTGTGAATGTTGCTTATAAAGAAAGAGGAAGGAAAAGACTTTTAAGTCTTCAAGCATTGCAATGCTTAAGCATACTCTCGGAAACTATAATGCAGTTGCACAATAGCTAAGAGAAACACCATTGTAGGGAGAGATTTCGGGAGCTGCCTTTTTAATCCTTCCCTTTTTTTAAAAGGAACTGTGAGAAATTAGAGAGTGCTTTTCCTGGTCCATATTTACTAAAGGCTATTGTTTGATAAGGAGGCATTATTTGGGTGGGAAAGCCTGTTTTTCAGAAATTGCTCGGCGTGTTTGCTGTGGGTTTCCACACGGATGCACAATCATCTTTGCTCCTTGTAGCTTTGGAGGTCAGCTTAATCCAGAATGACATTTCCAAGACTGTGCTCCTTCTGCGCAAAGTACCTCCCTTGTCGGTGAGCTTGAGAGTCTTGGTCTGCTCGAAGTCTCGTGCGGTTTCAAATGATTTTGCAAAGGAAGTTTGGGTTATGGCGGTGACCTAAACAGAAGCTCCATTATCTAAAAGCAATTTGTTTCAGAAGACCAGCTAATAAGGACCACTAATGAGAAAAGTCTATCATGCTTTGACTTCATTTGATGAAATTCTAAGCCTTGTGTGATTGACTAGTGTTGGGTACTAAACCCTTCCCTGGATAATCATTGACATGATTTGGGCTGCCAATCTTATCTTCATCTTCTGTAGAGCAATTGGCATTTGCAGGCTTAAACCAATTTCAATTGCCTGCACTATAAAAGAGGCTTCTTGACCTTTTACCTTGAACCCATTCCTTTTAAAATAGAACATTTTATACTCAGATAATGCTAAACTTGATAAGGCAGGAGTCCCGAATCTTTTCAGAAAGTCTGACAGCAGCAGGTCAATAGGCACTCAAGTAAAAAAGATTTCTACACTCACAGCATGATTATTTCAGTGGCTGAAGTCATCCCATGTTATCCTTCAGAATGCTTTTAAATATACTGGATCAATTTACATGCTGCAAAAGAAAATAAACCTTGGACAATGGACAATGGACTTGCAAAAAAGGTGAAATCACTGGCTATTGAAATTTTCTAAGGATCTTCACAGGTATAGCCATTTATTTAGTGACTGTTCAAAGTTAACGAGGGGACTGGAAAAAGTGACTTCTGACCATTTTCACATGACCACTGTAGTATCACCCATGGCCACGTGGT
The DNA here is from genome assembly GCF_947247035.1 of Vipera ursinii. Taxonomy (NCBI): domain Eukaryota; kingdom Metazoa; phylum Chordata; class Lepidosauria; order Squamata; family Viperidae; genus Vipera; species Vipera ursinii. The sequence continues at coordinate 12,963,097 of NC_139520.1, forward strand.
CAAAATTTGGATCCTTTGGCAACTGGCATGTATTTATGACAGTTGCCGCATCCCGGGATCATGTGATCCCCTTTTGCAACCTTCTGACAAGCAAACTCAGTGGGGAAGCTGGATTTCATTTAACAACCGTGTTACTAACTTAACAACTGCAGCAGGGAAGATCGCAAAATGGGGCAAAAATTCACTTTACCACTGCCTTGCTTAGCAGTGGAAATTTTGGAGTCCATTGTGGCCATAAGCCGAGGAGTACCTACATTTTCGTTATTAGAAACGAGAAACAATGACGTAAAAAGGCATTGTGGTTTGCAGAATGCCAGCTTCCTAATGAAGGTGGTGGGTTGCTGTTGTTTTTAAAAATCTTTACACCTTTTTTTTTAAGTGCGATAGGCAGACATCCTGTCAGGTTCCACGAAAAAACTGCAAGGGATGCACGGTACCCACTGACATCATTTTCCAAGACTCTAGGAATAATTGCCTCAGTACAGCCAGTTTGGGTTGTAAGGGCTTTCATGAATAAAAAAAGTAAGGCTGGGAGGAGGATATTGGCAGAACCTCACAATGACAGTATCAACCAGGAAGTGATTTACAAATTACCTCTAGCCTGCTGAATCATTAAAGCCTAACCTAATATCCTGAATTCTTTAATGGATGAAGGAAAGAAAAGGATGAGAAGGGGAGGGGTGGTTTGGGGGTTTTGTTTTTTGGTCTTGCTTTTTAAAGGAAGCTGGTCCCCGCAGCATCTGTTCAGAAAGAACTCCTTGTGCCTATCCATGTAATAATGGATGTGTTTCAAGAGAAGCAAAATCAGGAAGGCATAGTGGTCAAGATCGTTTTATTAGGTGGAAATTCAGAATGATGTGTGCTGATGGATATAAAAGCCACATTTCTAGGGGATAATGTTATTCTAAGGGTAAAATTCTGATTGATTGGGTGCTAGAACTAGTTAGCACAACACGCTAACAAACATGGTTAGCTTTACTGATAAGGTTCCCTGTGTGTATCTATGTGACTTAAGATGTTTCAATACAGGCGGGAGGATTACAATCAGTGAAGTCAGGAACAAAGGGCCTGGTTCATTTTAGTAAGAGTATTCCTCATCTAATAAGATATAAAAGTAAGAGAAAAGACATAATCTGGACCTTGGAGCAAGTAGGTTGGATAGCTTGAGTTATAGAGTTTACAGTTTTTTCTTGTAATTACATCCTTGAATCTCAGGCTGTGAACCTTCTAGTTCAACTGTTAATCAAATGAAATATAATAAGTGCTCCTTTGATTATCATATGCTTCAGTGTCTTCTGCAGGCTCAGAAAATGGAGTAATTCAGTAATCATTATTTAAGTTATCTCTTCCGCCTGGTGTCTCAATAAGTGGTCTCTTCCCCCTGCTGGTCTCCATTTGGGGAGTGGAAAAGCCAATTTGAGCTAAGTATATGAGCCCTAATTTATATGGAGGCAGAAAACTAGTTGAAAGGTTTTGAACAAATGGGCAATCTAATTAGAAGGATTTTAAATCTATAAAGTATTTGTTATTTAAAAGTCATATCATCCAGTATGGCATAAAAGTAAGAGACATAATCAGGACCTTGGAACAAGTAGGTCAGTAGATAGGATGGCTTCTGTTACAGAGTTTATAGCTTTTCTTGTATTTGCGTCCTTGAGTCTCAGGCTGTGAGCCTTTAGTTCAACTATTAGTCAAAATGAAATATAATAGATGCTTCTTTGATTATCGTGTGGTTCCGCATCTTGTGCAGGCTCAGAAAATGGAGTAATTCAGTAATCATTATTTAAGTGCATCATCTTGGTCTGTAGGTGGTCTCTTCCTGCTGATGGTCTCCATTTGGGGAAAGGAAAAGCCAGTTTAAGCTAAGTATATGAGCCCTAATTTATATGGAAGCGGAAAACTAGTTGAAAGGTTTTGAACAAAGGGGAGATTTATTAGAGGGATTTTAAATCTATAGAGTATTTGTTATTTAAAAGGCATGGGTCGTCTCTCAATGAAACATCCAAAACTTTTTTCAGAAGATAATATGTATACAAAGTACACAATAACTTATTAAAGAATAGAGGAAAGCCACCAACATCCAAGCAATAACAAAAACAACATTTTGACTGTGACGACATCAGATGAGAGTTATGGTAATTTTGGATATAGCAGCCAGAAGGAAGAGTGAAATAAGTTAGTTAAATGCAGCAGGTATGAAATTAAGCCAGTTCAGCACCTTGGGCAGTTCTACATTTACCTATAACAGGGGTCTTCAAACTTGGCCCTTTTATGACTTGTGGACTTCAACTCCCAGAATTCCTCAACCAGCGTGCCTGGCTGAGGAATTCTGGGAATTGAAGTCCACAAGTCATAAAAGGGCCAGGTTGGAAGACCACTGACCTATAACCTGCAAGTTAAACCATTCAACATCTCAAAATAAAATAAAGGTTGCATTAACAGAGGGATAGAATCAAGATCACGCGAAGGGTTAATACCACTTTACAATGCCTTGGTCAGGCACTTGGAATACGGCATCCAGTTTTGGTCACCACGATGTAAAAAAGATGTTGAGACTCTAGAAAGGGTGCAGAGAAGAGCAACAAAAATGATAGGGGACTGAAGGCTAAAACATATAAAGAATGGTTGTGGGAATTGGGTATGTCTAGTTTAATGAAAAGAAGGACTGGAGTGACATGAAAGCAATCTTGCAATATCTGCTAGGGAGATATCTGTTACACTTTGAGAGCGGGCAACTAAATTTCATTTTTCATGTGTGCCGTTGTGCCCACAGTAAAATGACAATAAAGATTATCTTATCTATCTTATCTATCACTATTGCCTATTTCACTTTGTGGTCTCTATTCTAGAGATAAAGTCTTCATTCACAGAATTAATGTGACTTCACATTAATGTGACTTCTAGGAGCTGAGTCCCAGCACATCTGGAAGAAGCCAACTTGAGTTATAGCACAGATGCTCTTTGCTATTTTCTTATTTATAAAGAGGCTTGTGGCACAGGAGCTCATTTAAGAAAACTTAATTATCTTAATTTACAGGCCATATCATGCCTCATTTTGTTGTGCTGGCGTCATATCTCCAAATTTGGAAAAATTATGCTGTGACAAATCTGATTTTAGAACAATTCTAAATGTTGCCTATCCTATAATTTGGCATACAGTAAAAGGTCTGTTTTTCTCTGGAAGAAATGATCCCTCTCCCGGTTATTTCAAGAAGAGCCCTAACAGCAGTATTTCCTGGAATGGTCTCCTTTGAACCTCTGTTAATGAGTGTAAAACTTTTTTTTCCCCTTCTCCTGACCATCTGCACCTTGACCACACTTATATTTTCATTAAGCATTCAATTGAAAAGCTGAGGGTGAGAATTGTATTTGAACCAGGAACAGATTGATATAAAGGAAATGCGAAGGCAGATCTCAGAATGATCCTGGCAACAGCAGCAGAGGCAGCAGTTGGGGTCATTAGAACTGTCAGGTTGCATTGAGTCCAGGAAGTATTATAAGCATGTCTGCCAAGCTGGGGCATCATGTTGTAATTTGCTGGTGCTTGTTTATTTAATTATAACTGATGCCCTGCCAGTCCATCCAAGAATGGCATCTGAGACAGCCTGCAGAAAGGTTTACTTTAATACTTTATGATTCAGTTATAACAGGCATAACTCCTCCAGCAAGCAAGCAAGCAAACTTGCTTGCTTGCTTGCTTTTATTCATTCATTCATTCATTCATTCATTCATTTCCATTTCTATAGCTATCCATCTCAATCAATGAGTCGGGGTGGCTTACAATTCCAAATTTCTTTATTGTTGCAACCTTGCTTTCTCCAAACCCAGTCAATATTTTGACCAATGATTAAGTACCGTGGGGTCCCTAAGCACAGCACACTGCTTTCCCTACCTGACTGTTCTTTTTTAGAGATACTTTGAATCTCAAAATTAAACAAAAAGTCAACAGCCTCCAGCATTGTGTTTCTTTTGGCCCAATGCCTCTGGATGTCAGAAAAGTTTCACTGACAAGATCATCATTTGTCTTTATGAACTTAGATGTTGAGTACTTGCCACAGCATTTCTTTTTGAATAGGGGCGTGTGGGTGTGTTGGTGCATATATGCATGCCTTCAACTTTTTGACTCTTGGCAACTGCCTAGTCTCGTCCATGAAGTTTTCTTGGCAGGATTTTCATAGCAGTTTGCCACTGCCTCCTTCCTAGGGCTGAGAGACAGTGACTGGCCCAGTGCTGGCTCTTCGGCTTTGAAACGGAGATGAGCACCAGCCCCTAGAGTTGGAAATGACTAGCACGCATGTGCGGGGGAACCTTTACCTTTTAGACTAATCTTGTTTAAGATAATCGATTAGTAAATCTGTCCTGTTCCTCTCCACTAAGGCCAATTCCTGCCTCACCATGTAGGTTGCTTGGCCAGTCGACCAGTAAAGGAGAGGCATGTCTTTATTTAAAGATGATGAATGAAATAAATACATTTCTTGCCAGATTAGAGTTGGCTTGGTAACATAACCTGTAACAAGAGATGGCTGTATGTATTTATATACATATATTTGAAAGAAGTAGAGCAGGTTGTTTGAAAATTTGGCTGGCTTATATTGAGGCTCATTTATTTTTAGAACAAGTTAAATGCATTAAAGGGAAAAACAGCAGCCACAGTAAGTCAGGATCATGTTTCAGCCTCACAACTATTATCCACTTCCAAGCAACGATGGAAAAATCTATCTTAATTGAATTCGCACACCGTACAAAGAAGTGGTATGGTTGCCGGGTTCCTGGCTTCACATGTACGAACTCACACACCTGTGGTTTGTTCAGCTGACCAGGTGCAGAGTTTAGCACAATGTGAGAAATCGATGCAGTGGTTGTGTTTGGCTGAAAGATTAAGCTATAACATACTATAAAGTGCTGTGTTTATCTTCACGGCTGGTATGAATACAGCTATTGATTTCTAAACCAGAGTTTGTGGATTAGAGGTTGGTACAAATGCAGGTCTTTGTGCATAGCCAATAAGCCTTGATTCGACCAAGCCAATTTGGTCTGCAAAACAAATCCTACCATAATATTTGAATCCAGGCCACTATACTTACTAGGTCATACATAGCTTAGTACGGTATGGGGAGCTAGACCTTGGTTAGGAATACAGATAGGCTTTGACTTACATCCGTTGATTTAGTCACCATGCAAAGTTACAATGGCACTGGAAAAAAGTGACTTAGGACCATTTTTCCTGACCAACCGTTGCAGCATCCTAACCCCACGATCATGTCATCAAAACTCAGACACTTGGCAACTGGCATGTATTTATGACAGTTGCCAGGCTCTCGAGGATTGCGAACACCTTTTGCAACCTTCTGATAAGCAAAGTCAGTGGGGAAGCCAAATTCACTTAACGACCATGGCAAGAGCAGGTTGTAAAATGGGGCAAAACTCGCTTAAACAACTGCCTTGCTTAGCAGTGGAACTTTTGGGCTAGATTGTGGTGGTAAGCCGAGTATACAATCTGCTTCCTCATCCTGTCCCAGTTGATGCTATAGCTGGTGACATGCGTCTCATGCTCGCTTGCCACCCAAGCAATTTCATTCACTCCAGTGGAATTTATCGTGTTGATCAAACAGACTGGCAGTGTGAAGAATAAGAAGCCTGTATGTGTTTACCTGCTAATTTGAAATAGCACATTTACAAGTGGCTGTGACATCTACACGTTGCCCAAAGGCACAAATATCTGAAACAATTTATTCCTTGACCTCTTTTCCTGGCACTTTTCCTTCGCTTCTGACAACCTGGGTATGCAGGTCAGTAGTGATCCAATCTGATTCCTTCTGAGTCTTTAATAAGAATGTCAGTGCACATGGCGGAGGCTGTTATCAGATAGTTGCAGCAAAAAATAAAAGGCAATGTCAGCTAATCGGAAAAGGACAGGCCAGCATTTTGCATTGAAGGAGAAATGGCCACAAATCCTAGAAGATTTGGTTTCTGTTAGCACATTTAATATGCCTGAATGTACCAAACCAATCTTGGTTATTTTTGCCCCAACACTGGAGGTTTTTAAGAAAATGGTATAGGGTTTACTGCTTGAGCAGGGGGTTGAACTAGAAGAGCTTCCAACTCTATTATTGTTATTCCGTCTGAGTATTTTAGTTCACGAACTTGACAACAACAGCATACTATCAGTTGTATATTGAGACTGGGCACTGTATGGATATAGGCACTGAGAAGTCACCAGAGACCCCCTAATTCATGTGTCCGCCTAAACTCTATTGTGGTGGGCTGCAATTTAGCATAATGTCTGAATCCACCTCCATCCACACTGCAGCTTTAATTTTGCATGATGCCCAAAGCCAGCCATTGTGATGTATAAACTTAAGTGTATGACTTAATATGATGTGTGACACTAGCAACTGTCTCTTAGCCTAAAGGGAGCAAATAACTGAGACCACTTCCAGGAGTTGTATGCTTGACAATTAGGCAACTAAAAAAAACTGTAAAGAGAACTCAACCCAAGTCATTATGGGAACCAGGATTTCATTCACGGCCAGATGTTATTGGACTGTAAATCCTACTAATTCTCACCAATATAAGCCTGTGATCAGGGATGGAGAGAATTGCAACAATCCAGCAATAATGTAGTCCTGATGACTGTGTTGACTGAAGCTGATGGGATGTGTTGTCCATTCATGTCAAGTACAGGAAATCAAGGGGGTATGCAGCTCAAATGAATATATAGGTTTGTTGCACACTAAACCTCTCTACAACAATCTGAATTACTAACAAAGTAAATTGGAGGTAGAATAAGAGTCAAAGGAATTCAATGTGGTCTGGACTTAAGATCTCCTGTGAACATGAAGGTACTTGACCCCCTGCCTCAGATTCAACCTAGTCATCTCCTACACTTCACCTATAAACCCCAAAGATTTATCTGGAAATGTACATTTGAAATTGGCTGTTTAGTAAGATCTCTTCAACCGTGACTCTTTCTGTCTCACTGCTACACAGAGACCCACCTGAACCGTAGCAACTTCATCAGCGAGATTACTCACTGCACGGAAACCCGCGGAGGCACTATTATGCTGGATTCGTCCGTGCTTGTGGCTGGTGTAGTCATCGGAGTGGTCCTGTTTCTATCCTGTGTGGCCATCCTGATTGGCAGTCTGCGAAAAAATCAGTGCTTTCGACATCTCCAGCTGTGGAGCGATGCCAACTATAGTAAGAGAGTCTTCTATATATTTTTTCTTCTTTTTTCTCTCTAATAAATAGTACCATTAAAATGAGGTATTCCATGAAGGTAGACCTTGACTTGCAGCCATTTAGCGATCGTTCAAAGTTACAACTGCACTGGAAAAAGTGACTTATGACCAGCTTTCACGCTCACAACCGTTGCAGCAGCCCCATGGTCACATGATCAAAATTCAGACGATTGGCAACGGACTGATATTTATGACGGTTGCAGTGTCCTGGAGTCCTCTGACTCCCTTTTGCAACCTTCTGACAAGCAAAGTCAATGGGGAAGCCAGATTCGTTTTAACAACCATGTTACTAACAGCTGCAGTGTTTGACTTAACAACGGTGACAAGGATGACCATAAAATGGGGCAAAACTCCCTCAGCAACTTAGCCATGGAAATTTGGGGCTCATTTGCAGTCGTAAGTCAAGGACTACCTCTAATACGACATGTAAATACTTCCAACCTTCCTTTCCATAGCCCTCACTTCATCCTAACAGTTGCATTCCTGGATACATCCTAACCATTTGTGATTTAGAATTTCCAAGGTTCTGTGTCTCCAACTTTTGTTTAGTCCACCTTTTGGAATGGTGCTAGTATTACTTTTCTTTTGCCCAGCTCCAGACTGTTTTTCTTATGGTGGTTCTGTTGGAGAGCTAAGATCCAACTGTGCTGAGGAATTCCCACCAACATTTTACTTCAGCTCTTACATGGAGACACTTTCCCAGGCCAACATCATACACTCGGACTCGCCACCAAGGTAAATTTCTTTTGTATTTATAATACTTTTTTAAAAGGTTGAAAAAGGCAAAGGTTTACTTCAAGAGTGTCAAAGTCGCAACGTCACATGACGTGTCACGGCATATCACAACTTTTTTTCCATTGCCAGCAATGGAGTTGGTGCAATTTCGGCATGACACATCTGGCTCGTGGGCCGGCGGTTTGAAACCCCTGGTTTACCCTATCCGGTCACATCTAATTCTACTGGGTGATGCTTATCTTTATTTCCTAGTTGAGGGAGCCAGGGTTGTCCAAAGACATTTCCATAGTCCCGTGGCCAGCATGGTTATATGCTGAGGCACATGAAACACTGTTGCCTCCCCACTAAAGTGGTATCAGTTTAATCCACTTGCATTTGCATGCTTTCGAACTGCTAAGTTCCCATTAATTGCTGATGATCCATTTAACGACTCTTAACTCTTAAATTCCTGTGTAAAGTTTGTTTAAAGATTACTCAGAGCTGACAATGGATATTAACTCAATTTGCAAATCCCATTTTAACTTGAGTTACTTAATCAAGCAATGTTCTGGGTTCCCACAGTACACTGAATTACCAATTAGCCAAATCATAGATTCACACAACTATGCTACTGAAAAGGATCCACGGGAAGATAAAACTTAATCCATATTAGTAAGCTGTACAAAAGCAGTTATTTGATATTTGACTGAAGTTGTGAATGGTATTAGATGGAATTATTAGGGGTCATTGCAAAAGTCAACTGAAGCTTCTTGATTCAAGGAATTACATAGGAATAGCCATATATTAAAACCATTGACCCATCTATCTCAAGTGCCTTTTGGTCTCTGGACTCTTTTTGTTGTTGTTGCGTCCCTTCCCTGAACAACTTCACCAAAAATTGTAACAAGTAGTCCAAGAATCAACAGCTTAATTTCCTACCAATTTCCAGATACAACACAAAGAAACATGAAAAAACCTTGAAACTTTATTGTAAGTTGCCAAGTCATCTACTACTACTAGATGACTATACTAATCAAAATAATACATTGTATGTGTATGCATACTTTATCTACGAGTTTGATGACTTCTTGTGATCAGTCCGTGTTTCTGAGCTTCTAAGACACAAAAGACCATCAGCCTGTCAGAGATGGGGAGTGTAATCACAGTCAGAGAAAAACAATTTGCAAACCCTGTTTCCAAAACAAGAAATTGATAGACATCTGATTTCTCGTTTATAAAAGAGGGTCCTTTTGCAGCACAAGCATAAGAACAAATCCCTAAGTGATTGCAAGAAGATTCCATAAATAGGGATTGATTGTGCAAAACCACAACATTGGAAATAGAGCTGAGATATTGGGTAGATTTGTCATTGTGTATTTGTGTAACATTTTTATTAGCCAGGTATAATATGGTATGTCAGTATCCACCAATAGATGATTGGATGGCCATTTTGGATATGATGGGTATGATATTCCTTCATTACAGCTTTCTAACTTCTAACTTCCCTTCAGTTAAATCAATCAGTCTGTCTATCTGTCTATCTATCCTATGTATCATATCTATCTATCCTATGTATCGTATCATATCTACCATCTATCATCTATCAATCTATCTATCTATCCTATGTATATTTATCTACCTATCATATCTATCTATCCTATGTATCATATCTATCTATCTATCTATCTATCCTATGTATCGTATCGTATCTATCATCTATCATCTATCTATGTATCTATCCTATGTATCATATTTATCTACCTATCCTATCTATCTATCTATCTATCTATCTATCTATCTATCTATCTCTATCTATCTATCTATCTATCTATCTATCTATCTATCTATCTATCTATCTATCCTCTACTTGGATTCTGCAGCTTGAAGTCTGGCAGAAGGAGCTTGGTCAGCCCTCCTTTCCCTTCATATTCCCTAGTGTAGGAAGCAAGGGGGCCTTGTCTCTTCTCCAGTCCTTTTTATTTAAGCAGTACATTCCAGTAATTTGCAGAGTCTACAATGCTCTGTTCTCAAGGGGTGAAACATACAGATTTTCTCCCACTAACTTAATTACAGGAAGCAAATTCAACTCCTGGCAAGAGGCCCAATAAATCAGCGCTTTTTGCAACCTTTTCATTCTCTTCCTGCAGCCTAAGTGGGAAGCTGGCCATCTGCTTAACTGATAAGAGTATCTAGGAAGTACAGCTTTTTACAGCTTTTGTTTCTACCAGCTAGCCTTCTTCTAAGTCCTCCAGGCCAGGTTGCCAATTGCCAGCTCCAGTAATCCTCCAGGTTTCACCCTTTCTCTCACCTCTTCTCCCAAGCCTCCTCCTTCTTTCCTTCCCCCATTCATTGTAGGGTAGTGATGATTCCTCAGTTTTGCATCCACCATTTTCCTCTTCCAGTTGCCAAGCTTTCCGTGTTTTGCTCCTGAAAGTTTAGCATCTCCATTTCGTTGCAGTGTTCCCCCCCCCCTCTGTAACAGATCCAAGGGCAGTGAACTGAACACCTTGACATATTACAGTTCTCTAGTTCTTCAAACTGGACTTCTTCAAACCAGCTGTAGATCTTGGGAGATAAAAAAAAACTGCTCTGTGGTGGGAGATTGAATTAAGACCCCCAGTTCTCTACAATTCTCCCTCTGCATTTACTTCGGTATCCCACATGCTGAGTTACATGCTGATCCTACATGATGTCAATTTGGAAGTAAACCGTACTGAGTTCCAAGAGGCTTGCCCCAAGGTTATTAGGTACAAAACTATATGGACGAATGAATTACAATGACCCCTTTACGGCATGCAGAAGTCTGAAGGAGGCTTCCTATGATAGATGTCGGGCTGTTTCTTTTCCTCTGTGTTCCCACATTAGGATAGCAAATGTTCTCATTTGTTTTGCTCTGTAATAGCCCCAAGTTAAGGGGTGTGAAAAATGAAGTTTGTAGAATATAGTCAAAAATCAGTATAAAGAATAACTGAGGACAAACAACTTTTCACATTCTAATGTTGCGTTCTGAATAATATATTATTACACTGTTTTGCTCCTTTCCAGAGGGTTAAAGGTGGCCAACAATCATAAAATACAAAAATACAACTCTTAGGCACATTTCACACAAGAAATTATAAAACCACCTTTTTCAACTTTAAGATGTGAGGACTTCAACCCCCAGAATTCCCCCAGCCAGTTAGGTTTAATGGGGTTCTAAAAGAATCGCTTTCAGACAGACCTCTGTTGCATCTGAGATTTTTGATGGCCTTGTTGGGGTTTTTTCGCTCCGCTGAACCATGATCAGTACTTGAAATGGAATTGAATGTAATGTGGAAGATGGGAGCATATGTAGATTTGAGTCCTTCGAGAGAAGGGCGGTATATAAATAAAATTATTATTATTATTATTATTTTTAAATTATGTTTCGTCCAGAATGAAATACAAATTGCCAACGCTTGCCCAGAGCCATACACAATCCCAGTAAAGTTTGTATCAGGTGAAAGAGGCTTTCAGGAATTCTGAGTTTAGCGTCCCCTATCATCTGGAAGGCAGCAGTTTGGGAAAAGGGCATAGAGGTCAAACAAGGTAGCCATTACAGCTGAACACAACATCAGCACCTGAGACCGAATCTTCTGGGAATCAATTAACTTGCTCTCCTAACCAATAAAGTGAAGCCGGATCCCATTTTTGGTGGGTGGTTGTTCTTCGTTTAAAATTTTGAAGGCTATACAGGGCAGAAAAGCTATTTATATACAATTCTAATTAGGACATTCATTTATGAAAGATGCCTTCGGGACATTGATAACTTAATTGCTTGGATGTACGAGCTACAGAAATCTCATTTGCAACTAAATGTGATTATCTCTCTAAATGTTTCCCTAATCGGTTCTTATACGAGTCTAGAGATTTCATTTGGGAATATTCTGCTTTCTTTTTCTTCCTGTTTTCCTTAATCGGGATTCTGCCAAAGCATTCAGATGGAACCACTCTAGTCTATTTTTTCTTGAAAGGGTAAATCAAAAGTAATGTCCATAAATATCCTTCTTCTCTTAATGGATTTCCTGGGGACCCAAATTCACTGGAAACATGTCAGATCTATTTTAGAGTTAGTATTTTAGAAAGAGCAGATACAGAGGGTTTTTTAAAAAAAAAAATAAGCAGACAGACTCTATTTGGCTACCCTGTGTAAAGACTCAGAACTTGTTTATTTATCTGTGTATTTATTTAGTAAACATATATAGATCAACCATTTCCTCTGGGTGGCTCACAATTAAAATAGAATAAAAACAGAGGTAAAAACAAAAAAAATAGACAAGAAGACTTACAACCACAAAATAGCAAAGCTGTTTATTTATTAGGAATAAAGGAGAATATTTGTAGCTCAGGGTTGAAATGAGGGGTCCTTGGTGCTCTCTGAGCTTGGTTGTTTTCTAGCAAACATTTTATTACTAAACTAGGTAACATCGTCAGTGCTCAATCTATTTATTATTTCCATTATTATAATTAATGCTCGATGGGGTCTGCCTTTAATTTGCAGCCCTCAGTTCTTTACATTAAGCATGGCAACTTCCTTTAAAGTTTCCTGTTCCTTGAAAAAAGAGTTTCCAGTTCAGGAAAGAATTGGTTTTGTAGTGTAAAACGTATTTAAATTTTGGCTTTACCTGCTGTATCAGTTGATTTCAATTCTGTTATCTCTTACTTCCCTTCCGAATGGATGTCTGTATGCTGTTGTTTTGAATGGATGGATTGGCCCAAGAACTATACAGTGGCTGTGCTGTCTTTCAGGTACGATGAGTGTGTTGGGCCTGGAGCAGCCCAAATCTATCTTCCAACAGAAGATCCTCCACCTTATTCTCTAATAGACCCTTGTCAGCAGAATGATGTGTCTATCAACAACCCCTTGGAAGAAAGGGGATCTACCAGTACAACAATGGGAAGGGATTCTGAAGGTTCGGTTAGGATACAGGACCGGCATCAACCTTCTGCAGCCTTGTCATCATCCTTGCCAACAGACTCCGCTCCTCCGTATGAGGCTGTCGTGTGTGAACAGAATGTTCCACAAGTCTCACTAACTCTGTTGAAAGGTTCAGCGGACTACCATCGGACACTTTTCAACAGAATAGCATGAACTGATTACATTGTGGGGACACCAGAAGGAAACCTTCAAGGCGAAGAGAGGATGATCACATGGAAAGATGAACTGATCACTCACCCACCTTTTCTCTTTTTCTACTTCGAACAGGGCTACTTTGAACTGGGCTGTTTTTGGAGATACGGGTTTTGTTTTCTTTCTTTAGTAGAACATCTTTTGAAAGGCTGGCCTATCTATGTCTTTTGCACTGCTGCTTCTCCCCCTTTAAAAAATGTAAAACATTAAAAGCAATGCTAGAGAAAATGAACATCTCCGAAACATTTTAAAATGCCTCAAATGCTCAACCAGAGGCACATAAAACTTAACAATTCTTGTTGGACCTTCCCTGATTTGGGAGGAAAAGTTGTCCAGTGTCAGCTTCAGTGAGATGGGCAACTATATAAATCTGATTAATAAATAAAATGCATTTTTTTAAAAAAAAAAGTACAACCAATATTTTAAGCACTCCTTGTAAGTGGTAGATATAAATTACAGAGGGATACTTTATAAGGAAAATGTGGGCAAGGTTTTAGAAAACACACTAGGCTAAAATGTGGGCTGGCAAGTTTGCACCTTAGTGTGGCCTGGGAAAATAGCCATCCAGAAGCCAACCTGTCTGGCTATCAACACGACCTACCTCGCAGGAGAGTTGGGAAGCTAATAAAAGAAGGAGAATGCCATCCATGTTGCTCTGAGGTCTATGGGGTAAGTTCACAATGACCATGATGATGATGATTCAATTTATGTACCAAAATAGGATTCTCCAACTTATAATTGACCGCAGATTAATTGACGTGTTTCAGATCATTGATTTGTTTATGAGAATACGATTTCTTCTGAGCTGTAATTCTGAATTCTAGAAATTAGTTTGCTGATCTCCTTCTGTGGTTTCGCAAGCAAGGGAGCAAAAGAATTCTTTTGCTGGGCGTCTAGGATTTTAAACCTCTGCTTTGGTTCTCGATGGGTTGCTGCTATATTGTTGTTTTGCTGCTGCTGTTGTTTTTGTCCTACAAAACATTAGAGAATTTTAACTTCAGTGTTTGATCAGCTTTTACAGAGCAGTTGGGGTGGAGCAGGTTCAATCCGATGCGGCAAGTCATTAAAAAGAAAGAAAGACAGCCTGGAGAGCAACATCTGAAAATTCCAAATGTAAACCTGCTTTTAAAAAATTCTTATTATTTTCAATCGTTTTTCATTCCTTGTTGATTTTATTCATTGCATTATACGATATTTTTTTCTGAGACCCCCATGGTTTTCCCCTAAATATATTCCCACAGCAGCAACCCTATGAAAATGATTGGGGTGAGGTTGATTAGTCTAGCGCAGGGGTCGGCAACCTCGGCTCTTTTATGACTCGTGGACTTCAACTCCCAGAATTCCTGAGCCAGCTATGCTATGCTGGCTCAGGAATTCTGGGAGTTGAAGTTCACGAGTCATAAAAGAGCCGAGGTTGCCGACCCCTGGTCTAGCGTTACTCTGCCAGCTCTTGAGTCAAGGCGGGATTTGTCTGAGTGTCTCCTCAAACCAAATGTCTCAATCAGTGTTTCTCAACTTTGGCAATATGTGGACTTCAATATACAGGTAGACCTCAACGTACGACCTCAACTGAGCCCAAAATTTAGGCTGCTAAGTGAGACATTGGTTAAGTGAGTTTTGCCCCATTTTACGACTTTTCTTGCCACATTTGTTAACTGGATCACTGCAGTTGTTAAATTAAATTGGGAAACTTATCAAGGAGAGAAGCAACCTAGAACTAAGGAGAAACTTCCTGACAGTTAGAGCAATTAATCAGTGGAACAACCTGCCTCCAGAAGCTGTGGGTGCTCCCACGTTGGAAGTTTTTAAGAAGAGACTGGAGAGCCATTTGTCTGAAATGGTCTTGGGTTTCCTGCCTGAGCAGAGGGTTGGACTAGATGACCTCCAAGGTCCCTTCCAACTCTATTTTTATTATTATTATTAGGGTTATTGTTATTACTATTACTATTATTATTATTATTATTATTATTATTATTATTATTATTGTAACACGGTTGTTAAATGAACCTGGTTTCCTTATTGAAAGTCACAAAAGGGAATCACGTGACCTTGAGCTACTGCAGCCGTCATAAATGTGAATCAATTGTTAAGCATCTGAATATAAATCATGTGATCACGGGGCAACGGTCACAAGTGTGAAAAATGGTCCTAGGTCCCTTTTATCAGTGCTGCTGTAACTCTGAACAGTCGTTAAGTGAACAGCATGCTGGCTGGGGAATTCTGGGAGTTGAAGTCCATCCATCTTTCTTTTTTTTTTTTTAATAAATTCTTATTTTACTAGGAAAGTTAAAATACAACTTTTGGGGGGGGGAGAGAAAAAAAGAAATATTACAAAAACAAAAAGCTAAATAAAACATTTTAAAAATGTGCATTGGAAAAGAAAAAAGACGAAGGCATGTATACATACATTGTCCCCCCCAGCTGAGTTCTGAAAAGTATATTGCAGCAATAACAATTTCCCTCCTTGTGAAACACACCCACAATTTGTAAACTTCTACAAGTCTGTTTGCAGCCAAGTTGATCTTTCATCTACCTACTGTATTTAAAAAGTAGTTAACAGGTAAACTAACCACCAAAGTTAAAACTTCAAAACCCTCTGTTAAATAATCTATCACAGGTAGTCCTCGACTTAAGGAGCACAAAATTTCTGTTGCTATGTGAGTGAGATATTTGTTAAGTGAGTTCTGCCTCATTTTATGACCTTTCTCGCCACATTTGTCAAATGAATCACTGCAGTTGTCAAATTAGTAACAGGGTCGTTAAGTGGATCCAGCTCCCCATTGACTTGGCTTGTCAGAAGGTGGCAAAAGTGACCCTACGCACTGCGACCACCATAAATATAAGCCAGTTCCAAGCCTCTGAATTTGGACCAACGGTCTTAAGTTTGGATCACATGACCAACGACCTGAAGTGTGAAAAATGGTCATAAGCCACTTTTTTTAGCGCCGTTGTAACTTTGAACAACCACTAAACATGCTGTTGTAAGTTGAGGACTACCTGTGTTGTATTTAACTTGTAGAAGGTTTACATCGGCTTCTTATCGACCACAAATCACTACCGTCCTTGCCTCTGATCCATCCAGGATCAAATATCCTTGCTTGATTCGGAATCGTAAAACTTTTCTTTAAGGTTTTGATTTGGACCTTGCCCAACAATTGCGTCTATCCCCCAGAGTCATACGGGAAGTCCATCCATCTTAATGTTGCCCAGTTGAGAAACACTAGTCTCGCCCGTTACAATGGCACTGCGTTTCCCATGGATGTCCCGTTCTTCCTCTACGGGTAAACCTCGGCTTAAGACCACAGTTGAAATCAGAAACTCTGTTGCTAAGCAAGATGGTTGGTAAATTGAGTCCAATGATTCTATGACCTTATTTCCCACGGTTGTTCGGCAAATCACGGCTGTTGTTAAGCAAATCACTTGGACACTAAGCAAAACTGGCTTCTCCCTTGTCAGAAGCTGGATGGAAAGGTCGGAAATGGCAATCATATGACTCTGGGATGTTGCAGCCATCATAAACACAAGTCGGTATTTTGACCATGTGATCTTGGAAATGCTGCAACATTTGTGAGTGGGAGACTACTCGTAAGTCGGTTTTTCGGTGCCCTTGTAACTTTGAACAGTCGGTAATGAATGGTTGTAAGTCAAGGACTATCTGTACATTGTAACAAGAATAGAATATGGCTTGTTTTCCTCTGTTTGTCTTTTAGCAACCTTTAGAAATGTAGCAACAAAAAGGTGGCATTTGCCTCTGGATGTAGAAGGCTAAATATTGTAAAAGCATGGGATTCCATTCACAATTAAATGCAAAAACAAAAAACACCCATCTGTGATGATTATTTTATGCAGCATAATAAAAAGGGAATTGGCACTAATTAAATGATGGATATTTGTATAATGTTTCCAAAGAGAAAAGCAATAAAAAAATACACGGAAAGCTTTTACAGCATGCATTAAAACCAGCCTCTTTGGAGTTAGAAATACACTAACAGCTTAAATTTACATGGAATAACCCGTCAAATTTTAAATACTGCATGATTCCTTGTTGGGAACACGTTATCTAAGATGATCAAAGGCCTGGAGACTAAACCATATGAAGAACAGCTGCAGGACTTGGGTTCGGAATAATCTGTTGCCGTGTTTTCAACCGTTTGTAAGGGGTGCAAGAATATATCAGAAGCATTCTAGAGGCGCGGGGTCAGTGGCGTAGCGTGGGTTGTCAGCACCCGGGGCAAGGCAAGTAATTTGCGCCCCCTAACCCGTGGATTTTAGCACTGGAATCTCTTCCACTAGATTAGTTAAAGAAACCTTTACCCCCTAAGCACATGTATTGTTTGTTATGAAAATACTGATGTAATTAAAGTAAAATGCATCTAATGCGCCCCCCCAGATGTTGCACCCCGTGCAGCCAGGCCCCCCCTGCACCCCCCACGCTACGCCACTGCGCGGGGTATTAGAAGAGGTTGGGAGCCGCTGTCTTTTTTTTATTGAAAAGTTTTACAATACATTTTATCTTTAACAATCCCTCCCCCCTCCCTCCGCCCACCCCTTCCTAACCCTCCCCTCCCTTCTCCCCTCCCCCCTCCCCGACTTCCCAGAGCTAAATACAAGGTATAAAAGCAAGAAGCAATCATAAACAACCATATGCTAACAATAAACTATTAAGTCTATCGCACTCTAGCTCATATGAAATGACTACAAGCAATACTAATATCACATAAAAAAAAGCTTATTCAAATGCTAAGTGAAACTTTTTAGTCCCTGGGAGCCGCTGCCTTAAATCATCATCTCCAACTCACAGTCCATAAAATAAGAGCAACCATCACCTTGGTGGCGCTTCTGGAACTAACTGATCACCAGCCAGCCTTTGAACTCGGATCCCCAAAGCGGAACTCCGGTCCCCTTTTTCCCTTCGGTTTCACTTTCGCTTTGCAGTCCCGCCCACTTCCCGGCTCCAGGCGAGCCCGAAACGAAAACGACGACGGCTCAAAGCGTTGGATCGCCTTGAGCGACAGCCAGGGCAGCCACTGGCATGGCGGGCAAGGGCAGGGCCAGGCCAATGGCGGCCTGGAGCGCCTCGCTCTCCGCCCCCGCGAGCCAAAAGAAGCCAAGCCGCTTCCGCGTCCCGCGAGTCGGAAAAAAAGCCAGGCTGACCGTCCGTCGGTCCTGAAAAGCTCAAGCGCGGCGCGAAGGGAAAGGAAGGGAAGTGCCCGGAAGGGCGACGGGCTCCAGAATGAAGAGTTTCCCGTCTTTGGAAGTTTTGCAAGACTACCTGGCTTTCTACCGGGCTAACTGGACGGAAGGGAAGCTTCGCCTTTGCAACGAAGCGCCGCTGAAGCGCCGCGCTGGGCGCCTGCGGGTGGCCCCGGCGGGCGCGTGGGAGGCGGGCGCGATCGCGGAGAGCTGCTGGAGGACGCGCGGCCAGCGGGAGGCGAGCGCCGTCCTCCGCCAGCTGATCCAGGCCTTGGGCTACCTGGAGCTGCTGTGCGTCAACCTTTTCCTCTCGCCCTGGAGGAGGGAGATCAAGTCGCTGAAGGTAGCGGAGGGGGGAAGGAGGCAGGCTCGCCTTGGGGAAGAAGGGAAGTCCCCGGTGGGTTTGGCCTCGAGGTGGGGGGGGGGGTTTGGGGGGCTTTGCTGCAGGATCCCGAGGTAGAGGAGGTTGAAAACAGAAATCCTTCCTCCGATTCTTCCAACTTAAGCCAGGGGTGGGCAACCTGGGCTCTTTTATGACTCGTGGACTTCAACTCCCATGCTGGCTCAGGAATTCTGGGAGTTGAAGTCCATGAGTCATAAAAGAGCCAGGTTGTCTACCCCTGTCCTAAGCAGATAAGACATGGCTGGGTTGAAAGAGAGAGAGGCCCCGAGGCTCTTCCGTGGTGAAGCAGTAGGTTCTCTCCAGCCTTAGTTCAACTCTTTAGCCGGCATTCAAGCTGCTTTAATTTTAATGTTGGTTTAGGGCAGGGGTCTTCAAACTTGGCCCTTTTATGACTTGTGGACTTCAACTCCCAGAATTCCTCAGCCAGACGCCTGGCTGAGGAATTCTGGGAGTTGAAGTCCACAAGTCATAAAAGGGCCAAGTTTGAAGACCCCTGGTTTAGGGCAAGGGTAGACAACCTCGGCTCTTTTATGACTCATGGACTTCAACTCCCAGAATTCCTGAGCCAGCATGGGAGTTGAAGTCCACGAGTCATAAAAGAGCCCAGGTTGCCCACCCCTGGCTTAGTTGGAAGAATCGGAGCTATGCTGACTCAGGAATTCTGGGAGTTGAAGTCCATGAGTCATAAAAGAGCCGAAGTTGCCTACCCCTGGTAAGGTTTACCCTGTCTTTACTGGCAGGGACCCTAGAGAGTGTAAACACAGTTAAAAATGCTATTAGTAAAAGTACTCAACATGAAACCTGTGCAGGATCATTGTCCATCCAGTTCTTCTGAAGTAGCTGTTGTGTTCTTGAGACGCCTCATAATGTGAAGAGGCATTTGGATGCAACCGTTTGTGGTCAATCCTGATATTCCTTATACCAGACTTTGGGAGCCTTCTGATGATTGCAGCTCCTGCTGTCCTCATTCATCTCCATCCACCCAGACCAAGGAGGTGGGTGTCTGGCAGATCTAGAGGACACCCGGTTGGTCTGTTCTCTCAAACCATCTGGAATTTTAATTTTTCCTCGGTTAGATTTATCCCGCTTTTTCATGGAACTTCAAGGTGACATACTTTTGCTCCCAGTTCTAGATCCGGCTTTCAATTCTGCCTTTCCATTTATAGCATCCAAGGTAGTCAACTTCACCTTCCAATTTAATTCATCCAATACCAACCCTCTGAGGGAAGCTGGGTGGAGAATGTTCCCACCCAATCTGGACACACCTGGTGTCCTCCAAATTTGTTAGACGGAAACACCAATAAACTCATATAGGTGCTCAGAAAGCCAGACTATTCCAGTCTTGCTTCCACTAAATCCTATTGAGATAATGTGTCGTGTCTTTTAAAGATACTCAGATCTGCTACTCATTTTGCCAGATTCCTGTTCAATGATAGATATCCCAAGGGCCAGATTTTGCTAACTACATCTCAGGTAAAGAGATAACAGAGGGTATACAATGGAGGTTCAGTGGGAAGGAAGCCAATATGCCAGTCAGGGTGAGTCCTTAATCTGTTGCTTGAAGTCTGAATTCTTCTGTTGACTGTATCCACAAAGATCTTCAACCCATAATTTCACAGAATAGTAATACTATATCCATGGTGATGTCTCCTAATGCTCTTTTCTCATTCTTTTTAGACTTTTACAGGGAACTTTGTCTACTATGTAAAGTCCATTCTTCCAGAAAGTGTAGTACAGCAACTGCTGTCAGAAATTGGCTATGTTGCCACTACCGCCACTGAATATTCACTGGTCCGAAAACTAAACAAGGAAGAAATGGAGAAAACTGCATTTGAAATATTCCTTGCGAGAATTGAATGCGAAAACCTCCTTGAAATTGCAGGGGACATGAAAGACAGCGACCTTGCTGATATCCTAAAGAAGAGAGCCCAGAAACATTGTCTTCCTTGTGTTGGCCTAGATATAAATCAGGATCGCTCACAAACAAAAGAGATGACCACTGAAGAAAGCAACGGGACACCAAATCCTGGAATGGCCTACTTAAGCCACAACCAGAGTGCCTTCACAGAGGACAAGCTAGAGCATGGCAACAACTTTGGTCTCCAATGCATTGCAACAGAGAGTCAGGCATTTGCTTCCAAACAGACTCCTGAGCAGGACAAGAACCAAAACCAAGCAGAAGATACCTCAACACATTCCTGCATCAGAAGCACGGACAGTGAGGACTTTCTGATTAAATACAGTGACATTGTCATTGGACAAAAGCCTCTCCACTTCCCTACCTCTTCTTCCTCGAGAGCAACCAATGAGGAGGAGACCTGGCTTACAGAAGCAAGGCTGGGCCTATCAACCTGTGGGGGAGAATCCCTCCCTCTTCTGCCTTCTGATGAAAGTGGTCCTCAAGCCTTAGCCATCCTCAATGATTCTACTACGGCAAGCAAAGCTCCGTACAATTACCAGACTCAAGACTCTTGTCAAACCATGGCTGAGCCAAAAATCTGTGATGCAGTGAAGTGTCTGAGTAGTCATGGGTCAGATACAATTGATGAACCCAGAGAACTGAAAGGCAGCATGGTGCAGCAGTCATGTGAGTCCTCCTTGATGTTAGATAAGCCGAAGAACAAGGAAGACTACATAGAGAAGTTAATGTATCCTGTGGAAGAAACAGCACGACCAGAGTCTGCAAGAAGCCACAGAGTTTCTGAAGAACTTTATCATCCCGAGATGAAATCTGCAAACCTATCCTGTAGAGACAATTACAACGTGGACCTTTATTCGTCAGATCGCTTCAACAATATCGCTGGGTGCAGAAATCCCACACTTGGCCCAAGTTACGGCAGATCTCTGGATGTCCCAATTCTAGCCTGTTCCATTCCCACCGAGGCTCAGTACTGTGGTGACATTCCAGCAGGCATTCGGCATAGACGAGAGAGATGTCCTCTCCATCCCTCTTTGGTGGATACTCATGTAGTGCATATGAACGAACCTAGCCTAGAAGGTTATGTCGTTATTAACCAAGATAACTGAAAAGTAAGCTCCCTGGGAGCTTTGGGACTACTAAGTCCAAATTTACTGAGTTGAAGCTACAAGAAGATTGGTCACGTGGTTTCTTAACAACATTGGGGTGTCCACCAGATCCACATGCTTCTCATCAAGGGGTAAAATCTTGCAAGAGATGATTGTGGGATGTTTCATAGCACTTCAGGTGCTCGGCTAAGTTCTCATGAGATGTTTAGCATCTTCTTACTGTGAGATCATTGAAAGAACATCATACTTTTAAGGGCTGGGGGGACGGGGGAAAAGTCACCATTCCTTCAATTTCCAATGGCCTTTTCCATCCACTTATGCAGTTCCAACGTCTCCTCAGGGTCTCCCCCTCTCTGCTCATGACTTAAGTGTTGGCAGGCATGCTAGAGAAGAGTACCTACGTTGGGGAGAACACAAGTGCCCCCTTTTTTTTCCTCTTCTATGCCATTCCTAAGTGCCTGAAAGTTGTCCAGGATAAAGAACTAGGACTAAGAAACTGTACAGATAAGGAATGTTTTGGTGAAATTTCTCCAAGCCTTTCCTGTTCTTTCCACGGTTCAGATTTAATTAAAAGAAATGTTAGTTGTAAACTTTAAAATACACGATTACATGTAGTCCTCATTTAGCAAAGAGAATTGGAATCAGCAACTTGGTGGTTAAGCAGCCATCCAAAGAAACTACCATTCCTTATGATCTTACTTCAGCTTTCCTTTGCTTTACAAACCTGAAGTTCATAAATGTGTTATTTTTTCACAACTGTGAATGGTCTCTGTCTTAGGCAGACGCTAAACAAGAACTACCTCTACAAGAAAGTTGAGTTATCTGGATCCTGAATGCTGTCAGTCCATAGTACGCTGTTCCATAAACGCATGAATCATGTTAAAATGTTAAATACGATTACTTTTAACGTAGGAAATATATCCAGAAACAGAATATCAAGTGGTTTGCTTAGCTCCAAATTTGCTCTTGGTTTGGTTCATTGTTGTATCTTTCTGTTAGATTCTTTGCAATATAGCAGGTTGATCAGACAAGATGGCAAATGCAAGCTGCTTCTATGCTGAAATATAACCAAAAATAATTTGATAGAAAACAATTCAAGAATGTTAGTATGTTTTAAGAAAGATTTTGGATTCAACAGGAAATTTGAAGGGGTAAGCATTTAAATTCTAATATGCTGTTTGTTCTAACAAAAAACAACCCATGAAAATGAGGGAAAAATAATTTATTTTGAATCCCACATGGAAAAGCCATTTGGATCCCAAATATGTTGGGCGATGCTAAATTTCTTCTATCTCTTGATTTTCTTCTTCTCATTTAGCTTCTTCCAGACTTGTGGATAAACATTTTGTCCTATCCATGGTCAGACAACTAGAATTCATAAAAGTCTATTCAAAAATGTAATGACGCTCAGAATATGGATTGCTTATATGTTATGCCTAAAAAGCCACGGTACAATTGCTTTGGAATATATTTGTTCTGCTTGAAAATTAGTCTTTCTGGAATTAAAAAAAATGTATTCTTGATTTGTCTTTGTAACATTATCCTACCGTCACATTCCAAGTTGTAAGCTGTCTTCTTTTCTTGGGGCTGCTTAAACAAACCAAGCCAGTTTGGTGTAGTGGTTTAAGGCACCAGGCTAGAAACCGGGAGGGGGAGATCTAGTCCAATCTTAAGCATGAAGCCAGCCGGGTGACCTTGGGCCAGTCACTCTGTCTTAGCCCTAGGAAGGAAGCAATGGCAAACCATTTCTGAAAAACTTTGCCAAGAAAACTGCAGAGGCAAATCCAGGACTCAACATTGACTTGAGGGCATGTACAAAGATGCACAGACATACAGACACAACTCATTACACAAGGGTTGGAAGAACATCCTGTAGGAGTAGCATAGTTTTCTGTTTCAGGGTCTGAACTGAACATATAATACCAAAGTCTTTCTATAGGCTTGTGTGAAGAGTCCACTACCAGGTGCATTTTTTTATCTAGTCCTAAAAGATCATTTGTGAATCTTAAAAAGTTATTTCAAAATTGCTTTCACTTTCACAACCAGAGTGAGGCCAACTATGGAGACTGCAAAGATTTTATGATCACCATATTTAATATTAGGTAGGAAAACCAGATTGGAATGCAGTGTTCCTGTTGTATTTTGACATAGATCAAATCACTGACAATAACTGTTAATATATTAACAGATTTTTAATGTATAGTTACATATTTTTTGCACCACTATGCAGCTCAATTAGAGAATAACTGAATCACACTTAATTTTCTACCAATAGCTTAACATAATTTAAATAAAAGATGCAATCAACTCTTCCATCTTAGAATTCCGTGTTCCAGGGAGAATAAGCTAACAGGTTGACAGTTATTTATTCTATTTGGACTAAAGAATGTGAGACAATAAGCCATGATGCATTTTTAATGAAGCAGTAAGGAAAGGAATGATAAAATACCTTGGAATCACATCTGTTGTTCTTACCCTGATAAACTGCAACCAAGAATTTCTTTCTAAAACATGCCAAATAGAAAATTCTACAGTCATTTGATATAATTGTTTGTATACTTTCCGGTAAGAAGTTGAGCAAAATCACCTTCTCTTTAATGCAAACATGTTACCTTCCAACCAATGTTCTATTTCACCCCCAAATCTTCCCCTCTCACTTAAGGACATTTTACTCCAAACTAGGTTAACAGTTAAAGGCAGATCAAAAAATTGTGCCTGTACGCCACCATTTATCTACATCTCACGTAAGTCACTGATCCAGCATGACTGTTTCCGTAAACCCAAACTCTTAATTATCAAATAGAAAACTCTCTAATAAATAATTCCAAATGAACTGACTTGTAGGGAATATAAACCGGAGCTCTCAAACCAAGGGTGAAAGTTGGACCATATTCACTCTCATCCTGCCCAGACGTGGCCATGGACATGATCCAAGCACTGGGGTCAGCGAGTAAGTTTTTTGTGCTGACTGACTGGGCTTGAGCTGCCTAAAAGCTCAGTGTGAAGACCCCTGGGATTTATCTGCCCCTGAAAGGACAGGAAGAATGAGAGGCAAAAGGATCTGCATTGTGGCTGGGTTGCCTTGGCTGGTGCTCAAGAACAGGTCAGGGCCATCCAAAGTGGGCTCCTGGAATGAATTCTGACAACCACCCCAGCTTTGGGTGTCAACACGACACAGTCCATCTCCGTTTCCTGCTTTGTTTGTTTTATATAATTTATAAAATTTATGTGTTCCTGGATGGAAAATAACTGGACTATTCCATATTGCAGTGTTCCCCGAGCCCCAAGGATCGGGGCGATGCCATGAATGGATACCGACTGCAGCCCATTGGGAATCAGGCTGAGCAAATGGTGGACAAGCACACAAAGCTCCCTTTGCCCGTGTATGGGATTAGGTTGCGCTCACAAAACTGTTCCCACCCCCACCCCCCCGTCCCGCTGACACGGATGCCACCAGCCAGACTGCCAGTCCGCTGTCATATTGTATAAACTTTTTAGTATGCTTAAAGTATTAACACAAACGCAATAAGTACGTACTAGTACTAGTACAGGCCAATTGTTTTCTTTGTCCCCCTTCTATTAAAATTATTTTTTTAAAAAAAAAATAAGATTTAAATGTGATTGTATTTGAGGCAGGCTCGTTCAGAAAGCAAGCCGTACATTTGCTAAGTCCAAAGAAGCAGCATCTGTTGGCAGCAGAAAGAATTAAGTCAATAGCTACGCGTTTCATTCCGATTCTCTTCCTATTTCTCCATCATTTGTGAATCTCTCGGGTCTTCACTAGCAGCGTTAAGGGCTAGCTAAAAAAAAAAAAGTAGAAGGGCTGCTGAAAGAGAAGAATTAGCCACACCTTATATGTGGGTGCTTACTCTTCAAGGGAACAGTCCAAAAACAGAGAAGAGTGCAAGAATCCAATTCTTCTCAAGGCTAAACTGCAGTCTGGTTCTGGGTGGGTCATCCTGCATAGAAATGGTGTACCTTCTCAGCAATTCTGCAATTCCAGCACTTGGACCACTTTGGAAAGCTGCTCACAATGCCTTCAAGTTTCCAAGCCCACCAATTCAAGCTGCTTGCAGGAACCCACCTCCAACTCTCTCTAGCTTAGGCTGCCGCCTGTGTACTACTTGTTGTTTCGGGCAACAGCGTTTTGTCCATAGTAAGGCAGCTAATTCTACAGACGGCGTTGGGTGTTGTCCAGCATTAAGATTTGGTCCTGATTCTCTTCGTATTTCTCCATCATTTCCTGCAGGTCATCGTCGGCCTGCAGCACCTTAAAAAGACTCAAATGATCAAATGCTGAAGCACATCTCTGAAAAAAAATCTACAGACGAGACAGCATCTAAGTCTGGAATTGAGATTGTGTGTTAAACAAGCCAACGTTCAAATTTAGGATTTGTTCTTGGCTTACATACCACGGCGTTTTTGGCATACATATGCTTGGCGTTCTTTGTTCAGATGACACACAACTCTTTTCTTTTTGTTCAAGCAAACAGACTACGTGCGCTAACAGACAACTCATTCACACTCACTCAGTTAGAACCATTGGCTTAACAATGTTGCTTGGTTTTAGTATAACATGTAAACGCAATCAATTATAGCTCATATAATAAATTATGCCAAACATGGTAATATGTAAAGCCCAGCCAACATGTGTGATCTCCTCAATTAATAGTATTTTTGTAGTAATTTTATACAGGCATAAATATTGCAACACATAGGTGTGCACAGGTCAATTTTGCACTTCTGTCTAACTCCAGCACTACCATGTTTTACATCAGCCATCTGGTGTGGCAACCAACAACAATTGATCTTCAAGCTTTATAAAAGTCCTGGAAATAACTTAAATGGCTTTTCTAAAACTGAGCAGATCAGGCCCCTTATGAAGTTCAATGGGGGAGACAACTGAAGAGTAGGAGCTACATAGAAAAGAGTTCAAATGTGAGGTGATTGCTTGCACAAATCAATCTAGCACAAACAACATGAATTGCAATCAAATAATTCATATAATGGGATGTTTCTCCGTGAACAGGCTGGAAGTTTAGCATCAACAGTTTGAACCATCAACACTCCTGAAGACCAGTCAGCAGAGGGAAGAATAAGGGGTAAACTGGGAAAGATCCAGGACTGCACAGACTATGCTGGTTTGGGACTCAACTAACGGACAGAGAAGTAAGTCAGGAAGATTTCAAACCATTAACAATAAGCCAAAACAGACACAATTTCCCCAGCCTGTCATACTTCCCAAGTTGCAGAAATCCACGCTGGCATCTGTCACAATACTATTAAAATGTCCTTCCCTCTTGCAGAAAGTTTATAAGTCAAAGAAGCCTTTGAAGACAGTTAATATTGAGACACGACAGGACGGAGAGTGAGACTTTTTTTTTACAAACATAATAAAAGTTGTGCTCTCTTTCAGATTACCCTTTTCCTGTTTGGGCCAAACCACCTTTCAAAATAATCATGAATATACATATATATATATATATGTACTTACAAGCACCGGAGAAGGGACCTTGAACAATGTTTGTTTAATGAGCCAGTCTTCATAAAGCTGATGAATAGCTTCTAAATATTCCTGTCCAGAAAAGAAGTAAAAAGGAAGATGATCAGCTTTCTTTTTTTTTAACAGAAGCAAAAAAATACTTTTGATCGATCGTGATTTGCGTTCTGTAGAAGCGAAAGGTAGGATAGTTGCAATAACAGCCGAATACCTGATGTAAGTTGCAACAGGACAATCAGATTTGGGAGGAGGGGGGGCTGGGGAGTGACTCTGGACCTTGTTTATCCAGGACAGCTGTTTCCCCATCCCAGTTACTCAACACTCAACACCTCTCCAGTCAGAGGTGCAATTGTAATCTTTTAATTGAGTAGCGTTGAGTAGTGTTTCTCAACGTCAGCAAGCTTTTAAGATGTGTGGACTTCAACTCCCATCATCTCTCTGATGACATTATGTATTCATTGACATTTGATCTCCTGCCCCACTGGACGCTTATGACTGTCTTGTTAGGGGGTTGAAGGCTTTCGATTCTTCTTCTGACCAAGCAAGTCGTAACCTTCCAAAAAATTAAAGTCTTCTCCTTACCACGGGAATGACTTTTTCCTCTGCCCTGCACCTCCGCTTGAGTCTCTGGTAACACATGCCAGGAGAGGTCTGTAGATAAACTGCATTAAAACATCATAATTTGAAACTGTTAAGAAGGCAAGGGCAGTTTTAATCAGTACAGAAGTATTTTAACTGAGAAGCAGAGTTGATTTGGCCCTGAAAGAATTCCAAAATGGTTACAACAGTTGTAACAACAGCTACCCATTTGAAAACAAGCATTTCCCATTCAAAATGCTTGGCGTACTAACGTAAATTGAATATTCTTGAAGATCCATCCAGTTTGTGAAAGCTCAGATCCCACTAGCGACAGATTTTTAACTATGGTTATAAAACCATGGATTTTAATAACAAATCAATGAGTTGGGGTTTTAAGTCTATGATGTAACGTGTGTTAAAATATTTTACTTGTTAAAATGTTTTATTCAATGCCAAATTTAGATTATATTTGTAACTTGCTTTGGGGCCTTTTGGCTATAAATAAAATTGAATACAAAGCTCAGAGAAAAATTATATTGATAGGAATCTATTTGCTTCTCAGGGGGAAAAAAATCCCAAAGTGATAAACATTTCAAGTTAAAAAAAAAGTAGAATACATTCATGTAATCACCTATTAAGCATACAATGCAAAAAATACTACTGAAGCCTTTACTGCCAACGTAGACTAAAGATGTCTAAGGAGATTCTCAGTCATCCAGGTCATTGTTGTCCCAAAAATGGTTTTCACAAGGCAACTGGACAAGAAGTAAGTCCAGTTGCCTTGTGAAAAAAATACTTTTGGGTAGACTAAAGATGAACTTATTCTAGATTTTAAACTATCAAAAGAAAAATAACTTAGAGCTAAAAACGTTAGCCTACCCTACACACACAAACAAACACAAAAACTTCTACTTTATTAAAAAAACACAGATTTCACATATGATTTCTCTCACCTACTTCCCCTCATATATGTTGAAAGTTCAACTCCCTTAATTCAGAGTGATTAAAGAATTTTGAAATACAAACTATCTGATTGGCGTCGTGTTGGAGAACCTTGTGGACTCAGACTATCAAAGTTATCCCTAATGATCAGTAGCCACGAAACCTCCCCACCCCTGAAGCCTCAATAGAGGTGTTTACCTATCAGATCAACTGACACATTCACGTTCTTGAGGATCCAGTCAAACCATTCCGTCAGGATGACGTAATCTACCTCTGGCATTTTCCCACTGCAACAAATACAGGAGAATGATCTGAGGAGGCACCCAGTGTTGGAACTCAAATGAAAAAGACTGCCAGCGGTTCAGCTACTCATCTTCATACTATCAGCCAGCAACTGCTAATCTTTCTCTTCACCCTCATCGCAAAATGATGTACACTGGCCCAATCTTCCTCTGAAATCACCAAGATCTCATAGCCCATGGTCAAAATCTCAACAGCTTTGAGGGCTCTTGCAGGGAGTCCTCATTTAAAGATGAGGTTAACTGGGGCCAGCAACTCCGTTAACGGTGCAGTGTGATGTCATGTGACTGCACCATCTTCTGACAGCAGCTGGGGCAGTCCGAACTGCCATTGTTAGGTGGATCCCACACAATCACAGCATTGTATGGTCACGTGGCTGCCATTTGCAACTTCCTCCTGGCTTCCCTTGACTCTGCTTGAAGTTTGCTTTCTTCTGAGGGTCTTTTTTGTTTAGTTTCTGAGTCTAGCCCACCACTATGGAATTCTCTACTCCAAGAACTAAGCAAGCATAACCTTGCTCATCTTTTTCACAGATCAGCCAACATTTGCTAAGTTCTACTACGACTGGACGATCAATATGGTCGCCCTTAACTCAAGCTCAACTAACGATACCTTCATAGAGGTACATTCCTGTCTTTTATTTCACAAAAGTGTAGGAAGTAATTCACCCCTTCCTTCTTCACAGCTTTCCAGTCTAACTAACAATCCTGGTATTTTCTAGTCGACTTCCATCCAAGTTGAAGGCTTTCCGATTTTACATCATTGGCAATCAATGAATCTATTTCCCCTCACTTCTGGATATTTCTACCTCAACCACTCTCTTTTTACAACCCTGTAATCCCTTAACTCAGGGTACAGTCTGGGCGACTGGATGGAGCTGAGCATTTGCTAGCCAGATGCCCTTCCTGACGTCTATGTGGAGGTCACAGCAGATTTTCTTTTTCTTTGCGCCTTAGGAGAGAAACATTTGTCACTACCTAGCATTGAACTCTCAACCTTCCAAATGGGAGATGAGTGTCTTCACCATTAGGCAATCACATTGCTGTATTTCTACCTCAACCACCATTGAGCCAAAACATTTTAATGTAACGTATCTGATCTGTTTTCAGTAATCATTCACTGAAACAATGTCAACATTTATATGAATCAGTTCAATGTTGCCTGGTTACCACACGTAATTAAGGGCTGTATGCCGAAGAGCACATGAAGGTAAGAGCCTTGGTGGAGCAGTGGGCTAATGCCTCCTTAAGTAACACCAGCTGCCTGCAATTAGTGCAGGTTCGCATCCCACCAGGCTCAAGGTTGACTCAGCCTTCCATCCTTCCGAGGTAGGTAAAATGAGGACTCAGATTGTTGGGGGCAATAAGCTGACTTTGTAATAATGCCGCTTGGGGGGGGGGCGAAAGCCCTAATAAGCAGGCATATACATAGAATGAAGGCTACTGCTAAGTTTGTAAGCCGCCCTGAGTCTTCAGAGAAAGGCGGGATATAAATGGAATTAAAATAAATAAAATAAATAAAATAAATGTGCTTTCCCTAGCCTTCTCCTTCGAAGCTAAACCGAGCATATAGCATATAACCGTGGTTTGCTTATTCTAGTTCAGCTTTAAATATAAAAGAACAAAATTAATTTCAAACAACTAGTGCACAGCTTCCACCCAACCCAACAATTAGCCAAGCTTTTAACGTGTACCCAATACGCACGTGCAAAAAAGCGGTAATGTAATTTCTCCAAAGTCATACACAAATAGCAATCACACAAATACAGTAATTGCTACATCATCTTACTTCAGCAATTTGGATAAAAGAGAACCAAAAGGTAATTTTGTACCCAGCACATCTGCACCTTTGCTCAAGAGACTCTGTAGCCAAGATGCCACCTTGTGGATTAACAAATTGCTTCTCCTTTGCCTCCCATATTTCAGAACAGAAATCTAGTTTGGCTGTATGTTTATTCTTTTCTTTAGAGTGCAAAAATAATGGGAAGATAAAATCGAAACTCTATTGCAAGATGAATAGCAGCAGCCAGCATGCCTTAGTCAGTCAGTGTGCAAGCTGACAATTTGATGGCAATTTGGCTCTGTTCCTGAGCTATTTAAGAATGAATAAAATATGAAGCCACTCTCTTAAAAGCACACTTTGTACCATACCTGCGATATAAGTTCTCCACAAAAATGTACTTTGCACTGTGAATTGACCTCTCCATCATTCTTATGGGAGAAATCTGTAAATTAAATGTCAAAAGCCATTCAGAAGAATGGATAGATGGGTGGACAGACAGACAGACAGTTAGCTATTCAAGGGGATGTTCTGCAACATCCACTGGACTACAGATTCCTTGTGGAAAAAGGTTATCCCTTATTTATTCCCTTAAAGTTTATTTAACATCAGCAAGGCCGTTATGAAACCAGCAACCTTGTTAATTTTAATCCTACCTTTTGTTCAAGAACTGTATAATTCTCCCTACTCCAGGTTGACAAGCCAAGGACGTAGGATGAAGTGAAAGTGACAGATCCAAAATCACCCATTTGGCATCCATGGCAGACTGGATTTGAACCAGGGTCCCCTTATTACCTTTCCAGAATCTTAACTATTAGGGCACACTGGCTCTCAATACAGGAAGTCTTCAACTTCAACAACAACTTCAACAACATTCGTTTACTGATTGTTCGAAGTTACAACCACACTGATAGAAGAGTTTGACCAGTTTTCACGCGACTGTTGCAGCAACCCCATGGTCACGTGATCAAAATTCGGACATCTGGCAACTGGCATTTATTTGTGATGGTTGCCATGTCCCGGGGTTGTGTGATCACCTTTGGTGACTGTCAGACAAGCGAAATCAAAAGGAAAGCCAGACTCACTTAACAACTGTGTGCCAACTTAACAACTGCAATGATTCGCTTATCAAGTGTGGCAAGAAAGGTCGGAAAGTGGGGCAAAATTAACTTAACAACTTTGGAAAACTTAGCTACAGAAATTCTGGAGTCGATTGTGGTCGTAAGTTGAGGACTGCCTATATCAGGATTCTAATGCTACACTGTAAAACATACCATTGGTTTTGTATGCTGGTCCAACATAGTCAACTGCACGTAAGTCTGTAGTGTCAGCCCCCACCGGGCTGCATCTTGATACATTAAGCCCTGGCATTGGGGAGAAAACAATAAGATTATATTCAATGGAATTCAATGGAATGGAATGGAAGGGAATGGAATGGAAGGGAAGGGAAGGGAAGGGAAGGGAAGGGAAGGGAAGGGGAGGGGAGGGGAGGGGAGGGGAGGGGAGGGGAGGGGAGGGGAAGGGAGAGGAGACGAGACGAGACTTGTTGCAGTATTAGGTACATGAGCACATATAATTACAAATCCTCCAGTATTTAATTTCTTCTCCACAATGGGAAGGACTTACTAAGCATATTCAGTTCTCAATGGGACACTGGCCACCAAGGAATATTTGTGATTCATACCTTCCTCTGGGCCTAAATGTATTTTCACTTCAAAAGGACCAGCACTTACAACAGAGACCTAATATTTGGAAAAAGGAAGTCTTGAAAATTATTACCAAATGACAAAGAGGAAGTAGAACATATGCTGTCTTGGGATATCTTATTCTACCGAATCATACAAACAACCTTACTGTTAGGAAACCTACTCCATAACTCATGAGCTTAGAGAATGAGTATGTTTCCTGGTGTTATATAAGGGTAGTTCAGTTTTTAATTTCTCCCTATAACTCAAGGGCTTTCAAGCAGTTAAAACAATTAATGCACAAAGTAAGTTCAGGAGCTTCATCCTAGCAACTTACCAGAGGGTTATGTCCATGAACGTTCCTCCATTTAGATACCGGTTCTGTCAACACCTTGAAAGTTAAAAAAAATAAAATCAGTGCAATACAGAAAATTTCAGTTTACTTCTCTGAAGCTAGAGAAACAACAGAGAAATGTGGAAGATTAGCAACTGGTACCCTCAGACAGATACTATGCAAGTATGTAAGCTTCTATATGACTGACTGCTTTGCCAAGGACAAATTTTTGCCCTTGAAAAGATTCTCCTGAGATTCTCTTATGCTCTTTCACT
Organism: Vipera ursinii; assembly: GCF_947247035.1. Lineage (NCBI taxonomy): Eukaryota > Metazoa > Chordata > Lepidosauria > Squamata > Viperidae > Vipera > Vipera ursinii. The sequence continues at coordinate 12,996,218 of NC_139520.1, forward strand.
ACTATGTGAAACCACCAGCCAATAAAATATCTATACCAGCGGTTTTCAACCTGTGGTCGGCAGACCCTTGGGAGGCTGCAATGTCCTTACAGGGGGCCCACCAAGGCTTGAAGAAATGTTATGATTTAAATCTTGCTTTAAGTTTTGGGTGTTTATGGCCACCAAAGGTATTTAAAGGGGGCGCACGGTGAAGAAAAGGATTGGTGATCTTTTCATTGTGTCATTAGCTTCATTTTCGTCCCTGCTTTGTGTTTCTTTCTAATTCTGCAATGTTTAAAGGAGTTTTGTCTTAACTTTTTTTGTTCATTCAATTAAAAAAAACTAATTTTTTATTTTTGCCACACCTTTTTTTAACTTTCATGAACGTCCAGTCAGCCTTTTCAATTCTCCCACACTTATCTTGTAGAAAAGCTCAAGAGATTTAACACAAGGACAGGAATTTCACTAAATGTATGAACTGCAATCCTGACCCTACTTATTTACGTCTGCATGAAGCACACTTAGAATATGAAAAACTCAAGAAAGCACAATGCATCACCTCAATGCCAGCATTTTTAGCAAAATAATCCAGGCAGGTTGTTTTTCCGCTGGCAATATTCCCCTCGATGCAGATCTGATGAAAACAGAAAGAAAACAAAATCCTGCTTAAGGCTGGTGCTTGATGAAATGACAGCAAGTAAACTCTCAATGGTGACACTCAAATTCAACACAAGTTAGGATTTGCTCTTCTCTCAATTTGGAAAAGACAGGAGTTTTTTCCCCCCTCTCTACATAAAACCCCCCTCCCAAATTCACGTTCTAAATCACCACATAATCATTGTCACATGGTTTAAGCCATCTTATAGGTATCTTTAAATATCTCCTTAAGCCCTCAGCTAAAAGAATATCATTTTCTACCATGCTCTAGAGAGCCCGGAATGGCCTTGAAGGAAATACAGGTAGTTCTTAACTTACAACCATTTATTTAGTGACCATTCGAAATTACAACAGCACTGGAAAAAGAGATTTATGACTGTTTTGACACTTACAACCACTGCACCATTCTCAGGGACAAGTGATCTCAATTCAGGCACTTGGCAACTGGCATGTATTTATGACAGCTGCACTGTCCCGTGGTTATGTGGTCACCATTTGTAACCTTCCAGAAATGGTGAAGAGCCATGCTGGCACAGTGGTTAGAATGCAGTACTGCAGGCTACTTCTGCTGACTGCCAACTGACAGCATTCGGCAGTTCGATCCTGACCGACTCAAGGTTGACTCAGCCTTCCGAGGTCGGTAAAATGAGGACCCAGACTGCTGGGGGCAAAACACTGACTCTGTAAACTACTCAGAGAGAGCTGTAAAGCACTGTGAAGCAGTATATATGTCTAAGTGCTGTTGCTTCTGACAAGCAAAGTCAGTGCGAGAAGTCAGATTCCCTTAACAACTATGGCAAATGGGGCAGAACTCACTTAACTACTGTCTCACTTAGCAAAGGACATTTTGGACTCAACTGTGGTCACAATTCAAGAGCTATCTAGCCTCAGAAGCTGTTACAGAAATAAGAAGGGCAGAAACAGCCCTGGGAAAGGAGAAAGTGCTAGGAAAAGATTCAGGCTGCTTCCTTCCTGACCCTTTGGGGTATATAAGAAAAAGGGAAAGAAAAATAAAACCAAACTTGTTTCTTACACCCTATCGATTCACAACCAATTCACAATCCAATTCTGTTATTATAGCCTACAGTACATCAATCAAGTTTTGTTCTACCCTGCTTGTGGAGTCAGGTTTCCCAGTCTGGATAAACTCAAAGAGCCAATACATCAAATATCAAGTAAAAAGGCAATGCAATCGTGTTCAGTTTTCCAGTCACTTTAATTAAGGTTTCAATACAGACTTTATATACTCTTCCCATCTGCACACTGTTATACCCACAAGGCTTTTTAAAACCTACTACATATGTATTATTCCTCTCCTCTATGGGATCCCACAAAAAGATTTGCAAGTCTGCATTCAGAAATACACAGTGTTTTCATTATTGTCTCATTAATGCAGCATATGGGAGTTGCATACTTACAACTGTCTTCCTTTCTCCTCCGTTTGCCAGGTGCTTATCTTTAAAAGAAAACAAAGGCATTAAGCTGGAAGAGTACCGTAACTGGTGCTGGTAATACGTTGAAATATTAGTGGAACTACAAAGGAAAGGGCAAATATAGTATTAAGGCTATTTTATGCAGAAATGTTGAAGACTATAGAAACAGCAATCATGGAAGAATGGGTTACGAGGATGGCAATGTGCAAAAATGGCTAAATTAACTTGTTTTAATTAAGTTAATTCTGACAGTCTAAACATGGATCCAGATACTGAAGAACTTGTTTAAGGAGAGAACTACAATTACTTTTATTAAAAAAAAACCAACTGGAAACCACTTATGGACTTTTTGTTGCTTATGGATAGAAATGAACTAATGATTTTTGAATGTATTGATTAAAATGATTTATGTGAAGAAAGGAACTATGACATGCAATATGGGAGGGAGGAAATGGCAATCACTATGTCTGCAACTGCTGCAAAGAACCAGATTTGCTTTAGATATTTTTTCCCCTTGCTACTCGTTTTCCTTTTACCCTTTTGCTATTTCTTCTTCTATTTTTATGTAGTTTTTAAAATCTTTATGAAATCTTCTTTTGATATCAATTATTTAAAAGATAAAGGAAGTTGAACAGCCTAGCTAGAATCCTGATCAACAGTACAGCTCAAGGCAGAATTGAATTGCAGGGCCTGTAGTCCAGGTCACCTGATTTGTTCTTTGCAAGTTTCACATGTCATAATAACAGATGGTTTGCTGGTAAATAGGATGTGCACCTGCAGCTAGTGCAAACAAGAATTAAAAGATATTTTAGCACAATATGTGGAAAAAGTTAAATTCTTTGCCCTTGCTGGGTAGAGAGGAGAAAAAATGTAAAAGCAGGACAGGGGTTGTGTGACTGCAGATGCCACAAACACACCTGCACAGCACTCATCCTCACCACACCGGATGCAGACAGAAGAGGTACAGGAAGAATGTGGGAAAGGCCAAGACTGTGTAACAGGACCGGGAGTCTCTTGCAAGCCCTTCTAGGATCAACTGACGTATTTACCCAGGAAACAAGAACAGCCAAGATCGCAGACTATAGACTAGGCCCAGCCCCGTGTTTATAGTCTTTGTCTGATATTGGCATTCTTTTTAATTGATTTTAAGTTTTGTAATTGTTGTATCTGTTTTTTAAAAAACCTTGTGAACCGCCCTGAGTCCTACGGGAGAAGGGCGGTATATAAATTGAATAAATAATAATAATAATAATAATAATAAGAAGAAGAAGAAGAAGAAGAAGAAGAAGAAGAAGAAGAAGAAGAAGAAGAAGAAGAAGAAGAAGAAGAAGAAGAAGAAGAAGAAGAAGAAGTTGAAAGGGACCTTGGAGGTCATCTAGTCCAACCCCCTGCTAGACCCTTCTACATGTTTGAGTTATTTCTGCATTTGAAAAAAAAAGAGAGAGATGTTGTTCTAAGAAAAATTAGGAGAAGAAGAAGAAGAAGAAGAAGAAGAAGAAGAAGAAGAAGAAGAAGAAGAAGAAGAAGAAGAAGAAGAAGAAGAAGAAGAAGAAGAAGAAGAAGTTGAAAGGGACCTTGGAGGTCATCTAGTCCAACCCCCTGCTAGACCCTTCTACATGTTTGAGTTATTTCTGCATTTGAAAAAAAAAGAGATGTTGTTCTAAGAAAAATTAGGAGAAGAAGAAGAAGAAGAAGAAGAAGAAGAAGAAGAAGAAGAAGAAGAAGAAGAAGAAGAAGAAGAAGAAGAAGAAGAAGAAGAAGAATCTCGTCTGCCACTCAACTCTTATTTCACAGGCCTGGTTTCATGCTGGGTCTTCATTAAGCCCAGACTTGTGACAATTTCAAGATTGACCATGACATAAGCTTTTGTGCATCATAAGCCACTTCATCAAAATCGAGTGATCCCAAACATACACCACCACCCCTCCAAAAATGCAGAAACAAGAAAGAAATGCCCCAAAACTTTTCGTGGCCAAGAGTTAGAAATCTCAGCTTTCCATTCAAGAGCACTGAAACACTCCATTCGTTCAGATAACGAATTAACTAGACCAGGGGTAGGCAACCTCGGCTCTTTTAGGACTCCTGGACTTCAACTCCCAGAATTCCTGAGTCAGCATAGCTGACTCAGGAATTCTGGGAGTTGAAGTCCAGGAGTCCTAAAAGAGCCGAGGTTGCCTACCCCTGAACTAGACCCAGGCAATGTACACTCCTATTTCGTTTCCACGTGATTTTAAGCATTTCCAAGCCACGGTCAACACAGCAAAGGCGAACTCGGAGCCATCCTGGGACTCTGCACCTTCCGACGAATCGCGCAGCAGCCCAGAAATTTCACCAGCCCCAAGGTCCCTCTTTTCCCCTTCCCCATCCCGGGAAGAACCCGAGCCGAGCCAGGCCGGACCTACAAGAGACGTGCTGAGAAGACCCGGCCGTGGGGCAGCGTTGATCCCTCGGCGGCGCAGGGGGGCGAAGCTCCGAGAAGCCGCCTTTGCAGCGGCGGGAAGCCGAGCCAAGCCCGGCCGCCCAGAGCCGCAAGCCGGCCAACCAGGGCCGGTGGCGGAGCGATTGCACCCACCACATCGCCCATGTCCGGCCCTGCGGGACTCCCGCGGGAAACGGAGGGCGGGCCGCCGCGCTGCAAAGGCAGGAAAGAGCAGCTGCCCGGCCGGCGGGCGGGCGGGGGGGGGGGGGTCGGTGAGCGAGCCGCTTCCTTCCGCCGCTCGTCCCGGGCGCGAGTCCAGCAGCTGCGCTTTCGCAACGGGGAGAAAGGGCTGGCGCGCAGCCGCGCAGCCGCTCGGGTTCGCCAAAGGGATGCTGGGAGTTGTAGTTCAAGCCTTGTGGCCTGGAGGACCAGCAGAGGGGCGTGAGGCGAGCTGAAAGGCCTTTTCCTTCCTCGGTCAGCTGCAATGCGGGCGGGCGCAGTTCGGTTTTGGCACTTCGCAGCTAAGAAGAGACTGGACAGCCATTTGCCTGAAATGGTATAAGGTTTCCTGCCTGAGCAGGGGGTTGGACTAGATGACCTCCAAGGTCCCTTCCAACTTTATTATTATTATTATTATTATTATTATTATTATTATTATTATTATTATTATTATTGTTGTTGTTGTTGTTGTTGTTGTTGTTATTGTTATTGTTATTATTATTGTTGTTATTATTATTATTATTATTATTATTATTATTATTATTATTTACATTTATATCCCGCCCTTCTCCGAAGACTCAGGGCGGCTTACAAGCTTAGAAGTAGCCTTCATTCTATGTATATGCCTGCTTGTTAGGGCTTTCACACACACACCCAAGCGGCATTATTACAAAGTCAGCTTAATATTATTATTATTATTATTATTATTATTATTATTATTATTATTATTATTATTATTATTATTATTATTATCATTATTATTATTGCAGCACGCTAAGCGTGGCGAGGGCGCTTTTTTTTTTTTTGACCTGGGCGAGCTCAGCCCCGCTTGCACACCCCAAAGGTCAGGGTGTCATGGAAGCCCAGGGAAGAAAAAAAAAAGTGAATTATATCAAGCGGGTTAGGGGAAGGCAGCAGTGGTGCCTTGGAGGCCAGAGCTGCTTTCTTTCAACCCGGCCTTCCTCAGGGGCCTTGACTCAGAAGGGATTAAAAGGAGAGTGTTAAAAGCAAACCAAGATGTTGGTGAAATAATACAACATAATCTGGGTTCACAAAGGTGCTGAAATCAAGCTAGTTGCAATTATAGCTTAAAGGTAAAGGTTCCCCCCGCACATGCGTTTCCGACTCTAGGGGCCGGTGCTCATCTCCGTCTCAAAGCCGAAGAGCCAGCGCTTGTCCGAGGACGTCTCCGTGGTCATGTGGCCGGCATGACTAGATGCCAAAGGCGCACGGAACGCTGTTACCTTCCCACCAGAGTGGTCCCTATTTTTCTACTTGCATGTTTTACGTGCTTTCAAACTGCTCGGTTGGCAGAAGCTGGGATGAGTAACAGGCGCTCACTCTGTTACGCGGCATTCGGGATTCGACCCGCCAAACTGCCGACCTTCTGATCGACAAGCTCAGCGTCCTAACCCACCTTACTATAATGGATTTGTTAACCCCATTAGGGATTTGCAGAGAACAAAAAATCGGAATAACTGGATGAGGAAATGTTGCGAACACGAACTCACATCCTTATTGCCATAATTTCAACTGTTGCAACCCACTCTCTGGAGCTCAGAAGCTCTGACTCGCACACAAGGTAATGGCCAAACTATTAGTATCCCACAGTTGTGGGATAATGCCACGTCGCAGTCACTGCACTGGTTCCCAGGCCCCTCCGGGCCCAATTAAAAATACAAGTGATGATCAAAATACACCAGAATGGGTCTGCAGCCTGCCAAGCAGCTTTCTGCAATCTACTAGCATTTTTGGAAAACCAATTCATTGTCATCAAATGTCACCGCTGGCTAACTTTTCAGAGCCACTTCTGCCCCTGAAAGACATGCTGCAAAGCACCTCAAGGCCTCGCCCAGGATGCCAGCTCCGTCACTGCCTCTGCATTGTTAGCCACCAAACAGCTGATTGCCTTGCCAGGTCTCCCATTGTGGCCTGCAATTAATTCTCATGTATCAACGTGGCCTTTTCACTCTATGAGTGGTCCCAGCTTGCCCTCCAGCAACATATTATATGAGGATTTTTGCCATCTGCCAGGAGCATTGGGAGGAGGACTTGCATAATTGCCCACTTTCTTCCATTTCCATGGAAACCAGGGCAAGAAATAATGGAAATAAATTACAGAGGTTAAGGGGGGGGGGAATCCTGACAGCAGGAACAGTAAGAACAGTGGAACATATCTGAGGATTTTGATAAAAAGGCCAGACAGCCCTTTCTCAAGATCAGTGACTTGGGTTTTCCTCTGCACTGCAGAGGGTTGGGATAGATGACCTCGTGGTCCCTTCCAGCTATACAATTCAGTGATTTTGAGAGAAGAAAGGGGGCAGAAGGCAGCTCTTCTCAGCAGCTGCCCCAGCATTGTGGGATGGCTGCCCATCAAATTAAACTTGCCCCTTTACTCTTGGCATTCTGGAAAACCCTGAAAACCCCCTTTTATACTGCCATTTTATCTGAATGATAGGAACCAGGCAGCCATTTCTGACTATACCAGGGGTCGGCAACCTCGGCTCTTTTATGACTCGTGGACTTCAACTCCCAGAATTCCTGAGCCAGCATAGCTGGCTCAGGAATTCTGGGAGTTGAAGTCCACGAGTCATAAAAGAGCCGAGGTTGCCGACCCCTGTACTATACAATGTTGACTTCTATTATAAATTGTTCTTTTGCCTTCCCCATTACCCATTCATAGTCAAGATTAGATACAGTGGTGTAAACATGGTGTAAATAAATAATTGGAACACATGACAAAATTCCTAAGTCATGTAAAACAATTCCAGGTGCAAGTTTGAAACAAATGTTCAACTGCTAATAATAATAGACAAGAAGCACAATTAATATTTGAGTCTACACAAAGAAGAATCAACATCCTGGTATTTCAAAGGGTTGCTTTCATCTCGGAGCTGTAAGAGGGATCTTACTCAGTTATTTCCTGTTGCGATACCGGAATTCCTTTAGCAAAGCTAATCATAGTTTTGGAGCAGAAAAAGACCAGTGAAGTTATATTGGTACAAGCCATGATGGTGATATTAATTACGGCTTGAAAGCCACTTGAAGTAGATTCGTCTGCAACACTTTTGAAGCCTGAACTAAAAACACTACTTTTATGTTTTAGCATAACCCCTGAACCTAACCGGTATAATCTACAAATCACATTATATGTTTAATGTAGGATCATTTCTTGTCCAATAATTGTAAGCCACCCAGAGTGATGCATGTCAGATTGTATAAATGGATTAAATAAATAACTGAAAATCCACTTGTCAACTCATATTTCTTTGCAGAAGAAACATCTCCCTTTGTCACCCAAAGCTCTTCCAAAATAAAGTTTGAGCATATATATCATTGTCGTTCATTAATTAGCCAAGGACGCTTTTTCTTTAACGGATCCCAAAGTCTCTTACTAATCCATCTGACCAATACAGTTATATTTAGTCTGAAATAAGGGAGACTTAATAACAGCATCTTAAATAAAAGGTTCCCGGGATAAACTAACCTTGGTTTTTATTCAACTCCTCAGACTTTCCAAGCTTACAAGCTATGGGGAAACCTGAAACTGGACCAAAAAGTCCCCTTCCACATGGGGCCAAAAGCTGGGGTGGTTGGTGGCTTCCTTCTCGCGAGCCCCCTGCAAGGTAGACCATCCAGAGGGGCAGAAAGAGATGCGGGGGGGGGTCATTTCTTTCCCCCATTCCTTTTCCCCGCCCATCTTTCCCCTCACAACCGCCTTGTGAGGTAGGCCGGCCTGGAAAGAGTGGGACGGAAAGAGGGGGCCGCTCATCTGATCCCCACACACGCACACCTCAGCCCGGCCGGGTAGGACGGCCAAGCCGGCTCGAGGAGGCGTGGAGGAACGCGGCGCCCTCGCCCTCCGCCCGCCAACCGGCGCCCCTTCCGGCACCGCCCGCCGCCTCGCAGCGCCGCCATGGAGAAGGTGGAGGTGGACCGGCAGTTCCCGCGCTCCGCGGGCGGCATCCTCAAGGCGGCCCGCATGGTAGGCGGAGGCCGGGCGGGGCCTCTGAGCTTGTGCAGAGTGCCTCCTGCTTCGCCGGGCCCCGCGCCCTCTCAGGGCCGGAGGGCGGGCTGAAGGTCTCCTCTCTTGGTTCGCCTTCTGTCCTTTTCTTTTCTTCTTCTCCTTTCCCTTCTTTCTTCTCTTTCTCCTTCTCGGCTCCTTTTCGCTTTTTCTCCTCCATCCTTTTCTTTCTTTCTTTCTCCTGTCTACGTTGTCATCTTACTTCTTCTTCCTCTTTCGCCATCTTTTCCCCCCACCCTCCACCTTCAGCTCTCCTATTCTTTCTTCTCCTGCCTCCTTCCTTCCTCCTTTCCTTCCTGCCTTTCCTTTTTTCTTTCCTCTTCCTTCCTTTTCTCTCCTTTCATCTCCTTTCTTCTTCTCCTCCTGTCTCCGTTGCCATCTTACTTCTTTCTCCATCTCCTTTCCCCCCCCTCCCCTCCATCTCTGTCTTCTATTCCTTCTTCTCCTGCCTCTTTTTCTCCTCCTTTCTCCTCTTCCTGCTCTTTTTTCACCTCCTTTTAACTTTTCTCTATTCCTCCTTTTCTTTTTCTTCTTCTTTTCTGTTTCCTTTCCTTTTTCTCCTCTTGTCTCCTTCTCTTCTTCTTCCTTTTCTTCCACCTTCTCCTCCTCCTATAGATCCTAGAAATTAAGTCCCTCCCAAATAACTTTTAAGAGTCACATCAGGGCAACGCCTGTCTTCTCATAACATCTGGAACACAGTAGCTGAATTGAACTGCTTCCCTCTGCACATCTATACTGTATATGTGAGAAATATATACGAAATGTATAATATGCAGGTGTGTGAAATGATACACAATGCAGTTATTCCCAGTGTTAAGCAAGGGAGCTCAGGAAATGCGTAATCTCACTTGTTTTTTGAAAACGTTGTGTCCCTTTGTCTTTTTGGCTTTTGTGTATCTTGTTATGAAATAAAATATAAAAAGTCATAAGCAGAACAGCGGTTAACCTAATAATGATGTAAAGCTGAAGGAAAAGGTAAAATGGATTCATACAATATTAATATTGTATGAAGTTTTTAAGAAGAGACTGGACAGCCATTTGTCTGAAATGGTCTTGGGTTTCCTGTCTGAGCAGAGGGTTGGACTAGATGACCTCCAAGGTACCTTCCAACTTCTTCTTCTTCTTCTTCTTCTTCTTCTTCTTCTTCTTCTTCTTCTTCTTCTTCTTCTTCTTATTATTATTATTATTATTATTATTATTATTATTATTATTATTATTATTATTATTATTATTATTATTTCAGTTGTGCTCTACCCAGAGTCACATTTAGTGAGATGAGTGGCCATATAAATTGACTAAAAAAGGAAGTAAATACAGAATGAGCTCACTCACTTAACATATTCATACATCTAGACTTTACATATTGCTCCATATATTTTTTTTCATTATAAGACATTTTTAAAAATTCAGTGTCTGCCTTTCAGGCAATGAACCATTCATATTCATTCCTAATCTCTGGATTCACACATCAACTCTACCCCAGAAAAAAACTAAACGAGGTCCAACAAGCCATATTTCTAGGTCTGTAACTGAGTGGGTGTGTTGTATGAATACTTTTCATATCCCTTTATCCATTCAGTGGTTGTCCAGAGCCATCCAGGGGGGCATTTTAAATCTACGTTCCCCAACCAGAAATCCTCTAGGTTAGCCCAGGAAGAAGAAAAAGAGAAGAAAAAGACTTATCGTAACACATCAGAATAAGAGGATACTAGGTTGTTTGAAAAAGCTCGTTTCCAAGTGTTTTCTGTGGTTCCTACTGTGATGTGAAATGGTGATTCTCTTCCTGGTGCACATTTTGCATTCTCAAAGCCAAAAGTTTTCCTTTTTCATGCTGTAACTTTGTTCTTTTTCTGTTCTTTAATGTCTGTTTTTCTTTTTTTTTCTCTCTCTCTCCCTCTCTCTCCATAAATGTACATCCAAACCCACTAAATACTTAACAGTTGCATTTTTCACATTTAAAATTCTAACCTTGGCTGGTTTGTGTGTATGTGTGTATATTAGTATATTTTGTGCAAATCCAGCTTATTCTTTATGATTCACTGATCATGCAAACAAGAAAGTGAATTAATTCAATAACCAAATAAAGAATGGAATAGAAACCCAGACACTGTTTCATAATACCGCTCAGCAAACTTAACTTCCATTTTTAAGGAAGTTGTGCCTTGTTTTGGCAGTTTGTTTTGATCAATAAAATCAAAGTATGAAGCTCCAAACTCTTGGGTTACAGTTGCTGCTGCCATTTAAGTGTGTTTTACATAGAGACTTATGTGCAAGATATTCTGACCATTTTGTCATATCCATGGTCTGTTTTAGCTAGAATTCCAAAGAAACATGTAGCATTTCTTTTGGTGAAATTTCTTAGCTTTGTGTTTTATTATTTTAATATGTCTGGTATCTTTGCAGGATGTCTTGTAAATTACTTCTTTCTTGCAGCTTCTAGCTCTTATGGCAACCATCACTTTTGCTGTTAAAAGATCTCACGAAGCCTTCCTAGCCCTTGTGATCATGGAACTTGTCATTACCTTTTTATTCTATTTACTCTACCTGCTGAAGTTGGAGGAAAAGTTAAAATTCATGTTTTGGCCTTTGGCTGTAAGTACAATTTTCTACAAACAACTGCTTTGTGTACACATTCTGTAGCTAATGCAAAAGACAGATGTCAGATTAGTACTTAATGTATCCAGTCATATTCCTGGAAAAATAGGCTTATATAAAAAGACTTCCACTGTTTTGTATAGTTTTATCTCTGGTCTGATTCATTCGTAAATGTGCTTGTGTGTGTGCATTCATTCATTCATTCTAAACATGCTTCTGATGAGTATGCTTTATTTAACAATGTGAAATTACTGGCATTAGATCTGCTTATAAATCATGTATCTAATGTTGATAATTCTTAGGATTATATTTAGCTAACTAATTTTATTGAATGAAAAGCATTAATCCACCAGGCCATTTCAGATTATCATTCTCCTACTCTTCTGTCTTTACAAACTAACAGATTTTCTTTTCTAAGTAAAAAGTACTTATGTAGTAAGAAGTAAAAGTAAAAACATAGAATAAGGTAGTATTGAAAAAGACTCGATATGGAAAACAGGAGCTTAAATTCCATCAATGATTTCGGGCAATGCCTAAAACCTGGTCGTTCTTCAAAATACATCTACTTGTCACCACTTGTGATATTATATTTAAGATGCTTTAAATATACTTCTAAATATATTGGCTATCATTTTTTATTAGCTACAATGATACAGACTTTGTTCAATAAAAAGCAATTCAGACTTCAAACACAGTTTACTTTCTGTTTGGGGTACTAATAAAATGTCACTGGGTGTTACTGCATTAAGCATTTGATTACTCATCCTTCACTTTTTTAATGATCTCAAGATGACTCAAAATAACTTTTCCGTGGAGCTTAACCTCTGCCCATTACAAAAATAATTCCTTTTCAGCAGTTACATTGAAGCTTGGCCAGCATTCGGTAAAGCTTCACATTATAGACTTTTATAAGTACTCTTTTCTTGGATGCTGCTTTTGTTTTACAAAGCAAAAGAATATTGATGCAATGTAAACATTTTGATCAGATGTGGAGACCTGGGTTCTAAGTATTCACATTTCAGCAAGCTCCTCCAGCAGTGGATTTATTGTATTGTATTGTAAATGGGCACTAACTGGTTTAATTATTGTACGATTGTTGACACCTACGTCTGCATTTTATTTCTGACAAGACCTTGTGAGATTTGCTAAGCATCACTCGCCTGACTCAAGAGAAGAGCCACCCAGAGTTTTCTTTGTTGTTGTTGTTGTTGTTAGCTGCGAAGTCGTGTCCGACCCATCGCGACCCTATGGACAACATTCCTCCAGGCCTTCCTGTCCTCTACCATCTTCTGGAGTCCATTTAAGCTCACGCCTACTGCTTCAGTGACTCCATCCAGCCACCTCATTCTCTGTCGTCCCCTTCTTCTATTGCCCTCGATCTTCCCCAGCATTAGGCTCTTCTCCAGGGAGTCCTTCCTTCTCATTAGGTGGCCAAAGTACTTGAGTTTTAGCTTCAGGATCTGGCCTTCTAAAGAGCAGTCAGGATTGATCTCCTCTAGGACTGACCGGTTTGATCGCCTTGCAGTCCAAGGGACTCGCAGGAGTCTTCTCCAGCACCACAGTTCAAAGGCCTCAATTCTTTGGCGCTCAGCCTTTCTTATGGTCCAACTTTCACTACCATACATTGCAACTGGAAAGACCATAGCCTTGACTATACGCACTTTTGTTGACAGGGTGATGTCTCTGCTTTTTAGTGTGCTGTCTAGATTTGCCATGGCTTTCCTCCCCAGGAGCAAGCGTCTTTTAATTTCTTGGCTACAGTCCCCGTCTGCAGTGATCTTGGAGCCCAGGAAAATAAAATCTGTCACTACCTCCATTTCTTCCCCATCTATTTGCCAGGAATTGAGAGGGCCAGATGCCATGATCTTGGTTTTCTTAATGTTAAGTTTCAACCCAAGTTTTGCACTCTCCTTCTTCACCTGCAACAAGAGGCTCTTTAGTTCTTCTTCACTTTCTGCCATTAGAGTGGTATCATCTGCGTATCTTAGGTTGTTGATATTTCTTCCGGCAATCTTAATTCCAACTTTTGATTCATCTAGCCCTGCCTTTCTCATGATGTGCTCTGCATATAAGTTAAATAGGCAGGGCGACAGTATACAGCCTTGCCGGACTCCTTTCCCAATTTTGAACCAATCAGTGGTTCCGTGTCCAGTTCTCACTGTTGCTTCTTGACCCGCATATAGGTTTCTCAAGAGACCAATAAGATGGTCTGGTACTCCCATCTCTTTAAGAACTTGCCACAGTTTGTTATGATCCACACAATCAAAGGCTTTAGCATAGTCAATGAAGCAGAAGTAGATGTTTTTCTGGAACTCCCTAGCTTTCTCCATGATCCAGCGTATGTTGGCAATTTGATCTCTAGTTCCTCTGCCTCTTCGAAATCCTGCCTGTACTTCTGGTAGTTCTCGATCCACATACTGCTGAAGTCTAGCTTGTAGGATTTTAAGCATGACTTTACTAGCATGAGAAATGAGTGCAATGGTGCGATAGTTTGAACATTCTTTGGCACTGCCTTTCTTAGGAATTGGAATGTAAACTGATCTTTTCCAATCCTGTGGCCACTGTTGAGTTTTCCAAATTTGCTGGCAAATTGAGTGTAGCACTTTTACTGCATTGTCTTTTAAGATTTTGAATAGCTCAGCTGGAATACTGTCACCTCCACTAGCTTTGTTGTTGCTCAGCTTTTCTAAGGCCCACTTCACTTCACATTCTAGGATGTCTGGCTCGAGGTCAGTGACCACCTCATAGTGATTATCAGGGACGTTAAGCTCATTCTTGTATAGTTCTTCTGTGTAATTTTGCCACCTCTTCTTAATCTCTTCTGCCTCTGTTAGGTCCCTGCCATTTTGGTCCTTTATCATGCCCATTTTTGCATTAAACGTTCCCTTCATTTCTCCAATTTTCTTGAAAAGATCTCTGGTCCTCCCTATTCTATTGTTTTCTTCTATTTCTTTGAGTTTTCTTTACCAGACAGCAAAAATGTCTTGGATCTGGAGATAATATTCTTTGCTTTCTTTTTCAGGATGCTTTCAATTCCTTGGTGGCAGCAGTATTTCTCATCATTGTTGGCCTGTGTGCAACAATAATAAAGACCAACAGCGCGACATTAATTGGAGGTGTAAGTAAGACATCTGTACTAGCAGTACAGTGTGAAACTAGCTGGGCACATCCTGGAGGGTATCTGGAGGCCAGGTACCCACAGATACCTGTGGGAGGGTACCTGGAGAACAGGCTTTATCCTTCCTGTAGAAGATGCTGCATCCCAAAAATGCACAGTGTATTTAAGAATACTATTGAGCTGGAGGTTCATTTCCTACATGTCCTAATACGGGTGGTCCTCGACTTACAATGGTTTGTTCAGTGACCGCTCAAAGTTACAACGGCATTGAAAAAAAATGATTTATCCCAGTTTTTCACAGTTACGACTATTTCAGCATCTCCATAATCACGTGATCAATATTCAGATGCTTGGCAAGTGGCTCATATTTATGACGGTTGTAGTGTCCTAGGGTCACGTGATCACCTTCTGTGACCTTTTGAAGCCAGATTCGTATAGCAACCATATTACTAACTTAACTGCAGTGATTCACTTAACAATTGTGGCAAGAAAGGTCACAAAATGGGGGGAAACTAACCAATTGTCTCGTTCAGCAGAAGAAATTTTGGGCGCTCTTGCGGGTAGTAAGTTGAGGGCTTATTAACACAGGATCCCGATTTCTCAACTAAGTCTGCAGTTTTACTTACCCAATACTTAGACTTAAGGAACTCAGTGAGATCCGAGGAAATCTATTAAATATTACTTTCTAAGCTTGCTTAAGCTATCCTTTCTCTGGAAACTTTCCTCCTGATTTAAAACAAAATAAAGGACTGAGTGGCATTCCAGATCAGGGGTGGTGGTTACATTCTCCAAATATTACCAAATAATCTGGAAGACTTGGATGGCATCTTTTCCCAGCTAACACGTTTTGTTAAAGGGAATAATTTTTCGTGCGGTTTTTACCTGTTAATAAAATCTGTTAGTTGGGGAAGGCATTGCCAAACTCGATTTTTGCTACCACAGATTAATTTATTTTATTTTATTTTATTTTATTTTAATCCCATTTATATCCCGCCCTTCTCCGAAGACTCAGGGCGGCTTACAAGCTTAGCAATAGCCTTCATTCTATGTATATGCCTGCTTATTAGGGCTTTCACACACACCCCAAGCGGCATTATTACAAAGTCAGCTTAATTGCCCCCAACAATCTGGGTCCTCATATTACCTACCTCAGAAGGATGGAAGGCTGAGTCAACCTTGAGCCTGGTGGGACTTGAACCTGCACTAATTGCAGGCAGCTGGTGTTACTTAAGGAGGCATTAGTCCACTGCTCCACCAAGGCATTTTATTAATTAATGTGACTCTCTTCCAACCGTAACAATTTACCAGGATCTCCCCCATCTACTGCAAATTTACTTAGCTCCCATTTCATATTTGAAAGAGAATGCTATATATTTCTAGGCCATTAGCAAGTATCACTTCTCAAATCTGCCAAAAATATATTGCATTTACTTGAAAGGAAGATTTTTTTCCCCTTTAAAATGGGACACTTGTTTTACATTTGGTGAGAACACAAAAATACGAAGCAGGTTTTCTAGAATATGAGGTAACAGACATTTTTCCAAATTTCTTACAATCGCAAAACTAAATTCTGATCTATAAAGTTGCTATTAACTAGCCTTTAGATGTTGAACAGTGATTCTGTATTTTTCATTTTGGTGTGGAATCTGAACCACTTTTTTTTCCCTTTTTCACAGGTATTCTGTTTGATACTTTGCGTTCTTTGTATAATAGATGCTACTTTAATCCTGAGAAAAGTTACTTTCAATAGGTCATAGTAGGAAGGCATGGTATCCAAAAGTAAAATGTAACTTTATACAAATATGTTGGAC
This sequence comes from Vipera ursinii, assembly GCF_947247035.1. NCBI lineage: Eukaryota > Metazoa > Chordata > Lepidosauria > Squamata > Viperidae > Vipera > Vipera ursinii. The sequence goes on from NC_139520.1 coordinate 13,012,473, forward strand.
TAGAGCTCCCATCATCCACAACCAATGCATAAAGCACTTTATTGTGTGCAGCTGGGACAAAATACCAGCAGATCATCAGACTGGGAAAGCTGTTATAATCCATTTTAAAAGCCTGCTTTGCTATAGGCTCTTTGTCACAATTTCTCTGTATTTCCTAAAGGCTTTAGACTCCAGTTGAGTCAGTCAAGATTTATTAAATCCTATTGATTTCAAAAGGCAAAACTCAGCACATGTTTTAACGCTATCAAATTACCTGTGATTTAAAATGCTTTACTTGAAGGGGATTTTGTGCCTTAAGTTTAATGGCATCTAGAATTTGACTACTGTGTACTTTATCAAATTAGTTCATTTATTTCAGCAGTATAAGCAACTGTTCATAAAAAATCCCTTGTGTTTTATAAAACAGCTGTTTTTACCATATAACATTAGAAATGATTGTGGAGTATATCTTCTTGAACTGGTTTGTATTAAATCTTAATGTTTTTAATTAAAAAGGTTTACCTGCAATAATATTAGGGTGCCTGGTGTTTATTGTGTATATTTTCCCCATTCAGAAAAGTTTTTAAAACATTAAATTTTCAACAAAATGCCATATTAAGAAGCCACCACCATTGACTATGCTGCTTGTAATAACAGAATAGTGAGTTCACTCAATGTGCTGGGTTAATATGGGGGTATTCAGTGACTCCAGTCTTTCTAATTAAACATTCAGCCTCTGGCCATTAGTTAGCATGTTGCACAAATGCAGACACACTCACAACTTGGCAAATCTTAACAGAGCATACAAAAAGGTAAAGTCAGACAGAACAACCTTTTGGAATATTGCCTGACAATGCAGAGTGGAGATTTAGCAGTAAGTAACATTTGTATTTTTTTTGTATCCCACCTTTATTGTTTTTACAAACAAATCAAGCCAGAGAACCTATCCAACATATCTTTCGCCTTGTATTTTCCCCACAAGAACAACAACCCTGTGAGGTGAGTTGGGCTGAGAGAGAGGGACTGGCCCAAGCTCACTCAATTGGTTTTCATGGCTAAGGCGGGAATAGAACTCACAGTCTCCTGCTTTCTAACCTGGCGCCTTAACCATTAGACCAGGGGTCTTCAAACTTGGCCCTTTTATGACTTGTGGACTTCAACTCTCAGAATTCCTCAGTCAGCATGCCTGGCTGAGGAATTCTGGGCGTTGAAGTCCACAAGTCATAAAAGGGCCAAGTTTGAAGACGCCTGCATTAGACCAAACTAGCTCTTAAGGAATAACATTACATTTTTCCACCTCTTAATAAAATTAAAGAGTTTATTGAGTAATTTCCTTAGGGCAACCCCCCCCCCCCCCACACACAATATTTATGGTTTTGGTTCCTAATTCTAACTCAACTTTTGAGTGGCTCATGTTGTAAAAAAACAGACACCCCATTCTTAGCAATAATATTGCAATTAAGTTTTTGCGCCGGGGGGGGGGGGGGGAATACTATTTTCAGGCATGAAGCTCAACTGTTGGGTGTGCCAAACAAGCCTTAAGACTTGCTTCTCCTTTTCATTCTACACCACAATGAGAAGATCTGAAGATTTTTGCTGAAATTGTACATGTCTTTTTGTGCACCAGGATAAACCAAATAAGGCCATCCTACAGTTTCTGATCCTGACGTAAGATAAACCAGAGATGAGGAATTGTTGGCTTAAAGACTTCATGCAACCCACCAAGTCTTCATCTATGTAAATTCTTCCAGTGAAAATACCAATATTCCCCAGCTCTGTGAACTCTGGTTAAAATGAAAACACTGAACTATGCCCTTGTATTTGTTTTTAACTAAAACTTTAAAAGATTAAGGCATGGTAACATAAATGTTTGGAAATATAATACATGGAAAAGTGGAACACTATGTGAAGATAAAGCTTCTTTCAACACAAGCAAACTTAAGGCTTTCAAAAGACCAGGTGAATAGTTAAAAAGAAAATCAGAAGTAGAAACTGCCCATGGTGATTATTTCAGAAAAAAGAAAGACTAAGCATTTCATTGCAAAATGTGAATTTCTGAATTTTAATCACCTTACTGAAAGTTTCATACAGTGGAAGCAAAAAACCAGGACATATAACTTGATTGTTTTTGCCGTTGGCATTTTTTTTGCTTGTCTAAACAGGCAACAGTGAAGACCAACTACATTCCTTCAACTTTACAGCTCCATTTGCTATAAACAATAAAAATCTCTAAAGCAGAATTAAATATATTTCCATGTTATACCTCAAGCAAGCAAAGGAGTATAAGTTATTCATCTTTATAAAATCCTGGATCCTTTTTTATCTATAAAGGTTGTTAAACATTTGTTTTCTGCTGAAATTACTTTTCCCAGAAATTCCAAAAAAGCTTTGATTATGCTTTCCATATATAACACAAAACGACTCCCCAAATTCCCAGCTAAATTTGGGTAGGATTTTGGAAGACCCTATAGCAGGGGCCGGCCCACGGGCCGGATGCATCATAGCGAAACCGCGCCCACCCCATTGCCAGCAATGGAAAAAAAAATTTGTGATAAAGTTGAGAAGTTGACACCCCTACCCTGTAGCATCATCCTCTTACTGACAGTTAACTTACCTTACTTACCTCCCTCACTTAATCAGGTGAAAATTAAGACAAAGCATTGTGGTCAGCCTCTTGACCTCACGGATTCTCAGTAGTCTTCTGAAGTCTTTCTCCTGACACTTCAATCTATTGATTTTGCCTTCATTAATTATCCACCATAATTAAGATATACGTAAAATCAAAATTATGTCTGCATACTTCTAAATCATGGTTATTTTGCATTTATTGCAAAAAGACTAACCCTTTTTCATTCCTTATAATGTCATCCCTGCTTGGTTCCCCTTACCAATGAGGCATCCTCACCTCTCAAGGTCACATTCTGCAAACCCTACATATTTTTTTCGGACTCGTCCATCTGTGTCCAAAGGTGGAATGGTCTCCCTATTAACCATAAAGGGAGAGACAAATCTGCTTTAAACACAACAGCCCTACCAAGGGCAACGGATGGAAACTAATCAAGGAGAGAAGCAACCTAGAACTAAGGAGAAGCTTCCAGACCGAGCAATCAACCAATGGAATGACCTGCCTTCAGAAGTTGTGGGTGCTCAAACACTGGAGGTTTTTAAGAAGAGCTTGGACAACCCTTGTCAGAAATGCTATAGGGTTTCCTGCCTGAGCAGGGGTCGGGCTAGAAGACCTCCCAAGTTCCCTGGTTATTCTGTTGTTCTGGATGATCAAGTTAGTGCAGGGATGATGGCCAAGCTAAGCAACTTTTAAGACTTGTGGCTGTGGAGAGTCTCCGTCATCCAGGTCACGGTTATCCCAAAGGTGCTTTTCCAAAAGGCAACTGGACTTTCTTGTTGGGTTTCCTTGAAAACGTTTCGCTTCTCATCCAAGAAGCTTCCTCAGTTCTTGGGTGAGAAGGGAAAGGTTTTCAAGGAAACAAACCAAGAAAATCCAGTTGCCTTTTTGAAAAAGCACCCTTGGGCTTAGGAGTTGCTGGCTGGGGGATTCTGGGAGTCAAAGTCCACACGGTCTTAGGGCTGCCGAGGATGGACCAGGCCCCGCGTTAGCGAAACAAACCTACTTCTTTGTGCAGCAGCTGTTTGCCCGCCGCAGCGAGTTATGGCTTTCCCACGAACACGGGGATGGGAGGAGGGGAAAGGACTCACTCGCTGTGAACTTTCACTTCTCATCCAAGAAGCTTCCTCAGTTCTTGGGTGAGAAGCGGAAACACCAGCTGCCTGCAATTAGTGCAGGTTCGAGTCCCACCAGGCTCAAGGTTGACTCAGCCTCCCATCCTTCCGAGGTAGGTAAAATGAGGACCCAGATTGTTGGGGGCAATTAAGCTGACTTTGTAATAATGCCGCTTGGGGGGTGTATGAAAGCCCTAATAAGCAGGCATATACATAGAATGAAGGCTATTGCTAAGCACATTTGATTTGTGCTTCTTAGATTGTAAGCCGCCCTGAGTCTTCGGAGAAGGGCGGGATATAAATGGGATTAAAATGAGGACCCAGATGGTTGGGGGCTATAAGCTGACTTTGTAATAATGCCGCTTGGGGGGCCGAAAGTCCTAATAAGCAGGCATATACATAGAATGAAGGCTATTGCTAAGCACATTGATTTGTGCTTCTTAGATTGTAAGCCGCCCTGAGTCTTTGGAGAAGGGCGGGATATAAATGGGATTAAAATGAGGACCCAGATGGTTGGGGGCAATAAGCTGACTTGGTAATAGAATAAAGAATAATAATAGTAAATAATAATAATAAAATAATAGAATAAAGGCTATTGCTAAGCACATTGCTAAGCGTGAGCTTAGATGGACTCCAGAAGATGGTAGAGGACAGGAAGGCCTGGAGGAATGTTGTCCATAGGGTCGCGATGGGTCGGACACGACTTCGCAGGTAACAACAAAAAGCACATTTGATTTGTGCTTCTTAGATTGTAAACCGCGCTGAGTCTTCGGAGAAGGGCGGGATAGAAATGGGATTAAAAAAAGGAAAACTTACACACCCAACCCAAGCGTGACCGGTCCAGCCAAGCAGGACTTCGCGCTCCGAGCGGGTCGCGCTGCCTTGAGCGCCGCGATCCGGAGCAGCTGGCCGCGCAAGGGGGCGCTTCGGTCTCCCGAAGCGGCTGGGCTCTCGAGGCTTGCAAAGACCCCGCCGTGGGTTCAATTTAGGCGCCGGAGGAAGGGAGGGAGGGAGGAGGAGGAGGAGGAGGAGGAGCCGAGACGGCGAGGCCCCCTCCCTCCCTGCCTCTCCCCCGGCCCCGAGCCGGATTGGTGGGCGCTGGCAAAGCTTGTGTTGGGTTGCCCGACCTCCGCCCGCTTTCCGTCTTCCTCCTCCGGAGAGCCAGGGAAGTGCAGTCGGCCACCCCGGGCTTGCGTCGGCCGGCGCTGCTTGCAAAGTCGGCGGCCGAGTCGCTTGGCCTGCATGGAGCGCGGCGAAGGGGAAGAGCCGGAGCCGGCCGAGGCGCCGCCGGGAGCTCGCCTCTTGCTGGCCTTCAAGGCGTTCCTGGGCTCCCGCAAAGGGCTGCTGCTGCTGGCCCAGGCGGTAAGCGCGGCCGGGGAGGGGGCGGCGGGGAAAGGACACGGCGCTCTCCGTTGCAAAGTTCAGAGAAGGGAGCTGATGGAGGTGGGCAAGGCCGGCCGAGGGCGCTGAGCTCATCTCTGGCAAAGAGAAGCCCCGGCCGGGCCAAGCGTAGGGTTCAGACGACGCTCTCCCGCAACAACCGCGCCTGGACGGGGGGGGGGGGGAGTTTGGCAATCTTTGCCAAAGCGGGCATGATTGCAAAGGGATCGCTTCCTTGGAGAAATCAGGGAGAAGTCTCTCTCTCTCCCCCCCCCCCGCCCCCAAGTTAGATCTGCCACGCCCCCCCTTCCCCTAGCGGAGCCCCTGCGTGTTGCACAGCCTCGAGAGAAGGCGGAGACGGCGTTCTCACGACACATCTGAGCTGCGACGTTCCCGGCCAGGTTCTAGCAGCATGTGGAGTGGGTTTTCCCAACACGCTTATGCCCAATCCTGAATTAAAGGTAAAGGTAAAGGTTCCCCCGCACATGCGTGCTAGTCGTTTCCGACTCTAGGGGCCGGTGCTCATCTCCGTTTCAAAGCCGAAGAGCCAGCGCTTGTCCAAGGACATCTCCGTGGTCATGTGGCCGGCATGACTAGACGCCAAAGGCGCACGGAACGCTGTTACCTTCCCACCGTAGTGGTCCCTATTTTTCTACTTGCATTTTTACGTGCTTTCGAACTGCTAGGTTGGCAGAAGCTGGGACCGGTAACAGGCACTCACTCTGTTAACGCGGCACTCGGGATTCGACCCGCCAAACTGCCGACCTTCTGATCAACAAGCTCAGTGTCCTAACCCACTGAGCCACCACGTCCCTAATCCTGAATTAATCAGGATTAACTGAATAAAAGCACCACAAGGGGTATATTTCCTAAGATAGTGGTGCAATAGGGGAAACAGCAACCTCTGGACTGCAGAGGTATCCAGCTGAGCTCTGGAGGAGCAGGATGATGGACTGGCTCTGTCCATGAAAGAGGAGGATGGATCCTTGATCTATGAGAGGATGAGAAAAACTGCAGGAAAACCCATTTTTCTAGTGTGATCACAGAAGTTCAGAAACGTTTACCATACTAGTTTTACATTTTCCTAAACCAGAGGGATGCGGTGGCTCAGTGGGTTAGGAAGCTGAGCTTGTCGATCAGATGGTCGGCAGTTTGGCGGGTTGAATCCCGAGTGCCGCGTAACAGAGTGAGCGCCTGTTACTCGTCCCAGCTTCTGCCAACCTAGCAGTTCGAAAGCACGTAAAAATGCAAGTAGAAAAATAGGGACCACTACGGTGGGAAGGTAACAGCGTTCCGTGCGCCTTTGGCGTCTAGTCATGCCGGCCACATGACCACGGAGACGTCCTCGGACAAGCGCTGGCTCTTTGGCTTTGAAACAGAGATAAGCACCGGCCCCTAGAGTCGGAAACGACTAGCACGCATGTGCGGGGGAACCTTTACCTTTACCTTTAAACCAGAGTTTGCTTGACTGTAGTTCGTTGGGGGAAAAGCGCACTGGCTGAGTTTGCACCACAGGCAAAGCAAAACACATTGTGCCAAGTATGACATAACTGGTGTCGGCTCTAGTCCCGTAATGTAAGATTTCTGCAGCTTGCAGCTAAACCTCTTCAGACGTGACAACCAACAAGGTTACGAGTGTGGCTTGCTAAAGCCAGATATAGCTAACATTAACCACAGATGTTTCAAAGGTGCTTTTCCAAAAAGCAACTGGACTTTCTTTGTTTTTATTGGAAGACGTTTCGCTTCTCATCCAAGAAGCTTCATCAGGTTCTGGCCGGAAGTTTCTTGGATGAGAAGCAAAACATCTTCCAATAAAAACAAAGAAAGAAAATCCAGTTGCCTTTTGAAAAAGCACCTTTGGAACAAGCATGACCTGGATGACTGAGAATCTCCACAGATAACTAACCGCAGATTAAGGTTCTGACATCGCGCTAAACCTGCTGAATCTAGCCATATCAGGAAAGATGACGAGATTAACAAAAGCACAGGTTTTAACCACCTCTCAGCCTTAAGCAGCTCAGAAAAATCAGGAATATCTCTAAGAGGAACAATGGTAAGTCAATCAATCAATCAGAAAAGTCACCATCAGCTCTTGGATAGGATGACTCTTGCTTTTTTTTTTTTTTTTTTTTATTGAAAAGTTTTACAATACAGTTTTCCATTAAAAACCCCCATCCCCCTCAACCCTCCCCTCCCCACCGCCCCCCTCCCTCTTCCCTCCCTTACCTCCCCCCTTCCCCCCTCCCTCTTCCCTCCCCGTACCTCCCCCCCACCCTCCTCCCCCCCCCCCCCGACTTCCCAGAGCTAAATACAAGGTATATATATATAAAAGCAATCATAAGCAACCATATACTAACAACCATAAATTCTAAAATCCATCACTCTCTAACTTATATAAGAACAAACAAAACTTAACATTATTAAATATATATAAAAAAGAAAATTGGAAAAGAAAAGAAAAAACACGAAAGAAGACTTATTCAAATGCTAGATAAAACTTCTTAACCCTATACTTATTCTGGATAAACTCAATCCATTTTCTCCATACCATAATATAACGTTCTTGCGAGTGATCTTTCAAATAAGCCGATATCTTCGCCATCTCTGCCAGGTCGGAAACCTTTAAAGTCCATTCTTCTATGGTCGGCAGCTCCTCTTTCTTCCAATATTGTCCTATCAAAAGTCTTGCTGCCGTAATTAAATTCAACATCAACTTAGAGTCCACCACTGTAGCATCAACAATTATTCCCAACAAAAAAAATTGCGGACAAAACTTTATCCTCCTTTTAAAAATCTTCTGTATATTCCACCAGATTTTAATCCAAAAGGCCTTAACCTTTCTACATGTCCACCATATGTGAAAATATGTTGCATCTTCAACCCCGCACCTCCAACACTTAGGCTGATAATTCGGGTACATACTTGCAAGTTTTTTAGGATCTAAATGCCATCTATAAAACATCTTATAAAAATTCTCTCTTAGATTTTGAGCTTGAGTAAATTTCACATTCCTCACCCAAATCTTCTCCCACATGTCCATTGTAATAACTTCTTGGATATTTTGGGCCCATTTTATCATACAGTCCTTAACAAGCTCTGTTTCTGAATCAATCTCTATCAATGCAAGATATATCCGTTTAATATGTGCAGGTCCCTGATTTCTAATTTGCTTTATCAAATTTTCATCAGTCATTGCAAATCCATTTTTTTGGTCTTCTTTCCACCTGGCCCGTAACTGAATATATTGAAACCAAGTCTGAACAACCTTCTCTTCTCGCAAGAAGCTATATGATTTCAAGCACCAAACATTCCTTTCCAAACTTAAAATTTCCTTGTAAGTAGTCTCATCATGTTTGAAACCAGCATGTATATTTTCTATTGCGTGTTTTGGGATTGCCCACAATGGTATCTTGCTGCTTAACTTATGTCTATACTTCTTCCAGACTCTCAGCAGTGCCTGTCTTAAAATATGCATCCTAAACACAGTATCTACCTTCTTATCATACAACAAATATGCATGCCAGCCAAACAACAAATCATGGCCCTCAAGATTTAATAACCTCAATTGTGTCAAATTAATCCAATCACTTATTCCTACTAGTGCAGCAGCTTCATAATATAATTTAAAATTAGGCAGTTTAAGGCCACCTCTCTCACGAGTATCCTGCATAATCTTAAGTTTAACTCGTGGCTTTTTCCCTGCCCACACAAATTTATTGATACCACGCTGCCATTCCTCCAAGTTAGAATCTTTCTTAAGAATCGGTATCATTTGAAATAAGAATAAAAATTTGGGCAGGACATTCATTTTCACTGCTGCAATCCGTCCCAACAAAGACAATTGCAGTTTTTCCCAACTCTCCAGTTCTTTTTGAATTTTCCCCCATAATTTTTCATAATTATTTTTATATAGCTTTGTATTAGAGGGCGACAAAATCACCCCCAAATATTTAACCCTTTTAACAATCTCAAATCCAGTTAATCCTTCTAGGAGAGTCTTCTGCGAAACTGTCATATTTCTAGCCAAAATTTTAGTTTTCTGTACATTTACTTTAAATCCAGAAACCTTCCCATATTGTGTTATTATCTCCATCAGGTCCACAACAGAGTTCTCTGGCTGGGTCACTGTAACAACCAGATCATCTGCAAATGCTCTCAATCTATAGTCTTGATCTCCAACTTGTATCCCCTTAATTTTTTCCGAATTCCGAATCTTGTTCAATAATATCTCTAAAGTTAATACAAATAACAAGGGCGATAACGGACACCCTTGCCTTGTACCCTTCTCAATATTACATACTGCCGTCAAGCTATTGTTAACTATGATTCGGGCAGTTTGCTTTTGATATAATGCCCTAATCGGCTGTAAGAAATTTTCCCCAAAATCCATTTTATCTAACATTCTCAACAGAAATTGCCAATTCAATTGATCAAAAGCCTTTTCAGCATCTAAAAAGATTAGCGCTGCAGAGATCTGGTTGTGCCTTTCCAAAAACTCTAACACATCAACTATATGTCTAACATTATTTTTCATTTGCCTACCACTAATAAACCCCGTTTGATCCCCATGAATCACCTGTTGCAGAACCCTCATCAGTCTATTAGCCAAAACCTTAGCAAATATCTTATAATCTGTATTTAAAAGCGAAATCGGTCTGTAATTTTTAACTTGAGTAACATCCTGATCTTCCTTCGGGATCAATGAGATAAAAGCTGTTCTCCAAGACGGTGGCACCTTTCCCCCCCTCTGGATTGTCTGGAACAGTTCCTTTAACGGCTTTATCATCTCAAATTGTAAATTTTTATAAAAGGCCGCAGACAAGCCATCCGTACCGGGCGCCTTATCAACCTTCAAATCCTTAATTGCTGTAAGGATTTCTTCTTCTGTGATCAGTTGGTTAATCCCCTCTCTTTGTGCTTGCGTAAGGACCGGAATATTAGCATTCTCCAAATATTTATCAATGTCTTTTACCTCAATTTCCTCTTTGGTATATAATTTCGAATAAAAATCCACAAAAGCATCCTTAATTAGATTCTGTTGAAACACAATCCTTCCTTTGTATTCAATCTTGTCTATGTTAGAGGCCCTTTGTTTCTTCCTCAGTCTATAGGCTAACCATCTGCCTGGTTTATTAGCGTTGCAAAAAGTATTATGCCTAGCAAACCGCAGATTGGTTGCCACTTGGTCTGCCATTAATTTATCAAATTGTCCTCTTAACAGCCTAATAGCCTCTTTAATCTTCACGTCCCCTGGATTCAAAATCAAAACCCTTTCTTTTTCCTTTATTTCATTCTCCAGTTCTTTCCTTCTAGTTTCCACTACACGTCTACGTCTATTATTCATATATATCAACACCCCTCTCATATAGGCCTTACTAGCATCCCAAACCATATCCATAGAGGTACCCTTATTCATATTAATCTCAAAAAAATCCTTCATCCGCTGTTTACATTCTTCCACATTTCTCTGATCTCTAAACAAGTTCTCATGTACGCGCCACGAGCGCCTATCTCTTTTCTCCTTATCAATCTCCAACCAAACTGGACTGTGGTCTGAAATAGTTCTTGCACATATCTTCACTTTTTTAGTTCTCAAAAAGAAGTCATTAGTCAACAAAATAAAATCAATCCTTGAGAAAGATTGGTGTCTATCAGAGTAAAAAGTATAATCCTTCTCCTGCAGGTGCCTCTCACGCCAGATATCTCGCAATTCCAGATCATCCTTCAATTCAAAAAAAGTTTTAGGCAGTCTGGCGTGGCTTGGAATACGCTTAAAAGCTCCAGCTTTATCCAAGTGTACATCCAGAACACCATTCCAATCTCCCATAAAAATAAAAGATTTATAATCCAACTGGGTAAGCTTTGTATGAAGTAAACTAAAAAAATCAGCTTGTTTTTGTTTAGGTGCATATAGTCCAACTAGAAGCATCTTTTTACCTTCTAACAGCAGCTCAATCATAACATATCTTCCATGCTTATCTGCTTCAATTAAATCTGCTGTTAGAGCACTTTTAACATAAACAACTACTCCATTTTTCTTATTCTCTGCAGAGGCAACAAAATGCGTACCCAGTCTCGCGTTCAATAAATACTTTTGATCCAAAACTCTAATATGCGTTTCTTGCAAACATATAACGTCTATCTTAAATTGCTTTAAATATTGAAAAACTTTCTTCCTCTTCTGCGGTGAATTCAGTCCATTAACATTCCAAGTTAAAAATTTAGTTGCCATGGATATTCTCCAGAAGCCCATGGACCACGGCTTTGATAGGACTAGCTTCTTTAGGCCGTGCTCCTCCCACAGCTTGACTGTATGTACGTTGCGAAGAAACTGAAGACTTTTGTTGATCTTGTTCTATTATTTTCTTTGCTCGTTTTAAAGCAGCACGCGTCACTCTTTGCTCTCTAGGATCATCCAAAGAAGTTGTAACTTGATCTCCTCCCGCACCACTTTCCTCCGTTTCCTCCTCTTGTTGTTCTTCTTCTCCAGATCCTTTCCCAGCTTCCAGGAGCGTTAATGGAGTTGCTTTTAGGACATTGTTGTAGAAATCACGCGCTTGCTTCACAGTAATCAACCGGTACCTTTTACCTTCATACATCACCATCAGCCCCTGAGGAATCTCCCATCTGAACCTTATATCTCTTTGCTTGAGCTCATGCACGAGGAATGTATAATCCTTCCTGTTCTGAACCAGCCCTCTTCTAACAAACCCCTTATCAGAAAGAAGAGACTGGAGAGCGTCCAAGGCTAAAAGGCTTCTGCCAAGATTTAATTACGCAGTTAACAAAAACACAAGAGCTTGTCTTCTCAAGCGGAAAAAGTTGCTTTCAGCAACCAGCCCCTCCCCAAACACTTCTTTTATAGAGAGCTCAGGGCGTGGTCTCCCTGTGCCTCCTCCCGAGGAGTCCCATAGTCTTTCTTTGTTTGTCCCTGCTCGTCTGCCTCCTGCGTCGGGCGTCCTTGAACAGGGCCAGCTGTGGGTCATCATCCTCCGCACTCTCGGGCTCACACAGCTGAGAAGAGGTCCCCGGCTGAGGACTCTGCAAAGCCTCCAAATCATCATCAGCCGGTTCGTTTCCCTCCTCCCCCACATCTGAGTCCTCCGATACATCGGACCCGGCTGTCGGACCCACAGGCTGGCCCTGAGTCACAACACTTCCTTCCCCTTAAAATCCTTGGAGGAATTTCTTTTAAAACCAAAACTTCTTGTTCAGCAATCACCACTTTAACATCATAGGCAGCTTGTATAATTTGATCTCTGATCTCTCTTTTTGCAAAATAAACCACCACATCTCTAGGCAACTTCCTCTGTCTGGCAATCCATGAATTCACCCGAAACACTTTATCCATAGCTGCTCTTATTTCAGATGCTGGCAGGTTTAATACTTCTTCAAAAGCCTCAGAGATCAGCTGCTTCAAATCTTCTTTAGTATCCTCTTTTAAACCTCTGATTCTGACAGCAAACTGCATCTGGTAAAATTGGGCTAAGCTTAAGTCCTTCTCCAGTTTATCTCTTACATTTTCATTCTCTCTTACTTTAACTTCTAATATAGCATTCCTTTGATCCAAATCATCCATCTTTTCATCTAATTCTTCCACACATTCCGCCACTTTATGTACTGAAGACAAAATGTCTACCTTCATCACGCTGAGCTTCTGTTCCATCCTCTCTTCCATTCTCTCCTCCAGTTTCTCCAATTTCTCCTCCATCTGCGCAAATTTATCAGCCTTTGATTGATTAATTGAGTCCAAAAGTTTATCCACAGCATCTCGAAACTCCTTCGCTGTCAGCGCTTCAGAAGGGTGCAACGCCTGTAAAGATGATTGTTGCACTGGCGAGGATCCACCACTCCGAAGAGTTTTAGGGGGAGGTTTCGCCGCCATCTTTTAATCCTCAAATATGACGCACTTTCACTTAGAGTTTAAAAAGTTCAAGTAGTTAGAGAGTATCTTAAAATAAGCCTCTTCACCTTTGTCTCTTGTACCGCTCTGCCTGCTCCTTTAAATCATAGTCCTTTCTTCAGGCAGGGATGGTTCGCAGACGCCTGGCTCTGCTCCAAAAAAATCAGAGCAGACACGCCGGCCAGCTGGGAGCAACCCAGGCTTCGGGGGAGTTCAATCCTTCAGCCGCCCAAGCTCCAAGCTCAGGCGGCCTCGGAGAGCTCTACCCCTACCTGGGGCCTCACCCCCTCCTCTTCTCCCGAGGAGGGGGCTTCAATTTCGCCCGAACAGCTGTTCGGCGCTGTTACGGGCGAAAAAACAAACAGCTGAGCCGCGGGCAGCCCGGGAAGGCTGTCTTCGGCGCCGCGACGCTTTTAAGGGTTGTTAGCATAGTAGTAGAAGAACCGGAAAAATGGGTTTTGAGCGGATGGAAAATTTGGAAGAGACACCGTGTCGCGTCTTTTGAAGACACTGTCCAAAGTCGAGGGTATTGCAGAGAAACAGAAAAGAAAGAGAGAAAGGGGAAAAACCGATATTTTCCAGACTTTTGTTCAGCAGGGCGTAATACAGGGTGATCTGTAAGTATGGTGACTGAACGTCTCCTTTATTATAGAAAATTGTCACTTGGATTTAATTGGGGGACTTGCTTTTGAATTTTCCTTTGTAAAGCCAAGTTTGGTGTGTGTTTCCCCCCCCCCCCATGTTTTTGAATTGCCCATTTCTCTCAGAGAAAGACTCTGGACAATGTACTGCAAAGTATTAAAAGGAAAAAAAACAGTCTATGAAAGTTAAAAATGTAGAGGCAAGGATGATAAAACCCTATTAACATGAATTAAAAGGAGAAGGGAGGGCCCTCGGTGTACCAACCAGCCCCACACCTGCATGTTCCTCTGGGATCCGCACACAAGGCAGCGAAGCCATGTTTTGACTCCTTTTCACTAATCCAGGAGTGGGGGCCTGCCTCATCTTCGGGCGGTGGGGTTGGGTGGGGAAATAGTCCACAAGCTCTCTTCCTGAACCCTGCCAGACTTCTTTAACTGAAGGGATCTGCAACATACAGTACCTTCCATGCCTGATTGGTTATAAACATATTTTTTTAAAAAAAATATCTTATGAACCTCTTTCAGATTTGCTTCCTTTTCAGGTTTGTTCTTATTTCCAAGAAAAACGTGGTCATGATAGATATAGGTCATCCTGCCACATTCACTTCGGGAGGGGCAGCAAACCCTGCTAAGCTTGTAAGCCGCCCTGAGTCTTCGGAGAACAGCAGGATATAAATGGAATTAAAATAAATAAATAAAAACCCCTTCCCGCTCTCCCAGCCATAAGGAAAGCCAATAAAGTTATGCTAATTTGACTTCGTAACTCTGCCTTCCCAAGTGGGGATTAGAAATGACGATATTGTAGGACCATGTCTCCCAGCTTTGAGATGTGTGGACTTCCAACGCCCAGAATTCCCCAGCCAGCTAATGAATTAAGGTGCTGAATTAAATTGGGCTTCACTTCAGGGTTATCAGTAGCCCCTTCAGGTCTTTCCCTACAGATAAATCTCTGCACAAAAATTGTGTGTGTATACGCCTTGTATATTTTAAATGGGCAGCTCTTTCGTTGCAGCTATGGTTGAGGTTCACCATCCTCCATTTTTAGCAGTTTGTACTACTTACTTGCAAGAAGTTCCTGGATTTTAAAAAAAAACATACAGAAACTGTTGGGTTTCTTGGAAGTTGCTCTGCCTTTTCGAGTTCTCATTTCACAGCCAGGCTGAAGTTTGCAGTGTTGTTGGGTTTTTTTGCACCAGGCCCCTTTGCAGAAGCCAGAGGAATAGGAAGTGGTGTCCACCAACCCCAAGACAGAGCTTGAGTTTGATTTTTTTAAAGAGTCTTTTAATTTAAAGAAACATTAACAGAGCTGACAGGCAGCAAAGCACAGTGCAACTTCCTGCACTGTCTTTTATGTCCAAGAATGTCTCTGGACTCTTGGGGTTTCCATGAAGTCTTTTTAACAAGTTAAAAAAAATAATCTGGATGGAGGTCCATGGCTGGTTTAGCAAGGGGTTTATTTGTCTCCTGTCCCCCAAAGGCAAAATTAATCAAATAATATAACCTTTCCAGAGGGTGAGAGAGGAACAATAAGCAATAGCAAGTGGATAATTGGTGACCGGTCACATCTTCCACAACATCTGCTTTGTGAATGGCTAAGCTCCCCTGGAAACAGTTTTGTGGGAGCATCCACTGTATGTTCTCACGATTTAGATGTGCCCGTCATCTCTCACATCAAGCCAAGGTAGCTCTTTAGGCCCTAATCTGCACAACTCACCAAAATTAGCGCGTAGGGTTTCATGTCCTCAAGAATTTTAGGGTCAACAACTTGCCAGGCGAGTTGCTGACTCTTCAATTGGCAAGAAGTAACGTTCAAGGGCTAATGCTGAAGAAGTAATAGGTTGCAGTCTTAAAAGGAAGCTGGGAGAAGTCAAAGAGGTGCTTTTTTTGTTTTTTAATGTCTTCAAGTCGGTCTTGGTACCTGGTGATTGCAGAGACAAGTCCATTACGTAGAACCGTGGTGGCGGAGCGGTTAGAATGCAGTATTATAGGCTAACTGCCCACAGCCAGGAGTTCAATTCTGAGCAGCTCAAGGTTGACTCCGCCTTCCGTCCTTCTGTGGTCAGTAAAATGAGGACCCAAACTGTTGGGGGCAAGATGCTGACTCTGTAAACTGCTTAGAGAGGGCTGTAAAACACTGTGAAGTGGTATATAAGTCTAAGTGCTATTGCTACATTTCCTTGGCACCATTTTTTTTTTGGAAGAGGTTTGCCCTTGCACTCTTCTTAGGGCTGAGAAAGGCAGACTGGCCTCAAGCCACTCACCTAGCTTCCATTCCTGTGGCATGCCTGGAGCTCATGTTCTCCTGAGTGCTAGGCAAGCACGCTTAGAGCAGCGTTAACTCAACCTCCTTAAAAAGAAGTTGAAGAGCCATTTGAGAACATTCTGATGGTGGAAGCAAACCTGACGCCAGTTGGGTGGGACGGGATCTGCAGGAATAACTGGGCTGAGCCGAGGCCAACGGATGTTCTGCAGCACATCTGCTCAGAGGTAACCGCCATGCTCTTCCACTTGTGTCCTTCAGGCCCTCTCCTTTACCATCTTCATCTGCTACATCGCTTCGGCAGCTGCACCTTTCATGATGGTGCCGTTACTGACATTCCTGCTCGCTTCGTGCTTTTTCGTTTCGTATGCCCTGAAACTGAATGAGAAGTTCCGAGGCATCTATTGGCTTTTGGCGGTAAGTAGCTGAGTGGGGTTGACCGCTGCTTGTGATGCAGTTATCAGATGGGTTGGTAGTTTTCTGTTCCAGCCTACGACCGGCCCTGTTTGTGTGTCAGGGACAACCCCTTTTTCCTTTTTACAGTCAATAGGCTGGAAAAAATCCAACCCAAATTTATTTACAGTTCAAACAAAAAAGCAACAGAATATTTCCTTCAATAAATGAATCAAAATATCAAACAAGAGTCAACAAACAAGAGTTAAACAGAAGTAGCAAGAACAGACCAGGATTCTCTTTGAATGTCTCCAAACGGTTGCCTTCAGCAACCAGCTCCGCCCACGCCTTCCCCTTTTATTATCAGTCCCAAGGCGTGGCTTCTCAATGCCTTCTCTTCCTCTCACTGAGTTGCCTCATTGCCATAGTTCACCACCATGGCTGTAGAATAACCAAGGGCAGGGAAGGAGAAGAGGAAGATGGTATCATTTAAAAGCATGTTGAGGCTGTGTTTCCATCAGTTCCGGACAACCTGATGATGAGTAGGGAGAAGAAGCAACTGGTATTTTGTGCTGCTACTACCTTGAGAGTTACTCCTGGAACCTGAGATACAAAACACAAAGCATTCCATGCCTGGGGCCAGATGCAGGTAGCCCATGACTTACGGCTGTAATTGAGCCCAGAAGTACAGCCGTAAGTTGGGCTGGTCATTAAGCAGCTCACATATGACCACGCCCAATATTACATCCTTTTTTTGCAGCAATTCAGGGAATCCCCACACCCATTAAGTGAACACCACGGTCATTAAGCAACTCCATTGTCCACAACGAGTGTGGGGGTTTTTTGCCAGAAACTGGAAATAAACGTCATTTTCCAGGAAAAAAAAACAAGTCAAGGTGACATGCTCATAGGACACTGTAAATAGCCATAAATGTGAGCTGGTTGCCAAGCCCCCACCACCACCGGGGAAAAAAAATGATCACATGAGCGTGATGGGAGAATGTCCATTGGAACTTCCCATCCGGGTCGTAAGTAGTCTTGGGAAATCCATCATAACTTTAGACAGCTGTTAAGTAACCAGACATAAGTCAAAGGCTACCTGTATTCTACTGCATTCCACAGGTGGCTTTTGAATGATGGGTGGCCTTGGCTGATGGTGAAGCTGGTTGTGATACGGACAGCCTGCCAGATCTTGAGGAAAACAGTTGCTTAAGAGCTTCCTTGTTCTCCACGGTGACCACCAGGGGATGCTGGCCTTCCAGGAAAACTTAACTTTGCAAAACAAAAGAGAGTGTGTGTGGGGGGGGGGGGGGAAATACAGCACTGCGGTTGAGTTTTGTTCCACCGCATTTGCTCATTATTTTCCATTAGCCATCTGATTTACGGTCCAAGACTGCTCTGCTATAACTCAGATATATAATAATAACTGAGATATTAAACTAGCTGAGCTCTGTAATTCAAATGCCGGTGGTTTGTCATCCCCACTAGAAAAAAGAAAGCAGATTTTCTGCAGGCTGTTTACATTTGCCTGTCTTCCTTGTGCAGGTCAAAGGAAGAGAAGTAAATGCCTGTGTACTCCAAATATGGACATTGCATTGACATATTTCAGTAGCCTCTTTCTGGCCTGATGACCCGATCTGATTCCTATTGGTTCAAGGAATAGAAGATTTTGTGCTGTGTCCCAGCCAAAGGATTGCCGCACCACCTCATAAATGCTGGGCACAGGACACTCAACAATTAAAGGAGACTCTTACAAGGAGCAAGGATCTTCACCAGATCCTGCTGGCTGACAAAAGAGTTTGTCAGTTGTGATCTTGACACATCTGAAGTGCAGCAGGTTGGAAAAGGCTGGCCAGAGCAGAACTAGTGGGTGAGCCGTGGACCTCCAGATATGACTGAGTAGTTGCCAGGATCTCTAATAAACTTTGACCATAGCTGGTTCAGTCTGGTGAAAACTATAGTTCAGCAAACAAGTGAAGGGCCGCAGATTTCCTTCTGAAATTATATCTTAAGGCGACTCTGTGCGTAAACTTTTTGTTTGTCTTCTTCATAGTCTTCTCTCTGACTACATTTGTTTTGCAGGATTTTTTGTGTGGAATTATCGCTGCTATTATATATTTTGCCATCTCCATTGCTGCTGTTTCTAAATATGCGGACACTGCATCAAGGGCAGCGGGGGTAAGTTTCTGTTCCTGAGCAGAACTTGTGCACCATGTTTTTTCCTCTCGGCACAGTTAATTTCACAAACCCGTTTGTTTTTTTCTCTTTGCAATTCTAATTCTGTCTAAACCTGCCTGTTATTGCTGATTCCTTCTTCACCCTTTATTGCTCAACAATAAACTAGCGCTGGCTCTTCGGCTTTGAAACGAAGATGAGTACCGGCCCCTAGAGTTGGAAACGACTAGCACGCATGTGCGGGGGAACCTTTACCTTTAGTTACAAAAAGTTGTCAAATAGTCTCCTCACATTTGTTTGCTTCCATGGGAAAGCTATAAACCATTGAATGTATTAATGATGATGAAAAGAATAAAAAGAAAGACTAGGGGTGACGTGATAGCACTGTTCCAATATCTATGGGGCTGCCACAAAGAAGAGGGGGGGTCAGGCTATTCTCCAAAGCACCTGAAGGCAGGACTAGAAGCAATGGATGGAAACTAATCAAAGGGAGAAGCAACCTAGAACTAAGGAGAAATTTCCCAACAGTGAGAACAATTAATCAGTGGAACGGCTTGCCTTCAGAAATTATGGGTACTCCCAACACTGGAGGTTTTTAAGAAGAGATTGGCCAACCACTTGTCTGGAATGGGATAGGGTTTCCTGCCTGAGTAGAGGGTTGGACTAGAACAGGGGTCCTCAACCTTGGCAACTTTAAGACCTGTGGACTTCAACTCCCAGAATTCCCCGGCTGGGGAATTCTGGGAGTTGAAGTCCACAGGTCTTAAAGTTGCCAAGGTTGGGGACCCCTGGACTAGAAGATTTGCAAGGTCCCTTCCAACTCCGTTATTCTGTATTCTTTGTTTTGGATGCAACAGTTGAAGAGAAGGGAGTCAAGTGTAGAAATGGAGACACTGGATGGGGGCTGAATTCTGTTATTTCTAGCCATTTTAGCTCTTTTCCTCTTCTTTCCCCCCCTCCCCTCCATATTTTAAAAATTCATGTTTTCAGTATCTCCTCTATTTTTGATCTTCAGGTATTCGGGTTTATTGCTACCGTCGTCTATTGTGCCTATGTCTACTTCACCTTTAATGACCTGGCAACATTTCTAAAGCAGGAAGATTCCTCGGAGACCCCCAAACCGCAGAAGTCAGAAAGTAGGTTTGAACTGTTCTTGTGTTGCTATAATACAACCACGCTTGCTATTCAGAGTTTCAAGGCAACATTGAAACCTAATGATTTGGTGCAGTTGAAGTTGTAGTTCACACATCTCAAAAGTTGCCAAGTTTGAAAAATACTGCTCTGGTTTAATGTAAATGAAAAGCTACCACGGTGGGCCCACAGAGAGGGCCTCCTTAGGGTGCCGTCGGTCAAAGAGTGTCGACTGGCGGCCCCCAGGGGGAGGGCGTTCTCTGTGGGTGCACCAGACCTTTGGAACCGTTTACCGGTGGAGCTCCGGACGGCTCCCGACCTTCGCTCCTTCCGACGTGACCTAAAAACATATTTATTTGAACAAGCCGGCCTGGTCTGATGGGTTTAGGGGTATTTTAACATTTTGTATTAATCTATTTAATTGGGCTACTGTATTTAATATTTCTTTTAATTTTTATATATTGTATTTTATTGTATTGCCCTGTACACCGCCCTGAGTCCTTCGGGAGAAGGGCGGTATAAAAATTAAATTATTATTATTATTATTATTATTATTATTATTATTATTATTATTATTATTATTATTATTATTATTATTATTATTATTATTATTATTAGAACTAACACGGTTACTTCCCATTTATTAGCTGTCATCTACTACCATCTTGCCTTTAAAAAAAAAGTCCATTCCCTGTTCTTAGTATGACAGTTATTCTTCATGTCACTTTTTTTTACAGATGACTCCGATTCAGATTCCGACTGAAAGCTCAGTGGAATAGGAGGAAGGTGTAAAGAGGAAAAGGGAAAGAGAAAAAGCAGAGGGGAAAAAATATGAATGTTTTGAGTATTTTAACCTTTTTCAGTGAACTTGAATATTTTAACAGTGAATTTTATAGATTGTTGTTACTACAACTGGGATCACCAGAATCATGCTTGGGAACATTATTGTGTGTATAATTTACACTGAAAAACCTGATCTACTGCTGAGGCTCATTCAGCATTGCAGTAGACTTTTCCAGCCAAACCCTTTATGAACAGACTCCTTATGTTATCAGGGTTGTATATAGCAGTCATTTACATCATAAAAGCACAGAGTTTCTTCAGTAGGAGACATCCTGATCAAGTTTACGAACTTTATTAGCTCTTTTTTTTAAAAAAAAAAGTTTTCTACTTATACCAAGGTTTTTGTTCTTGAGTTCAGAAGACAAAATAGCTTGCTTATTTGTTAGAAGGGGCTTTATTATCAATTTTAAAACTTAGATCGAATTTAAACTCAGGACAAATTCAGCAATAATGGAAATATGTCTAAGTCCCTCATGAATAAAGCCAAAGTGAGATGCTTCCTTAAAATCATGCCAGATGTTCACTAATTACGTGCCTAGACATTCCAAGCCTCATTTTAACAGATCATTTCTCAAGGAAGATATGTGATGAAGGTGCTCACACTGATTGCCACACCAGCCAATCAAATCTTTTATTACAGTCATATACCAGCATAAGAAGGGTGAAATATGAACAACGATTTGATAGATAATAGAAGATAAAAAGAAAGAGAGGGGGGAAGATTACACAGTTTAAAAAAAATTAAAAACTAAAAAATAATTTATATTTAGTTTTTTTAATGTTTTAACTTTATAAATTATTGCTTGTATTCTGGCCTATGACCATAACCAAGATTTGATTCGATTGACTCCACCAGTAATTTTGAGTGGGGAGCTATAGAAAACTATGCAAGACCCAGTGGCCTTTTTCTGAGATGGACATGTTCTCTTGATCCAAAACTAGAAATTACCAAAAAGAATCTTAAGTATACTGTGTGAACAAGACATTCCTGCACCTTCTGGCTTTTTTGTCTCCCATATACCAGCAGTCGTTGGTCCATACTTAACAACTGCCCTGTTTAGCAACTGCTCTAAGTTATAAAACAGTGCTGAAAAAGTACCTTCACAACTGGTCCTCACACTTAATGGCCGTTGCAGCATCTCTGCAGTTTTGTCGTTGCCATTTGCGTGCTTTGCAACCAGCAGGTGTTTTATGAGCATCAAGCTGTCCTGCAGTCAACATAATCATTTGTGCCTTTCACCACCAGCTTCTGACAGACAAGCAGAGTCCATGGAGAAGCTGCCAGTAAAAATCCACTTGAAGTCTCGCTTAATGAGCTGGGGTGACTCAATAACCACAGCAGAAGTGAGGGCACGCAAGTCTGTTTTAGTCACACGATGTCTCCCTTAACAACTGCATTGCTTAGTACGAGTTGCCAGCCCAAATAGAGATAACTCAACAAGGACTACTTATAATGAAGGAAACTATGATGCAGTATATCATTACACCATATTTAATATGCTTAGTACCGATTTGTATTAGTTTTGTAGGTAGTCAGTTATCAAGACAAAGCAAACATGACTTTTGATATATCCCGCAGGCGGGTCCTAAAAATAAGAGAAGGAAAGACCCAGTAGGCTGGCTTCTGAACTGGGTTAACATAACACTTCCGATATATGCTTCTCTGGAAATCCCCTGAGGATCATTTTACCATCTTTGCTTCTTTTTATATAGTCATTTGCATGTAGTTTAATCTGTGATTTTATTTTTTCAATTGAAGGTAACCTAGTGTGCAGGTCAAATGGAACAAGGAACGCATTTTGGAACTGTAGGTGGAGTAAATCTATGGCAGTATTTCATTTTAAGGTGTTCACTAGCTTTCATATTATTTAAATATCTGCACTATCTGGAAAGATCTGGGTATTTTAGATGTGAGAACAATCGTAATGTCCTATTCTTATGTTAATAACTTTTATATTAATCTCATTCAGGGAAATGATTCAGCCTTTTTCTTGTTCAAAATAATCTTTGCATTACAGATTTCAGACTTATTTTGGTCTATAATTCAGATGCCTTACTCACAATGGGATTCAAAACCTGACTAATATGCAGAGTTGCAGAGAAGTATTTTTGATCAGCTGATCAAAAACAATCTCCAAGAACTAACATTTTATTATAAAATTGGAACTTTGCAGAAATGGAAAGAGAAAGGGTATGCAGTGTTTCACTGGCTGGCATGTAGCGGTAATGTACCTGTGAAAACCAATACTAACAGAATCATAAAAACAAAGGCTATTAAGTCTTAATTTACTTGTCTGCTTCTTAAATAACATCTCTGGAATATAATTTTACCTGTACAAATTTAATTCCGGAATTTGTACACTGATACGAATGCTTGATTTAAGATTAGGGTAATCTCAGGTTATGCCTAAAATAACAAATTAGAAACAGCATACAAATAAAGGTATCCAGAAGTCACTTCAGTTACAGTATACAAAATGAGCAACTCAGTTCCATTGTATTTACTTGCATGATTTAGACACAGTGGTGGGATTCAGCCAGTTCGCACCAGTTCAGCAGAACCGGAAGCTAATTTTGTGTTGCCCAGGCCCAGAATGGACTTCCGGAAGCGGCATCCACACAGAGAACCAGTTGTTCACATATTTGAATCTCACTGCTGTTTAGACATACATGCTGCTTATAAAGTGATTGAGAAATGAGTTAATGATTTGATTATGTGAATCTTACGCTATCTGAATTTTGTAATCTTTTGATACGTTAGCCTGTTCTTATTGTAAGTGTATTTTATTAAAAAAAGGTACTTTTGCCTCAAGTAATTTACTTACTGCGCAACTGAATCCGCAAGGTATTCGCATCAAGGGAAATTTGATGGGTAATAATTGGTAAAGTAATGGCTTAAGTTTTTTTTTTAAAAAAGTCATATTAGCCGCTTACATATAGAGAGAAGTTGCTAACAGTAGTAAGGGTTGCATGAGAGTTAAACAATTATACGTTAAAGCTGAGGGATTCAATCAGAGGACACTCCTCTTAACCTTGGAACATCCAGATCCATTGATCAAGGCAGGTAATCCTTGACTTATGACGGAGCCCCTAAAAGATACTTACGACCCAGTTCCAAAGTTACAATGGACACACACATTCCCCGCAGTCATCCTTTCGGGTGCTTGGCAGTTGGCCTGCATTTATCACGATGTAATCACAGTTTACATTTTTGCTGAATCTGGCTTTTACTTCTGGTTTTCAGCAAAAGCACTCCATAGCGAAGAGTAGGACTAGATCAGGGGTAGGCAACGTTGGCTCTTTTATGACTCGTGGACTTCCAACTCCCAGAATTCCTGAGCCAACATGGCTCAGCTTGGAAACCCCTCCCTTTCCCCTCAGCATGGCTGGCTCAGGAGTTCTGGGAGTTGAAGTCCACGAGTCATAAAAGAGCCAAGGTTGCCTACCCCTGCACTAGATTAACCACCAAAAAAAAAAATCATAAAATCAGGTTGCTCTTGGTGACCTGCTCTCACAACTATAATGGACAGGTTTCATTATGGTCGTAAGTCAAGGACTACCTGTAGTATAAGAGCTTTTCCTGGTTATCTGAACATATACAGTCAAGTATATTAAGATTCTTTGGCCAACTAATTCAAACTCTCCTTAGAAATATCGAACAGGTTTTCTAGATGGAATTAAACAATTAGGTATAAGTTACCCAAGGCACAAACAGTCAACAAGTGAAGAGTTTTATTCCTACCCATTTATTAAATCCTTTACAATGATTCCATATGAGATTAGTACTCAGAAAGCTTATGATTTTTTTTCCTACATACAAAAATACAGGTTTTTAAAAAACACACAATGAAAGTAGACAAATACCATGAGAATTTTATAGAATCCGATATCCTGGTGTATCCCCCCAAAAGGTTAAAAATAGTATAAGTCAAAAGGCAGAAAAATACTCAAATTTTACATTACCCAGAATAAACCATGCCAATATACAAAGCAAAAACTGATAAAATACACCACATAGGAATAAATTTAAAAACGAACTGACCAAGCAGCAATTTGGTGATTGCCTTCAGTTAAGTAAAAATCATTACAATCCTTCATCCTGAAGTTTATAGATGTAGAATAATATTGGAAATTAAAAGTGCATGGCATATCAATGCTATTTGTCTTCATGAAACTTTGGAATGGTTAAACATCTTATTCACACAACACAAATCCTCATATGGAATGTCAGAGAATATTTTTATGCAGGAAGAAACGTTTTCTGCACTCAAGTGTTTTTTCCTAGTACTAAAGCAAAAGGCCGTACAGATTGTCTGAAACCCCAGGAACTTTGTGGAATATGGTTAACTTTTGCTCTGGAATGACAATGTTTTTCAACCTCAGCAACTTTTAAGATGTGTGGACTTCAACTCCCAGAGTTCCTCAAGTTGCTGAAGTTGATAAACACTGAACTAATGGGTTACTACAGACTGCACTGTTTTCCACCCACGTTTACTATGCTGATGTTGCTATGTTCTAAATTACAACTACCAAATTCCTGAATCGGCCAACCCAACTATCAATATTTAGAGTATGCAGGTGCAAGATCACCAGATTTATTCATGTATTCTTGAAACTGCTTGATAGCAGTTTCTGAACCATTTGTAGTAACAGAAGGCACGCAACCTTCTGTTGGTCAAACAATGTAGTCCCAGGCCACTGAAATGATATTCTGATCAAGTCTCCGTTGACCGTATTGGAAAATGTTTCCCAAACTGCAGTGCTCAGAATGGGATATCAATCTAGACAGCAAAGCAAAGGATTCAGATGGAAAATTATGCGCTGACCACGTGATCTTGAAAGTAGATTTTCTTTCAGAACAGATGGTGTGATTTTCTGCAAGATAAAACTTTGAAAACAACCTATTCTATCGGATGCAATGTAAGCCACATTGGAAGTCCTTGGTGTAAAAAGCTGATTCAGCTCACCAGCACCAGGTTTGTAACTGAAACCATATTCAACTTTAGATCTAATTATATTCACCGTAACTACAGCATTACACAATTTCTTGGAATTTTTTTTTTTTTACAAACTGCTAGTATGGTAACTGTAAGCATACGTTTGAAATAGTTGGGTTGTTTTTTTTAAAAAATTTAAGTCGATGGGACTATACTTCAATAATATTTCATGCTATATAATCAAGCTTTTCTAACTCTTTCTTAGTAGGAATGTTCATTTCATAATATCTAACAACTTTAGACATGATACTTTAAATACAAGTTTTAACACCAGAAGGAAAAGATCAAATTGAAGTCATTGTCTTTAACCAAAGTATTAGCTCATTGAAAATCTTACTTAGGTAATATTTTTGGTTACAAAGTTTGATTTCTGGAAAAAAAAAAACACAGTGCCATTGCCTTGGAGTGGGTATTGAAACAATAGAATCCTCCCCAAAAAATCAAGTGCAATTTGGTATATATTTGAAAGCATTTTAAATTAAGGAAAAGGAATTGACAACTGCATCTGTGCTACTTGTTTCAACTTGGTCCCTGTCAACCAAAATCCCTATTTTTATACACATTCTCTACACGTACCAAAAGGCTTACATTGCAGGTTAAACACATTAGAGTTTGCCCATAAGCAAGGCAAATGTATTTTTCAACTTCTGCCAGGAAAGCAGAGCCTTTTAAAAAGAAGGAAGAGGAATCCATTAAGGCTGGTGTTCAGTAGAACTAAAAATAAAAGTGTGTTTAGCAATTTGTGATTATAAAAATAGCGTTTGTAGCAAGGATCTCTGAAAAGGGTTAATGCCATTCACACACAAATGAGATTCGTACAAAGGCACCCTAGCCAAACTGGGACAATACAAAGAACAATAAATATACAGTTTACTATCTCATTATTGTATTATATCTCAATTTCATAAACCTCAATATATACAAATAGGTTCCATCCACAATAATGCAGAAGAGAAGTATCCACATAAGACAATTTAAGTGCATCTTTCATTCTAGGTTGATTAATGTATGGGATTAGCAGAGTCACTAAAACAGATGTCCGAATCAAGATGCTCACTTCCTAACACAAGTTATTCTTTTTCATCTCAAAGTGCTCTAACAACAATGCATAGAGGTCCAGGAGCACCCATAAATATATATATTCCAGTCCCAAATATGAAGTGGACGGAGATAATACGTAATGTACAGTACTGTAAAAGACGTACAGTCTGAGTTATTTTACCTCTACGCCAGGCTCTGTTTAAAGTATTTTTCCTTAGGGTTATTCTACGCCACAACAAAAGACTTCTTGATAGCCAGGAATAAGCTAGAACTCACAATGCCGTCTTAGATATCCCAAAGGTGCTTTTCAAAAGGCAACTGGACTTTCTTTTTTCCTTGAAAACATTCTCCTCCAAGAAGCTTCTTCGGTTCTGACCGAATGGTGGGGAACAGAAGGACTGGATAGAACTGATAGAAAGGATTGAATTAATGGAACTGTGGAAGCGTCTTGGAGAAGAAGCAACATGTGATGATTGAGAATCTTCATGGACGTTTCGCCCTCTTACTGTAGATGCTTTTATCTGATTTTATCCCAAATTAAGCACCACCGAACTCACTCAAGTAGCTACACCAGTTTTCCCTACCTTGTGGTTTTTCTTGGGCACGCTAGCTGAACGTTGCGGGATCATTCTCAATGCATCCTAACGGTCCTCAATTTGGAGAGAAGACTTTGAGAAGCGACTGAACCTTAAGAAAAATGAATGAATGATTTGCTGGCAGAACTGCCCACTCCTATCTTATGCATAGGGCCAAACAGATTAATAAGGGAAATCATTTTCTAGTCAAGGGAAACATAGGGATTCTGTTTTTGTTTGCACTCCTCCTAGCATCAAATCAATATTGTAAATAAGGCAAGACAAACTT
The DNA here is from genome assembly GCF_947247035.1 of Vipera ursinii. Taxonomy (NCBI): domain Eukaryota; kingdom Metazoa; phylum Chordata; class Lepidosauria; order Squamata; family Viperidae; genus Vipera; species Vipera ursinii. The sequence goes on from NC_139520.1 coordinate 13,039,818, forward strand.
CAAAACATTAGTTTACTAGAAATATTACAAATAGTGGTTTTTTAAAAAAAACATTATTCCTTTCCATCTGTTTATTTCTGGGGCTCAAGAGCCATCTGAATTAAATTAACTACAGAAAGTGAACTGATTTTTCCAAAATCAATCACAGCTGTCAAGCGGAGGGATAGGAATAGGTTTCACTTCAGCTTCTTAGCTTTCATCTATGGGTTATTAGCATGGCTGTAAAGACAAGCCTTAGCTAAATACCGCAAGCCGCAACTATAACGATCTAGATGTTCTATTGGGTCCTTACATCTTCACAATGAACTACAAAATAAAACCTGACCACGGACGTTCGAATACACTGAGCACCTTTTTCCATGAAAAGCATAGGTAATTAACACCAAAAATGCAATGTTCTGTCATAAAAATAGAATGTCTCATTAAAAGAGTCCTACGCGAATCATTTTTTTTTCCTAGCTAAAAACCACGTATTCTTAAAATGGAAAAGAGACAACCAAGTCCTAGTCATTGCTAAAAAGTATGTAGCCATCCTTCCAGAACATTACTTTAATCATATTTTTATAAACATGACTTGATATTACCGGAGAGACTTAGGCTAGGTAAATAATTTCCAACATTCATCCAAAATGTGATATATTAATGTGTTTAGTCATCAGGAGCTTTTAGAAAACCAACAAGATTAGGTTGCTTGTTTTGACATCAGCAAAGCTCTGATCGGGTACATTCCTAATGTTAATACTGACCATTTTAGCTGAATGACTGATCCCACGGAAATATAAAATGACATCTACTACACTAGGATATGCAAACATTACTTCTTCCCCGAATTTGTTATTGTAGCATACAGTATTCATATTCCCAACCACAGCTGCAATGCATCTTACGGAGTGGGTTCCTACTTTAATTACAAGTCTTGAATGAAAAGTAATGCCTTCAGCAGTATATGTAAACTGCCTGCATATTATAAACATATTGTTTACCATCTGTTTTTCCACTTCAATTGGTAGAAAATTACGGAGAGAGGAAAAAAAACCCGTCTTGTTATTGTTTGTGAAATGGAACCTTGCAGTAGGAGTTCATGTGCTCTTTAGGCAACGTACTGATTGAATTTTTGACTGCCTGTGGCGTCCCACAACAAAAATTCACTGCCAAATGAAAGTTGTTAACGGTGATGACTATGTTGACCCTGGTCCTGTTAGTTACTGAGCCCAAAAAAAAAGTGAAGTCATAAATGCAAAGAAGATGAATTGGGAAGAGCTGATTTGTATGAGCAAAACTGAAGTGCACAATTTGTGATAGCAAGAGTTCACATAATCGGTTGATGAACCGATTAAGAACAATCAGCAGATCAAAGTGAAACGGCTGTCAACCAGAGGATGGTGGGTCACTTTACGGATGTTCTCCTGTGGGCTTCTTGCAGAATGACGGCAGAAATGAAATCTTCAAAACTTGAAATTTGTTTGTCACACCACGAGAAAGGATTTCTTCACAGCACTGATGACGAAAACTAGGATCATTGTTGTCACCCAAAAACTAAGCCTCACTACAGAGCATCATCACAAAGTGTAGAAGAGCACAGAGATTACATTGGAAAGGTATGGAGTGACTGTTAGTAAGAGTTTAGGAAAACAATAAACAGTGGGAAAGAAATTTAAAAATTGCCCTGCTTTGATTTTCTTTAAGAGGAAAGGAAGGGGAAATTCCATCAAGCGTTCAAGTTTGTGTTCCTGTAGCTTCTATCAGTGAGTCCTTCGGGAATAGGGCGGTATAGAAATCTAATAAAAAATAAAAAAATAGAATTCTAGCATTTCTTGTGGTATCTGTTTCCTGACCAAGCCCACCTTGGTGGAGAGGCATTAAGGTAGAGGCATTACTTTTCATACAACCCTCATATATTTAGTGGCAGAACCAAAGAGCAAGAGCAAAATCTGTTTACTCCCTAAGTAATTGAGCTGAACTAAGATGAATTCTAAAGGCTTTTAAGTACATATCCTCCTTGTGTAAGTACCTGCCGTTTTCTGTCATATAAAGCTCATTTACAGTACAGAAGTTTAGTGACAGGACCAAAGGGGAATCTAGGGGATATTTTTGCAGTGAAACCTTCCTGCATTTTCCCACCATTATTTATTTTACTTATCATCTACTGACAGAAAAAAAAAATGAAATTGCTATACAGCATCACATGTTTTGCTAACTTTTTGGAATAGCAATTGCTCCACCAGCAGGTCATAATTCAAGCTGCTTTGAGCTCTTCTCTTTCAAAAGTAGTTTTAAATTCAGCTTGAATCAGTACCAAGGATTTCCTTGAAACATCTGGAATTATGCACATGGCTCTTAAAATCCTGTCCTTTTTAATCTCATATTGTATCTTTCCCCAAAGATTTACTTAAAAACAAAGCTTCACTATAGTCACAAAAGTGGCAGGAGGTTTAGTTTACAGCCAAAGCATCCTAATGTTGGCCAGTCTGCTTTCATTTCGTGTAAACAAAGGATATCATGAATTAAACCACCTCTTTTTAGGAAAAAATAATAATCCATTTTCAAGTCAAACCATACTTGCATTTTTTTATTTAATTAACTTGGCCTTAATCACTTGAAAGCACAAATTCACATTCAGCTGAATATATACAGGTAGTCCTTGACTTCATGACCATCTGGTGTTACAACGACACTGATAAAAGTGATTAATCATCCTTTTTCCCCACTTACGGCCCATGGTCATGTGATCATAATTCAGACACTCAACAATTGGCATGTATTTTTATGACGGTTGAAGAGACTGGGGATCAGGTGATTACCGTATGTGACCTCCTGACAAGCAAAGTCCATGGAGAAACCAGACTGACTTAACAACCACGTAAAAGGGGCAAAACTCACATAACATCTGCCTTGCTTGGCAATAGAAATGTCAAGGACTACCTGTACAGCCAGGTATCAGGGATGATAAGTTCAAATCACCTGGAAAGCATCAGATTGGAGAAGGCTGACATATGTCACCCTTAAGGAAATATTTCAGACAAATGGGTGTCAAATCCTATTGGTTTACAAAGTATACTGCACTAATCTTGTGATTGCCGTTACACAATGGATACAAGAGACACAAATCGAACCGCTGGTTCTACATTCCTGACTCACAGAATGCATTATTTTCCCTTTTCGAGAAAGATGGAAGGAAAATTGGAGTTACTATATTGTATGAATGGCATACAAATTAAACAAACTATAGAACTGGCTATGTTCACTGGCCAAAATAAGACATACTTCAAACGTGCCTGATCTGACACCCGGAAAGTTATCATTTAAGTGCCTTACCAGCCTTGCCAGGTAGACCAGACAGGAATCACAACCAGATTCTAATTCTTTTTTTAACAGAACCTAACAGATCCAGGGTGGGTCTCTTCTGAGCTTCTTGACCATCCATTATCCAGCTTCCAACTCTGCTATCTCTTATGTGACTGTTCCCTGGAAAGCAGCTGTTCAATCGGCTCCCAAAGTTTTTCCCACATCTCATTACAATAACAGCTTAACTTAGAAATATATTTCTCCCAAATTTGGACAATTAAAATTAGCAGCCAAACCAATGAAGTTCTCAGGGCATTATATCATTTTAGAAACATAGCAATCCGTGGACACAAAACAAATGTTCTTAAACCCTGACCACAATAAGATTTTCCTGTAGCTGAACATAAAAGGGGTGGGGGGGGAGTATCACTGTCTACTCTACACATTTAGATAAACAACCGCAGTGTCTACTTTGTGATTCTTTCAAAGTAAAAAAAGAGAATGAATGTAACAGATGATAGAATTGAATATCAGGTCGTACCTAAATTGTAACCACAAATGGGAGTGTGCTTGGTCTTTTCTTCGTAGTCAAAAACATTAGTTAATATTACCTGATCCACCAGCTAAAAGTCTAATATAGCTAGCTGCTTGTTGCAGAGACACAGCGAAACTGTAGGAGCGCGAGATCAAAAAGTAACCTGGCAAACTTGTTGGAAAATGTATGTAGCAGTTTCATAATCCAATACCCAATTTATATTCTTGCTATCTTTCATCTCAGTGCATGATGTCGAACATCAAAATTATGTTTCAAAAAATACAATCTATTGCTAGCATTAATTCTACTTGTCTGGATGTTAGAAATATGCATCGCTTTCTCCACTCTGTTGTATTCCCATTCTCCATTATTTATGGGCAAAAAAATATATGCAATTGTCATTATAGGCTTCATATAATTACTTCTTAATCCACCTCCTTCTCTTTGTACATGCTCTTGGCCATCACATTCTCCTTTATTGACTGTAAAAACTATCATCAGCATCTTCTTTTCTTTAAAAAAAAATGTCCACGGGCTTTTTAAAAAATCTTTTTCAGCAAATTCCCGTTTTCACCCATCCAGACGTTGAATCTCTGGACGGTTATCTACTTCTCTGGATTCTGTCCGAGCACGTATATAGTCACTGGTCTGTCGCGTGTTTTGCTGTCTATTGGTGTTTCTCCAATTTTTAACTGCTAAAAATGAATTCACAGCATAGACTGCAGTTGCCAAAAAACCAAATATCTAAAAAAAAAGAAAGAGAACAATTGTTTGAAGAAATAGCAGTTAACACTTAATAAAATATGAATTATGTGTGTGCTGTTCCTGTATTCAGATAAATAAGCAGCTGCTTTTTACTGCCTTTAATACTGGTGTCCTGTTTGAAGGACAAATTATAATTTTATCACACAGATAACGCTTCATAAAACTCCTTGAAACACAAACCAGAGATAGTAAATCTGCACTTTCAGTTGAGTGAATACTTAATTGTATATTGGGCGTGGTTTTTTTTATTCTATTGGCTTCTTTAATAGGAAATTAACAGGCATGTGAAAATATACCATCCACATATTCCAAACATTTTCAAGTAATCCTGCAGGATAGCCATTTATCCATCCATGTTGTTTTTGAGCTAAAACTCAATTCCATCTTTAAAAAAAAACTTTAACTAACTGAAACATATGATGATACGTATTATTTATTTTCCACTAAAGTTTCATGTCCTCTAGATTTTTAAGATATAAGTCCCAGAATTTTGCAAGCAAAAATTATGGAATTATAATTCAGAAAGAAGCCAATTAGCTTATACCGTAACACTGCAAAATTCTTTTGCGAAACAGAATTTCTCATTAACTAAAGTACCACGTGAGGGTTTAACAAAATGTTGGTTTGCAGCCTCTTCCTGAAGCCCCTTCAAGGATTGTTGCTGGATCAAGCTCTTTAATATGTACCACAAAGGAACAATGATTAAATACATGGAAAGTGATTATTAACTTTCAACAGTGTAGTATCTGGCGTATCACTCAAAGGCAAAGTGCAGTCTTACACACACACATGCCCACGCACACGCAAGGCTGCAAACCCCTGATCTAATCAGAAAAAAGCTTGCCATGATTTTCACTTTATGGCAGTTTTAAAATCTTAGTCATTAAGCAGTACGTTTAAAATAAAGCCAAATGAGATGGGTCCTTTATATATCAATAATCTAAAACGGCCAAATACATTGGCACTGACACGATTGTAACAGCCAACAGAAAGACAACAACCCATTTTGCTTCTTGAGGTTTTGACTTCAAACAAAATTGGTTATCTTTAGGCTGAATCCTATATGACAAGAGAGAGATTAGTATTAAAACACCCTGAATTGAAATTCTAAACAGCAACCCATCAATCAGAATAGGAGACCCAGCATGAATTAATCTGGATGGCAGTTTGCTGTTGAAAGTGTATGGAGCGAAGAGACAAATATTTCATCTTTTCAAAAAGGGAATGAAAACGAATCAATGTTTTCTTACCACAGCTGCAATTTCTGCACCTTTTTTATGGTTTAAAGCTGCAAGTACTATCGACGCAATGAAGAAGAAGAAAGTGCAGATTCCAGTATAGACCAAATCCTATAAAAGCAAAATTATAGATATTACATCTTAGAATATTAGAATGGAATATTCTTTATTGGCCAAGGTCGATTGGACACACAAGGAATTTGTCTCCGGTGCATAAGCTCTCAGTGAACATACAACAACAAAGTAATATAAACATAGGATACCAATAGCATAAGGTAGTGGAACAGATGAGAAAGATGATAGTAATACAGCTATACTATGTGGGTAAATATTCTTAGACATAAGACAATACTGTGGTAATTCGTCATGGCACAAGGGAAAAAACCTGTCTTTGAGTCTAGTTGCTTTGGTACCCAATGCCCTACAATGCCCAGCATCCTGAGGGAAGGAGTTGAAACAATTTATGTCCAGGATGTGAGGGGTCTGTAGATATTTTCTCAGCCCTCTTTCTGACCCTTGCAGTATACAGGTCCTCAATGGAAGGCAGGCTAGTTGCAACTGTTTTTTCTGCAGTCCTAACTATTAGTCGAAGTCTGTGCCTGTCATAACATCAACTGAGTTGATCAAGCAGGACTTATTTATTTAGCGTATGGCTGGTCACACACAGAATTAAAAGGACTTCATAGTTACAAGTTAGAACTTGTTAAAACAATTTTTTTAAAAAAAGAAGCAATTATAAAACCTAAGAGGAAAACAGAAATAACATTTCAGAGTTTAATGTCGAGTTTGGAGATCCAGTCAGTAGCTGCCGTTGTTACGCAGAGGAAGTCCTTAAAATCTCCTGGGTATCTTCTATTAGTGCATTCCCTCAGTATATGTTGGATAGTCTGTCAGGGAGCCCCGCAATCGCATTGTGCTGAAGGTGTCTTTCCCCATTTATACAGAGAATCGGCACACACCCCATGAGTCGTTCTAATTCTATTGTATGTCACCCATATGTGTCGGGGTAGATTAAATCCTGGAGGTATACTATTAGGATTAATATGCTCAGAAATATCTATAGCTACTCCATGCTTCCATCCACTTTTGTATAGTGCTCTGATGATCAAGCAGAACTGTTTGCAATTACTTTATGTCAAATTGCCACTCCACAGAAAAATACACATTATAGGACTTCCGGTGGCTCCGCAGCGACGGAGACAGCCTTCCCGGGCTGCCCGCGGCTCAGCTGTTGTTTTTTCGCCCGAAACAGCGCCGATCAGCTGTTCGGGCGAATTTGAAGCCCCCTCCTCGGGAGAAGAGGAGGGGGCGAGCTCCCAGGTAGGGGTAGAGTTCTCCAGGGCCGCCTGAGCTTATGGCTTGGGCGGCTGAAGGATTGAGCTCCCCCGTAGCCTGGGCTGCTCCCAGCTGGCCGGCGCCTCTGCTCCTGATTCTTGGAGCAGAGCCAGGCGTCTGCGACCACCCCTGCCTGAAGGAATGACTATGGATTAAAGGAGCAGGCAGAGCGATACAAGAGGAAAAGGTGAAGAGGACTATTATATTTTACTCTCCAGCTTGATGGACTTTTTTGGATTATAAATCTGAAGTGAAAGTGCGTCATATTTGGTAAAAGATGGCGGCTAAACCACCCCCTAAAACTCTTCGGAGTGCTGGAACTTCTCCTGTGCAGCAATCATTACTGCAGGCGCTGCATCCTCCTGATGTATTGACATCAAAGGACTTACAAGATGCTCTTGAAAAACACACCCAGGTAATTTTGGAATCAATTAATGATAGATTTGTACAGATGGAGGAGAAATTGGAGAAATTGGAGGAGAGAATGGAGGAGAGGATGGAACAGAAATTCAGAGTGATGAAGGCAGACATCTTGTCTTCAGTGTATAAAGTGGCTCGTTGTGTGGAAGAATTGGAGGAAAAGCTAGAAGATTTGACTCAAAAGAATGCTATATTAGAAGCAAAAGTATTGGAGAATGAAGAAAAAGTGGAAAAGGAACTGAGTCTTGCTCAATATTACCAGATGCAGTTTGCCATTAGAGTTAGAGGCTTAAAGGAGAATACCAAGGAAGATCTAAAGCAGCTGGTTTCTGAGGCTTTCGAAGTAGTATTGAAACAGCCAGCATCTGAAATAAAAGGAGGCATGGATAAAGTGTTTCGTGTGAATTCATGGATTGCTAGACAGAGAAAGTTGCCTAGAGATGTGGTGGTATATTTTGCAAAGAGGGAAACTAGAGATGAAGTTATACGAGCTGCTTATGATACTAAAGTTGTGATTGCTAATCAAGAAGTTTTGGTCTTAAAAGAAATTCCTCCAAAGATTTTAAGGAGAAGGAAGGATTTTACATTTCTTGTGCAAGAGCTCAAGCAACGAGATATAAGGTTTAGATGGGAGATCCCAGTTGGGTTGATGGTGACGCATGAAGGTAAAAGGTACCGTCTGGTTACTGTGATGCAAGCGCGTGATTTCTATAATAATGTTTTAAATGCAACGCCATTAACACTTCTGGAAGCTGAAAAGGGATCTGGAGAAGGAGTGCATCAAGAGGTCGAAGGTGGTCAGATAGAAGACAACGGTGTTGGAGGAGATCAAGATATAACTTCGTCGGATGATTCTATAGAGCAGAGGGTGACGCGTGCTGCTGCAAAACGATCTAAGAAGAGAAAATAGCAGGATTTGCAGAAGTCTATGGAATTTCTACGACGTATTCATAGTCAAGTATGGGAGGTGGGAAAAGATTTGGGTGTAGATGCAATATATTTTCTATATGTGGTGGTTTTGTGGAAAGGGTGAGTTTTTTTTTGGGGATTATTCCAAATGGAGGTTAAAGTTTTGTTCGCAATCTTTTTTATTGTTTGGAACAATTATAGATGTGGTACTGGAAGAGGAACGGCCGATTACAGAAGAGTGGACTTTAAAGTTTTCTGATTTGGTTGCAAGAACGTTATATCATGGAATGGATAAAATGGATGGAGTCTATTTAGGACAAGTATAGGGTTGAGAAGTATTATATAGTATTTGAATAATTCTTTTTTCCCTTTTTTTTCTGTTTTTTTTTCTCTCTTCCTATTTTGGGGTTTTCTTTCTTGTTTTTAATGTATATTTAATATTATTAAGGTTTGTTTTATTCTATATAAGCTAGAAAGTGTTTCTTTGTTATTTTAGTTTCTTATATATATTTAATATTGCTAAGGTTTGTTTTATCCTATATAAGCTAGAGAGTGATGGATTTTAGAATTTATAGTTGTTAGTACATGGTTGCTTATGTTTGCCTTTCTTTTTTTCTTTTTATATATATACCTTGTATTCAGCTCTGGGAAGTGGGGGGGGGAGGGGGGGAGGTAGGGGGGGAGGAGGGAGGGAGGGAGGGGGGGAGGTAGGGGGGGAGGAGGGAGGGGGAAGGGGGGTTTTTTTAAAGGAAAATTGTATTTTAAAACTTTTCAATAAAAAAAAAATACACATTATACACCCCTATCATTGCTGCATTATAGTGAAGAAAAAGAATTACTTAATAAAACAAGGGCAATTTCCTCTTTTCTTTGATTCCAATACTACCAAACCCACGAAACATTCTTCCAGCCACAAGAATATTTTAATAACTTAGCTACTGATATATAAATAGATTGCTAACTCTGTCGAATCTAGAAAACTATCTGTATGCCTGCCACATGTCTCTTACTGTATTACATGTTGCAGGATCTCTGTAAAATGCTAATTTTGTTTGTGTGACATAGTTTCAGCATAAAGGGACATTTCTGTATGTCCTGGGGACTCTTTTAAAGTATGATTCATTCCTGAAGCAACAAATCATTCAGTAACTTCTGCAATTCAGTTTCACAGACTTCCTGTTTAGCAATGAAGCTTAAATGATTTTAAGCTCACTGAATTCCCAACTGCATAATTGGTATAACATTGTCCACATTTATCATAATTCTAAAGAATTAGAACTAGTTCTTCTTAGAAGCTTGTTAGATACTTTGTAGGCTAACCAATACACTCAAAAAGAAAGAGAGAGAGAAATGCACATCATTCAGCTAATTTCATCATAGATTTCACAGGTTATAGACAAGCGCTTAGCTAATATACCTGATGTTCCAAAAAAGAATAGTGGGAATTCATTGTGTACGTTAATTACAGAAATATGCCAAGATCACTTTTTTTAGTCCACCTTCTTTTCCAGTTTCAATTTTTAGGGTTTGGGGGAAATAAAATCCAGAGATTTCCAACCAGAACTGATTAGATAGATAATCTAATTTTGGTGGACTGGAGCAGCTGGGAGGAGTGCCCCCCCCCCCATTTATGACAGCAATTTGGGGTGGGGAATGTAACTTGCAACTTTGTAACCTAGGGGAGGCAAATTTAATCTTGGGTTCACCTTTGTATATGCCGTTATGTTGTAGCCAAATAAAAATGTTCTTTAAGGAAGAAATTCTTGCCTTGAAGTTCTTTTAAATTGGTCTCATCTATCGGAACCATGACAAGTAAACTCACAAGCAAATTTTGGAAGGCAATCACATGGCTTATTTGAAATCAAGGAACTTGTTTGATTATAGTTAGATCACAGCTTTCTCCAACCTGGCATTGTCCAGATATAATGGCACTGAAACTCTTACAATTCCTAGGCGGCAGAGAAGCAGAATGGGACAACTAGCTGCAGCCAACTCGCCATGGCCAATCTGCCGCGGGACAACTCAACAATTCAGTGTAATCATTTAAAAATAATTAAAACAATATTTTAATTGTTGCCATTCCCATTTCATTTTGCATCCTTCCTTTTAATGATTCTATTCCACCATTTCTTCGATATTAGTGTAACTCTCAGTAAGTTGGCCACAGTGAGTTGGCCAAGGCAACTTGTCCTAGACCCACATAAAAGTTGCGTCTTAATTTATCTGATGGAGCTTGTTGGGAAGACCCAGCTTACAATAGGCAGTAGCTCCTAAATGAGCTAATTTGAATTTTTTTTCCTGAAAACAACCTTTTACCATCCCACTGCTTTGCTTGCTATTTGAGAAACCGGCAAGGACAATATTTGAAGTCCATTTGGCACATATGTTAGTTTCTTTATGTTCCATATGGAGATTTTTTTTTCATGCAGCATCTTTTGCTTGGGTACAATAGCACTTCTGGCACACTACTTTGCCTTCCCTTTTAAATCTTTTTTTCTTTCTTTCTTTCTAATGTATTTGTGTTTTAATTATCATCTCTTTGCTGCATTCTCATACCAAGTATTGCCAACTTGTAAAGTCATAACATTAACTGGCCTTTCAAGTCATAAATGCGCAAAATGCTTAAACAGCTTAAATTGCAGAAAAAATGGGTTCTTTTTCTAAATGTGTGAAAAAAAGAAAATGTCCTGTTCTTATTTCACACACAAAATGAAGGAAAGGAGAAATCTGAAAAACAAGCTATTTTCTCTTTCACAAACCTTGCAATTTGGAGATGTAAAGAAAAGGTATTTCGTTACCCGGTTTCAAACACACACACACACACACACACACACACACACACACACAGGGGAGGGGAAGGGGGGAGAGAGAGACTTTAGCATTTGCTATAAGGGCATTCATATAATTTATCTCAATATTAATTATGCAAAGGATAGGAAAGGATAAAAACTCAAAGGATAGCATTGCTACAATTAATTTTTCAGGAGAAAAGGTCAGATGACAACATTTGTAGTTTGGGAGAAGAGATGGACTAAGCTGATTGTGCAGTTCACAAAATATTTTAAAACTCAACAGATTGCCTGATGTTTTATTTTTTATTTTGCATCCTAGGCAATTATGGGTTTTGTGTTTTTCTTAGACCCAAGCCAAGAGAAAGCAGATTTAGCCAAAACCAGAATATAATGGCAGAAATTTCTACTTAGAACTATCCTTTACAATCTCCTACAGAAAAGCTAGACTTCTACTGAAGGAAGCAAAGAAGGGTTCAGTAAATCAATTGTAATAAAGAGGTTAGCTGTGGAAAACTGACAACTGCTCCCTTTCAATATCCTTTGCATCTGAGATGGCCTGTCCCAATCCATGAACCTATGAGAAGTGAAACAGGCAGGGAAAGTGTCGGCATTGATCAAACCAGACGGAACCGCTCTATCGCTATGTAGTAGGTGCCTTCCATTCTCAAGATGATCAGGGGCCTGGAGACTGAAACACACGAAGAATGGCTATGGAACTTGGGTTTGGCTAGTCTAAAGAAAAGAGGAAATAGGGGAGACATGATAGCAGTGTTCCAGTATCTGATGGGCTGCCACAAGGCAGAGGGGGGCAGGTTGTTCACCAGAGCACCAGAGGGAAGGACGAGAAACAATGATTGGAAACTGATCAAAGAGAGAAGCAACCTGGAATTAAGGAGAAACTTCCTGACAGTGAGGACAATCAAGAAGTGGAACAGCTTGCTTCCAGAAATCGTGGGCGCTCCATCACTGGAGATTTTTAAGAGGAGACTGGACATTCACCTGTCAGAGATGGTATAGGCTCTCCTGCTTGAGTGGGGGGCTGGACTAGAAGACCTCCAAGGTCCCTTCCAGCTCTATTCTATTCTATTCTATTCTATTCTATTCTATTCTATTCTATTCTATTCTATTCTATTCTATTCTATTCTATTCTATTCTATTCTACTCTACTCTACTCTACTCTACTCTACTCTACTCTACTCTAGGCTAGGCTAGGCTAGGCTAGGCTAGGCTAGGCAAGGCAAGGCAAGGCAAGGCAAGGCAAAGAACAGCAATAGATAGATAGATAGATAGATAGATAGATAGATAGATAGATAGATAGATAGATGGATGATAGATAGATAAACAGACAGACAGACAACTTTTTTTCTGTCTGCAATAAAACCACCTATCTAGCACCAAGATTACTTCTTTAATGGAGGGCGCAAATAGATAGTGGTGCCAGGCCCAAAGTCTGACAGCTAGATTCTGAGTTAACCGTCGATTCTGTAATTTTAGAATGCTTTAAAATATGAAAGTATCCCCTCCAAAAAAAATTACTTCAAAGAAAAAAAAATGCACCTCTTGGCTTACAGCAAGGAACAGTTTATTTCTTTTATTTCAGTTTTCACACCATCTATTTTTCATGACTAGACCAGCCTCACTCTTACCAAACCAAGGTTCTCATTCTGAGACCTCTCAAAATTAATTTACGGCAACAGTGGTATTAATTTAAAGTTGTAAGCAGTGATATGACTTCTCTGATCCCTTTCTGTATCACAAAAACTTGTGGATCCCTCCTCAATCATTAGGTTTGGCCTTTTAGTCTTTCTTGAGCCCTATTTAAACTGTAAGGCTTTGAAGAGAAGAAGCATCAATAAGAATATTTGTAGCTCAGAGTTGAAATGAGGAGTCCTTGGTGGTCTCTGAGCTTGCTTGTTTCCTTGCAGATGTTTCATGACCCAAACCAGGTAACAACATCATTTGCTAGTAGATGCTAGCAAACCCCATTTCTTTCTAGTACTGCTGATGTTACCTAGTTTGGGTAATGAAATGTCTGCCAGAAACAAATCCAGAGAGCAAAACAAGCATCAGGTTATGATATTCATACACATAGTTTGCACTAATTATCAAATTGCTACCATCGCGAAAGCAATTTCTGAGGTGGAATGGGACAATTTTTTTCATCCCTTTTGACTATCCCTGCTGAATAATCGCCAACTACGGTAACATTTAGCCAAATCTGTGCTTATCAGAATCTCAGAAACTGGAGCCTTCGTTCATGACTTCCAATTTGAAACAGATCCATTCTAACCAGCCACAAGGCAGAGAACAAAAGAGCTCTAAATCAATTGCAATAAGACTAAATATTTTGGGTATTTGCAATAGGTTAAAACAAGTATTTGTGAGCGAATATAAATTCATCATAAAAACGCTTTCAGATGGCCGTTACATTCCTTGATATTATTTGCATACATTCTTGCACTGTGGAGCTATATTTGTTAAGCAACACAAAGGAATTTCCACTGTTGGTTTTTAACCCATTACCAGAGGGGAAAATATCACTGTTAGTCTGAAAAATGACTTGTCTGCTTATTTCCTCAATAATTCTTAACTCTAGCATGCCACAACTGAGTTACTGGCAGGCTTACCTTCTAGAAGCTATTTAAAAAAAAATTAAAAGGCATGCAATTCCCAGTAGGAAATGCTGGGGGCAATTAAGCTGACTTTGTAATAATGCCGCTTGGGGTGTGTGTGAAAGCCCTAATAAGCAGGCATATACATAGAATGAAGGCTACTGCTAAGTTTGTAAGCCGCCCTGAGTCTTCAGAGAAGGGCGGGATATAAATGGAATTAAAATAAATAAAATAAAATAAAAAATTAGTTTTCCACATTTCTTTCTTGAAATATATAACTAATTATCAAAAACTCCAAAATACAAGTGCTGTGATTAGGAATCCCTGCCACTGAACACTTCATGCCAACACCAATTATTGCAATACATAATTTTTGTTTTTCAAGAGTTCTTGACACAGCTACAACATTGGGAGTATCATTTATTCTACACTGGAGGGAAAAACCATTTACTGGCTTACCAGTTAATAAAAATGTGCATTCCAACTTGTCAGCATGGGAGAGAACAGGTAAAGGAAACAAACACATTTTGGGGATGATACAGTAAAGTTAAATCTCCTGAAACTTAAGTGTACATTTCAGGCCATTTTTTTAGGTACAGAAATCAGACTAAAAGAAGTTTACAAACTTACCCCTTCAAGAGGACGAGGCAGAAAATGAGTTAAAATCTACTTCCAAAATGTCGCTCGATTATAGATTTGTATCTGTCCATAATTATTGATTTACAGAGCTAATTCACACAGATTGTCTTGCATTCTAGTATAAGTGTCAATATTAAGTGACAGTCACAAGCAACTAAAAAGTTGCAGGATAAGAAAACCCTGGCACTTGCGGGAGGGAAAATGCTGCCAGGCACAATTTCAGCTTTAGATGCTTTAACATACAATATTTCATAACACAGGTTGCACCAGTGGGGGATCCACACTGAATATAAAGCAGGACGTGTTCTTTACTTAGCGCACAGAGTCCTAGCATATTGCTCTAATAAGATCTACAGTTTCTGCATGAAGCAATCAGAGCTTAAAATCTAAATTTCACATGTTTATTCAGCTATTTTTGTAAAAGGTTTGGATGAGAACTTACTGTAGTGTTCCAGTTGATCTGTGGTATTCTTGAGTGGAGATTTAGGCTGAACATAAGCAATAGAACTCCAGTAACTACCGATGCGCTACAGCTGACAAATTCAAAAAAATAAAGTCCTTCACAAGGAGAACATTCCATGATGGTCTCTATGCAGATGAAGGAAATCAAAGCCAAAACCTAAGACGTGAAAAACAGGAAAACAGTACTGTAATATTCTGAATATATAGTCACAAATAATCCTGAAGCATTCATTGGGAAGTGGATACTTAATGTGTTATGTATTAGGCTTAAAGGAACACCTAAAGCATTTGTATAAGAGTCACCACCAGGAGGAGTTCAGCTGTAACTGTTTTGGCGGGAAGCAGTTTCGGCGGGAAACAGAGGTTCAGTCTGATTGGTTGGCTGTGTACCTGGCCAGATACTGGCCAGGTATATAAAGAGTGCAGGTAACCCCTATTCCCCAGTACGGTCACTTCTACCCAATAAAGAGCTGTTATACTGTACTCATCGGCCTGGCATCCTTCCTACTCTCCAGAACCCACTACACAATATAATGTGCAATACCCAGTAAGATTCTTGATATAAAGCAGGGATCCCCAAAGCTGACAACTTTTAAGAGTTGCAGACTTCAACTCCCCACCCCATGGCTGGCTGGGGAATTCTGGGAGTTAAAATTGCCAATTTTGGAAACCACTGGTATAAAGAATTCAACACAAGTTATACCAAAGCTAGTTTGCTTCGGCAATCTGAGACACACTCATCCATAATTTACTGGATAAACAATTTTATGAGTTGGAGATCTATTAAAGGCCACTACTCGGGAGCTATGAAATGCTTCCAAATATAAATCAATGCAAAGAGCTTGCACTAATTATTATATTGGTGAAATGTGTTTTCTTACGGGAGATCCCAAACACCTTGCACATTTATGAAATTTAAGGAGGATGTAGATATCGTAATGTCCTTTTTGTAACTGTGTGTAACCATTGCTTCTTTTTTATTATTATTATTTTCAGAGAAAACCTATGGAGCAAGTACTGTCTTTGATCTAAAAGATGGATGGGACAGCTTTCAATATTCATACTGCAAGTATAATAGAAAATCATTCCAAGTCAGGCATTCCTAAACCTTTTGCCATCACGCCTCCCTTTAGTATAATAGATAATATACGTACGTCCCCTTTAAAAACACTAAAATAAATACAAACGACTAATAAAACAATGAAATGGAACTTTGAAAAGGTGGGTTTATTGTAACAACATACGACTAGCCCTCCTGGACTCTGCCTGCATTTCCCCACAAATCAGTGTTTCATTCAAATCCGGTGAAAAAGTTGTAAATTCTTGTCTTCTAACCCATACACCTCATTAGCTTTCATTCTGCTTTGCTGGGGAAAGCGGAAACTTTACATAAATTCACCAACTCACAGTCAAGAATTATTGGACTTTTTCTGACTCAAATAATCTGTCAAATAAAATTATTATTATTATTATTGTTGTTGTTGTTGTTGTTGTTGTTGTTGTTGTTGTTATTATTATTATTATTATTATTATTATTATTATTATTATTATTATTATATGTAAAAATGGTACAATTATATCTTCAGGGACTTTCTAAAGTCTAGCAAAGTTGAGGCCAATTTAGCCTCTACCCAGTTTTCCCCTGCTCATGCTAATTCTCAAGGCATCGGTCAATGCAAGAAAAGGGAATCTATTTCTGAAACATTCCCAGCCAAGTTGAAAACAAAATTGGTGGTTCGCAATAAAATGTGGGATTGGCTACAAACTTTCCCCCAAATTGTTTCAGTTTTTCAAGAGCCAATAAGTTCTTTTACAATTATACAGGATCAAAGAACAGCAGCCAAAAAGAGATTTTTCCCAAATATTTTTGTCCTATTTGCAAAGGACACTGCAACACATACTTCTGACGTGCTTTGAGACTGGCCCCACATGCCACCAAAACAAGAAAGAAAGAAAACGAATTGTAGCAGAACCAGATCCACTTTGGCGAATCATCTTAACTAAGTATTATTGCCAACATCTGAGAAAAATGAAGAGAATGCACTGAAGTTTAAATTTAACCTCAGCAGAAGTTTTCTTAAGGAAAAAGAATGCTACCATTACATTTTCCTTATTTAGCTGGCTGCATTTTATTGCTTGATAAATTGGGCAATAAAAGCCTTTTTTTAAAAAAACACCCTTCCATCGTGACAGCTTCTCTTTTTTTTTAAAAAAGGACTTCCTGTTTATCTGAAGGGGCCCATAAAAAGACTTATTGGTTCAATTGCTCATGATTGTGAAAAAAAACCAACAAATAAGTATATGTATTTTTTCCCCTGCTTCAGAATATTCGGGATCTTGGAGGAAAAGCTTTAAAGGAGCCACTTTATCTTGCAATATGCTAAAGCTGATAATGCATTCTAATACAGGGGTGGTGAGGAACAAAGAAAATTGTCTTTGGGATTCCCCAAACCTGGAAGGTAAGACGCTAAGCTTGTCACTGGAAGGATGGCAGTCGAGACCCAAGCACTACATGACAGGGTGAGCTCCCGTTCCCTGCTCCAGCACCTGCCCACCTAGCAGTTCAAAAGCATGCAAATGCAAGTAGATAAATAAGTACCACTTCGGTGGGAAGGTGAGTGTTCCGTGTGTCTTGGCAGACAGTCATGCCAGCCACATGACCACAGAAACGTCTTCGGGCAACAATGGCTCCCTCGGCTAAGAAACAGAGAGAAGCACCATTCCCTAGAGTCGGACTGGATAGGGCAGGGGGTAGGCAACCTTGGCTCTTTTATGACTCTTGGACTTCAACTCCCAGAATTCCTGAGCCAGCCATGCTGAGGGAAAAGGGAGAGGTTTCCAAGCTGAGCTACGCTGGCTCAGGAATTCTGGGAGTTGAAGTCCATGAGTCATGAAAGAGCCAAGGTTGCCTACCCCTGGGATAAGGGAAACCTTTACCTTTATTTTTTTTAACAAAATCTTAACGTCAAATCTCTCTCTCGTACTCAGGTTTAGATATGTTATTCTGATTTAACTTGGCTATCACAAAGTGGGCCTCAGCTCCCTAACCCACCAGGTATTTGATCCGCAGGATTAGAAGCTTATTAGACAAAGAGTCGTCACTTCCCACTTTACTGATGTTGTCTTCGGCTTAGTCGGGTAGATACTGCCATCCCATGGACCAATAACACTCCTTGTTTTACTCAACAGCCTACCTCTCTCACTTGCTCATCCCACTCCATCCAGCCCAGGTCAAAAAGAAAGTGACTGGGGTTATTTTTCTCAACCGCCATGACTGGGAAACAAAGCCAGGAGAATCCACCAATCACATTCCAGAAGATCCAATTCTGAAACTTTTAAGACCACTCACCAGACTTGTGACTAAGGCTGAATAGTGTTTAGTAGTCAGGATAGTAAATGTTGTGCTAGAAAACTTTACTGCCAGCTCAAGAATTGGTGGTTGAGCTCAGAGACCTTGAAACAGGACTGGAACCCTCTTTAACTATTCTGTACTTCAATTCCTGCCAACTTTGACAGCAGTGACAAGAAAGGGTGACAGTTCTATTAAAAACATCTGGAGGATGTGGTTAGGTTGTGTATTCCCAGTCCAAACACAACAAGCACCTCCTTGCAACCACTCAGAAGGGGAATGGGAAGCTCACTAGTCTCATATACACTGTTGTGGTTAATGATTATGGTGCTGGACTATGACCAAGAAGACTTATGATCAAGTCCACCAACTGCCACAGAAACTCACTGGGTGTCTCAGGGCGGGTTCAACGAACCTCACAGTGTTCTTATGAGAATAAAAATACAGAATAACAGAGTTGGAAGGATCAGAACAGAACAGAACAGAATAACAGCACTGGAAGGGAACTTGGAGATCTTCTAGTCCAACCCCTTAAAACTGGAGAATAGAATAACATACACAGGGTTATGAACTCCTAGTACAAAAGTTAGTGACTGCCAGTGTCACCTGTACTATTGTTTCTACATGAATATTTTATCCAATTTTATTGTACTATGTCCCTTTTTTAGTTTTGTTAGTAAATATAGGTTTATATATTTTTCTTGTAGTGTTCTCTAACCTAAAGGCCATAAAAAAGGTTTGACTTGAGTTGATACATCTCTAATAAATAATAAATTTCAAGCTGTATTTTAGCTTAATATCCAAATAGAATAAAAGAAAAAGCAAGTCTCATTTTAAAGTAACAGCTTTCATTTCGAATAGCAGAGTTACTTAAGATTTGTTGAAGTGTCTATCTGGTATTCAATTGCCACCATGCAAGAATTTTAGCAAGGAAATAATCAGGGGCACAGTAGAAGCTAAAAGGAATCCACTAGAATAAGAATGTTATCAATTCAAATAAAAAATATTCACAATATCAGGAATTCCAAATTTTCAATCTGATATCTCTCTTAGATGACATGCTTTAAAAGACAAACAATAGACATACTGGAAAAATAGGAATATTAAAAAAAACCAACTGCTAGCCACAACACGAAGAATATAGTGTTCTTCCAACACAAATACTGGATAGATTTCATGCTTCATTAATGTTTCATTATTTAAAAAGCAAAACATTAATTTTCAAAAAAATGTAAAAGCATGGGCCATGGAGTTTTAGAAACTCCACAAAAGTAAGAGTTGTTTTCAAAAAAAACCAAAACTCAGTATTATCCTTGTATATTCATTAAGTGTGACAGAGGTTCAAATGAAATGTATTTTAATTTTATTTATTTATAAAATTTATTGGCCCTCTTATCAAAAGCTAACCCAGGGGTGTCAAACTGCTGGCCCGCGGGGCGGACTCACCCCATTACCAGCAATGGCAAAACCATCCCGATACGTTGCACGACGTCACGTGACATCGCGAGTTTCACATGTCTGCCTCTGGATGACCTACAGTCATAAATAATGCATTATATCTCACATGTGCACTTCAATAGTGTACAACACCCGGCACAATTCTCTTCTAAAAAGCAATACAAGAATTAAAGACCTGGATCCTAAGTTCAAAAATCATATTTAAATAAGTAAAAGGTGGGGAAAAAAATTTATTTTACAGAATGTCTATCTACCACCACCCCCATTCCCAGCAGACACTAGAGGAAATAGTACAGACATGTCAAACACAAGGCCCGGGGGCCGGATCCGGCCCGCGAAGCCATCCTGGAAACAGTGAGGGAACGGCCCCCACTGCCTTGGCCCTGGCCCAGAGACCCTCCCTCTGCCAGAGACCCTCAGATCTGTCCCACTCCTGCCCAGGCCCCCATAGGCACCCTTGATGCCAACGATGTAGAGCTGGCCACGCCCACCCACTAGGCCATACGCACTCCAGCCACGCCCACCCAGTAGGCCACGCCCACCCAGACCACACCCGCCCAGACCCCTGAGGGCAACCGCAATGCTGATGCGGCCCTCAGTGAAATTGAGTTTGACACCCCTGAAATAGTAGAACAAAAGAATAGAATCAAAATAAACTACAACTAAATGCAACAAAATTTCTATCCAAAATCATCATGGAATCCATCCAATTTTGTCCCAAGACATGATGGGATAAAATCACTTGAATCTGCTTGAGAAAAGCCATGTTTTTCATATTTTTCACACAGATGGATCACTTAATGTAAATTGTGAATTGTTATTCCTATCATTGATTCTGTCTTTAAACTCTTTTTAAAAAACCTTTACTGTACTGTTTGATTTTTTTTTTAAGCAAAGTATTCTGGCTTTTGAGGAATTCGAATTTATCTCCTTCTCTCCTTGTCACGCTGGTGCAAAACAGTGAAATCAAAGGCAATTTTTCCCTCTGAGGTTTTTCTGAGTAATTAATTCTGCTTAGCTGTAAACATGTCCTGAAGGAATTATAGGACAATGTGTCATAATTGGAAGATTTGAATTCATAATTACATAGCTACCAATCTCGGGAAGCATCTCAAAAGTCAGAAGCAATAAATAAGTAGATCTTCTGCCAAGCTCAGCTGTTGACTACACAGCATCAATTAAGAACAAAGTAATTACAATTAAATAGGTTACAAAAAATGATTGCCCCGCAAGAAGACAGAGTGACAGCAAAAGAAGAGAGTTATGCACTACATTGCACTAGGCCAGGGGTCTGCTGGCTGAGGAATTCTGGGAGCTGAAGTCCACAAGTCTTAAAGTTGTCAAAGTTGCAGGCCCCTACACTAGGCCCATTAAAGAAAAAAAAAGTTAAATATAGAACTTCAGTTAGGAAATGAGAAGAAAAGAGTATTGAAACTTGCCAAACAGCGTATGAAAAACTTTCCAGACAGACTTTTTAGCATGTACTTTACAGAAATTTCACAAAAGAGTCAGATAACATCAGCACATTTTAGTTATCCTCTCATCTTTTATCTCTCTCTCATTCTTTCGTTTTGTCTTAATGGGAAGAATCCAATGTCAAAAAGCCACAAAACAAAAGCACAATTCTGCCTTATAGAGTACTCAACTTATGATTACTATTGGAACCAGCACGTCCATTGCATCCTAAGTGATGCAGTCATTAAGTAAGCCACCATGTGACTGCACCCAACTTTACAACCTCTTTTGCAACAATCATTCAAAAAATTATACGCAAAACGGGGTTCCCCCTTTAACTTGGCTTGTTGGAAACCAGCTGGGAAGATTGCAAATGGCAGTCACCTGACCCCTGGACAATGCAACTGTTGTAAACACAAGCCGGTCGCACCCGGATCGCAGTCATGTGACCACAGACACTTCAATGGTCCTAAGTACGAAGATCAATCATTAAGTCACTTTATAACTTCAAACATTGTTAAACAAATCGTTGTAAGTCAAAGACTACTTGTGTATGCTTACAATGGATGGGGCTGAGGGAGGAGGAAGAGACACACATCATTTTTCTCTAAATGGTGCAAGTACGTGTGTAGGTGTTTCACACATTTAAGCTAGCATCTTATATTTAAAAATACTACTATTATGAATTCATTTCTGTGCCTTATCTCTACCTACCTTTTCAGTTTCCTGATGGATGGAAACTAATCGAGGAGAGAAACAACCTAGAACTAAGGAGAAATTTCCTGACAGTCGAAACAATTAATCAGTGGAATGACTTGCCTCCAGAAGTTGTGGGTACTCCAACACTGAAGGTATGGATAACCATTTGTTTGAAATGGTATAGGCCAGGGGTTCCTGCATGAGTAAGGAGCTGTACTAGAAGACCTGTTATTCTGTTATCCTGATGCAAATCTAACGGTGAAATAGTATTCTTTACAGAAGTAACGTTTCTTTGTAAAAAAAATATATATGGCAACACTAAATTTGAAGAGGAAAAAGGTGCTCAAAGCAGAACCAAATGGTTAGTTCGTGTTGACTTGGTACGCCTTTGTAATGTAATAATTTGCTTTCACTGGCCCCACAAATCTTCTCAGAAGTACCTATGGATGAATGAGGAAAGAGACAGAAAAGCAGCAGAGGATAAAAATCAAAGAACACCTTGTTATGATCCGCCCACTGGTGTGCATGCACGCAGCATTCTTTTTTTGCCATATGATGCTTAACAGGAACAAATTATGCAAAAATTTCATAAGCAAACCACCAAAATAGAAAAGCAAAAACCAAAAAAATAATATTAACAGTGGAATTACAGGAAATGCACCAAAGGCTGTAAAAAGATTGTGGAGAAAAGAATAGTATCCTTACTTTCTATGGGCATCTGTCTGTGGAAGATATATTCAAAGTGGTTTAAACAGTCATTCTCTTGCTGCCAAATAAATAGCTTAGGATGTAGCTAAGAAATATTTACAATTCTTTTCATGACCTATGTTTATCTTGTTGCTAATTATAGTTGTGTGTTCTTTTTGGTAACTTTCACAACACAGCATTCTCTGCACAACATCAATAAGCATCAAAATGTACACGTTTTATTATTTATAACAAATTTCTCTATCTTACCTCATGGCAAGATAATCCTACCTAATTCCACCATATAGACAATCATTTCAGGAGACAATAAAATAAACAGCCATCAAATAAAGTTTTTAAAAGCAACCTTCCTCTGTCTGATTCTAGTATAGGGTCCTCCATATTATTGTTTTCACTTTACCCAAAAAAGTACCCTACACCAGTACCATTCTAAACACCAACTGAAGAACCACATTTCAAAGAAGGAACGTTATTTCTTCACCAAGAAGAATTCTAGACGGTCAAACATGGTTGAATATAATCAGAGAACCAATAGAGCAGGGGTCTTCACACTTGGCAACTTTAAGACTTGTGGACTTCAACTCCCAGAATTCCTCAGCCAGCTGGCTGAGGAATTCTGGGACTTGAAGTCCACAAGTCTTAAAGTTGCCAAGTGTGAAGACCCCTGCTCTAGAAACAAACTCATTTCCCAGGGATAATAAATAACTTAAATACTAAGCATTTTAGGGTGATTGTACATCAAAATCAACATACACACTCTAGCTCAAACAGGTAGCATTTTTTAAAAAAACAACAGTGTCCTATATTGTTAAATAATCAACCCAATCAGTCAACTTATATCCTGACCAACTATTGAGTTGAACTAAAAAAGAGAAATAAAGGTGACTGTCTTACATTACTGTACAAATACAGGGAACAGATGAACAATACTGTGTAAACACAACCTATGCAAAAATGGGTGGAGTTGGGCGTCAAGGCAAAGCGATCTATTAGTATGAAAAATAGCATTAATATATTGCCCTTTCTTGCCTCCGTTGTCCAGTGGTTTCTACTAATACTTCCACAACCCCTTGAAGAATTTCAGATATCCTTGCTATGCTAAGCCACCTTTGCATATTTTTAATTTACCAAATTTATACCGACTAGCTCAACTCATGAAGGCAGCTTATTCTCAAAGTTCAAACAATCCAAACAGGAAGGCCAAAATATATTAAATGCAAAAACACTGGGGGGAAAAAATGTAACTGTGAGCAATCATTAAACATATGTAACAAATAGATATTTCAAAAGGCTTGTAGTATATAAACATATTTTGATGCAAGGCATTGCTTTTAACCTTTAAGGCTCTAAAGGGCCATTTTGTTTGTCTGTTTGTATCCCGCCTTTGGTATTTTTAGAAATAACTCAAGGCAGTGAACATATGCAATACTTCCTCCTCCTATTTTCCCCACAACAACCCTGCAAGATGGGTTGGGCAGAGAGAGAGAGAGAGAGAGAGAGAGAGAGAGAGAGAGAGAGAGAGAGAGAGAGAGAGAAAGGGGGTGGGGAGAAGGAAGAGAGAGAGAGAGAGAAAAGAAGAGAGACAGGGAAAGAGAGAGAGAGAGAAGAGAGAGAAGAGAGAGAGAGAGAAGAGAGAGAGAGAGAAAGAGAGGAAGAGAGAGGAAGAGGGACAGAGAGAAAGAATGGCCCCAAATCACCCACAAAGTCTCCTGTTTTCTAGCCTTTTTTGTCCATTCCTGAATGCTCTAAGTAGCCAACAGTCCAAACCATCGTAGAATAAAAGAAACATTCTCAAAAATAAAACCACCTTTAAATTAAAACAGAATACCAAAACATGCTAAAAAGAAAATAAGACAAAAATCATGAGTTTTAGGAGCTTGATCAGTCCTTTAAATCTGCATGAAGTCTCTTTGAGCAACCTCCACCGAATTCTGCAGCCGTCCCGACTTCAAAATGCTTCTGCATAATCCTTAGATTTCTGCAAGTATCTGGCAAGGAGAATACTTTCATAGACATAGTTCTGAAGCACTGCACGTGACAATTACTGTTCTAAAAATGTTCCTGCCCAATACTCCAAAAAGTGTTACGTAGGGTGGCGTTAAAATTTCCAACACAAAGTTCTAGACAGAGTAAATGTGCCCAGAGGAACTCTTACAATGACATGGCATTTAAAAAGCATTAGTACACCCTTTGTGCGTAGTTGTCTGATTTCTATAAGAATAGGAGTCAGCTACTTTGGGCTCTCCAAATATTTTGGATCACAATTTCCATAATCTTATAAAGGCTGGAGTTGAAAACATCTGGTGGACACAAGTTCCCCTGCCTCAAAACTAGATAAGCACCAATTATGAGGGAAACATGCAGAAGCAACATATTATAAGAACATCATTCCTACAGAGAAAACATCCAGCTGTTCTTCTTAACTCTTTCACTTATTCTCAGGGCTTTTTTTCCTCATATAACGCTCAGAACGGAGTTCCGGCACCTTTTTTGGATGGAACCTTGTAGGGTAGGCAAGGCGGGTTGTATGACATGTGTGAGTTCCGGCACCTTTTTCTTTTACAAAAAAAGCTCTGCTTATTCTACTACTAAATCAATCATATTGGAAGTTGATGTGGTTAAAAAGAGGCAGAGAGAGGTCATCCTCATAAAGAGAGTACAGTTCTTGTCTATTCTTTCAACAGGGGCTTCAATAAAGGACTTGTTTAATACAATAGATAAGAAACTTGGCCTCCCACCATTAAAGTGTATGGAATGTGCCATTCCACAGTTCACATTAGGAAGAATTACTCTCATTAAGAGGAGAATTTACTGCTTTTTCTTTTCTTTTAGCATCCAGCCAGACTGGATCCTACCAGTTAAATGTTAAATGTTAAATTAATTGATCACTTTTTCCTCAGTTTTCTAATATTTTGTTCTTTTCTGTTGTTGTTCCGGTTGAATGTATGCTTTTGTTTTGCTTCATTTTGTTTTACTGTTTTGTATTTTATTTTCTGTGATAAAACAATACATAATATTTTTAAAAAGGAAGAATTAAGTTTATAGAATGCATTCTTCAAAATCAAACCAAGGAGAATTATTCTATTTATTTGTGATAAAAAAAACTGTAAAATTTTAATGACAAAGAGAATATGTTGCCAGCCAAGGCAACAGTGATCTTCTCTCTCTCTCTCTTTCATACACATACACATACACACACACACACACACACACACACAAAATAGACAAAGAAAGAAAAATTCTCTGGCAACTTACTTCTGTATGCTCAATACAGACAATACAGGTAGTCCTCGATTTAGAACCATTCATTTAGCAACTGTTCGAAGTTACAACAGTACCGGAAAAAAGTGACTTATGACTATTTTTCACACCTACAATCGCTGCAACACTGTTATGGCCACACGATCAACATTTGGATGCTTGGCAACTGGCATGCACTTATGGCAGTTGCAGTGTCCCAGGCTCACATGATCACCTTTAGCAACCTTCTGACAAGCGAAGTCAATGGGGAAGCCAGATTCACGTCGCGCCCATGTTACAAACTTAACAATTTCAATCATTCACTTAACAACTTGCGACAAGGAAAGTTGTAAAATGGGACAAAGCTCAATTAACAACTGTCTTGTTTAGTAATGGACATTTTTGGGCTCAGACGTGGCAATAAGTCAAGGCCTACCTAGTATTTTTCTACCAAATACCGTAATCTGTTCTAAACAGGCATCTATCGCCATCATCTACTGTATAGAACACAACTCGCTTGAAGGAACCTACACCAACAGAATGATACCAACAAGGACCTAAAATTCCTGAAGTACTCTGGTTATAATTCCAACAGAACCAGGATACTTCAAGGATTTTTTTCATAGGACAATTAAAAAAAAATTACCTTATACCCTTGGTTGAAACAAAGCCACACAAATGTGTTTCAAATTATGCCCCAAAAGAACAAATTTTCCACTGTCTGAATTTTAAAAAAACATTTCACGTTCCCTATAGCGCCAAAGCTTCCCACACTGTGTTTAAACCGCCTGCCAATAATGTGTCACTAAGCACCCTGAAGTGCAATACCACCATCTATATATTGTACCACCATATAGTCACAGGGGTGGGGGCCTCAAGTAAATATTTTCCAAAAGAGCCCGTTACACCAAATTGAACAACTGGGAGATAAAATTGCTATTTGCAATTAGGCAGAAAACTACCAATGAATCTGGAGAACAAAAAGTTATGTAGAAAACATAACCTTTTTCCAAACACAACTGCAATAAATAGTAACTGAAATATCAATGTAGATTTCTTATATCTTACTGTGTCTTGTTGTAAGCAGCAACCTTTTTTTGTCCCTGGAAAAAAATTAATAGCAAGTTGACTGTATAGAATTGTTCTATAACTAATTCAGCTAAAAGGTGCAATTTAGCTTAGATGGGCTAACCTGAGCATCAAGACAATAAGTACATTTGTTGCAATATATTTAATTGCAAAACACGAGGAGCTCCAAAATTTTAAAATGTTTTTAAAAAGCAGCCATAGAGTCTACATTTTATAGTTTCCAAACTCTTTATCCTACTGGCATAGAAGACAATTAGTATAACAATTGCTCTTGTATTATTTGCTCATAAAATCTAATTACTGAAAATAATTGTGCTTTTCTTTTGATCTTATAATAACATCTCAATAAATGTGACTTTAAAGTACAGTAATACATAAACACTAATTTTGAATTATGTTCATCTTGTATTTTGCTTTTTTTTTAATAGTGGGTTTGAGTTTAAACAAAACACATAGAAAACAAAGGACGGATTTTAAATGTCAGATTACAGTTGTTCATGACAGCTCTTCCAATCAGATAATAAACCTCAAATTGTTCTGAAATGACTGCAAACTTAGCATTTTTAAAATGTTCAAACCAATAAATCAGGGACCTAAGGAATACCGAAATGTAGATTTTTATCATCTTGTAACCAGTGAATTCAAATAAAAACAGAACTGCAGTATCAGGGGTAATATATTTACTTGAATGCCGTGCAACAATGTCTTCTTGTTAAACCACAACAAAAATCTAGTTCCAGTAGCCAGTGTGGTATGAGCTATTTTCCACATATGAGATTTTGTTGCATTCTTAGAACAGAAATAGAAATGACTATATGGACGTCGTTCCTTCCAGTATAAAACATACTAGCTACCTTTCTCAGGCTGGACAAGTTCTACCAATCGCCCAGATTTTTTTCCAAGTTCATAAAGCTGCCTCTGGAAAATGTACCCTTAAAAATTCTCTAGTTAAATCCATAAAATAAGCATCCTGTATATTTAGGTCATCCTGACATGAGCAAATAGGAACATCAAGTTTGCAGTCTTGCTAATTAAAAAATGCTGCCGGAAACTTCTAATTCACATTAACAGGAAAATTTTTGTCTTAAGGCATTAAACTTTCATTTGTGCACACTGAGCTGAAGCCCAAATTATGATTTGCTGCTGCCATTATAGTATTCCAATTAAGGAGTACATAAGAAGACTGAAACATGTAAGCCCAAGTTACAACTGTTTATGCACACAATGTTAAATAATGACTCAATTATAGTAAACCAAAATTTGGTGTCCCTGAGATATATATCTCTGTTCTTGAAATGCCATTAAAAACACTTAACTAGGACATCAGCACTGAATTTGGCCGTGCCCAAAGAGATGTATGATGGGGGTATATATCAAAGCTATTAAGATACAAATCGCAGATGAAAAATTAAAGCTATTATGCTATTAACAAACGAGCAGTCAATGCAGGAAAAAAAATCAACATTACAATACATTCAACATACAGTATCACATCAGAAACTTTTCATGTTTAATAGTTTATGATGGTAGCTATTTCTGTGGCCACACCTTAAACTATCCAAACTAATTTATAATAAATCACTTTGTGGCTTGGTAAACGTATTGCTGCTGTTCTCACTGGCCTTATATCCACAACTGAGTCCAAAATTTCCATTGCCTAGCAAGACAGTTGTTAAGTGAATTTTGCCCCATTTTATGACCTTTCTTGCCACAGCTGTTAAGTGAGTCACTGTGGCTGTTAAAGTTAGTAACATGGTTGTTGAATCTGGCTTCCGCATTGAGTTTGCTTCTCAGCAAACTGCAAAAAGTGGTCACATGATCCTGGGACACTGCAACCGTTATAAATACATGCCTGTTGCCAAGTATGGGAAGTCAGCCCTCCAGAGAAGGAAATATTAAAAGGGCAGAAAAATATATTTCCTCAAAGGCAGAAAAGCATGCCCAGTTTTTTTAATAGCTCCAAGTCTCCCTCCCCCAAGCAGAAACCAGCTCTATAGAAATGCAGATGTAAATACTGTAATCCATTCAGGAAGGTTGAAGCTAGAAGTTTAAGAAGACAGAGAGACCTAAAATCTATATACTCCACCCAAAGTCTAAGACAGGACATAATAGAATTAACCCACCACCATCAGAAGACCAGAAAGGCACACTCAGACTCAAGTCAAAGTTCATGCCACAGGAACACCTCCAAACAAAAGGCTCCAGAGGGTATAAAAACCCACTCCCTACATGTGCTCACTCTCTTTTCTTCCAGAGCCATCTTTCTGTCTGGCTCTCCTCTTCAATAAACTGCAACCTTCTTTCTAAAGCAGTCGCCATGTTGTTTATTCCTGGCTTGGACTGAACTATGATGAAGACTTTTCCATCAACACAAGCATTTGAATTTTGATCACCCGACCATGGGGATGCTAAAAGAGCCGTAAGTGGGGAAAATGGTCATAAGTCACTTTTTCAGTGCCTTTGTAACTTCGAACAGTCACTAAATGAACTGTTGTAAGTCAAGGACTATCTGTATTTGGAAGATAAGATAGTATATCAGGTTCAGCACCTCCCCCACTCCACCAGCTGAACTGCCAGCTCATTTTGCCTTCTGCCTTCACAATTGTTTGCGGCAAGAGAAACTGAAAGCCTTTCCATTATAAAATCTTTGGAAGCCACTATTCCTTAAGTTTCAAGGCCAGATCTGTTGGGCTACAGAACAAGGATTTTTCAATACACACTGACTAATGACATTCCCTCCAAAAGCACAATTGTCTTTCTCTTTAAAAAGCCTTTAGGCCAGTGTTTCTCATGGCTGGCTGGGAAATTCTGGGAGTTGAAGTCCGCAGGCCTTAAAGTTGCCAAGATTGAGAAACACTACTTTAAGGCCAACAGACAACGCTTTCTCATTTGACTGGAGTTTTGGAAATATTTTTTACTTTTAGACCTGCTTTCACTGTTTTTGCATTTTGCTGTGATACTTCAGCTACTCTAGTGTAAGTTTCCCATCAATTGCCTAAAACTGTTTTGAGGAATTTTATTGACCAAATGGGAAATAAAACTTCTAAACACTAGAAGTTTTATAACCCACTTGGAGCCATCTGAGCAACATGAGACAGACAAAAACAAATGATAACAAATTGCTGGTATTTCTCTAACACAGTAAAAACCACATCTTCTACGTACTTCCAGTTTCACATATTTTCATTTCAAATGAAACAGTCAAGAGACCAAAAGACCCACACATGTCAGTATTGCAGTGCTACAGAAACAAAGGCATAGGTAGACCTATCAGCTAAAAGGAGAAAAGACATTGCAAACACTTTCTAGAACACACCTCTAGGGAAGAGATAAAAGAACAAAAGAGGACATCTTATCTCCTATTTCCCTCCCCCCAGTTACAAAGAATGACCTTGCAAAACTGGATAAATGTAAATAACCTTATGGAATGTCACCTGTTGCCAAACTGCTCCCTAATCAAGCAGAACCAAAACTGAAAATACTGATGAAATTACAGGAATGAGGAACAAAGAAAAGAAAATTATTTCGATGAAAAGTTTTCCTTTCCCTTCCCATAACCATAAAGTAGTTGCTCAAAAGGAGAGAAGCAGAAAAAGAAAAGTAATATGCTATCCAGTACAGCACATAATCCTCTTTATCCCATTCCAAAGATTTCCAAATGGAATATGAATTTCCCCAGTTCCACAGGCTCGGACACAACCAACAAAAGAACCCACAGATTTGCGGCAGAAGCTTTTATAGATTATCATACTTTAATGTCCTCAGACTGATACAACTCACCCAAATACAAATAACACAAAAATACCCCCCCAAAAAACCCCCCTATTAGGTGAAAATACATGGATTGTATTTTCTACACCTGTTAATTTTTGGAGTATATTTAGAAGAGTCTTATCCAGGGGTCTTCAAACTTGGCCCTTTTATGACTTGTGGACTTCAACTCCCAGAATTCCTCAGCCAGCAAAGCTGGCTGAGGAATTCTGGGACTTGAAGTCCACAAGTCATAAAAGGGCCAAGTTTGAAGACCCCTGGTCTTATCCAACGAGATACCCTCCTATAGCACTGGGCAACAATTCCCATCACCCACACTTCAAAAACACACCAGGGGCTACCCCTCGCTACAAGGATAGGGAACATAAACACAGGGGAAGGACGATCTCCACAATTCCTTCCCCCTTCGGCGCAACCACAGTTTGAGCATATCTCTGCCAAACAATGAAGGGTTAACCTCCATGCCACCAAGCTAAAAGGGCCCAGCAACCCACCCCCTTGGTCATCAGGAATTGGGGTGGGTGGGTGGGTGTTTAACTCTTCAGGATGTCCTGAGATGTCCCCACACCTTTCCATCTGTTGCAAGAAGGCCAACAGGACTGCTAAACCAGACATCTGGAGCCTTCAAGGCTATTATTTTTGTATTTTTTATATATCTGCCCTGTTCACCGCCCTGAGTCCTTCGGGAGAAGGGCGGATATAAATAAAATTATTATTATTATTATTATTATTATTATTATTATTATTATTATTATTATTATTATTATTATTATTATTATTATTAATTATTATTATTATTATTATTATTCCATAAGCGTGGGGGGCGGGGGGGAGAACCCAAGGGAAAGCTAGCAAAGGGGAAGAGACCAGGGGTCTTTCCCCAACCAGGTGCCCTCCAGATGCCTTGAACCCCATCACCCATCACCGCCATCCTCCACACACATACACAAACAGTTGTTGTTTTTTCCCCCACTTCTCCCGAGGGGGCTGGCAGGCTCCAGATGTTCCCTGGAAAAGAAGGTAAACAGAGCAGGAGGCACAAAAGGTTGAAGCAACATCTGGAAGTCGCCCCCGAGCGGCTGTTCTCGGGAAGGGGGCAAGGCGGGGGGGGAGGAAGGGAAGAGTGGGGAGAAGAGCAGAGAGGGGAAGACCCCTACCCCAACCCTTCCCCCCCCCTCAAAAAAACCCCCACCCTGTCTGGGAGCCCGGAGGCCGATCTCCCCTAGCCGGGCAGGGCAGGGCAGGGCAGGGCAGGGGTCTGGCCGGGGGGGGCATACCCACCACCTGGGCGATCTTGAGTCGGCCGACGGGGCCGCGCAGGTAGTCGCGGTCGCAGCGGAGGCCGCGCAGCCCTTGGCGCTGGCTGACGGGCTCGGTGGTGGGCTGGTAAGGGCTGCTGGCGCCGGAGATCATGGAGGTGCTGGACGCCTCGCCGTCGAAGCCCTCCAGGTCCTCGGGGCCCCTCATGGCGGGCCGGGGGCCTCGCTTCACGCTTAGGAGGAGGAGGAGGAGGAGGAGGGCGGCGGCGGCGCCACCGCGGAGCAGCAGGAGCGCGGCGCAGCGGGCAGCGGCGGCATGTCGCTCCGCGGAGCGCGGCGGACCGCCCCGGCCTCGTCCCCGGTCCCGCCCCCGCCGCCGCGTCCCCGCCTCGGCGGCTCCTCCCGCTCGGCGGGAAGGAGGGAAGGGGCGGCGGGAGGGGACCCCGCGGCCTACCCGGACCAGCCCCCCCCCCGCCCGGCTGGGGGCTCTGCAGGGCTTGGGGGGCGCCGCCGTTCCACAGGTAGAGCCGGGGTGCTCGAGGGGAAGGGGCGCCTCCCTGCCGGGCGGGGAAGCCCCCTCTGGTTGCAGCGGTGGGAAGACCCCAGACCACAAACCTGGAAGCGTCGTCGGTGAGGAGTTTCATCCTTGTTTTGGTGTTGTTGTTTTTTTAAAAAAAATAATAATTGCATCCCGCCTCTGTTGTTTTTACGTGCAACTCAAGAGGACGGACACCTCTCCAAGACGCCTGCCTCCTCCTATTTCCCCCCCCCCCGCTGCAACAACAACAGCCCTGCGAGGTTGGGCTGAGAGAATGATTAGCCCAAGGCCTCCTCCCTGGCTGTCTTCATCCCTAAGGCAGGAGTTGAACTCGCAGTCTCCTGCTTTCTAATCGGGTGCCTTAACTGCTAGACCAGGGGTAGGCAACCTTGGCTCTTTTATGACTCATGGACTTCAACTCCCAGAATTCCTGAGTCAGCTATGCTGACTCAGGAATTCTGGGAGTTGAAGTCCATGAGTCATAAAAGAGCCAAGGTTGCCTACCCCTGTGCTAGACTAAACTTTATTTAATATTATCGTAGGTGGACTCTAATAATAGATGATGGGCCTTCAAGTAGTCCATTTTTAGCGGCACAGAGATTTCCTCCAATAAGAAATGTGATGATACAATAATAGCTCCTCCATAGATACCTCCATGTTGCGCAGAGGGGTTCCCAATGCTGTGAGCTGTGCTGGCCGTAATGTATCCCGCCAAGAAAAGTCACCCATGCCAGGCCAGTCTTAGGGAAAAAGCCAGGCTAAATGTAAAGATAATCCTGACCACAATTTGGGACCACAATTTCGGGCGCTGAGCCATGGCCACTTTTACTACCATCTTGCCGCGATTAACTGAATCGTTGCAGTGAAATGAATCTCTTTGGTCCTTAAGTGAATCCACCTTCCTCCACTGACTTGGCTGGTTGTAAACTGGCTGGGAAAGTTGCAAATGATGATCAGCTGAACCTAGGACATTGCAACCATTTTAAACATTGGTTTGCCAAGTGTCTGCGTGTTAGATCACATGACCATGGGGATGCTGTACCTTAGTGCCTTTGTAACTATATCATAGGTGTCAAGCTCGCCACATCATGACGTATCACAATGTTTTTTGCATTGTCGGAGCTGGGGTGGGTACGGTCTCCGTATGATGCAACCAGCCTGAGGGCTGGCAGTTTGACACCCCTGCTTTCTTTGTTCACTAAACCGATGGTAAATTGTAAGTTGAGGACTACCTGTATCCATCACCCCATTTTAATACGCTGAGAAAATGGGAAAAACCCTAGTCCTGTAGAATTACTGGAAGAACAAACACAGACAAAAGAACACTGTGTTTCAAAATTGTGCCATTATGGCCTAATATGAGCAAGTTAAAATATTGTGGGATTTCCAAATACAAACTGAAAAAAGGCTTGGCTGATAATGCACTAGATATAACTGGTTGAAAAAAAGGAAGTGTGTTTAATCAATGTGGCAATGCCAGGGGATAGTAGAAGCCAAAGAACTGGAGGAGACCAAAAATTATGAAGATTCAAAAATAGACATTGAAGGGATTATGGCATAAATTGTACCAGTGGTTACGGACACACTGGGAGCCATACCAAAAAAAATTGGATGGCACTTAGAAAACCAGGGAAATGACAACATTTCTGTCAACTGTAAAAGGCCACAGTGCTTGGATTTGCACATATAGTACTCTGATATGACATCCTAGGTCAGGGGTGTCAAATTGCCGGCCCGCGGGCCAGAGCGTCACAGAGAAACCGCGCCCATCCCATTTTCGGCAATGGGAAAAAGTTCTGATACGTCGTGCGATGTCACATGACGTCGCAAGTTTGACATGCCTGGCCTAGGTGCTTGGGAAGAACTTGATGCATTTGAAGGCCTACATCCGCTTAGAAAGAACTGGCGGCTGTGACTTCACATTGTTGTGAACTAGTAGTAATAATAGATTGTCAAGTCCTTGCCTCTTAGCAACCTATTCCAGGGGTCTTGGGGACTTCAATTCCCAGAATTCCTCAGCCAACCATGCTGGGGCTGGGGAATTCTGGAAGTTGAAGTCCACTAGTCTTAAAGTTGCCAAGATTGGAGACCCCTGACTTATTCTCGTCAACTACCATGATCGATGTCACATTCACTATTCTGTTCTTAAATATATTTCACTTTTTTTCCTCCAGCAAAAGTTTAAAGAAGAATATAAGAGGCATGGACTGCTAGTCAAATAACTGTTTTTTTTTTCCTTTAAAGCAAGATATTTTTGGCAAGCCAAGCTTTTTAATTCCCTCAGTTCAAATCAAGAGCCTGTGTTACATCTTTGCAATTTTGAGGGGGAAAAAGTGATATCCACTTTAAAAACAAAGGAATAAATTAAATTATTAGAACAGAGTACTAGGTCAAGGTACTTTCAAGGTACTTTCAGCCTTAAAATGTGGGTTTGAAAATCCATATATAATGTTGTAACAAGGCAATGAGAAAAATCTACAAAAATAGCTCTTCCAGCTGGATGTTGAAATAAGATGAAAACAGTAACTGATGCGAGGCTGAGGTAAAAGCTATCACTACACAGGGATTGTAAAAAATGAACAATTTAAAGAACTTCCCTAGCTCTTTTCTCTACTCCTTCAACAATCATTAAGGCCATTTGTCTTAAATTGCAGAAGAAATTTCACTACTCACTTTTAATGGCCATAATTCTGCTTTTAATTATGTTAACCACTTAAAAGTGCTCTCAAAGAAAGAAAAGCAAGACAAAGCATTTAATATAATATTGAAAAAGGACTCAAACCCTTACATTAATTAAAATTGTTTTGGGGGGATTTCTGCACTTTTATTTTTTAATATATACATACATACATAGCTAAATTCCTTGATGCATTTCTGTATTAGATTTTTAAATATTTATGTAACATCCTTAATAAAAATTATTGCAAAAATAGCTTCCTCTATTTTTATAACATCTATTAGATTTCATTGTCAAACATTAAAATACAAACTAACATAAAAGGGAAAAGTGGGTATCAATTTAGAAATCCCCCCAAAAAAAATTCAAACAAATTTCTTGTATTTCTAAGACAAGATTACAAGCTGGGTGGGGGGAGTGTTTGGGTGGGGAGGTGTTTTGTTTTGCATCAATGAAACTGAATAGACCTATTCATTCTGCATGCTGGGGCCAAAATTTATGAGAAATGGGATTGTATTCACATGGGAGGCATCTTATATAAAGATCTTTTAAGCTTTTAATCACCACAAAGAGAAACTACAGATGACTGTTAGGAGCTAGAAGGAAGATAAAGCTGTAATACAATTAGCTCATTCAGCCTAGTGTCATCAGTTCAGAACACAGTAAATATAGAGAAGAAAGTCAAGGTGAAACTGGTTATTTGAGGAACTGTTTCCACCTCTTAGCTCATTGTGGTTTGAAAGCCAACTGGTTTGGCCTTTAATCTTATTTTAACTGGGGTTTTATTTATGCAGGGACAAATATATTTTTTTAAATTTGTTTTTAACTTTTGTATCTTGGTTTTTTAATCACCCTGTAAACCGCCCTGAGTCCTTCGGGAAAGGGCGGTATATAAATGTAATAAAATAAATAAACATGGAGCAGTTCGTGTGTGGCACTTTTTCTCCTGAGAAACTGGCTTAGTTTCTCTTACTACCTTTCCATGGTAATGATTTTCTTCTTTTCTTTCAAAGTCCTTTGACTCAATTTGCAATTTAACTCCTCTGACTGAGAGTGCATTTTAGCAGGCTCAACATTCACTATCAATTTCGCTGTTAGATTTCTTATCTTCTACCTTAGAAATTGGATGCCAACGGTTTTGTTACCTTTTGCTTTCGGTTTAAATCACAGCACCTACCAAGCTATGCCCCAAAATAGCATACAGCAGCTCCGTCAATAAGAGACTGGTTTGGCTGAGGAGGAATTCTGGGAGTTGAAGTCCACAAGTCTTAAAGTTGCCAAGTTTGAAGAGCCCTGATCTAATGCAACGGTGTTTCTCAACTTTAAGATGTGTGGACTTCAACTGACTGAACGTGAAGAGATGTTCCAAATATTGCTCAGTGGCATGGCAATATTGGGGCAGTATTGTACCAAACTTCTCCAAATACACAGAACAAGCTACAGTATCAAGAGACGTGCTAAATTCGGCAAATAAAGCAGGTCAGATTTGTTGTGATTTTATTGATTTGATTTATACAATCAAATGCGACTCTGGCAGCTCGTACAATTAAATAACAAAAAAAAGTTACTAATAAACCCAAATTTTAAAAAGCACTAAAAACCACTTAAAACTATTTTACCTTTCTTTCTTTGTGACTGGACTTTCTGTTCTAAGGGGCTGTATGTTTTATTAATCTACATTTAACTACCCAATTTTATCTTTTGAAAAAGAATAGGTAACACTGCAGTGCAATAAAATTTGAAATGCTGCTCAATAAACAGATGGCCTACGCTGCTAATGAATGTGATAGCTTTTTACCAGACCTTGATTAAGTTTCTCTTTAAATGCATAGGCTCTTTGAACAGACTCTCTCCCCCCACAGCTTGCTTTAAAATACTCTGCAGAGAACATGAGAAGAGGAACTACTTGCAATTGATAAGCTTACCTGGAATATTGACTGTATGTTACCAATGACCCTTCTTCATATGGGGGAAGGAAATATGACTACTTAGAATGGCTCCCCTGCTGAGTGGTGGCTAGTGACAAAACGGGACTTATTTGGATGATAATCTGTCAAAAAAAGGACCAGGTTACATACAGATACCTACTATTTTTATTTCCTAAAAGGTTTAAAGGCTTTATAGCTATTCTAGAGAGTGTAGTGATGACCTTTACCAAAATTTATAATGCTGCCTATTCTTTAAATTCTGGCAGCTTACAGCATCAGAGTAAAACATTAATAGAACCATAAAACCCATCCATCACATCAACAAATAATAAAGCTACAAACTCATAAATCTGTCTTAGGACTTTGTCATCTTTCAAAAACACTGCCTGGCACACCTAAACTCAGAAGGCAGAGGGCTAACACTGAGGAAGTTAATCCAGTATCCAGGTCTGAGCCTCCAGTATCTTTCAAACAAGACATCTGAAACATCCTATGCCTAGCAGAACCACTCTGTTGGGATAGATCT
The DNA here is from genome assembly GCF_947247035.1 of Vipera ursinii. NCBI lineage: Eukaryota > Metazoa > Chordata > Lepidosauria > Squamata > Viperidae > Vipera > Vipera ursinii. The sequence continues at coordinate 13,077,507 of NC_139520.1, forward strand.
TCAAAATGGAAGTTTGGAAGATAACAATGTGAGGGTCCCTTAAGATCTATGCAATGTGCCAGCACGTCACTTATTTTATTTAGAAAAATATCCCCAAAGAATCACTGATGCCCATCAAAAGAAGTGTAGGATTTTTCTGCATTTAAAAGAATATGAAGCTGTCACTCACCAAGTGAGGTTCAGCATGTTGTAGGCCTGCAGCTTGCAATTTGTCAAGAAGCCTACATGATTTGTCCCATTTTTGGCCTATCTTAAAAAGTTGGAAACGGGATCCGGGAGACTATAGGAACACAGTCACCACTCTCCATTTTCAAGACATAAAGTAATGCACTTGAAAGCTAGCAACAATAGGTGTGCACTTTTTTTTTCCACTTATCAGTGGAAACCTGTTACCTTCCCCAAAATCTGCCGTTAGTATCCTTGGTTAGGGAAGAAGGGGGGAATCACGTGGCTGAAAACTAGTCATTCATTTGGCTAAAGAATTTCAGTGATGGGGGTTTGTGCCATCTGCATAATGCCGCTCCCTGGTATGCCAAATGATTTTGCCTCTCTAGGATTTCAGACAGTTATTTTCTCAGTTGTTCGGCTGCTTAGCTAAAGTCCTTTCTACATTCTCAGCAAAAAGCTTAAAGAAAATTTACCCGCCGTAAGGAAAAGCTAGTCAATCTAGACATGTATCTGTAGCTAGAGTTCGAAACGCCATTTGCTTCAAATTATCATTCTTCAAAATGGCCCACACCTTGCCAAAAAAAAAACCAAAAAAAAACAAACAAACAAAGGTGACTCAACACAAGTAAGTCATCTTGGTTGGTGTTTATTGAAGCCGTTAAAGACATGTCCTCATTTTCGCCAGCACTAGAAAGCAAGGTTCCACAGGACTGCACCTGGTTAAAGCCATACAAATGGACTAGGGGTTGTGCTGGATACATCTGCAGTCTCCATTGAAAAGTTAAAAACATCCAATAAACTGAATACACGAGAGTGAACTTTCATTTACAGCGTGGGCATGGTTAAGTTCAGTCACTTTCAATGTGTTAAATTAAATAAAATACGTACAAGTTCTGTTTAAACGAGGTTTAAAATGCCAATAGAAGTGCAAACTTAAAAATCAAGCAGCATAAAACAAAAATTTTGATGGCGGGCCAATCCATAACTGATTTATATTTGCCTTATCTTCAAGTCCAATATATTATTAACTTTAGTTTAAATGTGAACAGCAGATGCAATTATTATATGCAATATAAATATAGTCATGTAGTAATTCTAACAGTCTTCCACAAAAGTGAATCCTGAAAATAAAGTTAATGGTAGTTTTAAACATAAAGGCTGTTTTGCATTTGGCCTTTGGTTCTAATGCTTGAGAACACCAGAAAAGACAATGGTGCAGCTTTCCAAAGTTGCTAGACTTTGGCAACTGACAAACATTACATCACTTACAGTCTCCTTCTTTTGAAAAACTAGGAGCATTCACTTGCAAAGTGGAAGAGTTTGGGTGGGGTGAGGAGCGTTCCAAATTCTGAGTCCCAAAGATCTTTTGTAGAACTGGGAAGTAATATGCTATTAGCTTTTTCTTTAGCAAATGCAACATTCATTTTATGCAAATAAAAAATCCGGTTGCCTACAGTTTTCATATACTAAGTAAATTATCTTGGTGCATGACAAAAATTTTAATAAGACCGGTTGGACTTTGAGACCTAACTAGCGCTCTTAGAACATTAGCAAATAATTTGTTGTGTTTCCCCCATACCCAGTTTGATTTTAAGGTTTTATTTACTAGAATTCAATTGTATCATCCAGCTTCCATAATCATCTTGGGAACAGCCAACCCATCAAAAAAAAAAAGTTGTTACACTTCACCTGTTAGATCCAAGCATGAATTCAACCATCTCAATACGCTCACTGGTTCTACATGTATAAATGGCACCAAAACTGTAGTTACTAAATAGGATGCACTTAAAGGCGCTGCCATAAGGAAGATTGAATTATTACTACTGGGATGGCACAAGGCTAGTTTTCTAATATAGCAAAGCCTATGCTGGCTTGTAATGGCAGCTAAAACACAAACCAAATTCCCTGATCGCAACTTCTCAGTTTAAGAGCCAGGTAACAATCGGCAAAACTGAGTTTTATAATGTATTTGAACGTGTATTGTTAAAAAAAATGTAACTGACATAAGTAAACATACTTTTATGTTAATGCAAGTAAATACTCTTAGTTTTCTAGCTAGCATTAGACAGACTTACAAAAACAAAGAGAAATGGCCTCTCTCTACAACACGTGGGTTGAAATTACATCCAGTAATGTGTTAGTGGTCAATTTATTTTGTATATATAACAATATATATAGATATAGGTATATAAATATTAGGGTTGTTCTATTCAGAAACAAGATTTAACGTAACACAAAAACCGTTTATCAATACAAATTAAACTCTGCATAATCCATATCCCTCCAATGTGTTGCTTACAAACAAGTTTGGTACAAATAAGTTAGTGTTTCTCTGTCAAATAAATTGTACAGAAACTCAAAAGTGCCATTTCGGTTAACTGTGGGAGTCTTACTCCCAAGTGGCTATGGGAACTCAATAAGCAGCAACGGGGGCCAACCGTCAAAATTATTTCCACATTGAAAAGGCAACACCGAAGGGGTAAAGCACAAATGTAATGAAGTCACATATGTCTGTATTTTTTTTTTCCTGCGTATAATACCTACAACCCTTTGTTTAATCCAATCTGGAACAAGAATTTTGAAGGCTACCCCAAACTCACCACAGGGGTTTTAAAACCTTAAGGCAGAAATCAGTGTTGACCTTTGCAATTGAATCTTGGATACAAAAGAAAGATTTGCGTTTCCATTTCATTACAGAGAAATGACATGTCACTCGTTCCTCTTAACCAGGCCAGATGTTTGGTATTTAAAAAGAAAAAGGAAAGAAAAGAAAGCAAAAGTTATCAGGGGGAAAAAAAAGGATGCAAAATTCAACCCAGCTGTCAAAGTTACCGGGTTAAAATAAAAAATAAAATAAAATAAACAGATACTGTTTGTACAATAGTGCACAAGAGGTTCAAGCACCTTCGAGAAGACACATCTCACACTGTGCCAGGCACTTGGTCTGAACAAGTTTCTCCCCATGTCAGTTATGACAAAAAGAGCACCCACCGTATTTTATGTATCTTCTTATTAGAACTGGAAAAAAAATGCCATTGAAATAGTTCCCATGATGCTCGTGATTTCTGTTTTCCCAATTGTAAAGGCATTTATTTTATTTTTCCCAACATGATTATCTGATTTACATCCAACGTGCTTTTTCACTTCTATTGATCAGGCCTTTTCTCTACGCTTTCAAAACACTGCATTTTGTACACTCATCATCCAGCCAACATTCTGCCACACCGCACCCTCTACAAACAAGAGTTACGCATTTTCATGGCCAACTCCAGTTAACTTGGATAGAGAGAGGACTTGGCGCTTTCCTCCGTGCCAGCGGCAGCTCGTGGCTTTTCAGCAGGAACTCCACCTCTTGCTTCTGTGCGCTTCTTCTCCCTATTGCTTGCAACCAAATTAAGAGAAATGCCCTATTTAAACTCTAAAATGGTTATCGTAAAACAGAGGAAATTTAGACGCAAAACTTCCTGAATGTGCACTTGGCACTGGGACAAGCCAATGAAGGTTAAATTTCATTTCCCCCAAGAAAAAACAGCATCTGCCACGGCAGGAGGCTCCTGGTGTTATCGGGTCAATGTACATCACTATTTGGTCATTTACATATGGAGGTTCAAGGATTCTCAAGCTTCGTTCTCTGCCGGAGAGGAGTTAGCCATTACTACCGAGTCTGGCTTGCGAGTCATTCTATCCAGCTCTTCTTGGACATTCGTCAAAACAGTTTTTTGCCCTGTAAAAAAGGAAGACACAGTACATGGGATGCAGAAAGTCAGCCCTAAGCCTTCTTTCTGCTCTTCCGAGCTTCCTCTGCAGACATTCCGATCGAGAAAAGTGATCTCTTAAGAAAGCCGGAGCCTAAGCTATGTAGTTTTCAGTGTGGACCCAACATATATTGAGAAACAGCTCGCAAGCACAGATCTGTTAACATGGTCTAACACGGGTTAGGCAACCTTGGCTCTTTTATGACTCGTGGACTTCAACTCCTAGAATTCCTGAGCCAGCATGGCTGGCTCAGGAATTCTGGGAGTTGAAGTCCACGAGTCATAAAAGAGCCAAGGTTGCCTACCTCTGTCAAGGTGAGATCCACACTAATCTCTTGTCCTTCGGGGGGAAAAAAACCAAACCGTGGCTCTGCTGTTTGGCCTGGGGCTCCAATGAGGGCATTCCACACCAGAGGTGATGGGTGGACGAAGACAAAGATCCTACCCTTTTGTATTTTAATGTTTCACTTATTTAATCTCTGTTTTTAACGTTTTCTACTTGCTTTTGCAACGCTGTAAGCTGCCTAGAGTCACAGGAAGGTGCGGTGGGCAGCATATAAATTTAATAAATAGTGCTCCCAGAATCACGTGCCAGTTGGCTAGATTCCAAACATTCAAGGATAACATTTCTCTTCCAGATTCTTTCAACAGCATCAAAAAAAAAGTTACTTAGGCTCGTTTTTCACACTTACAACCACTGCAGCAAAATTTAGATGCTTGGCAACTGTCTCACCTTTATGACAGTTGCAGTGTGGGTCATGTGATCCCCTTTCGTGACCTTCTGACAAGCAAAGTCAATGGGGAAGCCAGATTCACGTAATCACCACTTTACTAACTCAACAAAGTTCAGTGCTGCTGAAACTTCAAACGGTCACTAAATGAAGTGTTGTAACTTGAGAACTACCTGTACGTCTGTCTTCAGGCTAAAAACAAAAACAAAAAACCCCCGGATGAACCTAAGGGAAGACTATGGGATCAAGTGGGCATGCTGCCCTCTGTCCTCAACTCAAAACACGGGGAAGATTTCTTCAATCACATTGGGAGAGAGGGGAAGATGGTTGATTTAAGACCCGCATTCTGGCCTTCTTTTAACACGAGCGAATTCAAACCACATATTACTAAGTCTTACGCGTAAACAGGCCCAATTAAATTAGGAGAAATGGCTTCTTTTGGACAGTACCTGATTTCTTGCCAGTGCTTTGCACTCCTCCTCCTCCTGCACCAGGACTCCCTGGAGGACCTGTCTTTTTACTCAAGAGGCTATTGAAGAAACTGGCCAGCACCCCTTCGCTTGCGGCGTTGTCTGAGGAGAAAGAGGCAAATATTGAAAGTGGGCAAAGGTGGGATGCTGAGAATGAAAGTGGACTTTCAAGAGAGAACCTGGGGAATAAAAGAAAAAACCCCGCCACGCTGGTGTCTTTCCAATGTCAAAGATTTACTATATGGAAAATTTTGTGCAAAGGCAAATATACGTGTCCCAGAATAATATTACAGGACTCAATCTGTGTCGGTCACCGAGAGCAGAATGCTACACTCTGGTGAGAGAGAAGGTCCCTGAGGATGGGCACCAGTTTGAGTCTGGAAGCTCGGAAGACTAAACCTCTGGCCCCGGTGACCGGCTCAGATTAGATCCTGCAAAATTGTGTGTGTCTGTGTGTTTGTTTGTTCAACAGACAATGATCTTCTTGTTGCCCATTTCATTGCAAAGTCCTTTTCTTTTTGCATTAAGGCAACTTCTTGCAGAAAAGCCATCGGCGCATGATGCAACAAGGGCGTTGTTGTCGCAACGGCCAATGCTGATTTGGGCTAAGAAGGGGTTAGCTTGTCCAAGATCACCCAGATGGCTTCCGGGCCTAAGGGAAGTCTAGAACCTGGCTTTTAAATAAAATCATATCTTCATCAAAACATACTATTTTATTAGCGTTTTAGTGGTTAACTATGTATTTGAGTAACATAAGCTTAGATACGGTTGTGTGTGTGTGTGTGTGTGTGTGTTGCCTTTTCTAGCTATAGATCCACTACTGTTCCAAAAACATCTTAGCTTTTCTAAAAAAAAATTATCTTCTTCCTTGGGCATGGATTTATTATGAACATACACCTCCAATTATTAAATCTCATATCCATTGTAGTATTAAAACCAGAGGCTATAATTAAAAAACATATTCTTAAAAAAAAAAGAAATTACATTTAAGAGATTCTTCCACATTTTTTATAATGGCAAGTTTCATTCATTGTACCTGATAAGGATCAATGTGGCAGTTCACAAAAAAACTTTCCAAATATCCCCATAGCCTTTCAACTGACAGACCATAAAACGCTACACCCAAGGAAAAGTTCTAAACAAAACATTCTAAGGTGAACTGCATACTTTTAATAGCCGGATCTGGTTTCTTGACCGATGCTATTGGCGAGGCACTAGGGACTGTGGCAGGGCCTGTCCTGCCTTGTGGCCGGGGTGAGCCAGAAGGACCACGAGCTGGAGATTCCTGGACAATAATAAAAGGCAACAGGATATGGTTTATTGATGTCATCTTTTTTTTAAAATATACCTTTCCCGAGTTATGATTTTTGAAAGCTGCATACAACAACAAATTGAAGCCAGTAATAAAATACAAATTTTACTTGCTGCAGTGCAATCGTTTGTTTAAAAAATTTCACATTCCCAAGACGTTCAATTGTGGATTACTCTTAATATTCTTCTCTCTTATCTGATTATACTGCCTTATGGAACGTAACAAATGTTAACTATGTACTTACAGAAGCTCTGGTAGGGGTTGCCGGCTGCTTAGCAAGGAACGACTGAAAGAAAAGTCACAGCCCTGTCAGCTGATTATCCAAAGCCGCCCAACACACCATTATATTTTAGAAAGCCTTTTTTGTCCTACTGAGATTTTATACTGTTAAAGAGGAGGGGTGAGGTGGCTGTAACTCAATCTACTGATCAAGTGTGCAGTAAAAAAGCAGTCCCGCCTTAGGAATAAAAGCTGACTGGGTGACTTAGGGCCAATTAGGAGACAATAGTCAACAGTGAAGGAAAGTGATGTCTTCAGCAAAATCAGGGTGACTGTATATTGTGCACCTATGCTATATATGTCTGATAAAAGTGAATCAGTCACTAGTTTGAAAGGAAAAAAGAGCAGCATTTCAACCACAAACTAGAGAAACCCCACACTAATCTCTTTCACTATATCAGAGAACTACAATTCCGGGAACTGTTTTGAGAGAAATCCACCCTGCAAAACAGAGAAAGCTACGCTTTCGCTCTGCATAAGCTCTGGGAATTATTTTTCTCTCTTGGAGCTTTACAGCCTGGTCTTTCTGGCAAGGATTCTGCTTACTGGGGATTCACTGAACACTTATTATCACAGGAAAAAGTGGAGGATTCAGGTCTGTAGTTGTAAGATAATAATGCAAAGCAGTCGATGCTCTGTGGAGAAGACCAAGATGTTATTCTTCTTCTAATTTGAGAAAGGAGATTATTGTTAGGTGTAGGTTAAAATGTTTGGAGCTTTAGCTGCCAGCAAACCATGAAGATGGTTTTCTGCAACTGTGATCAAAAGGGGATGCAAAAGGCTACAAAAAGGGAGCGGGCGGGGGGGGGGGGGGGAGAATTAGGGGGCTGCCCAAAGCCTCATGATGCATACACCTGTTTTAAAATATCCTAAGCACCAGAGACAAGCAAAAACAGAATAGAGCTTTTTTTTTTTTTGCTCACCTGCTGCTTCATCAGAAAGACCTGCTCATCTTCTGCTGCAAACTCTTTATCGTGAACTAACTGACAAGGAAAACAAAAAGAAAAAAAAGTGTTTCTCACCAACAGATGTTCAGCTATCTTAAATTATTCCCCATTAAGATCAGTCATGGGGGAGGGGGCAGAGGGATTATTGTACAGCTTGACATCTGGTGTAATAAACGCAAGAGGTCTGGATGTGCGCACCTGTTTGGATCTTAGAAAAAATACACACGGAAAGAAGCAATACACAAGTGTCCCTCCCACCCTTACAAAGTTAGACCTGCCCCCCTCCACCCAAACTGGAAACTGCAGAAAGAGGAGAATCGCATCCAAATGTCTGGCTGTGGTTAACACCTTCCCTTCTTCTTCCTTTCTTAGCACGGCGTTTTAGGGTTAGGAGAAGTCCTGCTGAACAGTCACTCTGGCTGAGATCAACACAGATAGTAGGAAGGCTCGGAGACGGTCTATGGACGCTGCAAGGACAATCTGTTGCAAATGACACCCCCTCATTTAATGTGGAAAGAAAAGGGGTGCCACATTGCTCCGCCCTGGGAAATCCCTTTTTCGCCATATGCAAAAGAAGCCAACGGCTTCTCTTACTGCACAGAGAGACTTGACTTTCTCAGATACAGCTAAGGAGTAATCATTTCCTTGATCTGCTGCCAGATTAGGAACTGTAAGGACCAACTCCCACTTCTGGATAAGCATTTTTAGACTGCATGGACACAAGCAGCAACGGCCTGCACGTGTTAAATGCTGATGGGGTACAAAGATGGCTGCCAGGCTGATAAACTTTGGCAGTTGAGAAGGAACTGCCTTCTGGCTTCCTCCTGCAAAATTCTGTGCCTGAGGCAGGGGAAAGGTGTCCTCAGAAGCCCTTCTATGTCTCAGAACACTCTTCCACTCATGATTAGTTGGATCCAAGCCATTTTATTCTGGGCTTTTCCATACCAAAATGCAACCCCTTGCCTGGAGCAAAAAGTAGCATTCTCTTTAATCTAAGCGCTCTTTGTTAGTCAATGGAGTTCCAAGCAGCACTTCTCAAAGTATTTCATAAGCGAATAGTTAGCAGATTCATTATTCCAAATTACTGGTGCCAAACAAAAGATTCAGCATCCTTGCTGTAATTTAAAATATGAATTTCAATAACAATGACCAGCAGCTTCACAGGTAGGATAATGTGGCAAGAGTTCAAAGTAGCTGTACCTTTCTTACAGGTGGCTTTACAATGAAGTCTTCGTATGCATCTTCTGGTTTCACTGTTGTGAAATTCTCATGCAGGATTGCAATTTTCTTTTCATTGTCCCAGCCAGCAGGTCTAGAGAAAGAATTACCATTCATGCAAGGACATCCTTGTTCAGAAATGCACACACAAATGTTGGATTTGCTTGCCTTTTTATTTCCCATGAAAAGAGACACTTGTAGATTGAGGCAGACAATTTATCTGATGGGTAGGGAGGAGATAAGGGCTGCAGTGAATGAAATTATTACACGCATGGGTTGAACCAAGAGGTTCTGGATACTGGGAAGTTTTATTTCATGATTAAAATAAATGAAGCTGATTTCAGTGCTTATCGCCATTGTGGGAGATCACGCCACCCTCTTGAAATTCAACAGAATTTTCAAAGGAAATTCTGGAAGGCAGAAAGAAGAGGGATCTTAGAGATGAGGTACATTCCTCAAAAACAGCCAAAGGCATGAAGATGAAATGCTAGCCAGTAAAGGCCAATCCCAGGAAATTACCAAAGTCTACACAAAGCAGGAAAACTATGTATATTTCCCCAACTGGTGCTCTTCAAATTATTATAGCACTTAGCAATAGCACTTAGACTTGTATACCGATTGACAGTGCTTTATAGCCCTGTCTAAGTGGGTCCTCATTTTACTGACCTCGGAAGGATGGAGGGCTGAGTCAACCTTGAGCTGATCAGGATCAAACTCCTGGCAGTGGGCAGAATTAGCCTGCAATACTGCACTCTGACCAATGTGCCACCAGAGCTCTTTTTTTAAAAATAGGATGAAATCCCATCCAGACAATATTACTCAAGACTGATTTCTATTATAGTTGAGACAAATATTTTGCATCTTTTAGGTTTCATCTACCCCGGGGGCCCCCTCTGCCAGGAAAATACTGTGTTTTAGTTAAAGTAGCCTTTCGATGCGTCTTACTTTGCCCTTCAACTTACATAAAAACTGCGTCCTTTTCTACCACTAAGGCAGGGTTTGCAAAGTGAAAGCCGTATTTTTTATGTACAATGTACTTATATAACAAGTCAAGGTTCTTCTCCTCCTTAACGGATGTATAGATCAAGGCTGCTCCATCTATTCATTTCATTTAAGGAAAATTCCAAGCAGAGTAGTGAATTTCAAGTGCTAAATGTATACATTTAAGTATCTCAAAAGTAAGTACCTGTTTCTAAATGATATAGTTGCTAAATTTATACCCTGCCTTTATCTCAGAAATGCAAGAGAGCATGTTGTTGCTTTCTCTTTTCCCAGAGCACCCTTGCGAGAGTAGCACAACAGCTAAACATGGTCACCTGTCGAACACCTTACCACCACGCCATTATGTTTATTTGCTGTGCACTGATGATAATGGGCCCAAATGTTCATGGTTTGAAACAGTCCATCCTTTTAATTTTAAGCCCAAGGAAAGGAGTTAGTACAATACAGAAATGAACATGTTAAAAAGCTTTCAGACTCAAAAATTATTATAATTAGGTTAAAGAAGTTTAAAGAAATATACAACTATTCCTAAAGGAGCCGTATTGTTTTGTAGCCAAATTAATTTATTAACTTAAATGTAATTCACCAATTAACTAATTGTACTTGCAGCATAATCCTATAAATGTGACACCGAGAATGTTCTCCTTAAGAGCAGACAGTAGCAGGCTAATCTGGCAGGTGGAATCCAGGAGAGCAGCAAGATTTTTCTCAAGAGTCAACTTTCATGGGATTGTACTGCTGATTGCTAGATACAGAACATCTAAAACTTGTGTTAATTTACCAGCCGTTACTGGAAATACAAAACCTCATCATAACCAAGAAAATGGAAAATGCTGGCCTTTCTGGTTTTAAACTTAAAATATGTGCTCGTGAAATGAATGAAATGGAAATAAAATATAGATGTGACTGTTTTTCAATAGTGGAAACAAAACAAAGAACAGAATTGGATTCATATTGAACACTGTTTCAGTTTATAAAGTACTGCTTTAATACACCACTTCGGCTTAAGAAAAAGGATACACTGCAAGCAGAACCTACGAATATGCGACTGAATGAAATCAAAGTGTTCTTCCCTATAGTCGTGCTCTTTTTCTAACACACTCATTGCGTCACACTGGAAAAAAAAATCAAAGGAATCTCAAGAGTTCAGAAAGTCTGCCACACAATAAAATGAGTGTAGAAGACAGACTTTTGCGTAAATCAATGTTCAGAGCAAAATTTGAAGCTATTAAGGGGAAAGTTTCAATTATGTTTAGTCATTTAGTCCATTCGTACAGCTACCCAATCAACACACGATTCAGGGCAATGTACACAAATAAAAACACACATCATCATCATTCTCCAATATTTTTCGGTTTAAAAACGTTGCACCCACGGCAGCTTTATCCAATTCAAAAATATATTGCTATTTATCACACTTCAGCTAAAATCCAAAATCTAAAATTAGCATATACAAAAGGGAAGCCTGGAGAAAAAAGAATAGAATGGGAAACATGACAGTTACTGAAATCCAAAAGAATATGCAAAAGTGCTCAAGGTATGGTTACCAATAGGTAAGATGTTAAAAAAATGGGAGGGAGGGAGGGAGGGAGGGAAGGAGGGAGGGAGGGAGGAAGGAAGGAAGGAAGGAAGGAAGGATAAAACCATCTTCCCCGCAAATCAGATTTCATTCTTTGAAGTAACAAGATTCAATACCATTGTATAAAGGTTGTGGGGGTTTTTTTTGGCAATGAGTGGGACTTCAAGCTTACCTTTGTGCAAACTACCACTACAGGGATCCCAAGATTGTGAGTCAGCACATTCTCTCCGAGAGGGAGGGCAATATTCTCCTCATCTTGCCCTGATGGACCTCTTCTTTGTGGGGACCCCTGATAACCTCCTTCCGGTTCTACATATTCTTGAAAAATCTTCACAACTACAACAAAACATAAAATGTCTTTTATCTTAAAAGCTAGGTACTGTTTCAAATATTTTTATAAAAAAACAGGTATTGTTTGAGATTAAAGAGCAAAAATTAGAATACAGCACCTGCTTGTAAAAAAAAAAGTTTAAAACACCATCACTTTTTTTCCGCAGAATAGTTTTAATACGTTTACCGGTTATCCCACTTCATCTTCTAGGTCTCCAAGAATCCTTCACGATGTAAAAGCAGTTTTTCTTCAAAGCATAAAAAACGTTTTCCCCAAAATGGATGTGTGTAGCTCATTCTAAAATTTCAATGCTTCATTATTTTAAGGTTTTTCTCAGTAACTATCTCAGAAACTAAAGGAAAAAAAACAGCTGTATCTCTGCCAGAGTTCCTGGAAGAGGAAACCCTACAGGAATTTAACATATTAAAAATTCAAAAGACCTGAAGTGCAGAAAACAAGGCTTCTTTTAATAGGCTTTCAAAAACTTTACTGCTAGGTTTTACACTTCATATCCCAATGGCTGCAGATATTTTCAAGGTTGGTGGACAATACCCTTCCAAAAAATACCATCCTTTCTATTTAATGAGATCTTCTACAATCTACATGATAATATGTAAGCATATCTTGCCTTAGAAGAAAAATGCCCCAAATAGTAAGTGCAACATCAAATGGGGATGCAAATTTATTGGTAACTCCATCAGCACAAATGGAGCATCTTAGTCACTGAAATTCCTTTGTGTGGAATTTTAGCTCAATTTATTCTCAATATTCTTGAAGTCAAATTTTGCTTTACCAACAGCCGAGAAAGTCAAACATTTGCATCTTGCCAAAGGCTTCATCTCTAAACTGCTAAACATTGAAAGAGCTGATATTTAAAAAAGAGGCACCTATACACAACTGCATTTATTTATTAAATTTGTATGTCACCCGCATACAACTCTGAGCAACTGGGGTAAAGAAAAAAAGTCCAAAGCTTTCACTTATGGCAAGTCTTGCTCCAGCTGTTTTATGTGACTCTTTCCTTAGCTAAGATAACTCCTTTCTTCTATGGAATAACTGTTTGTCTTCTTGCGTTTTTCAATAGCTTTGGAAACTTTCATTTCAGCTCAGGCACAGATACACAACAATCATTACCACATCCAGGGAATACACAGTAATGACTGTGTGTTTTGAAAAATTCCAGAGGCAGACACTATTCTGCTCTAACAAACATTTAAGTTCCCATATAAATAGGATACAATCCAAAGCACGTGCTTCTTGGCAGAAGAACGGGGTTCTTTAATCCACTATACTTGAAATTATTTATGGGTTTGATGAACTCAAGTGATACACTTTGGAAACCTTAAGGATTTTTTTTTTCCACCAACAGCATAATATGAGCTCAGTGTCACATTGAAGCCAGAGGTGTTGATGTCAAGTAGTGGAAGGTGCTTGCCAGAATATACTCCTTGAAAAGGATGAAGTGCCCAAATGTTTGGAATAGAAACTCTGATGACACACTCACAATGTTATTCTAACAATTTTAGATTTTTAAATGATTCTCGACTGAATTTCCATCACTTTGAGTTCCTCCTTGACGGACCTTCAGAATTCCATAGCCCCAGTTGTGTTTTTTTTAAATAAATCAACCATTATCATGATCATCACTGAACCGCATATATGTGTGTCACACATAAACAAAATGTTGTGTTTCAATTTTGGACAGTGGCTTTCTACCAGGTCAACGCCATGCACAAGATTTTCATCACTGCAGTTCCTAAATCTTCAGGGCAAGCCTCATTCAATTTAATGCAAAATGCAAGAAGAGAGCTTTGAGGAAGTGAAAATTCATCATTATGTTTTTGAAATAATTCTCAGAAAAGCAATTTAGAAGATACGTCAACCAGCAAGTTGAAACTCAGTGTATTCTGTTAAAATTCTTCAAATGTTGAAATAAATTGTAAATAAACCAATCAAGTGACTTCATAAGGTGCACTTTAACAACCTATTCATTTCGTGTCAATTAAGTCTCACTAACTGACCACAACTGGGACCTACAACTGTTACTAAGCAACGTGGTTGATAAGCAAGACATCATGTGACTGAGACTTGCAATCATATTACAAGTTTTTCCATTGTCTCTTCTTGAAGATACTCAATCATCCAGGTAGAATTGTCTGAAAACTGAGTTATGGCAACTGGACTTTTCTTTTTTGATTTGAAATGTTTCACTGCTTATCCAAAGACTTCTTCGGTCAGACTGAAGAAGCTACTTGACTAAGCAGCAAAACTTTTCAAATCAAAAAAGAAAAGCAGCTCAGTTGCCATGACTCAATGTCTAGATTGTCTCTGCTTGTTGGAACCCAGCTGTGAAGCGTCCACATGTCGGCTACGTGACTGTGGGACAATGTAACAGTCATAAGGATTGGTCATTACTTTTTCAGTGCCAGTGTGACCCTGACTGATCCTTGAAACAGGGCAGTCATTAAGCGAGAGACAAACTAAACACAGAGCAATGGCAATAATCATTACATTTTACAAGAGTCAAATTAGTTGCAAAATAGCCAGATGCACCCTTCTGGAAGAGGAAAGGTGATTCTGCCACCTCTCTAAAAGTAAAACTTTACGTCTGATTTGGTAAGCACGGGATTAAAATGTGTGGTGAAAATACAGATCTAAACACCACCTGTTGTTTTCTTCTAATACAATAAACCTCACCGCTCTTTGCTGATATAATGCCTTTAGATTTAGATTTTATTAATTTATATACCGCCTTTTCCCGAAGGACTCAGGTCGGTTTACAGGGCATTTTAAAATCATACCAATACAAAATACAAAGTTAAAAGACAAATAAAAGATTAAATTATCCCTGAAAATAAAACCCAGTTAAAATTCTCAGCCTAGGTCAGAGAGCTCAAAGAGCTCTTTAGCTTTTACAAACAATCTAGGCAGGTCAGTTTAAAGAGGCTAAGCGCTTGTCACTATATTGCTAACCCAATCTATAAAAATCCTTTGCAACTGTAAAGGTTGGAAAGCAGTGCACATTGTTAAATGGAAGCTGGTCTTTAGGAAGGGGACTAGTTTCTGGAGGAAGGAGCAAAGCATCTTGGTTAGTCAACAAAATGACCCAGAAATAATCTCATTTGAAAAGTGCCCACTTTCCTAATACAGGCAGTCCTGAACTTACAACAGTTCATTTAGTGACTGTTCAAAGTTATAACAGCACAAAAAGAGTGACTTATGACCATTTTGCACACTTAGGACTCTTGCAACATCCCCCAGTGTCAAATTTCGATGATCAAAATTCAGACGCTTGGCAAGTGATTCATATCCACAAGGGTTGCAGTAGCCCAGAGTCATGTGATCATCTTTTGTGACCTTCTCACAAGCAAAGGCAATAGGGAAGCTGGGTTCATTTAACAACTACTGTGTTACTAGTGTTTAACAACTGCAAAGATTCGCTCAACAACTGTGGCAAGAAAAGTCCTAAAATGAGGCCAAACTCACTTGACAAATCTTTCATTTAGCCACAAAAATTGTGGCTCATAAAAATTGCCATCCTAAGCTGAGGTCTACCTGTGCAAAGAAATAGCAATCTGAAAATACTTTCATTGGGCTTTGCAAAAGAGCTGCTAAGAATCCATATTGGAACAAAAGCAATGTTTGCGCAGCAGATTTTACACAAATTAAAAAGTGAGAAGCCCAGCCGTGCAAATAGGGAAGGGAAAATGAGATCTAAATTTAGTATCGGGCAAATATCGAATGACACTTGACTATCGATAGCGGAAGATGACTTCCTGGAAAATCAAGATAAATGCATGGAGTCTTGGCACCAGCTTGGTGTGACTTCCTTCTGTCACAAATGGGGGGGGGGGGGAGATTCTCTTCAATCTCAACAAAGGCAGCTTTGGGAAGCAGCATTGCACGATAGCAACTTGAAAGCTTGCTCTAGCTTAAGATACTTATGTTTCTTACATCGTTTTTCTTATAAGCCATGGAACTCTGGAGACTCGATCCTGCTTAAAATAAATCCATTTCATCAACAAAGCAATTCTGTAGTGACTAACTCAAGAACCATCACTGCCAAAGCCATTATGCCCTCATTGATACAGTGAACCTCAGCAATGCAAGCTACCCTACCTATATCGGCCCAACATTTATCTAACTGAACTGGAATAGGAATGTTGATTATTTTCAAGCCTACTTTCCCCAGATGACCAAGTCTTCATTAGATGAGCAAGTACCAATTACATGCCCTGTTGTTACAAAATCCACATAATTAGCAATACTGTTTAAACCAAAGTTACTCAAACACAAACTGCAGGCAGACTGGTAGGGTAGACAGTGCTTAGTTCATGGGCTTTGGGCCTGGCTCAATATAGTTATGGGCACTCTTCTAAACAAAATGCACAGACATTAAAGAAATGTCAGCCTCAGGTAACTTACATTGTTGTTCCATGTCTCTCATTTCCTCCGGGGGGATTTTCAGTTTGTCAATATGTTCACGCAAGACACTTGCCCATTTTTGTAAGGATTCCAGAATAGTCCATGGCCTAGACATATCTGCCACAAAGATTACAAGAGTCTCCTGCAGTGATTCTGCGGTCACGGCAAACTTCAAGAGGCCTTTGTGATACAAATCGCCATCGAGAATCCAAACATTACAGCGGGTCTGATCTGCAAAGGAGACAAAGCCTTTTAAGTAAGAAATCCTTCTCACATTAAAAGATACAGCACCATTAACATGCTTGGCACTGACAACTTCTAAAGCACCAAGTACACAGACAAGAATTCAGCATCAGAGAGGTAGAGAAAGAGGAGAGAAGCAGAAGCTGAGTAAGTACGAGAATGTGCAGCTATTTCAGACATTCTTAACATAAAAATACCAGGATGGTCTTTCCAAATTGGTAAGGACAAATCTGGATAAACGGATAAATCTGGTTTCAGCTGCTTCCTTTTTCTTAGTTTATTGCTACAATTTGCATCACTTTGAATACATTCTCAATCCCACATTAAGGTTCAGAAGTTCCATGGGCATTTCACCAGTGCCTGTGTTTTCCCCAATTCATGATTTTTGCAAGAAATTTTTCTTTAATGTTATGCCTGTGACTTGAATAATGTATCTATTCAGAGGCAGACATCTTCCTCGTGTATGTTTTTAACACACTTTATGACTAGAGAACTGCATCACAAAATTCACAAAACCACAACTATTTATGCATAAGTATCCTTCCATTCAAGTAATAGTTTGGGAAATTAAATTAGATCAGCTTGTGTTTACTGTGGTCACAGAAGACAAGGATGATCCAAAGTGTACCAGATTTGGAAATGCTGCAATAACTCAGCTTTTTTCAAAGGTGAATTCTGAGGACAAGCTTAGAAAAAGTAGGGCAGCTGAGGCATTCTGATGGGCAATTAAATGCACAAAGCAAAAAGGACAAAAGGATCAGGTAATTCTGAAATCAGTAAAGCTGGATGAGTGAATGTCAGAAGGGAAGTTTTCAGGTTATACAAACGGTGCAACAATGGGATCAGGAGAATGGCTGTGGAGGATTCTGAAAAATGTATATAGGATAGAGAAATGAACAGAAACCAGACTTGAATGAAAAGTGGAGGTAGTACGTTCCACACAAAAAAAGCGCTAACAGAGATGATGAGAAGGGCTATTTTGTGGTGGGAATAGCATGCCTTGCTAATTGCCTGAATGTAGGGTACCAAAGGAAAGAGAGAATGAACAAGACAAAGAAAGTGAAAAGAATAAACCTTGAAATAATTAAACCTCTGGCTTGATTAATTACATTCCACAATCCAATAACATCCTTGAGATAAGCTGGCCTTGAACTTTGGGGAAAAGAAACACAGGTAAAACAAGGACTTTACCATCTCTATCTTCATCATGGACATTTAGGTACAGATATTCCAATCCTCTTCCTTTCTTGCCATGCTCTGCTCCTTGGATTTTAGTCAGCAGGGTAGTTTTACCAGAGCCATCATCACCTGCCAGTATATTTGCAAAGAAAGAAAAGGAAGATAGTCTTTAAAAAAAAAAGTCACGTGTTTGAATTGACAAGTTGTATGCACCTTTACAGGAGCTGAAGAAACATTTCATTGTACAGAACAGCTAAACAAAGCCAGACCTCTTACTGTGACAGTCTGATGTACGCTTCTTCTTCCACTTTCTAACTTGTTAAATATCAATTACCTTTCATTTTCCTCTTCAAAAAGGAAACATTATTTCTCGAAAAGAAAAACTGGGGGGGGGGGAAACCCATTAAGCCTGTAAGCAGCATCAAAGGCCTTATGTCACAAAATGCACACAAGACAAGCTGAAGCCTGGCTAATGTATTTTGAATCTCTCAACAAAGGCTTTCGTCTAAATTAAATGGCTTTTTTCTTTCATCAGTTAACCTTTCTGGAGAACCAAATAGCCTCCTATAGCTATTCACTGATACTTACCAAAGACAAGAATATTTTTGCCTGATGGTAATTTAGACCTTGACCGGGTGGAGACTTCACTCAATATTGATAACCTGCGTTGAAGTAATATTCTTGTTAGTCAAGGATGAAAGATGATACAAATCAAAAGAACAGGATGAATGACAAAAGAACAGAAATGAAGGTTCCCATCCTCTAAAAAATGAATCAGCTTTTTTTTTTTTTGCTTTCTGTGGTATCCAAATGTCATCTCCATATACTAAATAAATATTTAAACCCTTGGCTTTTATACTTTATATTTATATTCAAGCAAGTTAGGCCTTATAATACCAGACTACAAGCATAAAACCTTTTAGACAAATTGAGGAAAAGCCTACCTTTTATGATTTAGTGTTGAAATAATACTTGAGCATGAATCAATATTTTGAGCATGAATCAACAGTGCAATATTATGTTTTCTGAGATCAACCATTATAAACATGTCACAACATGAGATGGACAGCTATACAAATTTAATAAATATATAAGGAACTAAAGGTTCTGTATTGCATATATTATGGAAAGTTGCTCCCCACAGACTTGGGTACCAGTCATTTCAAGCGCCAAGATTCATAGGGCTGACTCTACCTTTTGCAGAAAATCAACTCTTCTCTGCTAAAGTATTTGACTCTGCAATGTTTCCATTATAGAGAAATGATTGTGACTGTAACAAACAAAAAATTCCTGGACCTGTGTTTAATATTTAGAAACATTCCAAATATTGGACATAGACCAAAAGGGTTTATTCTCACTGTCTGACATATTTTAGAGCATTCTTTCACAACACATTATAGCAGTGAGCCACAAAACAAAACAAGCCAGTGTGTAAGAGTTGCTCCTTCTAAAATAAAATGCACGGCAGCTCAAAAGAATTCAGAATGCATTGCCTTCCTAAGCCACGGTTAGCCCGCGTTCATTGCAAAAGGAACTATCGGAGCAGCCCAGAGATAAAAATCAGGGAACGCCATAACCGGTTTACCGAAACCAATGCAGAAAGCAACGCCAACCGGGCATCCTACAATAACGGAACGCTGCTTATATTTGGAAGGACGTCCAAGCAAGGGGGGAGGGGGGGAAATGCTAGTGATAAAAACAGAAAGCGCTAGTAAGACGCAACTGCCGTGTCAAAGCTGGAAGGAGTCGGCTTTACTATGCATAGGATTAAGACTCCGGGTATTTTAGGATAAGGTTTTAAGACCAGAGGCATCCTTCTTAAAGAGGCCCGAAACAGAGGCTGCCAGCCATTCAAACCTTCCCAGCCTCCAGCGACTCTTTGGGGTTCGGAAAAAGAGCACTCGGCATCCCCAAAGGGAGGGAAGATGCAGCGCCAGGAGCCCCTTTTTGGGGGAAGAGGCTTCCCCCTCCCTCCCTCCCCCGAGGCGAAATCCACCTGCCCCAACCGAGGGTCCCTCCGGGCGGGATGGAGAGCGCGGAGGATGGGTGTGGTTGTCCCAGGCACCTCGCAGGGCCGGGCCGGGGAAAGGCTGCCGCCCACCCTCGGCTCTGCAGGGAAGGAGGGAAGGGCCGAGAGCAGCCCCTCCACCCCACCCCCGCCCCCCCCGGGCAGGCAGGGCAGCTCCGCCGCGGCTCAGCTGCAGGAGGCGCCCCTCCCAAGGGCGGCGGAGCTGAGCCGCCCGGCCCCCACCAGGAGGGAACCGGGAGAAACGGAGCCGAGGGGGGCGGCAAACGGGCTGCAGGGGCCGCCGGGGCTGCCTTGGCTGGAGCCGAGCTCGGCGCCGGCCCCCACCCGGCCCACCCGAGAAGGGAAAGCTGCCCTGCCCTCCCGCGCCCAGCCTCCCCAAAGCCGCCCCCCGCGGTCCGAAGCCCGGGCCCGGCTGCTCACCAGAGGCTCTGGCCTTCCTCCTCCTCGCTGGGGAGGTCCGCGGCCATGGGCCCGTCCGGCTCCAGCAGCTTCTTCTCTGCCAACACCGGCGCCATCTTGCCAACGGCAGCCGCCACAAAGAGTGACCTCATCCGCCCAGGCTCCGCCGACAGGACCCCGGCTTTCCCCACACGCTCTGCGAAGGACCCCGCCTGTCCCGACGGGTGCCTGTTCTTTGGCCCCGTCTCTTGCAGTTCTTTCCCGTAGCTCGACGTGCGTCCGTCGCTTCATCGGCGGCTTTCACTATACGCGGCCTGGCTTCGGAGCGGGAAGCTTGGTCCTTACGGAAGGCTGACCCATTCTTTCCAGTCAGGCAGTTCTGCGGACACCAAAAGCAGCGGATTTTTTATTTTTTTATTTATTTTTTTTTGCTGGACGATGAGTTCAAGATTTTCGGGGCCGCCGCCCAGAGCTTGCGCCAAATAGGGACCCCTAGTGCCGGCAAGGAGCACTGCAGCTTCTTTGGCTACGCCCGAAGGTTGCCAGAGAACACAGCACAATACAGTAAGAGCTGGGTTTAGCCCCGCCCCTTTTTCATTTACTACGCTAAGGGGATGCGGAGCTTGCAAGGGGCGCTATGCGGAGTCACACCGTTTTGTAGCAGCCTCAGTTGCGAGACTGAATTCCGCGGCCGACAGCTTGAAAAGCCCGAATAGTTCGAAGGAACGCAAAAAAAAAAAAAACAGGGAGCGAGGGTATAGTTAAATTTAAGGAACGTTAGACTCGTGGGAATATCCGCTTCTTAGTCATTTCAAATTTATTTTTTTTTACAGACGGTGTTGTCACATTACACGCTTCCTTAAAAGACAATGTGATAATTTTGAATTTTTACAGTATCGCTATGCAACATAATTGCACTGGGCAAATAATTAAGGCTTGATGGAAAGACGTTCTCCTGTGTACTACAAGCCCCCAGATACAAAGCAAGTCCTGCATTCTGCAAAGCAGCGGAAGTCATGCATTTCAAACCACGTTACAGGTCAGTTTCACTGAAGTAGTGCATTTCTGCTCTTTTCATTCTTCTGAAAAAGAGAAAAAATGACACAAAGCTAAGCATATTAATCTTGTATCAATTACTCATTGCCTCTAATAGGGCTGTAGAATTGAAGTATTTATTATTTATTTATTTATTTATTTGATTTGTATACCGCCCTTCTCCCTAAGGACTCAGGGCGGTGAACAGTGACATAAATAACAGAATGCACAAATACAGATATTAAAAACAAATTATACCCTAATTTTGCCCAAATGCAGAAGATAGTTATCTTAAAACAATAATTAAAACAGAAGCCGTCAGACCAGACCGGATTGCTTAAACAGATATGTTTTTAGGTCGCGTCGGAAGGAGCGAAGGTCAGGAGCCATCTGGAGCTCAACCGGTAAACGGTTCCATAGGACTAGCTTTTATTATTGGTTCCTCCATCACCATCTTCCAACACATTTTTTAGTTTTTCCAAGCTGATTTATCCTAACCACAGTAGTGGCCAAAATTGTGGAAACTGAGGACGTTTGTCAGTGTCTTATGTGATGGCTATTGAGTTGCTTCGGCTTTTTTCTGTTCTTTCATTTAGTGAGCTTGTAAAACGTCATAAAATTAAAGAGTTGACTGGTTGCAGAGAAAGCGATGTAAAATAGTATTATTAAGTGAACAAGGCTACAGTTATAAAGAAATTAGAAGAAAAAATGGTGGAAACTTAACCAAAGGTGCCATTTCTACGGTACACTTTTCCCAAACGGTTTCCACAATTTTGGCCACTACTGTAGCTATTCACTTTAAGGTCTCTGCTACTCTCCCTCCACGTAGAAAACAGCTATAAAACAGAAATACCTGTAATCTGCAGTATTTCTTAGCAAGATCAACATTTGTCCGTCCTTTCTGAAACGGGTAAGCCCATAAAATTGAATTCCAATGATGCCCCATTTTCTTTACACCTTCCAAAAGATAATTTATTTCTTCTGATGTAAAATCTTTCCTGATTCTCCTTTTCTTTAAAGTTGTTGCAGACCCATTTGATAGAGTTTCAGTATTCTGCAATATTAATTAAAACAGCACACCAAAAGTTTAATTATAAGCCCTTTCAACAAAGAACACTATCTGGTGTCAGAAAATATACCCAGATATTAATATGCAGAATGTTGATATTTAGGTGGCCGTACCGCTTCTTCAAATGGATGGTTTTCAAATGGATGGTTTTCACTCAGGTCCTGCTCTTGAAGGCTATAATTCTGTTTCATTGTTTGGTTCTTAGAATATGCATCATATTGAAAATATGCTGTTTGAAACAAAACATAATTTGCTTATTTAGACTTTCTGAAAATTACCAAAGAATGGGGCTAAGCTAGGTATTACTCGTAAGGGATAAAGGTTGTTTGACATACCTAATTCTTTCACAGCTGTTGAGTTTCTCTTATAACTGAATCTCTGGTCATCATGATTACCATTATGATATGCAAAAGTATTCTTGTTAGCCATAATGGATCTTCTCAACTTCCTTTTATATTCCATCTCAGATTCTAGAATAATTTTGTGTTGTTCACAAAGATATTGACAAGACTGCAGAGTCTTGCTAAAGTTTCGGCTGTTTAAGGAAAGTCTTCCTATTCTACAACCTGAGAATATATTATAGAAATAAAACGTTACAGGTGCACGACATTACATTATTTAATATTTCTTATTTATATTCTGCTTTAACCACGTTGTGATAAATGAATCATTAAATCTAGAAAATGCTTATTGGAAAATTATCAATAGATCTACAGATATATTGCCCTACAGGTCAATTATATCCTCATAAAAAGCTGAAATAGGACTTTTCTGCTGGGCAAGGAAGGAACCAAGTTATATTGTAGCAAAAAAACCCAACAAAAGCATGGTATTAGTGCATGGCCCGTGGGAGGGCAGTCCCAGAAAATTGTACTTATTATCCATGCCATTTTGCTATACCCACTTCCTAACAATTTTGTTTCCTTTGGATAGGCTGGCTGACTGGCTGAAATCATACTTGGGGTGTCATTACTGTTTAATTTAATGGGGTTTCCTTTTGAACAGAAAAATCTATGAGCATATTTAAAAAAATAAAATAAAAAAATTACCTGAACATCTGAGTTCTCTTATTTTAGGGGAAACAGTCAGAATATGTCCCACCCCTCTGCTTGGGTTCCTTGGATATTTTAGATCTTGAAAAATAAAATAATGTGAAATGCATTAATATCAATGGTGTATTAACTTTTGTATATTGCCACTTATGTATATTTAAAAAGAATTGGACTGAAATACTGTGATACATACCAAAATATATAAAAACTAATTGTCAACTAACATTCCCAGGTTAAATTTTTGACCTATCAATTTAATCACTGTGTTATACTAGTTTCCTTTGTATGATACAGCAATACAGAGCTTATATTGTTAATATTTAGTTTACATATTGATTCTAGTCCTTCAAAAGATTGCTAAAAAGAATTAGAGTCCTATTTCCAATATAAAGAAGACTTACTATTGGTGTAATAATATTCTATACATGCTAGCACTTAGCTGTTTTGAGTAGTGTATCACAGAATGTAGCTGTGTACCTTTTAGCCATCCATAGAAATATATAATTTCTAAAAATCAAATTGAAATTAAAATATTTAGAGAAATTATATCTACCTGTATGTTGAATCTTTTTCATTGGGCTTTTTACTAGAAAATCTGGTCTCTTAAAAACAAATTCACTGAAAAGATTAAAAGAGTATTAAGAATTTTAGTTTGGAGATTTGACAGATGCCTCAAAAGTACTTCACCTTTCATATTGCACCACTAATTGAAGACCATACAGTGTTCATTCATGGGTATCTACAGCTGAGTCTGTCAAGTGATAAAACCAATGTTGCACTTTTGTGCCACAAACACTCATTTGAATACACATATAACAACATGATGTGCATGTATCAAGTGGGCAGGGCTTGCATTGTGACAACACAATATTTCTTTGTTATACTGATCAAATTGATGTTTTACATTCAAACTCAACATTTGGAAGATTCTCCCACCCTATAATTAATTTATTATTTATATGGGAGGAAAAATTCACAGAATAGCACACATTGTTCCTGTATGTGGCATTATCTAGAAATCATGAATTATTATGAGAGATACACGTTGATTTCTATCTTTGGGAGAAACATTTAGATAACAAAGTTTCCCATGCAATTAGGATAAAATTCTAGCCTGTTCAGAATTCATCACAAAACTTAAAAAGGAATTAGATAGTATAAGGGCCCCTTTGTAACTTAAAATAACTCGACCTATCCTATGCATAATTAAATCTGGAAGCAACCCAGTATGACATTTCCATCTGAAAATCTGATTTACTATTAAGATCAAACTAGCAAGCCAGCTTTAGACAGAAGATCCTAGGCACAGTACCTTGCTTGAACATCACCTTTCCTAAAATCACAAAAACTGTTTTTATTTGTAATGTAAGCTTCATTTATGCTGGGAGGTGTCATTTTTTCAGTTGCATGAAGACTGTGATCATTTTGAGCGAGTGAAACATCTGTTGAATTCCAAATGGCAGACTTCAATTGTCCTCTGCTGGAAGAACTCTTGTCGAATTTACAGGTATTCTGCACCTTGGAAAGAGTATTGTGTGGCAGGTGTTTCATTTCTGAACATATTTTGCTGTTATCTGAAGGCTGCTTGCTGGAATTTGTTTGACGATGTTGCATCAAAGCCTGCAGAAACTGTTCTTCAGGGGTATCCTCATCATTCAGTATTTCTTTTCTGATATTTTCCTATGTTTAGAAATAGCAAGGAAATGAAATAAAAGCACAGAGAAAAAACAAAGTTGCAGGATAGGACCAGGCCCAACATGACTGTAGATGTTAAACAGAACTAAGCAAGAATTACACCTTCTGTTTGACTATAAAAACAATGGGAAAGCCAGTGGAAAAATTGCTATCAAGAAAGCTCAATAATATGGACGTACAATAATCCATATTTCTCTCAGCAGTAACTACTTTGAAGAAATCAAACCTATATGTAAAAGAATACCCCATATAGCTAGAAAGGGCCATCAAGCACTGACTAACGGGAATGGAATCTCACTCCATTTATTTTTAAAATGCAAATAAGCATAGTTCATTGAGTTATTATTAATTCCAAGAACTGAAAGACTGGAATAAAACAATACAAGCAGATTCTATTGAGAATATCAGGAAAGGCTTTCTGATTTTGATAGATTTCCTAAACAACTAAGAGAGAGAGAAGGGAAAAGACCTCTTTCTCATTTTCAAGCCCTTTGATTTTGTATAAAATTTGTTTTGCTTCCTTCCAATAATCTTCAAGAATCCTTTCTTTTTTCTGCCAATCAGCTTCCAATATTCTTCTTTCATCCACTTGGAATGAATGTCGATTTATCTTCATTGATAATTTTTCAGCTTGTGAAAAATAGAAATAATTGTGTTATTAATACAAAATAAAGGTGTATAATTTGTATTAAAGACTTAATACATTCCATTCCATCACTATGTAACATATTTATGTTTTCAATTGTATCAAATAAATTTTTTATTCACACAAGAAGCCAGCCACAGAGCAAAATATGCTATTTAGTAGCAGTTTCTTGATCCAGGCATCTCAAGATGAAATCATCTTTGGCAATCATAGTGTTTTAGCGTAGAATAAAACATCTGAGGGCATAACATTAGATGCCACTAGGATAATATTAGAAACATTCACTAATTTAAGGCATTACTTTCACAAAAACACATTCTCAATCACAAAATTAAGCTTATTATAAAATGATACTTTATAATCTATACATTGCAAGCCCTAGAACAGTCTAATAAATACAATTAGTTTCAACCTAAAGTACTGATTTTGCAACAGCTACAAATACTGAGCACCTGAATACAGTTGTTACTTCCAACTTTAACTAAGCAAGTGACTAGGTGCCTGTCCAGGTGATTTTAAATACAGAAATCAAAATAATGATAATCTTACTCATCTGTATGCAGTTTTGCAATACAAAGGTAGCAGCTTTATTTAGTTCATCATCCTGCATTTCAGTCAATGCTTGAATCATAAGTGGAAGGCCATTGTTCTTAACCAGAGTATATTGATTTTCCTCTAAAAAAAATCAGCCTCAGTAAACATATTTGTTCAAACTGTAAAATTAAGTAAGCTCATCTACAACATCTTTCCAAGAAAAAGCAATTGATTCTGATTTTTTTAACACAACTTTGCTTATTCAGAAACATGTGACCTCACTTCTCAAACCACCAGTAAGATCTAAAATTTAAAGTCACATTTTGCTATCGCTGCAATTTACCATCAGCAGTTGATTGTTAAGATACATCATAAACTCAAGAACTTAATATTAAGCTTAGAACTACAATAATTATCTAGAAAAAATCCAAAAGTTATCCTAGAAGATGGTTACAGAGCACACACATCAAGCAATGCATAATTTAATGTGTTTTGTGGACTACTACCTTGTAGCTTGTAAATCACAGTTTATGGCTTATGTTGCACAAATTTAGCCATTTTTAATTTATTCAATAAGTCATTTTAAGCTAACTATAGCATACTATTATGTACAAACACAATCAGTAGTAGTTCACGATGCACAGTACATATTTTGGCAGAGGTCAGAGATGAGAATGACTCCTACGATTCCGCAATTTGTAAAGCTAACTAAAGCACAATTCCTAGATATTGAAATTTGAATGCAGCATTCTCTACCCTCAATTAAATAAATAAATCAAAATATTGTTGAGAATCTTACCACAGGCTTCTGTACAATGTCCAAGAGTAAGTATAATGCTAAATCGCTCTCCTGAATCCAAAATGTTGTAAGAAAGCAGTTTCAGTAGATTAGGCACAATGTTATACTTTGGTAAATGAATGCCAACTGCAGCTGTAAACACAAAACAATTTTTTAAAATGCCTGTTTAGGTATGCAGTAGAATGAAACCCTACGCAAAGTTATACATTTAGAAGAGTTGTACAGTTAGAAAAACCTTCTGTATCATTCTTTGATTGGGCTGTTTGCTGTTGGCTTCTTTGTTAGTTTCTTGATTGGGGTATTGTTTATTTGATTGTGGGTCTGATGTTAATCTATGCCAGACATGTCAAACTCGTGATGTCATGTGACGTCGCAAGACGTATCAGGACTGTTTTGCCATTGCCAGCAATGGGGTGGGTGTGACTTCCAGATGATGTATCCGGCCCGTGGGCCGGCAGTTTGACACCCCTGAATTCTATGCTGATCTGGGTACTGATTGCTAGTGAAGAGATGCTGCCATTTTTTTGTTCCTTTTTGGGCTGGGTGATAGTGTGTTGTTAGATATTTTAATGTTTATGTGTCCATTGATGGCTGATTTGTTAGAGTGCCAGGCTCCTAGAAGTTCCCTGGCGTTTTTGGACTTGGCTTGGTCTAGGATGGTCACATTTTCCCAATTGAAACTGTGGTTAAATCTGTCTATATATTGTGAAATTAAAGCTTCGATCATAAATTTGATCAGTATCATCTGCGGTTATGATCAAATATTCTCCTTTATTAGTATTATGTAACTAAGTTTACAAACAAAAGCTACTTACCGTTATCAGCAATACAGGCATCCAATGTTTTTGTCACTACTACAGCAAGTTTTATATTTGTATTGTTCACCAAGGAACCGTGTATCAGTTTGAGAAGAAGCTCATCCAAAACAGCTAATCCCCCAATAGAAATAAAAAAATTCTGTGTTCTTGCTTGAAAAAAAAATTCCAAACAATAAACAATTACCAGATTGCTTTAAGATGAAGATTTATAAATAAATATATTTGTTTGCAAGATTTGGAAGGAGGAGCAATGTTTATTAGTTCTTTAATTATGTTAAAATAGATAAATAAAACATAAACCTAACTATTGAAAAACCTATAAAGGAGTTTCAAATAAACTTAATACCATTAGATTCAAAAACCTCCTTTGTAACTAAGCTAGATGAAGAAGTCCAAAATATGAAGCTGATGTACATAAAACTAGTTTATTCCATAGTTGTACAGAAAAGATTCATAAAATACGTACAGCAGAAACTGTAAAAAAATAATCATGTTCTTGCATAACCTTAAACCAGGGGTCTTCAAACTTGGCCCTTTTATGACTTGTGGACTTCAACTCCCAGAATTCCTCAGCCAGCATGAGGGAAACTTTGGCCCCTTCATGACTTGAGGACTTCAACTCCCAGAATTCCTGAGCCAGCATGGGGGAACTATGGCCCCTTCGTGACTGGTGGACTTCAACTCCCAGAATTCCTGAGCCAGCATGGGGGAACTATGGCCCCTTCGTGACTGGTGGACTTCAACTCCCAGAATTCCTGAGCCAGCATGGGGGAACTATGGCCCCTTCATGACTTGCAGACTTCAACTCTTAGAATTCCTCAGCCAGCGTGCCTGGCTGAGGAATTCTGGGAGTTGAAGTCCACAAGTCATAAAAGGGCCAAGTTTGAAGACCCCTGCCTTAAACCAAGATTTTCTAAATCACGTTTTTTCTGAATAACTCAAAAATTTTGGCTTCTGCAACGTATCAAATCATTTTATTTCACAGAATAAACATTTTCACATAGCGTGTGTGTTAATAGGTACTTACAATTATTTGCAGCACTGAGCCCAATGAATGAACATATTGGACGAACTATCTCAGCTTTCATACAATTTTGTAGCCAGTCTTTTGCATATGGAAAAACCAAACTGCAGGCTTTCTGATTTTCCTCTGGAGGTGAACAAAATGTGCTCTGAACACTAGCCATTTGTCATCCCCCCTCCCACCTATATTTACTGCAAAAAAATAAGAAGAGCAAATGCTTGATAAAGTCGTTACCATTCTGAGGATTGTTGACACAGGCACAAAGATTACTACACACCGAGGACCACAAGTGATACTGATCAATTTTATGATGGAAAAGGTTCATTTGAGATTCTGAAGGAATTACTCTGTTAGAGAAAATAGATGGCAAAGAATGAAAAAAGGTCATTTAGGCTTATGAAAACGTACTTTTTAATTGATTTTTTTTTGTTAGTTTACCTGAATAAATGTAGCAGAATATCGAGGCATCCAGATTCTCTCACGTATGTTTGTCCACTGTCTATATTTTTAAGTAACATTTAAAAAAAACAAATAGAACATTAAGCAACTAATAACTCAATGAAATCTAATGAGTATTTGCAATTTTTCAACATTTTACCTTAAACAAGCCAGAATTTCTGATTCATCCCAATGACTCCCAATTAGGCGGGGACTAATCTTAGTAGACCTCATATCATTAAGCAAGGACTACCTGTATATGTGTTTCAACAATTTCTTTATACATGGAAAAGAAAAAAAATCTTACTATTATTTGAAACCAGCACCAGTAAGACATATACAGACATTCTTTTCAAATTCATACTAGAATTCTTATTAGTTAAAAACATACGAAGATCCTCAAATAATTCAGCTGTGCATAACATCTGCTGGCAGAACACTAAAAAAAATAAATATAATGTGAATAAGACTATATTGCATGGCATTAACTGATCAAATACAATTGAATGTTCTGGTAATTATGCATAATTGAACAAATATAGTGACTATAATTCCTGTTCTCACCTACCTAAGGGAACTTACTTTTCAGAAATATGACTAGAACTACGTTATAATGGTAGCTTTGGGAACATAAAATATTTCAATGTATTCAAGTGCAGAAATTATGCTCAATTTTTGTTGAAAGATTGCAGTAAAAAGTCTTTCAGGTTGTAACATTATATGCACTCACTTGAGACTAGTTCTAAGTAGGTAAGAATAGGATTGTATTCTAAGAGTGTTTTTTCAGTGACTTTTAGGGAGCTTGTTTTGATGGGAGTTCAAGTAACTTCATAGCAACCAAGAGTCCAAGTATTTATTTCATTTATGCCTCTATTCTTTAATATTTGCAGAATCACTTATGAGTTTAAAAGTGTATTGATATTAAATCAACCAGAACGATGAAGTATTTTCATAGTGTTCACTAAATATTTATGTCCTTTAATTTTCCTTCTGTAGAAAACAAAAGCTGACATTTAAACATCTGGTGACTTAAAATATACGTAGCTGGCTCACCATCTTCTGCCCCTCTATCTGTTACATGGAGATTTCCTTAGTAAAGATATTTTTCAGGTGATCAAGATTTTAGATAGATTTTAGACAGATTTTAGATACGTGATAGATTTTAGATAAATAGTAAAATATTTTAAACGCACATTTTATTGTAATGATCTCCAAAAATGAAGATCAAAACAAAGGATTCTGTAAATACGTGAAAAAAATGATATAGTGAAATAAGAATGAAATTGTGTCTTACCATTATTCTCAGCTAAACCTCCTAATGTAAATAAAGCAGCTTCTTGAACCAAACTGTGCAATTGTGACTTTGCAAGATTCCATACAAACATCAAACCACCTATTTCTCTAAAATATTCACAGGCAGCACCTGTAGCAAAAACAAATCCAGTGAATAATAGTTTTATTTATTTCCACACTAATAATCCTAAAGAGCAAAACAAAGACAATAGAGCTTCAACTATAAAATTCAGTGGCTTACTGTTTTGTTGACAAACTGAATAAATAGTAACCAAGGCTTCTTTTTGAGAAGCTGGATGGTCCATTTGATACTTAAGACATTCAAGGAGTAAATTCAGATCAGTTTTCATATCTAGAAAGATAAAACAATGGTTTCAAAATATTTAGAATTTCTTTTTAAAGTTGGCAATTAATCTTGCCATCTATAACAGACAATTGCAGTGCACCAATATTTTTATCAATATTTCAAACAATTACTAGTTAGTCTATTTACTAAGTAGAAATATTTTTACTTTTTTAATGGGAATTGCTGTAGTTAATCTTTATCTTCATCTACATGAAAGTTCAAATTTACATTTGCATTCACAAATATCAGAAAAAGAATTCTTTCCAGAGTTGTGAATACACAGAGCAGATTAAATATTATTCTTTAATATATTGTGTGTATGCCAATCTTACCACAGTTAATTTTTTGATCTTTTCTATTTTCCATTTTGATTTTTTTTCTCAACCTTTATCTGAGGAGGAAGAGGAGAAATAAACACAGAATTTCTTCATTATAAATAAAAAAGTAGGCTAAATATATTCAGTTTATCAATTTGTTATCCTTTTTATTCCAATTCTCACTACAGGATGCAAAATTAAATAATGAACACATAAGCTGCAGCAGCCATTCCTACCAATAACCTCTTGAAAAAAGTTTTTTAATTATTTGAATGTGCAGTTTTTCAGTTGTGTTGCAAGTTTAATCCATCTGTGTATAACATTTTCTGTATAATTCTCCTAAATATAATTCACCTAAAATGGTAGTGGATGATATGAATGTCACTGTAGAGCTAATAATTCAGAACAAATATAGCCTACCATGTAGACCCATCTTCTTTTCTTGTATATGTTTGACTTAAATACTCAAAGAAACCAGGATAGTAAACCCAATCACCTATGAAGAAATAACCATGTGAATTTACATATGCCATTAAGCATGTATATGTGTTAACTAGACTTTAGGGCCTAGCATATCATTTTATTATATGCCCACCACCATTGTGATTTTGAACTGTGATAGCTGGCTTTCCATAATGTGTGAAGAAGTTAGCATCTTGCAATCAAACCTACTCCACAGTTCACAAACAAAATTTATACTATGCCTACCCTACAAGGTTCCATCCGTCCTGGGCGTTCTATGACCAAAAAAAGCCCTGAGAATAGGAGTCAAATCAAAGGATTGGGATTGTGAGCCATAGAGTATATTCTGAAAATCTCCGAATATACTTGCAAGATGCAAACCCAGGTGGAAAAAGAAATAATTTAATTTATAAGTGAACCCATAAAATTGCCACTTGTGGAACATTACCTAGAACCATTTTTTTTCTATTGATCAATTCTCACATGTAATCCATGTCTTTGATCACTTGCTTTCTAATGTATCACGTATACCAAATATATTTAACAATTATTTCTGTACCTTATAAAAAAAGACTTGAGCCCCCCCCCAATAAACACTTTTTACTTTGCCTGAATTACTTAATGACTTGCAATTTCAGGTAGGCAAAAAAGCCTCCTTTGCAAAGAGAAAAATGTTTGGTCTCTCAGATTCAGGGAATAGATTCAGTTCCACGCCACTCAGGGTGCCTGAATTTTAAGGGAACAAAGTCAAATCAGCAGCATAAAAAACCCCAAACAAAACAGATGAAGTTCCAAGGGCAATACTGTGGCCGCCATCTTGACTTTTTTGCAGACATCCCTGGGCTGAATTATAAACAAATTAATCTCCAATCAAGCAGCCATATTATGACATCATGAGACATACGAAACCAGCAAATGGGGCCTGTCAGCTCTGTTTAACTGAAAACATCTTCCTGGTTTCTTGAAGAATAAAATGGATATTTTAGCTCAAAACCGTACATGTTTTCCGCTGGAAATGATATAGATAGGTTCGATACCACTCAGTAAAAACAGGATAAGACTGAATCAATTCTGAGAATATCTGCAATTAGAAGTTAAGGCCCGAGCTTCTCTCATGCAAAATGGGGCGCTTTTCCAAAATAATCACAAATAAGTGCAGACAAGGCCCCAAAAGACATCCCTAGCTACTCCAAAAGAGAATTTGTTCACGTTTCTTCCAAATAATGCTGTTTTATACAGGTCTTCAATGCAGTGGGTTGTTTTGAAGGTCATTTGTACCAAATCTGCTTAAAATAAACGCATCTCTGCCTCTCACATACGCAAACAACCCTCTCCTGCCAATCTGCCTCCTATGTCATTCAATAGCAGTCCCCCACACACACACCAGGTGTCCTCCAGGTAAATTGGAACTACATCTCCCAGCATTCTTAGCTAAGAGCCCACTACTCAGCTGGCTTGGAAGGATGCCAAACCCAGGAAGCAAATGGAAGCTTTTAAATTTGCCTCTGGGCTTGGCTGGGAGGGCTGAAAAGGCCTTGGGCGATGGGAAATCTGCAGGCCATCTATCTTTATTTTCAGTATTAGCCACTTTGGTGCAGTTTTTGCAAGTCTGAAGACTTTGCGTCTTTCTTGTTTCCCTGTATAAAGTTGTGCAGGTTTTTTTCCTGGCAGGGAAGCAAATGATGGCAGATCCTTTTCCCACCCACAGGATATTATCCTGTGGCCATCTTCCCACTATATACCGAGTGTGATGAGGCTGCACCTTTGTCTTCTGTATTGGTAGTCCTCAACTTTCAATGACAATTGAAACCGTACTTTCTTTTACCAATAACCCACAATGACCTTTCAAAAATAAGATTACTTAACCCAGTTTTCAAACTTAGTGTGCAGCTACTAACTGGGTTAAAAACCTAGTGAAGTACCTATATGTAAGCCAGTCTCAAATTGAGTGTTTCTATTTGGGCCAAAACACTGTTTTAGTGACAGAATCAAGAGATATCAACAATGATTTTGCAGGGAAATGTTCTCTTTCAAGATTAGCCATTTTTAAACAGCTTTTCTCAAAAAAAAATAAAACTTACATGACCCATTAAAAATGTTTATTGCACGTAAATCAGAATAATATAATATCATCCTTTTCCAAAATGTTTTATGTTTTCTTAATGGTTTGAAGACACATTCATAATGTTGAGAATAACACTCTGTATTATAGTGAGTGGGATCTAGAATTTAAACCACAGCTGTATCGTAGAGGAAAATCTGAGCAGTGGTTTTTGTCAGCTCCATTCCACTGTAGCCAAATATCCCCAAAAGCTGCTCTAAGCATTGTGAAAACCTCCAGCACAATGTGCAAAAAGATACAGATGTCAGCAATGGAAAGGAAAAATCAGTTTAAAACTGCTGCCTTTTTCTTCACCTTCAATGAATGCCCAATCCTCTTTATAAACGTCTTTTCATGGAGTACATCAGAATGCTGCCACTGTCTGAAGATCTCATGAAGATCTAACACATTGTACTTAATACTACTGCACATTTTCTTCGAACAGTTATCTATTTAGCACAATGTTTAAAAATACTTTCCTGAGTCCTGTAAGCCATGTTTTTTGTGAAGAACTAAGTTTACTTCCAACTGCCTCTCCCCACAAAAAACATATGTAAAATATGGAGAATCAATGTAGTCTGGTCACATTTTGAAGAAGCCATAATTTCCATCTTCCAGTGTCTTTTATTACAATGCAAGACACATTCTTTATTACAATTTGAAAGAATTTAGAAAGACAAAAATAATACAAAGAAAGGAACTGGCATTATACATTTTCTTCAGCAATACTTTTAACAGAACCAAATGCAAATCAAAGGCAGGTACAGATTCCAACAATGTAGTGGGCCAGTTTACAGTTTGAATGTTGCTGAGGTCTGAGACATCCCATTGTAAATGTAGGTGTTATTAAATATTACAAATTGCCTGGTAACAATTTTCACAACTTCCTGAGCAGCAGCTCCTGTAAAACAGCCAAGGAATGACAAATTAAAATATCTAACTGACACATTTACACACCAACTGATTCAAATCCAAATGCATATTTTCTAGCTCTACTTTTTTTAAAAAATCACCAACGGGTAGGCATAAAGCACGGATACTCTCATAATTGACTCAGCTCAATGGCCAATTGCACTTTTTCCATGTTCAATCTCTGGCAGATTCAGTTAAAAAACCGTAGCAAAAGTCTTTCCTGGCATAAGCTTGTACATAATCTGAATTTGTCAGTTGAGACCCCTTATACAACGTATCATCAACAAGAGAAGTGGGGTAATAGGTATTGGAAAATTT
This sequence comes from Vipera ursinii, assembly GCF_947247035.1. Lineage (NCBI taxonomy): Eukaryota > Metazoa > Chordata > Lepidosauria > Squamata > Viperidae > Vipera > Vipera ursinii. The sequence goes on from NC_139520.1 coordinate 13,112,433, forward strand.
AATTACCAAGCTTTGTTCCCTAAGAAATGTATGGTAGAGTCTTCATTATTTTCTAGCCGTTTGTGATTCCAGGTTCAAACAAGGCAATTTAATCTGGGGAGTTTTACATGCATCTAAAATTTGCCACAAAAGAATGCTGGCTGCAGTATAGAACTAACTTGTTTAATATCTCAGCGCATATATCAAAATATACTAACTACAGAGTACAAACTAGTCTTACTGTACATGTATAAACTTTGGAAATAATTTTAAATCTGAGACATTTTTATGAGAGAAAAGCAAATTATATCAGTATAATAAATAGTTACTCCCGTTAATCAACATAAAGATATTAGTACAATGGACATGAGAATACAAAGTAGTATCAATGTAAGGCATACTAAATATTTTTGCATGTAAACTGGCTTGTAGTTCAACATGGACACATGAAAATAGCAATCTTTTTACCTCCTAGAAATGCTGCTATAGTGTGTGGCTCGGCAGCTCCATATCGACAACTACAAAAGGAAAATAACAACAGTTGCCATATTATAATACATCATAAGGTCTTGGAAAGTATTTTTGTAATTTAACACTTACAATTCATGGACATAATCATCCTTGACTGTTACAGGCAATCCATATTCCTGAAGAAAACTATTGAGGCAAGATTTCAGTTTTCCAATGTCATCCTCCACTTGATAGTTATAAACCCCTGAAAAGAAGAAATGATTATTATAGACAGAACTAACATTTGATTGCAAGTAAATGAAATATAATTTTGTTAGAGAAGAGAATAATACTGTATCCCACAGAAAAATATACGAAGCAGAAAAGTAACATCTTTCACTAAGCCTTTAAAGTACATTAGATTTGTCAAACATACACAATTATGATATATACAGTAAATATTAAAACTTCAATCTGTGATGCATTTATAAATTTGAACAGAGTGCTATTAAATCTGTATTACAGAAAGTATTCACGTTTATCTCTGAAAGTATATGATATTGAAAACAATCTTACCAGGGTATCTACCATTGTGTTTAAAGAATCTGTCCACAGCTCGTAACATTAGATACAGCACCATTTCACTATCTGGATTATCCATATGGGAAGCTTCAAGTAACAAAACAACATGTAAATTGCTAATGATCAAGAGAAAATTGTTAAAGGCTTGAGATTAACTTAACTAAATATGTTTCCTATCCCTCAACGTCACATAGATCCTGCTCCATCTGCTATGAGAATGTTTCCATATCATAATTATATCTCCTCCTACCTATTCTCTGCATCCGCTCTCTGTCACGTTACAGATTTATAGGTAAGAATGTATAGCCTACATGACAAGAGACTTAAGTATATGTTAAAGAGCTTCTCCATCACATACATAAGACAAACCTCTTGGGAATTAAATACACGAGGTGCTTTTAAGTGTCGCAGAGGAAGCAAATAAATAAACTAGATTTAATATAGAGTTTTTAAAAAAACCTGATAAAAAGATCTGGCAGCTGTGCCAAACAGATAAGGGAAAAGGGCAAAGCCATCAAAGTCATCTTATGAACAGTGACTTCAAAAACAGTTCCAACTAACTGCATTAGGAAGTAACATTCCTGTAATACACAGTAGATACTTTGAGTTGCCATTGCCACCCTCTTTTGATATTCACCATGTTTGACAGGACTGATGGGAATAAAACACCATCACAATCTGTAATGGTTTTTATGCTCTTTGTTTCTTCAACTATAATTTCTACCAGCATCTATCAGCCAGCTTAGTTAATAAATAAAATAAAATGCCATTAATTTATTTATCTAGTGACTGATTCAAATGTTGTACGGATACAATAAAAGCAGTGCTTTTTTTGTCATAGAATGCACGGAATGGTGTTCCGGCACCATTTTTTGAACAGAAGAACTGGAGCTGTGCATGAGTTCCGGCACCTTTTTTTTTTTTACAAAAAAAAGCACTGAATAAAAATATTATATTAAACAATAAAAACAAGCTACATGTGTGATTCACCACTACAGCATTCTATTCACAACATACTCAAATTCAAAGTTTCTTTGGGGGTCTCAGATTTTCAGATCTCAGATCAGATCTCGGATGTTCCTTGCAACTAAAATCTACATTACAGCAAAAGTGAAGAAAGTGGCTATGTCACTTCTATATCACAGATTATATCAAACACCACAAAAGGACACAAATAAATCATGGGAAATCTGCTTACTGATCTCATCTTTGTTTGAAGTATTCAGTCCATATTCTTCAGAAAGAGATCTACATCGTAATACGCGAAGAAATGCTGAGTTACTGCCTAAACAGAATGTCAAGGAGAGTGGGAAAATGGGAAGAGGACAGGAGATAATAAGTACTTTAAATATAAAGACTTAATTGCTACAATCTCCAAGAGATAGTTGTGTCATTCTTGCAATTGTATTTCAAAACAGTAGTTAAAAATTTGCCATGGAATTTGAAGTACAAGATTTCAAATACAAAGCTCTCAACTATGACTTCTAGTTACAGAACATACATTTATACAGTAGCAAAGTCCTTTTTCAATGTTCTTCCTGCACCAACAAAGTTAATTAGGAAAAGAGCATTCTAGGAAATTCAGTTTGGATACATTATTAAACAATGATTGTTTAGCCTATTCCATTAGCAGGAGCAGCCAAGCAGAAGCTATTAACACTATTCCTTAAATGTAGCCTTATTAACTAGATGTAAGTAAAATGAAATACTTACAAAGCAATTTTAATTCTTTTTGAGAAATGGATTCTGGGGCCTGTGGAGCAAAATGCAAAACTGTTTTAATAAAGTTAGAATGCCTAAAAACGGTCTTCTAAATCCCTGTTATAGAATTTGATTTAACCATTTGTCCTTAGCTGGAGGCACATACACAATTACAATGTTTTATCTATCTTCTACAATTCCACATTTTGGGAATCAATCATGACAAGGAATATTTCAGGTTGCCTCGCCTATTCCCCTCCCTCATTTGTTTTGTGAGGTGGATGGTTCTATAAATTTGAAAAACATACATAAACAAATTTTTCTTCACTCTTTACTTCAATGTCTTAAAGAGGATGAAAAGTGCATTTTCAACTAACTCACCTTGCCAACTGACTGCAACAGCTTTGTAGCATAATTAGACACAGCATCGACATCTTTCTTGGCTTTATCACGGTATCTTAAAAAAAAAACCTCCTAAAAATGAACTTCAGCAGATCTAACCCAAAAATCAATAGGCTTCATCTACCTGAATACCCACACTTCAATTGGTAGTAACAGATGAATGCAAAGCCAATTATACTGTCTTTATGATGGGTTATTTATTCAGGAGCGTGCAAAATGGTAAGAATTATCAATAATTTATTTTCAAGTATGAATTCTTGGAACGAGATTGGAAGTGGATAAAATAAGTCTGGTCCTTTCCCCAAATGAGTTACAAAAAAAAGGAAATGAGGAAATTATTTTTAGTCCCATCAACAGTACGTTTTCTGTTGATGTTTTACAAGGACCCCCAAATCTCTTAAGAGTCATGGCAGGTATGTAGAGGAATTAAAAACACCATATCTCTGACTTCTTTTTCCAGTAGCAGTGCAACTCTACTGTAACAGAAGAGGAGGCAGAATTAAGCATGTCATCAGCTTAGAATCATTATGTTGCCAGAAATGGTTTAAGTCCAACCCTGCTTGAATTCTGTTGACTCTTTTCTGGCGCCAATTTAGTACTGAACTTTAGTTGACTGGATCCTCATGTATTTATTGCTTGAGCAATAAATCTTTTGAACTGCAACTTATGGTATGGTCCTCATCCTGGCATCTACTGAATATAAATCTGGAACGAGCCAACTATAAATTATCACTTCTATATACTGCCTCCGCCTAGATCAGGGGTGTCAAACTCAATTTCATTGAGGGCCGCATCAGCATTGCGGTTGCCCTCAGGGGGCCGGGTGGGCATGGCCAGGGTGGGCGTGGCCTACTGGGTGGGCGTGGCTAGAGTGCGTATGGCCTACTGGGTGGGCGTGGCCAGCTCTACATGGTTCGCATCGAGGGTGCCTATGGGGACCTAGGCAGGAGTGGGACAGATCTGAGGGTCTCTGGCAGAAGGAGGGTCTCTGGGCCAGGGCCAAGGCAGAGGGGGCCGTTCCCTCACTGTTTCCAGGATGGCTTCGCGGGCCGCATGAAACCACTTCGCGGGCCGCATCCGGCCCCCGGGCCTTGTGTTTGACATGTCTGGCCTAGATGGATGCCTTAAACCTACAAGAAGAGAAGCCGAAATCTTTTTTCCACTGTGATAAGGAGTTATTATTTTTACTACGAATTAAAAGCGGTCTTCGATATACTTAGAGCTAGTAGGTTGCAAAACTTTGCCATCAGCTTGAGAGCACCGTTATACCAGTATTTATTCCACCCAAAAATACAGAGCTGATAAAGTCACAATGAAAACCTTTGCAGAAAACATCGGTTTCGAAGGAGAGCTTGATACAAATATGAAACTAAACCACTGTAGAAGAAATTACTTACATATTTTGCAAGCTGATAAATTTACTCGAATCTGAAATCATATCTGGGATTGTACCTCTGACAGGTAAATTCCCTTGACCTTCTTTGCTCACAAATTCTTTTACGGCCCGAGCCAGAATCCAAAAAGATGGACTCTAAGGACAAAGAAGAACCAAACAAGTCAAAACCCAAATTGACTGATCGTGTTCTTTTATTCAGAGAGTCAGAATATTCAAATGATTTGTATTTACTACCTGCTGTGAGAGATTGAGACAATGATCATCACTGAAAATGTCTTCAATACAACTTGGTACCTAAGGGGCAAATTCAAGAAAATATTTGTTTTCATGTTGGTTATTTTCCCAATTAGGAATGCAGCCATTGTGCAATGAAAACTTCCGATAGAAGGTGGAGACCTTCCCTTACCTTAGTAGCAATTACAGCGGTGTTTACATTCTTAATGGCTTCTTCAAAGTTTTCCTCATCTTCCAGGATTCCCTTCTCATTCTTTAAAATTCCTAGAAAGCAATGAAGAACTGACTGAACAAGATTTTATTAACTAGAAAACAGGCGATAAACAGACTTCCTTTATCTTTATATGTAAGGATTTTTTTAGATAAGTTAGTGAGCTTCTGATAAATATCGCATGCCAAGGACGCATATTTACATGTGTCTTTAAATAAAGGCCACCGAAACATATAACACTACAATAGAGAGACAGGGGTTGCCAAAAACTCTCACCTTGCCTAATCATCTCACGGAAGGCTTCCTTTTCTTTGTAATTCTTAGGTATCTGACCATTATTCTAAACAGAAATACCACAGGTTTGAATTTTATTAAACGATACATTAAGGCAGATAAAAATTAGTTCAACACCAAACTATGCGTGAATCTGGCTCGGTTTTGTCTCAAGAACAAACGTGTCTTAAAATTCTATTCTATTAGGAAACAAGTCAGAATTTCCATTTTGCATGTAATGCTAACCAAATTAGAAATAGCTGCACCTGCTGGAAGATGGGTTCAAAGCAAGAATATATAAACTGAAGCACATCAAAATGTTACTTGTTCATATTTAAGTCCAGTGACTCACACCAGTGAGTTACAGCCAACTTTTAATCAATTTTATATACATATCTGTTATCAGTGGAACAAGCTATGACTAATTTAAGGCCCATTCTACACTAAACATTCTACACTAAACATCAGTTTTTTTTAAATTTCCATTTGCATACATATATAGATATGAATAGATATGTTCTCTCTCATATACCCTGTGGCTAGTTTTAAAAAAAGCACTAAAACCTAATAACAAGCTTAGCAACAGGATCTTACATTAAAAAATAGGCATTCTTTGGAACATCATGCCACTAGAAATGTGATCTGCCCCCAACCCCACCTCTGGCCTTCTGTAAGGGCCTAAAACCTTGGCTCTGCCAAGTGGCCTGGGGCTGAAATGGGGGTGTCCCATTCTGGAGATGGATGGTAGATTAGATAAGATTCCACCTCCAACCCACTTACCTTTATTTAATTTATTGTTAATGTTTGGGTTTCAAGGCTCAATGCTTTAATGTATTTTAAACTTTGTCTCTGCTGCTTTTTTAATACTCTAAGGTGCCTAGAGTCGCTTGATGGGGAGATGGATAGCGTACCAATAAATAAATAAATACACTTAAACATGATGTACACATGGGCACAATCCACCCACACTAACCTAAGCATATGGATGAATATTTACATGGTGCAGAGAATAGGCCACAGCTGAAACGGCATTACTGGAGGTGAACACACACCTCCTTTTCTCTGCCGTGCTGCCATGCAGATCCTGTAGTTTTCTGTGCCCCAGTTTGATGGGAAGAAGAGAATGCGGAACAAGAAGCATTTACTGAAGTCTTTGAGGCTTCACTTAGCCACAACACGCCCAACTTAAGGCTTCCAAAAATTCCTCTGAATGGCATTTGATTGGCTTGAGGTCTAGCTATAATTCAATCTCACCTATAGTTGCCTGATTCAACCCTGTGACTTCAGCAGCATGCAGGCAGCCTGTGATCAAGACTGCGGCATATAAAAGCACATAAGCCTCTCTGGAGGAAGGCATTATCTCCCTGGATCTACAGCAGAAAGCATGGATAACGTATGTTAGACTACTACCTCCAAGGTATCTACATACCTCATTACACCATTTTTCTAGATACTGGGATACAATCACAATCCATGGGATATGGCTGTGTTCCTGCAAATGCAAAATTAAAGCAAGTATAGCGAAATAAAGAAACCAACGAAAATAGTGCAATTCTAAAGTTGGAAAGCAGGGCTGTTGGGAAGTCGTGTTGCTGTACAAACTCAATTCACAACGCAACAAAAACAGATAAACAAACAGAGTTGCCTTCGATAAAAGTTGTTACAAAATAGTTGGGGAATAACCCTTTTCACTTTGTGCGATAGATCTACAGAATGTAAACAGTTTCCCCACTTCTAAAAGTTTCCGTTTGATTTTGAAAACCCAGATTCAGAATTCCACGTTGGAAATGTCAACGGAGCCAAATGGAGCCATGGGCTTTAAAGAAATTCAAAGCATTTTAGATACCTTTGAATTATATAAGTTCCGTATCTGGCTGCCCCACTTTGAAATTATGCTGAAAGCATGTGGAGAAGGCAAGTCTGCAGTAATGGAGCTTGTTCAAAAAGCATGCTTGGATTTGTTCCTTTTCCTAGAACAAACAGACTTCATCCTGGAATTTCAATGAGCCAGTCACCATAACAAAAATCAGATTTGATATATTACAGGTGAATCCACTGACCTAAATCAAGCCCCATTTTTGTCTCCGAAAAGAATGCCCTTTGTATGTTCCACGGGCGCTTTTCCAAAAGCCAACTGGATTTTCTTGGTTCTTTCCTTGAAAATGTTCCGTTTCTCATCCAAGAAGCTTCTTCGGTTCTGAACTGAAGCTTCTTGAATGAGAAGGGAAACATTTTCAAGAGGAAAAAAACCCAATAAAGTTCAGTTGCCATTCGGAAAAGCACCTTTCGGGTAATCATGACCTGGATGGTTGAGGCTTTTCATAGATGCCCTCTAAATATATAGTATATTTAGAACAAATTCAAGAAGCATCTGTAATGCTTGTATACACACGCCGATGAGATGGCCAAGTCTGTACCAACCTTTTTCTCCATATGTTCTAAATCGTAAGACTGAATGTGTTCTCTCAGCTCTGGAAATGGATTGTCCAGTCTTAAATCATCCAAGGCGTTATCGGGATGAGATTCTATAACTATTTGAAAAATTAAGCAATGTCTCAGTTTTAAAGCCACAGCTGAAGACAACATTATTGCTAAAGTTTGTGGATTCCCCACAATTTTGCTCGCATTATTGTAAGAGGTGTTGCTACGTCAGCTGCCCTTGAAGGGCTCTTGCTTGAAAGGATAGACTTAAAATATTTTAGATAAACACAATTCAATGATTATTCATTATTCGTAAAGGATGTGACCTTTCCTGACTAACACTGCCTCCAGAGGTGATAACATACAATGTAAAATCCTTAGGAGAAACAGCATTACGAGTATTTCAAATCAGATTTCAAATGATAAATTATAATTTGGAATGGATTATATTTCCTGTCTTACAAGTTACGAGGGTGATTTAAAGAATTACCTAATCTATTCTTTATAAAAAAAATAACCTATTTCAGTAGGCATCTTTTCATTATGGATGTAGTTTCTAAAAAGGAGCCAGCTGAGATTAAAAATACAGGGGGGGGGGAAACCATAGAAACTTTGCTACTTACCATTTTAATAAATGGTCCTATATTCAGGGTAATTTTTGATCACTAAATATTTTATTTGGATAGTCTTTAACAATGGAATATTTTTAAACCATATCTTACCGGGATGTTCTTTAATAACAATTCTCATATAGCCTATTAGTCCGTAAGTCCTACAAATTACGAGGGGGATGTTGTAATTCCACAGGACATCAGCTAGCCTAAGCAGCGTACTGAAAAAGAGAAGATATAAGGCAAATGAACAGTAAATAATGGACAGAAAATGCACACTAGAATCTAGCTGCAAATATTTATTCTACATATGGAGCATCTATAGATAGCTCTCCATATTTCAAGATCTTGAACAAGCAACAATATCTTATAATTGAGACATTTAGCTTGCCATCTTCTAGTATTTTTTATTTATTTAAACAATTTATAATTTTATATTACATATAAAATAACAATTCTTTGAAAGGCACGTTATATCTGTACTTGTGTTCAAGCAAATACATGCAAAATTCCCAGGTTTTTTTGATAGAACAACTTTGATTTTTTTGACCTTCATGTATTATGAAGATCAAAAAGAAGCCGGTCTCAGCCACACTCATACAATTTTAAAGTACATAGGAATCACAAGACACGGATGGACAATGAGACCACACATCACATTAAATCAAATATTATTTCTTTGAGTTAGTATAATAGGTGAACTCAGACACTGTGGCTTAATTAATAAACTGTGTTTGAATTGAGGCAGAGATGTAGCAAGTAAAGGATAAAGAAAAATAACCAGCTATGGAGATTATATGCTCAAAATAAAAATATATAATTTCCATTTTTGCAAAACAAATGTAAAACACACACACACACACACACACACACACACACACACACACAGAATAATATCAATTTCATTCCAGCTTACCTTTCTGGGAGTTGAGTTGCAATCACTACATTAAACCGACAGAAAAAAGAAGGATCGTTGTCTAGAAGTTTATCTGGGTTCTTGAGAAAACATAGAAACACTCATCTGTATTGCAGCATAAAGCAATAAATATAGAAAGATCTAGAATTAAAAGTTCATTTCCTAGCTCAGTGCAGTTCTTCATGAACTACAAGCCTATTTTTAATTGGCACAATAATCTAAACTCAAAATGTTTTCAGTTCAGTTCTGTCTATCAACCTGGACACTTTGTATACTTCACCTACATTGATCAGACAAAAGTGTCCTTAATCGAGACTATTCTAGCTTGGCTATTATTAAATACATTAGAATTAATATGATGGATTTGTATCAATAACCACTGTAGGGATAAATTAATGTTGCTTAGGATATGAAATGATATGCATCTTAAAAAGAATTTGTTGCTTGAAGCAAGAAAAAAGATACTATTTTGCTTTGAGCCTACACAAGAGCAAGATCTGATGTTATATTATGGTAGTAATAGTTGACATACTTTTGTGACATGTTAGCACATGTGTCATTATTGTAAAAATGTTTAATGCAAACCTCTTCCACAAAATTTCCACAGACATCATTATTCAACTCTTGCAGCAGTTCTGTGGCACACTGTGCTCGATTCTGTTTAAAAATAATAAGCAGATGAGTTATATTTCTGTGACTGCCTTAAACAGATTTATAATTTTATCCTGAAAGATGAGAATATAAATATTAAAAAACCCACCCCCACCTTTCAATAAATGGGACACAAAATTGTATTGCATGTTACAAATTTCAAACTAAGGATTTTTGGAGAGATGTAATTTTAGACAGGTTACGACATTCAGAGAGGTATGAATAAAGATGCTTTAATAAATATTAATGGGAAAATGTTAGAAAAAGTCCTGAGACATTCCTTTCAAAAACACAGACATGTGTAATTTAGGGCATACCAGAAAATGTCCAGCAATGGATCACACAACAGGGAACAAAATATTGTTTTAAGTTTTGTTCAGAAGAACACTCTTGTTTGCAAGTGCACATGACTAGATCTTCTAAGTAAATTAACTAATCAGAACTAATCATTTGTAAAGGATTACATGCAGTTCTACCTAAGAAATCTACTTATTTGTATTAAAGGTGGGGCACACGTATATAAGTTTAGGCTGCAACATATGTTTACTTATGAATAACTTCTCACAAGGGGATCACCTTTTTATAGATATGTATATAATCACCCTATTAATCACACAAGATCTGTGTATGCTTATTATGAAGGGGAAAAGAAAAATCATTTAACTGAATGGATCCTATGCATTACATAATCACTCACACAAATAAAATTAGTATTTCCTTACTTGACCAATATTGCTTCTTTGCAGGAAGAAGCTAAAAAAAAGAAGAAATTATTCCTTTTGAATTTTATTATAATCACAATTTTTTAAAATAAAACAATGAACAATGTACTCCATAGAAAGCCTCTAACGCATTTAAATCTTGCAACATTTTAAAGACGTGCTTGAAATGAATACATTTGAGTATGCTTTCCGATTTGTAGATTCACATAAATAAAACCAATTAATTCCAATCAGACCATTTCAGGGTAAATCTATACAAATCTCTGTTATTTAAAGGTGTACAACTTAACACAAACATGTCAAACACAAGGCCCGGGGACTGGATCTGGCCCGTGAAGTGGTTTCATGTGGCCCGCAAAGCCATCCTGGAAACAGTGAGGGAACGGCTCCCACTGACTTGGCCCTGGCCCAGAGACCCTCCTTCTGCCAGAGACCCTCAGATCTGTCCCACTCCTGCCCAGGCCCTCATAGGCACCCTTGATGCAAATGATATAGAGCTGGCCACGCCCACCCAGGCCATACGCACTCTAGCCACACCCACCCAGTAGGCCACACCCACCCAGGCCACACCCAACTGGCCCCCTGAGGGCAACCGCAATGCTGATGCGGCCCTCAATGAAATTGAGTTTGACACCCCTGACTTAACATCTCAGTTGATTTTACCATGCTATAAAAATGGTCTCAACGAATGAGGTGAACAATAATAATTATAATAAGAATTGCATGTGAATATTGACAAAGGTTCAACACAGGTGTATACTGAAATGATCAAAATTGGTAAGCAGTAAGGGTTACATATCAAAGTAAACTATAATTATAGCACAAGAAAGTATTTCACACATTTTTGTTCCATATTCCCACCAAGTTTGAAACTGGCCTGAAATTATGCTTTTACCAATCTTAAAACACTGAAAATAAAACAGAGAACACTAGAATCTATCAGTGCTCTTTCCAGTTAAACAATGTGGAAGTATTAAAAATGGCACTTAATCTAACTGTAGTTCATGGAGTAACCAGGATTTTTAAAAAAATCTCCCATCTGCCATTGCAAATGGGACTAAAAAAAATCCCATTGAACAAATATAATTAAAAATAAATGAAATTCTTGGCATAAGTGGTTACAGTAATCTCAAAACAAAAATAGCAATAGAAACAAATGTTCTGTTGATTTTATACAAGTATTCATTTGAATGTAGTGAAAGAATTAGGAAAAGTCAACATTAATGGTTTTTATTCATATATTAAAGTGGAGCTTGAAGTTTGTATTTTATTGATTGAAAAAACAACTATGCTTTTATATGTTTCTATGCCATAAGAGGAATATTCAATGAGACAAATATTAACAAATATTTGGAGAAAGCATATTACCTGTTTCCAACGTCTTCCCCAGTGACGGGATTCCCATCTATGATTGTAAATGATCCAATACCTTAAAAGAAACCAAATCAGTAATCACATCAAAATACACCTTTACTGGGGACCCATTACAACTTTTAAATGTCACCTGTACCTGGTAGAACTAGGTTTTTGAGGATTTCTGTTCCAGTGGCTGTTGCAGTTATCACACAAATGTGAGCAGATTCTAAAGCCTCTTGTCCATGATCACCCCATAACCTGCAACATCAAGAAATATAACTTTCAAGACCAACAACGAGAGAGAAGGCTATAGGAAACTGACATATCACCAATGGTTGCTTTAAAATACGGTTAATAAAGCTACTTCATTGGACAATCATTTCTGTTTAAAACATAAGAGAAAAAAGTTGTATCGAAAGACAGTATATAGACAGTAAAACAGAAGCATAAAATAAATGAACCAAAAACAAAACAAATATAAAAAAACAATAGGTCAAATATATTTATTGCTGCAGCCTCATAGATTTCCTGAAATGAGGATTTTATTATGTGTTTTGTTTATACACACACTGCATTATTTACATATTATATTTATAGATGGATGGATGGATGGACAGACGGAGAGACACACAGATAAATAGTGTATGTGAAATGAAATAAAACATATTTGAAATGGAAATATATTTATGATACACACTGTGTGTGTGTGTGTGTAATACTCTACATATATATAACATTCCTATACAGGAATATTTTATGCACCACACCTAGACACCTGCAGACATGCACATACGTATAAGACCTGCACGTAACATGTGCATATACATGCATGCATAGAAGATGCACATACAATTAGATATGAAAATATAAAACATGCACACAAGGATAAACAAATAAACAAGGAATCCGGAAATAAGAAACCAAGAGAAGAAACAGGCCAATGAATGGCCATCCAGAGAAGAAACAGGCCAATGAATGGCCATCCTCCATCCGGTGGAGGGGGAGAGGAGGAGCAAGAGGAGGAGGAGGAAGAGGGGGAGGAAGAAAGGGGTAAGAAAAAGAGGAAGAGAAAAAAGAAGAGGAGGAGGAGGAAGGAGAAGGAGGTGGTGGAGGAAGAGGAAGAAGGGGGGAAGAAAAAGAGGAAGAAGAGGAGGAAGAGGGGGAAGAGGAGGGGGAGATGGAGGGGGAGATGGTGGAGGAAGAGGAAGAAGGGGGGAAGAAAAAGAGGAAGAAGAGGAGGAAGAGGGGGAAGGAGGAGGAGATGGTGGAGGAAGAGGAAGAAGGGGGGAAGAAAAAGAGGAAGAAGAGGAGGAGGAAGAGGTGGAGGAGGTGGAAGAGGAGGGGGAAGGAGGAGGAGATGGTGGAGGAAGAGGGAGAAGGGGGGAAGAAAAAGAGGAAGAAGAGGGGGAAGAGGAGGGGGAGGAAGAAGGGGGAAGGAGGAGGAGATGGTGGAGGAAGAGGAAGAAGGGGGGAAGAAAAAGAGGAAGAAGAGGAGGAGGAAGAGGTGGAGGAGGTGGAAGAGGAGGGGGAAGGAGGAGGAGATGGTGGAGGAAGAGGGAGAAGGGGGGAAGAAAAAGAGGAAGAGGAGGGGGAAGAGGAGGGGGAGGAAGAAGGGGGAAGGAGGAGGAGATGGTGGAGGAAGAGGGAGAAGGGGGGAAGAAAAAGAGGAAGAAGAGGAGGAGGAAGAGGTGGAGGAGGGGGGGAAGGAGGGGGAAGGAGGAGGAGGTGGAGGAAGAGGAAGAAGGGGGGAAGAAAAAGAGGAAGAAGAAGAGGAGGAGGGGAGGAGGAGGAGGAGGAAGAAAGGGTGAAGAAGAAGAGGAGGAGGAGGAGGAGGCGAAGGGATTTGCGCGAGAGAAGCGGGGCCGAAAACAGCCGCGCAGGCTGCAAAGCCCGGGCGCCCCAATGGAGAGGCTGACCCTCGGCCCTCCTCCTCCGCCCCACGACCCGCGGCCAAGAGAGCCTTCCTCCCCCACGGCTGGCAGGCAGACCCCGCCGGCTCCTGCTCGCCTGAGCTGCCGGTCGTAGCGCTGCTCCTTCAGGCTGAGCCGGCCCGCCGCTCGCCCCGACGCCATGACGCCGCTTTCGCCGCTGGGCCTCCTGCGCTTCCCCGCGCCGCCGGAGAGGGCGACCGAGAGCGCGGCCTCTGCGCCTGCGCGGAATCGCGCTCGTTGCCTGGGATTCCCCCGTGGGGATGCGGAGGGAGCCGGAGAGATGCGCTTTGAAATGCGAAAAAACGGCTCGAGCCAGAACCGCCGCTCAGAAGAAATAATTGCAATTTCCACCACCACCACCCGATGCTCCTGGGGGGCAGCCCTCTAGGAGGAAGGTCGTAGTGCGGATGCAGGCTTGCGACTCAGCCGGGGTGGGTGTCTACTCCTCCTCGCGCGGTCCTAAGCCGGTTTAGCATCTTAAGATCCACTCGGCGCTGCGGGAAAGGATTTTGAGAAGCTAAACCTGACTTCCTGCTGGCTTCTCCATTGACTTTATTTGTGGGAAGATGGCGTTGGAAAACACAATGAGATGACTAGGGGGACATTGCAACAGCCACAGTTTTGCAAATAAAACTGGTTTGAATATTGTGAACATTTCAATTCTGCAGAGCAGTGGGTCCTGGATTTTATTATGCCTTATTTGAGATAGAGAAGGGATGCGGTGGCTCAGTGGGTTAGGACGCTGAGCTTGTTGATCAGAAGGTCGGCAGTTTGGCCGGTCGAATCCCAAGTGCTGCGTAACAGAGTGAGCGCCTGTTACTCATCCCAGCTTCTGCCAACCTAACAGCTCGAAAGCACGTAAAAATGCAAGTAGAAAAATAGGGACCACTACGGTGGGAAGGTAACAGCGTTCCATGCGCTGTTAAGTGCTGGCTCTTCGGCTTTGAAACGGAGATGAGCACCGGCCCCTAGAGTCGGAAATGACTAGCATGCATGTGTGGGGGAACTTTACCTTTATTTGAGATAGTGGACTTTAGGTCTCTTAATTCAAAAATTGTGATATAATGCACCGTTTGGGCTAACCTGAGGGTAAAGGTAAAGGTTCCCCCGCACATGCGTGCTAGTCATTTCCAACTCTAGGGGCCGGTGCTCATCTCCGTTTCAAAGCCGAAGAGCCAGCGCTTGTCTGAGGATGTCTCTGTGGTCATGTGGCCAGCATGACTAGACGCCAAAGGCGCACGGAACGCTGTTACCTTCCCACCGTAGTGGTCCCTATTTTTCTACTTGCATTTTTACGTGCTTTCAAACTGCTAGGTTGGCAGAAGCTGGGATGAGTAACCTGAGGGTACAAACAGATAAAGACAATGAGAGTTTTAGTAGTACCGTATATCGACAGAAGTGATTTCCATGCTAACCTTAGTATATCTTCACATAGGCATGCCTCATGAAGTTCACTGGATTTATTCCTAGATAAATAAATAAATAGGCAGGGAGAACCAATCTGATGTAAAAGTGAAAGCATCAGGCAAGAAATCAGAAACCAGGAGTTCTAGTTCTGCCTTAGGCACAAAGCCAGCTGAGTGACATTGGATTGGTCACTCTCTCCCAGGAAGCCACTCCTGAACAAGCTGCCAAGAAAACTTGTCCTGGCAGTCCTGAAGAATTGGACACGACTGAACAGAAGAAGAAAAAAGTATGAGATAAGGGTGGTAATATTTTATAATAGAGAAAAAATTGATAGCAAGGACTCATTTCCTCTTTCCCAGCTCTCTTATCTGGTGCCCCTTTTCTCTGCCTTCATGCATTCTGTTTGCTACGTTCATTCTTCCTCTTTGTGCAGATTTAAATATTTGGCACCCTGCTGAATGAAATCAAAAGGAACACATTGTTTGCGGCAGTGCTTTTTTTGTAAAAGAAAAAGGTGCTGGAACTCACACATGTCATACAACCCAGCTTGCCTACCCTACAAGATTTCATCCCAAAAAGGTGCCAGAACTCCGTTCGGAGCGTTCTATGACAAAAAAAGCCCTGGTTTGTGGTAATTTCCCCTGGTCAGATTAATCAGAAGTTTATGATTTGTGCTCTTAATATCAACCTTTCCCAACTGGCTATGGGATGCTGGCTATGGAAGGTATTGCAAACATCTGCGGAACATCTAGTCAGGGATGGTGGCTTTGTGTGTTTAGCCATTCTTGTTTTATTTATTTATTTGCAAACCATACATGGCCTAGAAGGCTCACCACAATGAATGTAAACAGAGCTAAAAACAAAATCATCCTTTTCACCAGCACCAGATCTTCAGGCAGTCTCCCAGTTCAATCCCCATCCTAGTCTAAAGCTTAATGGAAGATCCAAATCTTTATGATTCCCAGAAGGCTAAAAAGGTAAGGATCCCCAAGGTGGGAAGTGATTCCAAAGGACTGGAATGGCTCCTGAGAAGGTGTGCTTCCAAGCTGCCATCTTGCTAAAACAAAGGTATTCTAGAATAGGTGACTACGCGGAGACAATATATATCCAAACTTTGTTGCTGATAAAGAAAGGTGGGTCCAAATGCATTTAACAAGCAAGGGAAAAGACTGATGCTGTCCAAAACAAATCAGTTTGGTGAATATTATAAACCAAATTTTCCTGTTCAAGTAGACTCTTGATCAGGAAAATTAATGGACATCAAGACACGTATAAGATATAGTACAGTATAAACAAAAACTCATGACTCTTAAAATGTCATCTGAAAAAAATACAGTACAGATAACATTATAATAAACTTAAATTGACTTGGATCCTGCATCATACAAAGGCCTACTGTGCATTTTTTTTGGGTTTGGTTTAGTATGTTGAATGAGCCAAACCACATCATGGTTGAAACAAGCCATGACTTATTGGCAAACCCAACCTTGAATGTATGCTGTGCACGCTATTTTGAGATGTTAATTCCAGAATTGCTGTGGAATTAAATGAAATTGTTTATAATTATAGTTTATAATTATATTCGTAATTACTTTGTAATTATGTTTGTTTTTTATAATTATAAATTTTAAAATATTATGTTGTCTACCTTAAACTACCATTCATGATAGGGGAGGCAGTATAAACATCAATTAAATAAAACATTTATTTGGGGGGTGACATTTGTCTATAATTTCAGGTATATAATAAAGAAGCAGCTCATATAACATTCTTTAGAAAGCAACATGAATGAATATTCCTACAGTTGTTCAGACAGTATCATGAATTTCAGAGTAACCTAAAGAAAGAGACAGAAAATTGTTTCAAAAATGTGAATAGAAAGAATTCTCAAGCAGGGCATATTTATCACCGCGTGGTCAAATTCTTCTATTGCACTTCTGTTGAAAGCAATGAGCCTGTGTAACTCTTAATCTGTATGTTATAACAAAACTATGTTTAATCGTGGTTTATTGAGTCAACCACAACAGCAGCAGAGATTGGGTAGGTTCATGGGCCGGAGGTCAAGTGGTGTGCAGTACCTACCATCTGCACTTAAAAAAATAAGGTTGCTGCATATTAATAAATGCTAGTAATGTTAAAGTTAATAAGATGCTCTTTGATCACCTGTCTGATCATTTGTGTCCCATTAGAAACAGAATTAAGGCTCAGATTGTGCATCTCTGGACTAAAACATAAATGGCTTCACAAAGCAGATCACTGTTCCCACACATATATTTCAAAATGGGCTGTTGAAATGGTGTTTCTCATTAACGAATCCAATGATAAATCGTTTTATGACACCTTACTCTTCACTAAGAGATAATAACATAGGAGGAACTAATTCTTGTTCAAGGACAGTCTTATGCCTGTGCTGTGGAGACTAATTTGTCCTTGAATGGAGTAGCCATGAGACTTTCGTTCATAAAATGTGTGTGCATGTGAAAACGCACACTCACAACACATACAAACACACATACAAACAAACCTCTGCAGGCTTCAGATGATCAGTGCCTTTGTTTTTAGGAGATGTTTTAAATCAAGAAAAGTTTAGAGATGTCCTGAAAAAAATGTAACATTCATTCAGAAGGTTCAAAAAAACCACTATAATCTACATTTGCATTTTGCATTTAATCCATACTTTGATTAAGATGCAGTTGGCTTGATGTACATGTAATGCTGACCCATCAAGTCTATTTCTTGTGCAAGGGAAACTACTATTAATGGCTGGCTTGCACACTCAAGCAAAAATAAAACAATCCCACTTTTGATTTATACTGGCCTGTTCACTGGAGTGTTTTGATACTTAAAACAGCTGCTTTTATTATACCATAATTCCAGGTGAAATTATAAATGGACCGTGGTTCAGTAAGTTTCAGTCTATAAGAAATTTATTTATTTACTTTATGGCAGTCTGTAGTATCATCTATAAAGTCTATAATAAATGTGTTAATCTTTCAAATGGTACAGAACATTAGCTTAGGTTTCACAAATTCAAAAAATTGTTTCTCATGCTAATTCATATGCCCAACCCTTACTGCTAAGCTTGTAAGCCGCCCTGAGCCTTCGGAGAAGGGCGGGATATAAATGGAATTTAAAAAAAAAACCTTCGTTCCATAAGCACAAATCAATCAGAAATCCGTGTTCTGATCCCAGAGTGTTTTGAACAATATATTTTGAATCCCAACTGTGTTTTGAACAATGAACAACTATCCTTGCTTCTGCTCTCCAACTGGCTTTAAATTCAGCAGAACTATTAATCACCTTAGGATAATCAGCCATCCATAAGACTTCTTCAGAGCAGAAATGTCCCAGTCGCACACCTAAGCCTCTCGTGTCCCACACTGTCCTTGTTGGTGGGCATCTTAACCTGAAGAATTATAATCCGTAATCTGCACATGAAGGAAAAATCCAGTTTTATCTTTTCCTGGGACAGGCACACATATAAATTCTAGTTGTGCAAAGTGGATTTAAGAGAGGAATTCTGTTGCTGTCTCTTTAAGAGCCCAACACTGTCCTGCAAGTGAGCGCTTATAAAGGCAGGTAAGCTGATGCACTTGGATTAAATGATCTGGCAGCCAGGCAGAAGGAAGCAGTCCACAGAATGACAGGCCATAACTGCTGGGGATACGGTCAGAAAGATGGTAGGTGATTTGCACAGCCCTTCCCCTTCTTTTCTCTCTGCATCCCATCTATTATTATTATTATTATTATTATTATTATTATTATTATTATTATTATTATTATTATTATTTTCTTCTTTCTACTCAATGTAGTTATATTCTACTGCTTGGCTTTATGCCTACATCCCATTACCATCAGGCAATAAGCAAGCAGGGAGTGAAAGGGTTAACCTTTAAGCAACTTTTACATTATTGTTGGGTCAAAATATTCCCCAATTTATAATTTTATGTCTGGGGGACATTTGGGCTATTTGTTCAAGTTTTTTATTAAGAATTATTTTTCCTAGGATGTAGTCCCACTCAGACCTTTTGCTGGGGTTCTTTTTATTGGCTTTTCCAAATATAGAAACCCATTAAAAAGATGCTTGCAAGCCATGCTGATCAAACATTATTCTGTATATGAAGTAAACCGGAGAAAAAAGTCGAGAGAACATGGATGCTTCAACGCTGATGAGGGAATAGGTCACATTTCTGAAATAAGGAATCGGAAGCAAATGGTCTACAAAGCACTTTGGTCCAGAAGAGGAGTAACTTACCTTACCCTTAGGAGTAGCTACTTACCATTAGTTTTAAGAATGCAACTACTTTGGGCAGGAGATGCTAAGAAGGTGTTGGATGAGTAACTATATCTGATGCTTTCACGGATAATTAAGGATGCTGATCCAAGGTTGAAGACAGATTTCAGTCAGTACTATTGAATTCTGTATGTGGACTTGTTCTTTGTGGCTTATCTCAGACCAGTTGTGCGATAAGGGGAAAAGATCTAGCCCTGGTGATGTTACCTAGTTTGGGTAATGAAATGTCTGCAAAAAAATGACCAAGTTCAAAGAGCAACATCAAGGACCCCTCAGACATTTCATTAACCAACATCAACAGAGCAGACTGGTAAATTACCATCAGCATTGATTATGACCTAGTTGGGTAACAACACATGTACAAACAAACAACCAAGCTCAAAAATCACCAAGGATCCTGCATTTCAACTCTGAGCTACAAATATTATCCTTTATTAGGGGAAAAGATCGTCTAACTCAGATTTGTCAAACTCGCGACATCACGTGATGTCGCGCAACGTATCGGAGCTTTTTCTCCATTGCCAGCAATGGGGTGGGTGTGGTTTTGGGATGACGCGTCTGGCCCACAGGCCGGCAGTTTGACACCCCTGGCCTAACTCATCCAATTTCCTTTGAAGAGCTATTCAAAGGCTGATAACTTTCCAGTGGTGGGATTCAAATATGTGCACAACCGGTTCTCTGTGTGGATGCCTCTTCCAGAAGTCCATTCTGGGCCTGGGCAACAAAAAATTAGCTACCGGTTCTGCTGAAGTGGTACAAATTGGCTGAATCCCACCACTGCAACTTTCCTAAGGAAGCAGCTGAGCATCTCAGAGCATTTCATGCAGATTGTCCCCAAGCAAGGCTCTTAGGTGACACCATTGACTTGAGATCTTACAAATGTCTCCCAAGCAGAGCAAGGCATGAATTGCATGCCCACCCATAACAGTTCACTAGCATTTATTTGTTCACAGCAGATCTAAGTTAGCCTTTGATTATCACTTCTGGGGTGAACTTTCATCCAGGACCTCTTCTTCCTCTTAGTCAAGATGGCAGTCTTGGGCAGAAGCGTTTGGACCCCATAAAGAAGAAAGAGGGCAGATCATACCCCTCCTGGTTGATTTGGAGATACTGAAACTCATCCCAAGCCAGGCGAAAAAGAGAGAGTGATTCTAGTTACTTAGTAGTTGTTTTAAAATTGAGCACTTTACCTTGATGAATTGCATGTTAGATTTATGTCTTTGCCAAAGATACCACTATCAATTTTATCAGATGCACTCACTAACAGCTTTATGGTTTGCACTCTGAACAAGCAGAAGTCCATCTGTGCCTTAAAAGTAGTTGCTGTTCATCATCATCTGATTTTTAAACTGCGGCTGATATCCATAAGTCTCTCCTATTTCCTACCCAATTGCAAATCTTTTCACAGGAAATGCCAGGAGTTGTGACTGTGATTTTTGTAAGCTAAGAATCCTCCTTCTGAACTTGCAATGTTTTGCTAAAGTGACCTCTGCTAAACAAATAGGACTCAAAAAATGTAGGAGAAGAGGAAAAAGTTCCATGATTTTGAAAGACATTCTTGGCTGTTCTTTTTTTCTCCCCAAAGGACCTTCTCTATGGTATAAGTCTTATCCCATTGCCCAAGGCAGCCGTCAATCTCCAATTGATATCCTCTCCATGCAAGCTATCTATGACCCCAGTTTGAAGCCTCTCAATATTTCTTATGAATCAGATTCATCTCTTGGTATCTCCAACAATGGGCATTCAGTCATGGTGGACTTCAAGGATGTTGATGACAAAACAGGTGAGCAGAGTTTGATTTTTAAAACCTCCACCCATCCATCCCCTCTAGCTTTCTACACAAGATACAATGTAGGACAGGGGTAGGCAACCTCGGCTCTTTTATGACTCATGGACTTCAACTCCCAGAATCCCTGAGTCAACTATGCTGACTCAGGAATTCTGGGAGTTGAAGTCCATGAGTCATAAAAGAGCCGAGGTTGCCTACCCCTGATCTAGGACAACCATACTTTGTAAAATGAACCAAAGAAACAGTTAATGGCTCCGAGGTTAATTATTAGAATTCCAGCGATCATTCAGAAATTTGTTCCATCTTTAAGGCCATTCAGATGGAACTGAAACACAGAATGTAGCCATTGGAAAGATTCTCAAGCATCTTGAGAATGAGCTAATACATCCGAAGTCTCTTTTCCAAGGGAAAAATTGCACAGCATTAGGACTTGGTGCCCTTGAAGGGACTAAAATGGATGACTTTGCACAGATTTCAGCCAATGCATTGTTAAAATAATTTTGGAATTTGGAATTGGCCCTCTTGAAGTCAGGGCTTCTGTGGATGACCCTTGGCGTTATCACATTTCCTTCCAAAGAAGGTATGAAAGCATTGCAACATTTATGGCTGTGATGTGACACTAGACAATTGTTATATACTCAATAAACCCTGGTTAAGCAAACTGGCTTAATGCGATATGTGAGCCAGTCAATGAGTTTTGTTGCTTAGGGCTGAAAGGAATGTACTTTACAACATGGATCTCTGTCTAGGCTTTGGAAGCAAAACCTACCATTTTGAAGGACTTGTTTTTGTTTGTACACTGCTGTGTGTTGTAAATGTAAACTGTAAATATAGAAAGCATCCTCCCTTTAGTTTTTCACTTCTGTTATGTGCTTTCAAGTCTGGGTTTTGTTTTTTTTACTCTTGGTGACTGTCTGGATTAGTTCCTGTAGTTTTCCATGCAAGATCTTGCAAGTGGTCTTCCATTGCCTATTTCATAGGGTTGAGAGGGAAGAACTGGCCTAAGGTCACCCAGCTGATTTTGTGCCTAAAGAGGGATTAGGCTTTCCCAGTTTCTAACCTGATACCCTAACCACTACACCAGCTGCCCTTTTGTCCTTTGCCTTTTGCCAATGAAGATGGGAAGAAAGGAATACATGATTGTTACTATTCTAATGGAATGTCTTATCAATTTCTGCTTCCAGGTATCAGTGGAGGCCCCTTGGAAAATCCTTATAGGCTGAAACAATTCCATTTTCATTGGGGGACAAGCCAGAATTCTGGATCCGAACATACCATTAATGGGAAATCTTTTCCTTGTGAGGTGAGTAATTTTAAAAATGTTGACAGAGCAGAGCTGAGCACAAAAAAAGCATAAAGAAGATGGAGCATCTGTAGACCTCTCAGATTAGCCAAAAATTGCTGAATGGTCTCCCAATTTTTAAAAGCATAAAAGCTTTATGCCTGGTATGATCCCTTAAACATAAAGTTATTTGAATAGTTCTATATAAAAATGGACCTAGAGGCTTGTTCTTTATCGTACTTTGTTTAACAAGAATGTGAAAAACAGCAAATGGTTAATTTAAAAGGTTAATTTCACACAAGTAAAATTTCACAGGACACATGATGTTTTGTTTAACTGTGGTTTATTGACAATTGGCTGGGTTCACACATGCTTATTCATAAACTATGGTTTGTAAGTTACAGTGGATAGATTCACTTAATATATTAGACCACACACAAGCAAACTGCATTTATGTTGTCAGCTCTCTCCTTCCTGAATCCTTTTTGGATCTGTTTTATTAGGACTCCCTTTTCCATTGTATGTTAATATCCTGCAACTCTTGCTATGTTCAGGAGTTGTTCTTTTATTTTTCCTCTATATGTGGATCCAGTGGCTGCAAAAAGGTTTAGTGGCAGTCACTGATTTAAGCTCATATTTTTAATTCGTATATATAGATCCTTATTTAGAGCAGTGCTTCTCAAATCTGGAGATTTTAAGAAGCGTGGGCTTCAAAATTCCCCAGCTAGTATGGTTGAGAATTGGCTGGCTGGGGAATTCTGGGAGGTGAAACCACAATTCTTAAAAGTTGTCAAGACTGAGCAACGTTGCTCCAGACACTTTTATAAAGCTGGAGTTTCCTTAGCATTTTGGGCAAACTTACCTGGCAAAAAATATAATTATCTGCCAAAGTTATTGGATCTTCCGAAAAATCCAACTTCCTTTTTGAAACAAAGCAATACATTTAGGTCACTGCTTGATGTGGTGGAAGAACAAGACCTTGTCTGTTTAGGTTTGGGATAATGGTGTTGTCTGATTCTCTTTCCAAGCTCCATTTAGTTCACTGGAATGCCAAGAAATACACAACGTTTGGAGAAGCTGCAGCTGCCCCAGATGGCCTAGCTGTGATTGGGGTTTTCTTAGAGGTGAGCAGAGCTTTTTTTTCTCATAGAACGCTCAGAACGGAGTTCCGGCACCTTTTTTGGATGGAACCTTGTAGGGTAGGCAAGGCAGGTTGTATGACGTGTATGAGTTCTGGCACCTTTTTCTTTTACAAAAAAAGCACTGGAGGTGAGAATGTCAATATCCTGAATGTGTTGTATGCTTATCACCCAGCAGCACATGCTGTGTAAAGCAAGGGTCTCCAACCTTGGCAACTTTAAGACTTATGGACTTCAACTCCCAGTTTCCTGCAGCCAGCCAATTCTGGAATTCCAGTCAATTCTGGAAATTGAAGTCCACAGGTCTTAAAGTTGCCAAGATTGGACATCTCTGCTGTACAGCATCTGAGTTCACACCTTGCGAGTTGTTTTGTTTTCTTCAGTATGTTACATAAATCCAGCCCTTCTGATATGAAAATCCTGGCTTACGGCTTGCATTGAGTAAAACACCGTATTACACTTTCTTTAGCAAACCATCACGAAACACACGACACAAGAGATGAACAGTGTCAGTGTAAAAAGACAGACAACTGCAAGCTACAAATCCAGAGGACTCCAGTTGTAGCACATTTCCAAGCAACACATTTAACTAAATGCAGCTCACAGAAGCTCATAACTGTTAAATAAAATCTGTTAGTTGGAAAAGTGAGTGGCTGGGCTCCTCCTGAACTTTTTTTGGCCCTATCAACTCACCCAGCTCTTCTGCTAGAGTGTCTGCAATGCTCTGAGTTTCTCTCTGTGTAGACATGAACAGCTTTTCATTTTGAAAGTGTATACCAGGAGGCAATCAAGTCTTCAAGGATATTTTGTTTATTTATTTGATCCAATAATGGATGTGCTGTGACTGAGATTCCTCCATTTCGGGAGGATACAACTCAAAGCAAGATTCCTAAGCTCTCTCCTTCTGTTCTGCCCATGTGAACAAGATCGGGAAGTGAACTGAGTTAAGAGAGAGAAGTGCCAAAAGCATGGCTTTGCACAAGAAGAATATGACTGAGTGAGTTAGTGGCATTAGACACCCCACCTCAGAAAGTCATTCCAGGCACAAGGAAAAGAAAAAAGGAAGATGTGATCATTACTTCCCTCCCTTTTATTGTAACCTCGGTGTGTCTCTAAAAAGCTGAATACTTTCAAGAGAAGAGCCATAGAGAGAAGAATTAGAATTAGAATTAGAATTAGAATTAGAATTAGAATTAGAATTAGAATAGAATAGAATAGAATAGAATAGAATAGAATAGAATAGAATAGAATAGAATAGAATAGAATAGAATAGAATAGAATAGAATAGAATAGAATAGAATCTGGAAGGGACCTTGGAGGTCTTCTAGTCCAGCCCCCTGCTCAAGCAGGAGGTCATATACCATCTCATTCAGATGATTGTCCAGTCTCTTTTTAAAAACTTCCAGCGATGGAGCGCCCAAGATTTCTGGGGGAAAGCTGTTCCACTGGTTGATTGTCCTCACTGTCAGGAAGTTTCCCCTTAATTCCAGGTTGCTTCTCTCCTTGATCAGTTTCCATCGTTTCTCATCCTTCCCTCTGGTGCTTTGGAGCATAACCTGTCCCCCTCTTCCTTGTGGCAGCCCCTCAGATACTGGAAGACTGCTATCATGTCTCCCCTATTTCTTCTTTTCTTTAGACTAGCTAGACCCAAGTTCCGTAGCTGTTCTTCATGTTTTAGTCTCCAGGCCTTTGATAATCTTACTTGCTCTTCTCTGAATTTTTTTCTTTTTTGTGACATGGTGACCAAAATTGGCTGCAATAATTAACTTATTCTGTATTGTAATTGCCTCTGCTTTTAAATTGTACCTTCTCTGGCCTTTTCAACATTTAGGTTGGACAAGAACATGCTTCTATGAACAGATTGACTGATGCCTTCTACATGGTCAAATTTAAAGTACGTTTTCAAAGTAGATTGCTCCTGAATTATATGGACATGAGTATTGACATTATTTCTTATTGGTTTTTGTCTGTTATGTACACCTTTCTTTTATGCACCTTTTGAGCCAGTAGTTAGATACGGCTTGGTGGCAGCCTGGTTGTTTTTTTTACTGCTAACTCTTCCAAACATACAGCAATTGCTTTCGCCAGCGATGTTGTCTCTTAATTTTCTTTTTTAAAAAAAATTCCCCCGTGTCAGACAACATGTTCTCTTTCCTGCTGAAACTTTTCCTAGGGAACAAAAGCTGAGTTCAGATCTTTCAACCCAAGCACTCTGCTTCCCTCCTGCAAAAAGTACTGGACTTATGCGGGCTCTTTGACAACGCCACCCCTCCATGAAAGTGTAACCTGGATAGTACTGAAGGAATCTATCCAAATATCAGAGAAACAGGTAAATCTTGACGGTGAGTGATGAGGATGTAGTTGTCCCATGTTTATGGAAAATACTCTTCCCAACAGTTATCAGGAGAAAATGCTGTACTAAAAAAAACACAAAAAAACAAGTTATTCTCTTATATAAAAATGCACTTTTAGTAACCAAGCTGCAAAAGATTTAGGTATCCTATTCAGATAAGAATTTTTTTCCCCACCCGGATTTTAAAACTTGTCATCATTTTGGAGAGGGACCTTTAGGATGAGGAGAGCAGATCTTTGTCCTTCTGTCATGGCCACTTTTCACACAGCCACAATTGAGAGTATTTTAACAAACTGCATCACTGTTTGGTTTGGTGGTAGCAGAGCCTCAGATAGCAGAAGGTCCATACAAAGAGTGATAAGGATAGCCGAGAAGATTATAGGAAACTCGCTTCCCATTATTCAGGATACTGCTTATAAACGCTTATATGTACTTAGAGCCTGGAGCATTGTTAGAGACCACATCCACCCACTTCACGGTCTGTTTCTGTTGCTCCCCTCTGGGAGGAGGTTTCGAAGTATTTATAGCAGAACTACTAGATTCTGTAACAGCATTGTTCCTTATGCTGTCTTGTAAATTCGCAGGATTCTTTTTTTCGCCAAGTATATGTATACATTCGAACTAGACTGATGTTTCTCTGTGTTATATACGTCTCTGTGTTGGGTTGTTGTTGTTTCAAGAGGTGAATGCAACAAAAATTCTTTTTAATGTATGCTGATTTAGTGTACATTTAAAGTGACAATAAAGTTTTTATTCTATTTATTTATGCGTGGAGGTGGGTTCCATTGAAAATCAGCAGGGAACTGCATTGCAAATTTTGGTTGATTTTTCTGGCAGATCACAGTAGTCTTAAAAGGTATTGCGAGATTCAAAAAAGGGGATGCTCCATTTTGCATATTTAAAACATTATTAATGACTGAAAACAAAAAAAAAATGCCAAGGAGAGAGTAGAACCTTAATGTTCCCCAACAGCAGTAGGTAAAATGAGGACCCTGATTGTTGGGGGCAATTAAGCTGACTTTGTAATAATGCCGCTTGGGGTGTGTGTGTGAAAGCCCTAATAAGCAGGCATATACATAGAATGAAGGCTACTGCTACGCTTGTAAGCCGCCCTGAGTCTTCGGAGAAGGGCAGGATATAAATGGAATAAAAATAAAAATAAAAAATATCTGTAGCATGAATTGAATAGACATGTACTTCACTTGGCCACAATTCTTTTAACTATGGCTGAAATGGATCGTACTTATGTTACATTTCAGGTAATCCTCAACTTACGACCACAACTGAGTCTAGAATTTCTGTTGCTAAGTGAGACATTTCTTGTTAAGTGAATCACTGCATTTGTTAAGTTAATAAGACGGTTGTTAAATGAATCTGGATTCCCCATTGATTTTGCTTGTCAGAAGTTCCCAAAACATGACCCCGGACACGGCAACTGTCATAAATATGAGTCAGTTGCCAAGGATCTGAATTTTGATCACATGACCTTGGGATTGCTGCAATGGTAATTAAGTGTGAGAAATTGTCATAAGTCACTTTTTTTGAATGGTCACTAAATGAACTGTTGTAAGTTGAGGACTAGCTGTATTCTCATCATTTCTAAATGTAATCTTTGGGGGGGGAAAAGTCTTTTAAGCATCAGATAAGGGCCTCCTTTTTGACTGCCGTAAGCCGTGTTATTTTTATTTTTTTATTTTTTATTTTAATTCCATTTATATCCCGCCCTTCTCCGAAGACTCAGGGCGGCTTACAAGCTTAGCAGTAGCCTTCATTCTATGTATATGCCTGCTTATTAGGGCTTTCACACACACACACCCAAGCGGCATTATTACAAAGTCAGCTTAATTGCCCCCAACAATCTGGGTTATATTGTGTTTTCAGTGAAACTGTCTCCTTCTTTAACTACTTAGGCTTTATATAAATTTATTTTTGGTTGCTATATTTTAGATTTAAAAACATTATACGTACATTGTACTAACCTGTAATATTTTTGTGTGTGTGTTTGTTTGGCTATTACGATGCTTTAATTGTTGAAATCAAAGTTTGCAAATCTGTCGCAACCCCCACTCCCAAAAAAAACACAGAATGGATAATCTAGTTATGAGTATTGGTGGATGAACAGAATGAAACAAACAAACAAACAAAACACCCCGACGAAAGTGCTGTTTTCTTTGGTACTATTTGTTTGTTGGCTTGTTACAAACGGTGTTTCTAGCTGTGATGCTGTTTCTTGGGTGTTCACAGATGGAGAAATTCAGAAGCCTGCTTTTTACAGCAGAGGAAGACGAAAAGATCCCGATGGTAAATAATTTCCGGCCCCCTCAGCCTCTTAAGGGAAGGGTCGTTCGGGCATCCTTCAAGGTATAAAAAGATTGAATGAAAAAGGATAAGGGAGAACATTAAAGAGAATTTCTAACATCAGCGGACTTTAAGACTGATTTTCATCCTAAGCTTTAAAATGCAAGACGACAGGAGATCTATCGAGTTTGACACGGTATCTTGAAAAGCATCCATGCCACTCCAGACCTCCACAGAAGAGGTTTTTAAGAACGTGAGCCTTCCTTCCTTCCACAGTTCTTTTTTTTTTCTTCTTCTTCTGAAAATTGCAAGTGGTCTCCAAGCCTCTCAGTTTGTCTGTGAGTTGTCCCTCGGGTTATGGAAGGACCAGCATTTTGGAGAACGGGGACCATTTTATGTTCACGTCCCCTGTCACCCACTGTAGAAAAATAGTTGGATAATTTAGGAAACCAGAATGAAAAGTCCTTCAATATTTCTACCTGGAAATTAATGGGTGCTAAAGGGCAATAGATTTTTCACAGCCATCAGTATTAGCTGTCCTCAGATGCGCTTTTATATCCATCAAGCCTAAAATAGGCAATAGAAAGTTGTGCTTGACTAAAGCCGTCAATACTTCAATGCTTTGCTTGAACTTCATTGTCCTTCATGCTATTTTTTTCTGCCTCAGACAACCCTTTCCAAAGATGTTTGCCAAGGATAGAGAACCGTAATCCTTCAAAAATGCTGTTGAGCTAAAACTCCAATTTGGTCCTAACCAGTATGGATAATAGAGGGGGGGGGGTGGTGTCAGTTAGTTTGAGAACCACAAATTCATTCCCGGCCTTTGTAGACCTAGATTCACACATCACAGTAAGTTGCAATGAGCTTAACCACGTTTTCTTGAATAAGCTTTGAAATGCTGAGTTTACACATTGCACTGAGCTCTAACCAGGCAAATCCAACCACTGATTAACAATGGTTCTTCAAGACTTATAGAGTTTTCCTTCTTTAATCTAATGCTAGAGAGTTAGTCTAAGACTTTTCAAACAGTACATGTCATCTATCATTAAACAGCTACGTTTCTAGAAACCCCAAGAGGCAGTTCAGACTCATACAGAACCCCGAGAACCCCATTTCCTCAGGCATTCACCTTATAAAATACCCTCCCCAAATCATCTGACAGTGCAAAGTTTAAATTATGATGATGGCCACACAGTCAGTCGGAGGTTTAGACTGGATTTGGCACATATGTCCGCCTCCCAAGCGCTTCTAAAGGACCTGGGATAGGTAAAGGTTGTTGTTTAATAATATTAAAGGTATCAGTGTAAAATGTAAGTTGTTCCAAGTCAAGCTGCTTTTGCAGCTGACACATGGCGATTGTGTCAATGCTCACAGTATTCAAGTGGGGCTCCAAATGGTTTTGGCTGCAAAGTGCCTGTTGGTACTATTTGCTTTCTTTTGCCATAGTCGTTCTATTTCTATTCAGAGTTTCCTTGTGATATGCATGGGAAAATCCCATTGAGGGACAAATCCACTTAGGGTCAGGGTTAGGTCTCCATGAATTTGGACAGGAAAATGGACCCCGCCAATGGATGCCTAGCACAAAGTCGTGCTTAGGAGGGTATTTGAGTCCACCCTATTTACAAATGCTTAGGAGGGGTTTTCTATGTTGTGATGATGATTATTCACAGTAGTAACTGGACTCTTGTAATGATTGAGTTTAAATCAGAAGTGGCTTGACCTCTTGGAGATCCTTTTGATCTCTGATACCAAAATAACTGAACAATAGAAAGATATGGAAGAAAACCAAAAGGTGTCTTTAAGTTATGTTGGTTCATTTTTGAAGCTTATGTAACAAGAAAAGATGATTTTACCAGTCTATGCAAAAAATAAAATAAAAAATAATAATATATAAAAATATAAAAATATAAAAAATAAAATAATAAAATAAAATAAAATAAAAAATAAAAAATTGAATTGAATTAAAAATAAAAATAAAATGAAAGCTACCTGAATTGAATTGGAGAAGTATTTTGATTTCACCCAAAGTGTGTGGTCATAAGGCCACCCTGTAGGTAGTAGGCCTACTCACCCCTTTACTACAGATGCTACAACAGCAAGTTGGGCTTTTGAAACCAACCAAATGGTTCTCCAGAAGTTTATATAGTCCATCAGCTTTTTATCAGATTATAACTGAAGGTATGCACAGGGTGTCATCCAACATCTTTTTTAAAAGGGTTTTGGTGCTCAGGTTTGTTTTTTTTTAAGATGCATTTTGGCATTTCCCCTAAATATATATAGGGAAGTACACCTGAAGAGGAGCCAAACATTACCATCTCATTGACATTTATAACAGTGCAGAAGTACCCGAGTTATAATGGAAAAAACCTAGCCTCTAATTTGGAAAGGTTTGCAACAGGAAGCGTGACAAACGTCGACCTGGGTTTTTCCACCATCAACATCCTTGTTCCTTCCCTCCATTTTTAAAAAAAAAGAGAGCAAAAAATTTATTTTCTGGTTTGGGGTTTCGGTGAAATCCAAGCCAAACGCTCCCTTCTGACATTTAAAGGCCAGGGAGTTTAGTAATTGATTAGTCTTTACGACCACATCCAAAATACGCTTAAACACGTAGCCTTGCTCAGCCAGTTCGCAAGGAGCAGGACCGGAGAAGCCGGGTTTTGGAGCTCTTTTGCAAGGCGCTGAAAACGCCTGGGCGACCCGGGAGTTAAGCTTGCGTGTTCTTTTCTCTGTCTCGTGCAACGTCGGAATCCGGCTGCTACCCGCAGCAGCGGAAGCCCGGCGGGCACCTCGCCTCGCCCTTCCACCCGCCAAGGCAGCCCGGATTTGATCCCGAGGCCATCCGAGGACACGCGAGGCTGGCAGAGATAGCAAAGGGAGTGTCCTATCCCGGCAGGGCGGGGGGAGGCTGCTCCCTGCCGGCATTCCCCTTCTCTCCAACCCAAAAGGCCAGCAGCAAAAGTCAGCGGCTCTACCTGCACGCGGCTTTGGAGAACGTGGGTACTTGCGCGCACGTGGACCTTTCCGTGTTTGCAGGCGCTGCGGTCCTGGGGAGGGGGTTACTGGGGGTGGGGGGGAAGAATGGTTGGGCGTGGGGTTAGGCGTGAGCCGGAGCGCAAACCGACTTCATCCAGGCTGGCTAAATCGGCGTGGGAGTCGGCCTCTTCCCTGTTTGGAAGGCTTCCTTGTGAAGCAGCTTTCACAAGAGATCGATGGAACGTTAAGGTGCTTCCAAAGTGAAATAGGCAGAATGCATAGATGCAGTCATTATGAAGCTTTATTCATCGACAGGTTATATAAAAAGAGCTATATGGCATGGAAGCATCCATGCTTCTATGAGAGAAGATAGATAGAAAGAGAAGCAGAGCTAGAACAAAGAAGCAGCCCCTGGGCAGAGGTATTTATGGGGGGTCTCGGCCCCTCCCTAGCCATAAAACTCTCTCACCAATGGGGCCTGCTGCAGGGGAGCAAAGAAGCCTCTTTGCTCCATCTGATGACCTATTTGGGGAACTGCCATGGCTGGCACAAAACATGTAACAATTCCCCTTCTTGCCAGCCAATGACAGGGACCAGTGAATGTGTGTGAGGGGCAAGCAGGTGTCATAGACATGTATAAAAACATTCAGAAGACCAAACACAAACGCTTACACAGAAGGTTGTGCCGGTCAATGGGAAGAGGTTTGGTGAACAGATCAGCTATCTGGTCAACTGTGTTACAGTGCTCTACACGTATAAAACCCTCTTTGACAAGCTGTCTGACATTTTTATAGCGTATGTCTATGTGGCGAGATCTAGAGCCTACTGCATAAGCCTCCGAGATTGCAATGGCAGCTGTGTTGTCCTCTAGAATTTGGATGGGCAGAGGAGGAGCTGCCCAGATACTCGTTATCAGCTCATTGAACCAAGTCAAATCATTGGCCGTGTCTGACAGGCTGGCATATTCAGCCTCGGCCGTGGAGCAAGAAACAAATTTTTGCTGCCTAACATGCCAATGTATTGGGCAGCCATTTAGCAATATGAGAATACCAGAAGTGCTCCGCCTACTTTTGGTGTCGCCAGCCCAGTCTGCGTCTGAGTAAGCAGAGAGCTGGGCCGTCTCCCCCTTCTCTGGTTCCAGCACAAGGAGGGCATCGGTCGTGCCCCTGAGGTACCTAAGTACCCTCTTAACAGCAGTCCAGTGGAATTCCTTTGGGTGTTCCACATGCCTGGACAATAGATTTACAGCTAAAGCTATGTCAGGCCTGCTCCAATTGCTGATGTATAGCAAGGAGCCAATCACAGATCTGTAAAGCGTATTATCTGTGAACTCAGGACCGTCCTTGTGAGTATGGTTGTAAAAGTCGCTTTGCATTGGACTATGCGTGGGATTAGATTCTGCCATTTTGCATTTGGCCAATAACTCCTCTATCTTTTCTTTTTGAGATAGAGCGAACCCCCCCTTAGTGGCCAAAATATGCACACCCAAGTACTTATCAACCCGCCCCAAAGATTTCAAAGTGAACTTTTCTTCCAGGGCCTTGGCAAATTCATCACACCCTTCCTTGTCAGGTCCTACATATAGTAGGTCATCCACATAAACTAACACCCTTTCTGTGGTACCCTTTGAGTTGCGTGTGAAAACACATTTATCTGCACGGGATGCAGTGAAACCAACTCGTTCTAAACTTTTTCTAAGGCAGTCATACCATAGTTTCCCTGACTGCTTGAGACCATATAACCCTTTGTGAAGTAACCATGTATTTTCCCCTTCTTGCTGGTAGCCAGGAGGGGCCTTCACGTAGATCTGCCGGTCCAATTTGGCGTGGAGGTAAGCCGTCTGGATGTCGAATTGGAAGACTTCCTCCCCCAGAGCAGCTGCAGTCACGAGGGCGGTCTTGACGCTCTCTGCCCGGACAGTTGGAGAGTATGTCTCGCCATAGTCTTCCATATAGCGTTGGGCGAATCCCTGAGCTACCAAACGGGCCTTATACAGGTAGAGGCCATTGGCAAGTGGTTTTGCCTTGTAAACCCACCTTGTGCCAATGACTTTCCTCTCCTTTGGAGGTTGCAGGGGGGTGAAGACCTTGAGTTGTTTTAAGCTCTGCATTTCCTTCTCCATCGCGAGCTGCCATTTCTCCTGTTCTTCGATGGGCAGCTCCTGGATGTCAGAGAAGGATTTTGGGGTGACCACAACGCTGTTAACAGACGCGATGTGCCCAATGTCAATTCTCTTTGGCGGGATGCCTTTGTTGGACCGCTTTGACCTCCTTACCTTCTGCCACTCACCGCCTTTTTCTCCCGCGGGTTTCTGAGGCGTTGCTGGGGAACTGGACGGCTCATCCTCCCCATCTGAACCAGGTGGGATGACATCTTCGTCTTGTTCCACACTTTCGTCGGTGGCAGGGTATGTGGACGTCTCAGGTGATGTTGTAGTCGGTGTGCCCTTGTTGGGACGGTTGATATATGGGCTCAGATCATTGGAGTGTATCTGGGCCCAATTGGAGTCCTCTTCGAAGGAGGCAGATTGGGAAGTCACAATCTTGCCCCCTTCTCCCAGGAAACGGTAGGCCTTGGAGCCAGGAGCGTAGCCCAAGAACCTCAGTCTCTGGGAGACAGATCTCCCCTTCTTCCGCAGCTGCTTGGGGATGTGAACCCATGCATAGGACCCAAAAACACGTAAATGTCCAAGATTTGGTTTCCTACCATGAACTAGGAAATATGGGGTCTGGTTCACAACACTGCTCCAAGTGCGGTTTAAGGTATAATTGGCGTATTTTACCGCTTCTGCCCAGTATGATTCTGCGACCCCTGCGTCTGCAATCAGACTACGCATCATAGTTTGTAGGACTCCATTTCTTTTCTCTGCCACACCATTCTGAGCGGGGGTGAAAGGCGCGGTAAGAAAATGGCGGATGCCCTTACGCTTTACCCAGTCCTGGAATTTTCGGGACATGAACTCAGCCCCGCGGTCGCTCTGCAGTTGTGCAATCTTGGTTTTATACTGGGTCTCTACAAGGTTGTAGAGTGATTTTATGGCGTCAAAGGCTCCAGATTTTTCTGTGAGGATATACACATGGCCGTACCGTGAAAAATCATCAACTGCAGTGAGAAAATACTGACTTTTCCCTAGAGATGGTGTGAAAGGCCCGACCAAATCAACATGAACTAGTTGATATGGGAATTGGGTCTTACGCAGTGATGTTTTTGGGATAGGCGCAGCTTTCCTCTTTGACTTCTTACAGATTGCACAGTCCAGGAATACCTCACAATCTTTGAGCTGGACTCCCTCAGCAAACTCTCCCATCTTTTTAACTACAGGGAAGCTTGCATGACCTAATCTTCGGTGCAAAATATGGGCACACTTATCGTGGAGTGGCTTCCCGACTGACACCCTCTTGGCTTTGGTAGCCTTGAGCGGTGCTTCAGGTGACAGCTGAGGTTGGGATTTCTTATCCACACTGCCTTGCTGTGGGGGCTTGGATGCAACCGCTTCACCCTTGCGGTCGTTAAGCAGTCTTGGGGTTGTCTGTGAGGCCCCTTCTAAGGGGGAGAAATATGGCAAATCATCTATGATGGCTATATTTCCAATGACCCTCTGGTCCCGGGTGACATGACCTCCCCCTTTGCGAAATAAAACTTCCACCCCGTCATCGTCACATAACTTGATAATGCTCAACAGGTTGTTGGCAATAGAGGGCGCGTGTAAGACACCTTCAACTTTTCCAAGCCCGGGTAGAGAAACCGTGCCCTCCCCAATAACCAAAGCTTTATCACCGTTGGCCACCTTGACAGATGATTTCATTTTCTTTACCCTTTTAAAACCTTGACTCACATTAGTAATGTGAGATGAAGCTCCAGAGTCCAGCAACCATAAGTCAGTGGAGCTATCAGCTCTTGTGGTGGGGGCACAGGTAGATACAAGATTGTTAGTACTTTTGGCCCCGCCACGGCCCCTTCCTTGTCCCTTGCCCCTACCTTGATTGGGACCACGCTTGGGGCCTTGTTGAAAATGGGGGCAGTCCTTCTTGAGGTGCCCCTCAGAGCCACAGGTGAAACACTTGAGTAGAGCATTAACCCGCTCTGAGTTGCGGTGTCGTGTGCTGGCTGGCTGGCTGGTGACTCTGTTGTATTCTCCCGTATGTCTACGTCTGCTATCTTCGTCAATGAGTCTGCCCTCGAGGTAGGACAGAGGCATGGGTCCATCCCTGCCCCCTTCCAGGGAAATAATAAAATTGTTCCAACTTTTGTCCAGGGAAGCCACAATAACTGCGACCAAGTTCTCTTCAGGTATTCGGTAATTTTTGGACATTAGTTGCGCCCTGAGGGATTTTAATTTTCCAAGATGTTCTGCCATGCTGGCCCCAAACCTGAGTCTTGTGTTGTAAAACTCAGTTGTGAGTCTGGTGAGAGAACCCATGCTCTTGCTGTTGAATAAATTGTATAATAGGCGCAAGGCTGCACAAGCTGTGAGTCCATCTGGAATGCTAGGGAACATATTATCATCGATGGACTCCATCAGAGTGGAAAAAGTCTGTCTATGAAGCCACTCTTCTCGTGAGCTCCACGGGAAAGGTGGTGGGTTCAGGGCCATTTCAAGAATCCCATCCTTCAATAGACATACCTGCAAATTTCTATTCCAACTGTGATAGTTCTCACCCCCAATTTTCAATTTTTCAAAGTTTGGAGGCAACGGGGATGCAATTAGAAACGTATTATCCCATTCTTGGAGCATTTGGGAGGTTGGCATTGAAAAAAATGGTAAAGGTACCCCTCTAGTGGGCGTTGGTGGTATATTTCTCTGATTTTCAGATGGCCCCCCTTCTGGGTTAAAAAGCCCGTACTGGGCATGTCCGGAAAACATGTGATCAGGGGGTGGGCGGAGCCCAAGATTGCCGGCCGGCACTTGGTTTTTAAAATGCTCTGGAAATCCTTCCTGGAGCCTCCCCGGCCCTGGATTGCCTTGAAGACCTTGGGGATGGCAAAAGCCGATGCTGGAGGAGGGGGCCAACCCCCCCCCAAAGGCCAAGTAAGGAGAGCGCCTGGGCGGGGGCGAAAGGAAGACTGGGGGCCCCGGAGAGAGGGTCGGGGGCCTTGGGGGGTAATGAGCAGTCTTATAGCCATCATAGCTCACGAGGGTTTCTGCTGGAGAGAGCCCAGGAGTTTGCATGTTGCTATGGCAGGATGCCAGGGGTTGCTGGGCCTCCAGACTAAGTTGAGGCCTTTCTTTGTTAGAAAATGTGGGCGCACAGGGGGCTGCCATCTTGCTTCCTGTGCCGGGCCATGCGGTCTCCCTGGGCGCAGCCATCTTGTTTCCTGTTGCCCCAGGAAGCTGGAGGTCACAGTTAGGCAGGGGATTTCGCGCCGAAAGCCCTGGGGTCCCGGGGTTACTCAGGGTGGCAGGCGCCATATTGAGGGGCCTCGTGGTGGCTGAGGGGGGGCTTACCCGGCATCCACAGTCCTTCTGCACTGATGTCCTCCGTGGAGAGGCTTGTGGGGTCTCCTGTACTTCAAGGAGTTTTAGAAGCAGTTCCTTGCATTCTGGTGTAGACATTTGATCCACGCGTTGCTTGCGTTGGGCCCGGAGCGCTTCTGCTGCATCTTGACAGTCTTGGGCGGACTGTAAAACTTCCAAGCTTCCCTCTGTGGCGTGCAGAAGGAGGCCATCTGTGCTCTCACCTGGAGCGGGGCTTGCTTCAGGGGCTAGAGCTGTTAATCTTGATTGAAGACTCCTGGTCACAATCTGCGATTTCCGGCCATCCATTTCAGTTTCAAATCTAGGCATTAGCTGCAGGCTTTGGAAGCGTTCCCTTTAACCATCCTCTCTGCTACCAACTTGTAAAGCAGCTTTCACAAGAGATCGATGGAACGTTAAGGTGCTTCCAAAGTGAAATAGGCAGAATGCATAGATGCAGTCATTATGAAGCTTTATTCATCGACAGGTTATATAAAAAGAGCTATATGGCATGGAAGCATCCATGCTTCTATGAGAGAAGATAGATAGAAAGAGAAGCAGAGCTAGAACAAAGAAGCAGCCCCTGGGCAGAGGTATTTATGGGGGGTCTCGGCCCCTCCCTAGCCATAAAACTCTCTCACCAATGGGGCCTGCTGCAGGGGAGCAAAGAAGCCTCTTTGCTCCATCTGATGACCTATTTGGGGAACTGCCATGGCTGGCACAAAACATGTAACATTCCTGGTCGAGGAAACGGCTCGGGGAGGGTTTATTCTAGGGGAAGCTGTCATTTCCCGTATAGGAGGGGAGGAGCGCCTCGCCTCCGAGTAATTCACACGGCTCCGGATGCTCAGCAGGCAGGTTCGCCCGACACGAGGTACGTCTTTCTCCTAGTCTTCCTAGGGTTGTCCCGGCGCGGATGCTTCGCCTTGAGAACATGCGGATTCGCGTTATTCCCTGGGGATGCCTGCCATCCCAAAGAACCTGCCCCCCCCCCGAGCACGTTCCCTGTTACCCGTTCACACGTTCTATGAAGCCTGCTGGGCGGGTTCCGTTGCCTTCGGAACTGTCCGCGTTTTGGGGAAGAGCCTGTTGAGGCTGCAAAACTCCGAAGGGCCGCTAGGGGCAGCAGAATCCAGCTGGGTAAGCCCTTACGCGAGTTAGCAGTGGCGCGGGGGGGGGATGGGGCG
This sequence comes from Vipera ursinii, assembly GCF_947247035.1. Taxonomy (NCBI): domain Eukaryota; kingdom Metazoa; phylum Chordata; class Lepidosauria; order Squamata; family Viperidae; genus Vipera; species Vipera ursinii. The sequence continues at coordinate 13,150,446 of NC_139520.1, forward strand.
TGGCTTTGCCCCACGGTGGCCACTCAGCTCCCTGATCACCCTCTCACGCCTCCCGCTGCAGCCAATGGCTGTGCATTCTAAGGGCGGAGTCAAGCTTCTATGGAAGCGTTGCTTTGCTTTGCCGTACTGTATTCCAGCTGCTGCTTCTTAACGCCCCAAACTGGAATGTGATTAGTTGCAGGGCGGAAAGAAGCAGGTTTTGTCTTTTCGCGGAGGTTTCAGCCTGCAAAGAAGTCAGCAGGTGCAGAACATCTTTATCAGCTGAAGAAAATGCAGGGTTGGTTGGCTTGTTTTGGTTTTTCATTTTTATTTCTTTTTTCTCTGGTGTTGATTAATAATAATAATAATAATAATAATAATAATAATAATAATAATAATAATAATAATAATAATAATAATAATAATAATAATTTAATTATCAAGGGAGTGTCGTGTAAATGTGATTGGCCATTAATTGCTGCAGATCAGCCCTGGTTCGGAAACGGAGCTGGGTTCAAGGCGTTGCAAAGGAACTCTTTGAAACTGGAAAGCTGGCGAGTTGAATGCTGAGTTCCCAGCTTGCCATTTGGGTTGCTATTAATTTTTTTTTTGATTAATATTAGATTTGGATTGCTCTAAAAAGGTGCTGCACCAAATTTGGTGCAGCGGAGAAGAATTTTTTTTCAAAAGGAGGCTCTGCAATCCGTTTTCCTTTTTAAAATTTTCACTGAAGTTTTGAAGCCGAATTAAAACAGTGCAGATTTGGCTTTAAGGAAGAACGAAGAAATTTAATAAAGTGGAAAAGAAATGTAGATTAAAGAAGTAGAAAGCGAGGGGAGGGAGGAAAAAGATTCTAAAGAATATCCCAACTTTTTCAAAGCTGTGAAATTTGAAGGTAGCGGGGGCATTTGCTACGGTTTTATTTCTTTCATATGTTGGGAATGGATTTTTACAAAATGAGCTTTCTTATAGGGTGTAAGCTTAATAGAGCAACGGTTTATTTACTGTGTTGCTTAACTTGTCCCGGAGTAAGGAGTGTGGTGTGTTCCAGAGCTGTGCATTCATCATATGAAAGCTGAAATGTTTTGGAACCTGTGTGAATGCAGCCCCTTTCTGTGGTTCATTAAAAGAGGAAGATCTGTGGGGGCCTCAACCAGACCCTAAAATAAGAAGCCACTGCTTTAATTACCTGGATCATTGAAGTAGCACGTCTTTAATGTGATTCTAATTGCAGCTTGCAATATAATTTTTGAAAGCTTGTGTAAAAAGCATTCCCAATTATCTTATTCTCTTTTTGCTGTCTGGCCCGTTTGCTCATGCAAATATGGATCCATGCATTCTAACAGCATCACAAAAGCAAAGTCAACTTTGGCCACAAACACTGTTATCAGGATGTAAAATAACATTCCTGCTGCTGGCCTGTTATTCAAACAGCCCAAAGTTTAGTTTGATGTGTAACAAAATGTGACTGTTAAAAACTTGGGTACATTTTAGGTTCTGTTTGCTCAGGTGGCCTGACCCCCAAGGTGTTTAGCTGCACATTATATTTTTCACTGTGAAGCAATTATGTGAAGGGAATAGCAGGGGTGTAGTTATAGAGTGGTAAGTTGCTGTTTCAAACCAAAGGTTTGTGACATAATAAAAGAGAAAACTTTAATATTCAGATTTAAAACAAGTGTTTGTGTTTCTGCAGCTGATCTGAATCAAGGGAAAGGTACTTAACATACTATGGAAAATCAACCCTAAGAGGCTACTACTTTTGTCACAGCAATTTTTTATTGTGTGGCATGCACTGTCTTATAGAATTTTCCTACATTGTAGTGGAATCCTTTTTTTGTGTAAGGAAAAGAAATCCTTGTCTGTGGTTAGCAAATGTTTTCTAACATCAATATATCAGGTATATATTGTGAATACATTTAAATTTATAGGTAAGGAAGAACGATGGCTTTGTTTTGCAGGCCCTGACAATTGGCATGCTTCTGTCTTATCTTTTTAAAATCTGACTATATTATTTTTCAACAGGTCTTGGTGAAGGACATCTGCCCTGCTAATACTTGGAAAAGGCAAAAACATGAACAGTTAACAAGGTAAGTAACTTAGAAATGTTTCATAATTCTTCCTGGTGTTTTATTTCCTTTTTTCTCTGTAATTAGAAAAAACTATTGATTGTAATTTACAATATTTCCACTTTTTTCCATTTGTTTGTGCTAGAAACAAAAGGAAGAAAAAGTGGAAATGTTGTATTTTATCAAAAGGAAACTTCACAACTTCTGTTTTTAATGAGAAAGACAATGAATCTTGCCCAAATTATATACAGATAGTACTTGATTTATGAGCACAAATGGGACCAGATTTTCCATTGCTAAACAAGGCAGTTGTTAAGCGAATCACTGAAGGTAAGTGAATTATGTGGTTGTTAAACGAATCTAGATTCCCCTATAATCTTTGCTTATTGGAAGTTGACTAGGAAGATCACAAATGACAATTACAGGACACCTGCAACCATTGTACATGTGTGTCAGTTACTAACTGCCTAAATTTTTATTACGTGACTATGGGGTCTGTTGTAACTTCAAATGGTTGTAAATTGAGGATTACTGTACAGATTAAATGTTTAATTACTAAGAAAACCATGGACTGCAAGTCAAACTAGTTAGTCCAAAACAATTGAGTTTTTGATTAGCAGACATAAATTTGTATACTTTGGACACACAGTGCAAGTGGATGACTAGGGGAAAAAAGCTATATATCGGGGGTCTTCAAACCTGGCCCTTTTATGACTTGTGGACTTCAACTCCCAGAATTCCTCAGCCAGGAATTCTGGGAGTTGAAGTCCACAAGTCATAAAAGGGCCATGTTTGAAGACCCCTACTATACATCATAAGATTCAAACATGTAATGGGAGGGGAAGATAATAGTGGACAGATAGCAAGCCGTTATCTATGCAATATCTAGGAATCATGTCCTACTCAATATTACCTAACAACTAGATTAAATTTACAGGCAAAGATGTTGCCAAGAATAGGATGACATGTAAAGTCCTGTTTTTGCTTTTAAATCAATAGGTGCTGCCACTGGAACTTGTGCACTGTGATTTACAGCTTAGCAAGTTGTTTAACAGCCAATTATGGCTTATTCTACAAAAAAAACGGATGAGCAGACTGTGTTGATGCAGCTGTAGTTTGGGGTAAATAGAAACTTTAATGGTATGTGAAAATGACCTTGGAAGGGGGAATTTAAAAAAAAAATGCTGCCTAGAGGATGATCAGATAAGGAGGCAGCCAGCAGCTGAACAACGGGCAAAGAAAGAAACTTTAAAAAGATCCACCCTAGCTTATCCCGCAGTAAAGAGAAATGGTGGTGGGAGATATGTTCTTTCAGACTTGCAAGATTCTGTGAATGTAGCCTTATAATACTGCTTATACTTATACTGCTAAGCTTGTAAGCCGCCCTGAGTCTTCGGAGAAGGGCGGGATATAAATGGAATTAAAATAAATAAAATAAATAAATAAACAATAAAGTAGAATTAGCTCATCTTGTCATATTTCCTGTCTGGTCCGCTTGGGAGGCGGACAGAAAGAGCTACGAGACAGTAACTGCATAACACCTAATGCAAAAGAGCAAAAACAGGTGATGCCAAATGATGAAACAAACCAGGACTTCTGTATGAATGTTATCTGCGTTCATTCACTGCCTTTCTTCCTCCACATGTCTCGAGCAGAAGTTGTCTCATGATCAAGTGACCTCAGTTATGAAATGAGCAGGGCTTCTTTGTTTTGAAGATGGAAGGACCCAAAAACTGGCAGCTAACACATTAGAAGACAGAGCATAGAATAATAGGGTTGGAAGGGGTCTTCTAGTCCAACCCCTTGCCTATGGCAGGATATCCTATACCGTTCCGGACTTTTGTTTGGGCTTGATGGGGATGGATACGCATGATCAGAAAGAATAACAGGATAACAGCAGAATAAGAGAGTTGGAAGGGAACCCGGCAGTCCTTCAGTTCAACCTCTTCCCACTTAAGCAGGAGACCTTATACCGTTTCAGACAAATGGCTGTCCAATCTCTTCTTAAAAACCTCCAGTGATGGAACACTCACATCTTCTGGAGGCAAGTCATTCCACTGATTAATTGTTCTCACTGCCAGGAAATTTCTCCTTAGTTCTATGTTGCTTCTCTCCTTGGTTAGTTTCCATCCGTTGCTTATTCTTCTGCTTCCCGGTGCTTTGGTTGACCTTCTCTTCTTTAGGTAAAGGTAAAGGTTCCCCCGCACATGCGTGCTAGTCATTTCCAACTCTAGGGGCCGGTGTTCATCTCCGTTTCAAAGCCAAAGAGCCAGCGCTTGTCCGAGGACGTCTCCATGGTCATGTGGCCGGCATGACTAGACGCCAAAGGCGCACGGAACGCTGTTACCTTCCCACCATAGTGGTCCCTATTTTTCTACTTGCATTTTTACGTGCTTTCGAACTGCTAGGTTGGCAGAAGCTGGGACGAGTGACAGGCACTCACTCTGTTACACAGCACTCGGGATTCGACCGGCCAAACTGCCGACCATCTGATCGACAAGCTCAGTGTCCTAACCCACTGAGCCACCGCGTCCCGTGACAGCTCCTCAAATATTGGAAGATTGCTACCATGTCATTTCTAGTCTTTCCTTTCATCAGATTAGACATACTCAATTCCTGCAACTGTTCTTCATACGTTATAGCCTCTGGCCCCCTAGTCATCTTTGCTGTTATCTACCTCATTGTTATCTTTGTTGTTAGCGAGCTTAAATCCTGCAGTTTGCAAGCAGTGTAAACAATGTTCAATAAAATGCAATGAATATTGTTGAAATAGCGACCTATCAACAACAACAACTGTTACTTGAACAGTTGGTGACGGTTGTGATTTTGAAAGAGGGCCAGGAGAAAGAAGGATCTGGTTGAGCAGGTTTGTTGCCTCCCTGTCTCTTTCTTCTGTGATCCTTCCCAAGGGCAGATAATAGATCTTGGGTGGAGGTGTAGGAAGCAGCTTGCCTTTCCCCTTCTATTTTGCATCAGGTTTGGGCAAAGCTACCTTGAGTTGCAGAATTAAAGCTGGGGATTACTTGCACATCTCGTGAGTCATGTGTTTGCCAGCGTGCATTTGCACATCACTTGAGCCGCTAAGAAGACACGGTACTTTATCTAAGTCTAGCATTGGAAGCAGCCGCCATTTTATCTGAAATCTTGATTCTTCTGGCCCAGTTTTAGGCTGTGGGTTGAATTTACAAATTGGCCTAACCCATGTCTGCTGGTGTCAAATTCCCCTGAGATGAGAGGAAGTGGTTAAAGGAATTTAGCTCTGACCCTGAGGAGGAAGAGGGAGAGAGAAGACAGCTACTCAGCCTTGGGAAAGTAGAACGTATGAGAAAGAGGCTGCCTTGTCTTTCAAAAGGAATGGTGAAAGTTCAAGATAGCTGTAAAATATTCCTGGATTTCTTGCATGTCTGCTCTTTGATCCTGCCCACCTTGAAAGGCTGGCAGAACTGGACCATATACTCCCCAGTTACACGGCAAGCCCCGTTAGGAATTCTTTTCAGGAAAGGAAGACTCACTCTAAGCAAAATGAGAAATGGTACAGAACGTTATAGCCCTTCCTGCTTCAAAGCTTCAGACTCCTTGGTCTTTATTTTCCCACACTTCTTTGAATTGCTGTTGACAATGGTTACAAGTTGACATTCTCTGAATTCTTGCTCTTAGCATCTTCCTTAGAAACTCCAGCTTCTAGCAGGACCCTGGCAGAATTATCTGCTGGAAGGACCAGGCTGGGCTGGGTTATAATTTTGGACTTCCCCTTCTTTCTTTTCATTGTTTTCTGTATCGGTATAATTTTTCCACTTCTTTTCTTTTGTGGCCATCATGACCAACTATTCAGTATGGAGAAGCTTCTAACTTAGGCAGTAAAGTTATCCATCTGTCTTGGTCCCTGAACCCTACTTTGCATGGTGTTGTAAGAGGTGACCAGGCTGAGCCCTAGGGTGGGGTCAAATGCATCATCCATTTGGAGTCTCTGTGCCCTTGTAAGAGTCTTAAGTCCAGCTCCCCTTGAAATCCATTGACTCTTTTCTGGCGCCAATTCGCCTTGACCGTTAATAGATCAGATTCTTGGGTCAAAGTAGGATGGAGTAAACTTGCCGTGCTTTGAATTTGAACTCCATCCTGGTTTCTGATTTTTTTTCTTTTTGAAATATATAACATTTTATTAGTTCTCTACACTTACAGTTCATAAGTGCTTGGTAAACAACACGTTTTCTGAGTCCACCTGGCTTCTGATTTCTTGTCTCTTGATGAGACAGAAATTTCTTGTCAAGTCACTTAAAGATCTTAAAGAAATGCTTGTTGGGGAAGACACACTTGGTTTGCCCCCGATATTATACTAACCTCTAATCCGTTCTTTACCAATGATAGTTCACAGAACTAACTGAAATAGAACTAACCAAAATGGAGGCTCATTCAGGGTAATGTGTGAACCAGGACCCTGACAAGAAAAGGCTGTCCAAAGTTTTGGGAAACAATTCTCCAGCTTTGAATGAAGATTTAAACTGGAGTCCTTCTCTGTAGGAGCCCAGTGTTCTTCCTCTGGGGTGGGGCATTTCCTGATGAGTTAAGTTAACAGATCACTTGGAAGCTTTGATAAAAGGAGAACAACCCACAAGTAAACAGAGTGTAGGCTTGTGTATCTCCAGAGATTAATTTCTTTGGAAATGCTCCTTTGCTTTGTTTTCATTTCTCCTTATGGTTCTTAATAACAGAGTTCAAAAGCCAGGCTCAGCTGTTACTCAAAGAGTTGATCCTAATTAAAGTGTTGGAGCAAATTGGGGTGGGAGAGGAATAACTCTTTTTCCCTGGAGAACATCTGTAGAAGGTCTACACTGGGCTTCTTTAACTCAGTGGTCTCCAACAGTAAAATGTTTCATTGGGTATTCACAGTATAGTAGAACATTCTTTGTCAGGTTGACATTTATCAAGGTAAGGATGGTTCCAAACCATGCAAGTTGTTTTTTGCTCACTACTGAGCATGTTTACTCAGAAACAAGTACTCTGATGCCAGTGAGCCTGATTTCCTTCCAAAACAATGTGCATTAAATTGCAACCAAAGGGAAATTGGCACCAACGTATGATGCTACCTCATTTACTGGATTTCTTTTATGCCAGCCGTGAGACTCAAGCACAATTTTTAGTCCTCATATGGGATGTTACGAAATAGATTTTATTTAAAAAAAATCTGAGAGTTTTGCAAGATGTGACTGGGAGATGGCTAGCATTTTTCATTCATTTATAGCTATTTTACAAGAAGCAGGTCAGAAGTCTTCACTGGGGAAAAAAAACTCTACAAAACGTTGGACAATGCAATTTCCTTAATCGTAAAAAAAAACACATTCTGATGAAATAAAGTAGGAGTTCCCATGGATTTTACTCCGCTAGTCGTTGCTGACTATAGGGGCCTGTGCTCATCTCAGTTTCAAGGCCACTGAGCTAGCACTGTCCGAAGAAATTTCTGCCAACATATGGCCTCCATGAAATCATGGAGCGCTATTACCTTCCCACCGAAGTGGTACCTATTTATCTACTTGCATCTGCACGCTTTCAAATTGCTAAGTTGGCAGGAGCTGGGGCAAGGGCAGGAGCTCACCCCATCATGTGGCGCTTGGGTCTTGAACCCGGCCTGCCGGTTTTCTAGCCGACAAGCCCAGCATCTTAGCCACCACATGAGCCAACATGTCTCCCCATTCTGATGAAATAAACTTACAAAATTAACCCCTTGGAGTAAACCATATGTTCTGTGAAAGGAGATGATGACTAAGTAAATGGTTTTTGCTATCTTGGGCAGCTACATACATTCGAGCAGTGCCTACAGTTGGCAATTTTGAAAACTCTCTGTGTTGTGGGTGGTCTAGAGATGAGCAGACCTTTCAGGCAACAGGCATCCACCCTGTATGATGGCTTGCTATGTGTCCTACTTAAAAAGAAAATTAAAAGCTCTCACCATCATTGTATGTCATAAGGTTCCAGCTACCATATTCCCGAGATAGCAAGAGCACTTAGGCTTATATACCGCTTCCCAGTGCTTTACAGCCCTCTCTAAGCAGTTTACAGAGGCAGGCAGCATCTTGCCCCCAACAATCTGGGTCCTCATTTTACTGACCTCAGAAGGATGGAAGGCTGAGTCAATCTTGAGCCGGTGAGGATCGAACTGCTGGCAGTCAGCAGAATTAGTTTGCAATACTGCATTCGAACCACTGTGCCACCACAGCTCTTAAGATGTTGTCCAGGTAGTCCAAACAAGAAATAAAAACCATGAGTTCCTGCTACCTTTATTGTAAGGTTACAGGGACAAAATCTTGCAAGTCTGCTTTCCAGAATAGCAGGGTAGGTCCCTTCTGAGGTGGTTCTCCCACCGCTTAGCTTTCTGTGGACTGACGTGATAATTGTCTGTGCTGTTGCTCTTCCTCCTTTCTTCAAGGTCATTCCAGCATAGCATTACAGACATTACGTAAGAAAAGCCCAAAGCCGCAGAAGATTTAGCAGTCAGTCTCAAAAGATTTCTACCATTAGCCCTTTTTTTGCAAACATAAAAATACCGGGTTTTGTAAGGATGTACAAGCTATTTAGAGATGTTGCAATTTTGAAATCTTGGAGATTACAAATTTTATCAGTTTATCATAATATGAAATACAAAGAAAAATGAAAATAATAGAAAAACGGAGGGAGGAGAAAGGGAAGAGAAAAATGTGTAAGGGAAAAGGGAAAAAAGAAAAGCATTGACTTCCTAATCATTTTGGTATAGCAGAATACTGTAAAAACTTCAACTCTCAACTTTTTACTTTTACATAATAAAGTATACTAACCATTTCTGTCTGAACAAAACAATCTAATTAGAAAAATCCAAAATCATGTCCATCTCAAGCACAAAGTCCAGAAGCAGTTACCGAGTAGAAGGGATATTGCCAGGGCTTTTTTTCTCATAGAACGCTCAGCACAGAGTTCCGGCACCTTTTTTGGGATGGAACCTTGTAGGGTAGGCAAGGCGGGTTGTATGACGTGTGAGTTCCGGCACCTTTTTCTTTTACAAAAAAACACTGGATATTGCAATTATGAAAGTGTCCTGCTAGAGTCCAGACATATTGTTAATTTCTCCCGTGTGAATGTTGCCAGATTGATGACTGTAAGCTGCCTATGCAGGCGGAATTATTATTTGGAACAATTATAAGCCTCTTGGTAGAAAGTAATTTGGAAAGTCAACACTTTGCTGTAGAAATTGTGCGGTCTTCCTGTTTTATCCCTTAATTATGTTTTCGTTTTACTTGTAGACTTTCCAGAACACGCTGATTGGAAGTCTAAGGGAATCGTACGATGGGCATTATGCCTAGTTGGGTTATTATTTCAAAGTCTGCTGTTGCCACTTTGCCTGGAAGAAGACACCTCTATTCCAGATATGTTCTCTCCCAAAATCAAGCATGGAAAAGTTTGCTTGCCAGAAGTCGTTCAAGTTGGTCTCTATCAAGATGCAGTTGCAAGGTCAAGCACACTTTCCCTCTGGGAAAAGCATTCCGACATACCTCCACAGAGGAAGAAGACTTCTCTTTTCACTTGACACCATCACAGATCTATGAGGTCCTAAGGGCGGGTGAGTTGTCCTACACTGTCCCTGAATTTGATGGGAAAAATCCCAGCTCAGTATTGAAATTCGAGTCCAACTACCTGGGAGCCAACGTGCCGATGGAAGACCGCCGAAGCGCAGCAACCTGTTTGCAGACGAGGGGAATGATGTTCGGAGTCTTTGATGGCCATGCTGGCTATGCCTGTGCTCAGTCGGTTAGTGAGAGGCTGTTTTCTTACCTTGCCGTTTCTCTTCTGTCTCGGCAAACTCTGGAAGAGATTGAGTTGGCCATGGAGTCTATGAAACCGATTCTGCCTATTCTTCAGTGGCACAAACACCCCAATGACAGCTTCTTCCATGAGGTTGCTTCCCAGTACCTGGAGCAGCTCAGAGTGTATTGGCAAGACTTACTGAACTTGGACACTGACCTTGGACTGACAGTCAAAGAAGCTTTGATTGGTGCTTTCAAAAGGCTGGATTCAGACATATCACTGGAAGTTCAGGCACCTTCCAAAAATGAACTGCTGAAAAATATCGCTCTCCAGGTGGCTTTCTCGGGTGCAACAGCCTGCTTAGCTCATGTGGATCAGATTCATCTACATGTTGCAAATGCTGGGGACTGCAGGGTGATCCTGGGAGCTCAGGAACCCAACGGCGCGTGGTCTGCTTTGCCTCTTACCCGGGATCACAATGCTTTCAATCAGTCAGAAATCGTGCGGTTAAAAAGTGAACACCCAGCTTCGGAAGGGAGCACTCTCATCTTGAACGACAGGTTGCTGGGTGTCCTTATGCCTTCTCGAGCTTTTGGAGATGTCATGTTCAAGTGGAGTCAGGAGCTGCAGCAGAGCATCCTTAAAAACCACTGCAACCTGGAGGATTTAAACATCTATGAGTTCGTCCCTCCATGTTACCACACACCCCCTTATTTAACTGCTGAGCCAGAGGTCACTTACCACAAAATCAGGCAGCAGGATAAGTTCCTGGTTCTTGCTTCTGACGGCCTGTGGGACATGTTGAGTAATGAAGAGGTGGTCCAGCTCATTGCAAGCCATACAGTTGAAGCTGATGATCAGAAAACTGAGCTCACTTTTAAGAAACCAACCAGCTTGGGGTATGTGCAAGACCTGCTACTTCGGCGAAAGGCCCGAACTGACCGGCCATGTGACCGGAATGTGGCAACCCACCTCATCAGACATGCCATTGGCACCAATGAGTATGGGGAGATAGACCAGGAAAAGCTCATCGCAATGTTGACTCTTCCTGATGACTTAGCACGCATGTATAGGGATGATATCACCGTTACAGTGGTCTATTTTAATTCAGATGTAATTGATAGATACTATCAAGATGATGAAGAAAGATCCTGAGTCACATGAATTCTGAGGGTCAGAAGGGTTCACTTCAAATTCCCAGAAACATTCTTGCAAGAGAGCCCCACCCATAAAAGTCTCTTTCCTGGCTTCAGGAGACCAAGTTTAGTTCCTGAAAGGCCTTGAATTCCTATAGAAATTAATGATTTTTTGGCTCGTAAAATAATTTGGGGGCCATCATTTTATTTTAGTGGAATACTTGGGTTTTGTAGTCAGTTGGGTACCTGGGAGAAGCTGGTAATAGTTGTTTAAGTGGAACCTCAACTCTGTAGTTAGAAATGTGTGAGTGAATAACTTGCAATGCTCAAAATTTCTAAAGTAGATTGGAGCTCTCCAAAATGGCCATCAGTGAAAAGGTTGCTTGTAGGTGAGAGATGAATTATCTTTCTGAGGACACTTTGGGATGCAGTGGGGCTGGGGATTCCAATCCATGCAAACTGACTGGTACTAAAAAGCAGAGATGCTACTCCAAAGGGCGCTTACTCTGAGCCTGTCAAAGAATTATGAATTGTATCCAACCATGTCCCTTTGCCACTGCATATCCGCTTGTGCCAGGTCAAAATCCCTAGCCACTGGAGTTCCTTAAGATACAGCTATTTTCAAAGGCTTGTGGAGGGTCCTGGAAACACTTCCCTGGATGCAAATTCATTTTTGCAATGCTGGATTTCGTCTTCTGTTCCTAAGACATCAGCACGAGATTCCTGAGGCCATCATCGTGTTGGATTAATAGGGAAGGTTTCAATCTATTTAAACAGTGTCCACTGTGATCAGCTTTCCTCCTCGCCTTTCTGTTGATGGCCTGCAACTCCTTTTCTTTCCTTTTCCTCATCTGAACTGGCTACTGTTCATATGCTGCACGAATTGCTACTTGAATACTCGTAGGTAGCACTTCAGGGATCTCAAACTCCTGTTGATTGCTTCTGCTACCATAGCAGTCTTACGTGAGTGTCTCTTGTTGACTAAAAAAAAATAAACTTGGAAAGGATTACTATTTGTAGCTGTGCTGCATTCTTGAAAGGCAATTGGAAGATGTCCTTATTGTGCAAGGAGATAAGGATATATCTGCATCTTTGGATCAACACACAACATTGCAAATGAATGGCTTTAATTTCCTAAGAATGGACAAATACGGCGCTTCTTATTTGTGTTCGATCTTTTTTTTAAAAAAACCATTGACTAACATTCTGTTTGAAAGCTGGGTGGAAATGAATGTGTATTTAGTACCAGTCATGTATGAGTAATACACTGTGTTGCTGACTGTTTTCTGGAAAAGAGCGGGGTTTTTTAATAGTACACACTACTCACTGTCTGAATCATGATTTTAGGGAAGTCTGCAACGCTGCATTTCATCTCCATTGAATGGTTTGCTGAATTACGCTGTGCATTCTTCAGATGAATTACACTTCCGTTCTAATTCGACATAAAAACTGAAGAGACATTTTTTGCTGATATTTTTTTTAGGGGAATTTCACAGCTTTTTGAAGGACACGTCTGACCGCAGACATTTTCAGACACAGCCCAGGGAGAATTAAAGTCTTCAAATGACACAAAGAAAGGAGTGGCTTCAATAATGCAATCAAGTGTAGATAAGAGAAGCAGTTCATATCCTCGGTTCTAAGAATGTGTCCTGTGGCTTATAGAAAAGGGGAACAAGTTGATTAAGAAGAACTGAGAAGTAGAAAGGAAAAACATAAACCTTGCAATATATTGTGCTTAAAAGATTTGAAAAAGGGGGGAAAGGACTTTTATTAAAAGTTGGCATTAGAAAAACATAAAGGGCTAATAATTCTGCTAACAGCTTGAACCAAAATTTTTTGCATGCTTAGGACCACAAATTTTAACCATAAAATATTGCTTAAAATGATAACACCTCGAGGTGTTTTGCATTGTATAATTAATGTTGCTAAGTATTATTGGACGACATCAAATTTGCACAGTCGTTTCTTTTAGCCTAGGAAAAATCCATCATGGTGCTAGAACAGCCTATACCTTGTCCCTGAACCATCAGTTATCCCTCATCCAGCTAATAGATGGAACCCTGGGTGTCATTTTTCAAGCAAGTGGAACTAGCAAGTAATAAAGATAACGGGACTTTTCTTTAACAAGACTTTTTAGCAATTGCTGCTTTAAAACTCATGCTTATTTTTATTGCTGATGGTAAACAGAAATAAACAAGACTGGGAAATAATATTTTGGATTATGTCCATTCTTCTAGCTATTTTGCTAGTTGCTCCTTTCATATGCGGTAGGAGTTGATTACTTTGGATCTCAAGCACTAGGATTTGCCTTGTATTTCAGATAGTCTCAGTTTATCCTAATCTACAAGGATTGACGATTTTGTTTTAAAACCCTTATCTATTAAATCATCTTTTCTGCTGTATCTGATCCCCTTATTCAGAGCATTTTTGTTTAATGCACTTTTCACCTTTTCAATCTTGCCCCATTAGTTTGGCAGATACCCTTTCTTGCTCCATTCGTTTTGCAGGTATTTCTATACAGCTGAATTTTCTCCCAGGTTCTGTTATTTTCACTTGACAATCATCCACCAGAGAACTTTTTTCAAACCTGCCTTAGCAAAACAATTCCAAAAATGAGAGGAATTCTCTTTGATCTGGCCTGCTCAAGGCAATTGAGGCTGAAAACTACAACACAAAAGATACCCCCGCTGCAAATACTTATTTGATAGATTCTCCACTAGAGAAATACTAAGAAAACATATGCACACACAGCCATATTGATCTACCACCAACTTCTCAAATGTCAACTCAGTTTAGCTGTTCCGTGTGACTTTACCGTTTCCTAATCCATCCATTTGAAACTCAAATACTTCGGCCACCTAATGAGAAGGAAGGACTCACTGGAGAAGAGCCTCATGCTGGGAAAGGTTGAGGGCAAGAGAAGAAGAAGGGGACGACAAGAGAATGAGGTGGCTGGATGGCGTCACTGAAGCAGTAGGCGTGAGCCCAAATGGACTCCAGAAGATGGTAGAGGACAGGAAGGCCTGGAGGAACGTTGCCCATGGGGTTGCGATGGGTCGGACACGACTTCGCAACTAACAACAACAATCCATCTCTCTATCCTTACAGTTTCTACAAACTTGTTCTGCGTAGATTACAGTGCCTCCCATTACGTAGAGTATGTTCTCTAGATTAAGGGTATCATTTCTGGGCTACATTGTTTAATGTTGCTGGATAAAATATCCTGGAACAATTAAAATTCATTAATGTAAGCGGGTCCTTATTGTGTTTGGAACAGACCAACATATCCTTGAATATTGAAGTATCAGTGATAACAAAGAGGATGGGGTGATCCTCTCAGACCAATCTCCAGAACAGTGCAGGGTCTCACTAAGATGTTTGTACTATACAGTTAATTTCAGAGGAATTTGAATTGAGGACATTTTCAAGAAGCTGGCCTGTACTCAGTTTAAATACAGTTCAACAAGTTATGTAAAAAATAGGGTCAGTAATATTGAGCAATTACTAATCTTTATGGAATGTGGTTACAAGATAACATGTTTCTGCCTCAAGAGGAAGCATATTTTTTGTATAATGTTAACATAGTACATCAAGCATTTTTAAATGTTAACAAGTTAAAATGACCTAGCGTTGAGATGAAGAGAGCAGTTATTAGTACATGTGCATACTTTAAAAATATGTTCAAGCCTTTGTTGTTTTTAAAACTTATTCTGCTCGGGAATAAAGGTATGAAGATGAATGAAAGGGTAAGAATTCAGCTTTGCTGTTTTTTATGCAAAATAGACTGCTGGTTTGGGACCCAATACTGTGTTTATTTTTAGATTTATATCCTGCTTTTTGCACAATACACAACAAAATAAACTCATAAACCCAACGACAATAAAAAAATTAAACCAAATCAACATATAGAATCTTGCAATGCTCTTGACTGCAATATTCACATACCTTTTTCGAGCATCATGTACTTTTTCCATTTTTCTAAGCAGGGATGAAGCACAGTCAGGAAGCATAATAAAGCGTGACACCCATCCAATCCAGGAAAAAATAAGCTGGAATCAACTGTTTTGCCTTCTGCTGATCCCTATTCTGCCTCAGGATACTGCTGAGTGATGCTACCCTTATTGGTTTAATGTGGGCCAATGAAGAACAGTGATGGATATATTTTCCCCACCTTTATTTTCTCTCCAACTGAGGGTTACTTTCCTCTAAATCAGAGGTCTTCAAACATGGCCCTTTTGTGGACTTCAATTCCCAGAATCCCTCAGCCAGGGACACTGGCTGAGGAATTCTTGGAGTTGAAGTCCACAAATCATAAAATGGCTAAGTTTGAAGACCCCTGCTCTAAATGGATGAAGATGGATAAGTGAAGACGGAAAGGCTGGTTTAGCCACTGTCGAGATGTTCAGTGGACAACAGCCATGTTCTATGCTTGATACTGTTTAGGAATACAGGTTTAGTGCTGTTCTGAAATAGTGCTAAACTCATGTCCAAAAGCTTGGCTGACTGGTCACAGACTCGGAGGGGAAGCCAATGATAAGCAGGCTCCAATTTTCACTATTTCCATCTGGACCTAACAGTGTTGAATGTGGCCTGCAGCACCCAGAAGCAGCCCATGCAATGTAGGAAAAATGGCATCTTCCTACCAAAATAATAAAAATAGTATTTTTTTAAAAAAGTGTGAAATCCCTTGCCAGCAAAAGAAGTAGAAAACCTGTAAGGCGCTCACTGGTGACGGAACGAACAATATAAAACTGGCAGTACCCAACTCTATTTCAAGTTTTAAATCAATCTTCCATGCAGCATAGGCCCAGCAGACTCTCAAAAGAATAATAGTTTTGTTTTTTTGTTTTTTAGAAAAAATAGAAGAGCACTCAACCCACTAAGCATTTTTAAAACCAGTTCTAGCATGTTTCCAAAAGAATATTAAAGCTGTATTCATAAGCAACCTTGCATAAGACTTGATAAAGGGCGTACTAGGAAAAAGGGGCTGAGCAGGCATTACATAATTTATTATGGAGAAGCGGGTGGCGGTTCTGTTTTGCAGCTCAAGCCAAAATGTTCACAATACTGTAGTTTGGTGGGGGTCAGCCTCAAGCCCTTGACCAGATCATCGACTCTTGCTAATGAAGCAAGGCAGATCGCATCTTTAAGCTGCTACAGCTGTGGGCTAGAGATGAGACCAAGATGTCATAAGGACATGAGATATGGGCATATTTATAGCGTGATTAAGGTGATGTGGAAATGGTCCACAAAAAGGACCGGGGCAATGAGACTTATTTTGAGAAATCAATGCTCTGTGTGTGGCGGTGATCTCCATAGCAAGCGTTCTCCATCTACAAGCTCATCCAAATTTTCCACCAGCTGCATTTTGGGAGAAGACCTGCAATGTGTGCTCAAAATTCCAGAGAGTTCAGTGAGAGTGGAGAACCCTGCTTAGTATTTCAAGTTTTCAAACTGCTTCCTATAATCAGAAGGAGAAGAATTTATAGGTTACAACAAGTTGGAATGATAGCCTACCGCTTAGTAGCATGTGTAGAAATATTTTCCTTAGAATTGAGCAAAACAGACTCAAATGCAGCTTCCTGTTAAAATATAACATCTACCCTGCAGGATGCAAGAACAACTGAACGTTCTTGAAGGATTGTCTCCCCAGCTTTTATTTAGACATTTTAATGACAGAAAATCATTTTATGGTAGCAGCAGGTCATGCCCTCAAGGCTCACTTGTAAGATGTTTCTCCTAACATTCAGCCAAGAACTGTTTGTTTGTTTTTCATTGGCTTGGTTCCCATCTTCAACCTCTAAGAATTAATATTTGGAGACAGCTTGTTCTCTTCTGTTCAAATGGAGGTTAGTGGGACTTTTCGAGAGAAGTTCCGCTAGAAAAGGGTATATCAGGTCCAACAGTTTATAACATAGATCAGGAATCAGCCTGGTTCTGTTGGGCTCCACCAGAAGAACATAGATACATTGGACTTCCATAACAGTCCCAAGATTCAGAGCCATCCTGCTGCTACCTAGACAGAGAGAGGTCAATCTGGCATCCAACCCCAAACCCTCACAAAATTTGCTCTTTGAGCAAACTTGAAAAAGGCATAGCAAGGATCTGCCGCAAGATGTCACTCTTGATTTTGGCATGGTAAAATCTCAGGCAACGGTAGCTAAGACAAGCTTTCTTTGGAACCAATTTATTTTTCCCTTCCAGTTCTAGGCTAAAAGTTTGCAAGTTAAATGGTGAGAAGCTCATGCTGCTGTACATCCTTATTCCAGGTTCCTGAATGTGCTAAAGCTCCAAGAGAAACAGATCCCATCTTGAATACATGTAACCAAATATTTGGAGGAAGAAATCAGAACAAAGCAATGTTGTAGAATGCTGGTAAGTGCAAATGTTTATTTTCTTGTTTCTTCTTCTAGTTTGGACCATTTTTCCCCCCTGGCAATTCAATACGCTCAGTTTATGAATGTTTCATCTTATGCAACCCTTTTTTTGCTTGAGTAAATTCTGGTTGTAAACAGTACCAATTCACCAGCCGTGTTTGTTTTTCACTCTTAGCTTGACCAATTTTAAAATAAGCAGTGCCTAAAATAACATGAGCTCCTCTTCTTCTTTTGCAAAGGGACTCTTTACACAACTGGAATAGCTGCAACCTTTGTAGAGTTTTTATTTTTATTTTTTCCACTTCCTCCCATGGGGATCAGCCAAGACTGCAAAAAGTCCTAACTTTTCCTTAAAAAGGTAGCATCCCCTTCGGCTTATGCTCAGCTTCCAATGATCTGGTAATGTGCAGCAGCAAGGCAGAAATTATTGGCCACTGAATTCTTCCAGGATGTTTTTTCAACTTCTTAGTCCAATGTTTCTCACACTTGGCAACGTGAAGATGCGTGGACTTCAACTCCTAGCAAAAGCAACGCTAACTGGAGAATTCTGGGAGCCGAAGTCCAAACATCTTCTAGCTGCCAAGGTTGAGGAACACTGGGCTTGTCTAATCTACAGTTCTAGTATTTTCTGCTACCTCTTATCTAAGTACTAACCAGTCCTGATTCAACTGAACTTAGACAAGATCAGCCAATGCTTTGGTGTCTTGAGGGCTACTCATTACTTGCGAAAACTATATCTTTCACCTTGCAGAATCCCCTGTGACAGTGTGGCTCCACTAATTAATAATTTAGAATTAAGTTCTTAATTAAGAACTTAAGAACCATAGATCATGGATGCGGCAAGAGAGCAGGCATCTTTTGTGAGCAGGAAGCAAAAGAGATGAAGAAGCAAGAAGATGCAAAACAGCCAGAATCCATAATCTGCAACTGATTGCCACAGTCACTGAAGGAGGAGACTGTAGTCTTAAGCAGGGCATTGGATAAACACATTTCTAGAGTCCTACATCGTGCTAAGCTTTATTAGAGCTCACTCAAGTTTGGCTTAGCCTTAGCACATCAATGTGGCTTGTAAAGCATCGCTCATTATTTAGCATGCTGTGTCAATCCAGGCACTTCCATCTTAATCCAAAGGCCCTGGATCAAGTTACAGTGTGGCTCACTTCATGACCTGAAGTCAGCCAGGTGGTTTTATTCAATAAGATACCACAAAGCAAACCTGAACATTGAAAATCTGGACAACCAACATAGCAAGCGAGCACTCTGATCTTTGAACGAAACTGCTCAAATGAACTTTAATAAAAACTCTCAGTTGGATGAGTGGCTGTTGCATCATAAATTTGTCTGAGCAAATTTTCAGGTTGGTGGTGCTGGAAACTGGTAAAATTGTTAGCAGGGGTAAAATTTGGAGTACCACTTACTTGCCTTTTCCCAAAATCGAATGAAGTAGGCTCCAGGCTACATTTGCTTTAGCTCCCGAGGAAGGAAATTCTACAATCACCTCTCCCCAAAAGTTACAAAAGTAATCAAAGTAAAGTTAACAACTAATACTTACAAACCACAACTGAACCCAAGATTTACGTTGTTAAGCAAGACAGTTGTTAAGTGAGTTTTGCCCCATTTTACGACCTTTCTTGCCACAGTTGTTAAGGGAATCACTGCAGTTGTTAAGACAGTAACACAGTTCTTAAGTGAATCTGGCTTCCCCTTTGACTTTGCCTATCAGAAAGTCGCAAAAGGGGATCACATGACCCCGGGACACTGCAACCGTCATAAAAATATGAATCAGTTGCCAGGCCTCTGAATTTGGATCACGTGACCACGGGGATGCTGCAATGGACGTAAGTGTGAAAAATGGTCCCAAATCACTTTTTTCCAGGGCTGTTGTAACTTTGAATAGTCACTAAACAAGCTGTTGTAAGTCAAGGTGGAGCAGTGGGCTAATGCCTCCTTAAGTAACACCAGGTGCCTGCAATTAGTGCAGGTTCGAGTCCCACCAGGCTCAAGGTTGACTCAGCCTTCCATCCTTCCGACGTAGGTAAAATGAGGACCCAGATTGTTGGGGGCAATTAAGCTGACTTTGTAATAATGCCGCTTGGGGTGTGTGTGTGAAAGCCCTAATAAGCAGGCGTATACATAGAATGAAGGCTACTGCTAAGCTTGTAAGCCGCCCTGAGTCTTCGGAGAAGGGCGGGATATAAATGGAATTAAAAATAAAATAAAATAAAATAAGGTGTAACCTGTTTCCCTTTCAGGCCTGCCAATGCTAGCTGCTGAGATGCCTTTTGCAAAATTCCGTATTTGTCCAAAAGGAAATACACAATTGACTGTGTGGGTAGTAAAGGACATTGTTGGCTAGCAGAACTTCTTCGGATTAACTCAGTCCAGTCCATTAGAGTTTCGTATCTCCTTCCCAGGGTTTGGTGAGCTGCAGCTAGGATAAAGAATCTGCAGAGAGAGAAAGAGAGAAAGGGGGATAGACAGCATAAGGTCAACGTGCAAAACAAAATGTTCCCCGCACGGCGAGTTTAAAAATATTTTGTTTTATTTTGGGGCACAGCTTTCACTACAGATTTTGTTTGACATTTAGTGAGAAGACACACTGTATTGCAAAAATGGAATAAATTACACAAAGGAGAAATTAAAACAGAGCAGTCATATTACCCAGAGTTGAACTAATATGTCGTAAGTTACCGTATTTAAGTTATAATCTTGAACACTTGGGCTTTGAAAACACGCTGCCCGCTGCATCTCTAAGAATATTCTCTGCTTGTCTACCCCACTCCCACTGACTCCAGAAGACATGCCTAACAGATCAGGGACAAGACAAGGGAAGTGGAGGAGGGATTGAGGGGGGGGCAGAGGGGGGGATGTGAGAAAGAGAGGTAGTGTAACTCTGCCTTAATTACACTAGGTCTAAGCCAGCTTGGTGTAATAGTAGTGAAGGCATCAGGTTAGAAACCAGGCTAGAGAAACTGTGCGTTCTAATCCTGCCTTGGGCACAGATCCAACCGAGTGACCTTGGGCCAGTCACTTTCTCTCAACCCTAGGAAGGATGCAATGTCAAACCACTTTTGGAAAAAAAAAATTGGTTCCTTAATGCATTTGGTTCCTGGGTTCTCCCCATTCTATTATGATCATGCCTTTTTCCGTTCTAAATGGCTATCCTGAAGGTATTGCCAGAAAAGCACCTCCTAAGTCACATTGCTCACTTATAATGTAATACAATTTAAAATGGATTCTCCTTCCAGCTTTTCCGCAGACCTTCTCTTGCTGTTTTTATTTCTGGCTCCTAATGAGGACTTCCGATGGTTCTCCCTGCTGATTCATCTTTTATTCATCCTGCCAATGAAAAGGGGAAGCAAACAGAAGGTAATTCTGTTGGAAAGCGAGCTGGAAAAATGTCCTGCCTCAAAATGAACAGCCCTCCGTTCTGCTCTGTTTACTGATTTTTCTGTTTTTGCAAAAGGGCAAAAAGAAAAAAAGGGAAAAAAAGGGAAGTTTTCTAAGATACTGAAAAGTCACTTCAGGAAGTTTACCAAACCAGAAGGCTATTTTAATCTGTGCGTATGCTGCTGTTTAAAATTAGATCATGGGATTTGTATTAGACAATAATAATAATAGATTAAATCGTTAATTGTTCATTTACGACAACTAAAATCCTTCCTAATGACTGGGATGGAAGAGAAAGAGCAGACCAGAATGCAAAAAAGATAAGGAAAGGTTATGATTGACAGGGAAAGAAACCATATCCAGAAACATTGATGAAAAATTCTAGCACTCGGAGGACATTTCAACTCTAATTAATCAAACTCATGAAGTTAATCTCCAATCAGTTCCAATCCAGCTAGGAAACTTGGCTTACTTTCACTGTTGGACAGAGAGAGAATAAAATTGGACTTGCTTTTACTCAGATAATGGGTTTCCACAGAAAATGTTTAAAAAAGATGGAAGAATTTGAGGGTTTTGATTTGCTCACCAATAAAAGAACAGGACCATTGCATATCGCCAGAGCCTTGGCTGAAAGGGGTTCTAATGTCAGGTAAATTGGCACATGTTAGTTTAATATCACACCTCTGTGCTACTCTCTCTAATGGCTGGCTAGCACTTCAGATTGGAAGGGAAATCAAATGTGTGACTCTTCCTAATATTGCAAAGGAGAGTCACATAACCCTGGAAAAGAAGCCACAGGAATAATAATTAAAAAAAACCCACAGTGATATTTTTTTTGCAGGCAACGGTCTCTGCAGATGTAGTCAAAGTCAAAACTTTGGACTTCAGATTGTCCATCCTTGTTCTCATCCACAGCTTAAAATCTGGAATGGCTAAACCAAAATCAAAATCCACTAGAAAACACAATATTGTACTTGTTGACTGACAAATTGTAGTACATGGCATGCATTCGACTCCTCTGTCCCCAGGTGCCTTTCCAAAAGGCAACTGGGGGACTTTCTTGGGTTTCTTCCTTGAAGATGTTTCGCTTCTAATCCAAGAAGCTTCTTCAGCTCTGAAGACTGAAGGATGAGAAGCAAAATGTCTTCAAGGGAAAAAAAAACAAGAAAGTACCTTTGGGTGTAATCATGATTGAGAATCTCCATAGACATGCAACTGCTTTACTCTGTGAGATGCATTCGTTGCCAGCATGGTTCTGGGTGCAATTCAAGATGCTAGTTATCACCTTTACAGATCTTCATGGCTTAGACAGGATTGCTCGAGGGACCATCTCTTTATAGTTACTTCTACCTGTCCAATTCAATTAGGCAAGGATGGACATACTTTGGGTTGGCAAAGGAATGCCAGTTTGTGGTGCCTTTCCTGCTGCAATCCCCACCTTATGGACCATTTTCCCTCTGGATATCAGGGTGGCAGGGCCCAGCTGACCTTTCTTCTGGCTCTCAAGACCAGGGTTTGTATCTGGAGCCCTCAAGGCGTGCACGGACACATTCCACGCTCCACTTAATGACAATAACCTAAAATGTTGTTCACCACCCAGATTCACTTGGCAAAATGAAAGTGTCACAGAAACTGGATAAAGAAGTGACCAATATGAAGGTGTAGGTCCGTGGGATCTTTAACAAACTGTTAATACGTAAAGTACACTCCTGTTGTTTGATGGATATTCTCCTGTAGCTATCTCATACTTTCTGGACATGCTCAATCCTCACTGACTTGTTTTTGAAACATTTCTGCCCTTTGAGTGTTTCCTTCAAGATATTTTGGAGTTCATGTAGTGGACTTCCCTTGAACTTCTGCAAGGCTGGACCACTTCTAACCATCAGTATTTAGAGACCTGAGATGGATATAACTTTATTCTTTGTGGATATCAATACTGCTTCTATTTCCGCTTTTGTGGCTGCACTCACTGCGTCTGAATTATCTATTTAAAAAGTAATTGGATAGGCTTAGATTTCCACTCAGCTACAAACTGGAAGGAATGGCTATTTCCTCCAACCTTTTGTTTAATGCTATTTCAATTCTCTCTCTCTCTCTCTCTCTCTTTGGAAAATCATTAATCATAAATGAAGGAGGATTACTTTTCCTTTTTCAGTGTCGGTATCATCTTTACATTTGCTAACCCAACTCATTATAAGCTATTTTTGAACACAGTAAGGGTTTGTGATTAGATACATTCATTCTGGAGAGGGAAGACGCCTATATTTAGAAGCAATGGACCATTTAAGAACTATATCTCATCTCATTATGATCAGTTAAAAGTATAGCATGGGGGAAAAAAGCGTGGCATCCATACAGCCCGGGAAATTTGAGAGTAGGTGTTAGGGAGTGAAACGTTTCCCAACCATTTATTTGCCAAAAATCCCCAAAAAGAATTTACAATTTTTTCAGAACGAAGGTCATCGCTTGGATCCATGCTCCAGAAAGCTGCTAGTGCAACTAAGACAAAAACTAAATTTGATTTCATTGCACTTCCACTGAATTAAAACTAATAATCATTAACCTAATTATTTTCCAAATGTGTCTTTGTATTACAGCCTACAAATCAAATGCAGAATTATCCTTATATGTACAATATATGCTTGCATTTGTGGGAATAATAAATAAAAGGGAGTAAGATTATACTGCTAGAAAACCAAGCCACTGCATGCCCATTTATATGCGTGATAATGAAGAAAAAGCAGATCAAAATCTACCATGGTCACTGTTGAAATTGGAAATAACTTAAAAACAAATTAAGAGAGCAAATATTACAGCTCAGGGTAAAAGTTGCAAAGCAATATTATCAGAGCTGAAATTGAACATATTTCAAATAATGCTAAATACTGATTAGGTAAAAGTAAGATAAAACTGTAACATATCTCATTAGTGGCTGTAATAAAATTGTTCAGAGTAGTAGTATTTTTTTGGTAAGCCACCCAAAATTACTGTACTTAGGTGAGATGGGTGGGGGAGAAATGTGATGGATGGATGGATGGATGGAAGGAAGGAAGGAAGGAAGGAAGGAAGGAAGGAAGGAAGGAAGGAATTCCATGAGGAAACTACAAACATCATCCACTGAAATCCAGATATTCAGCTTCATTGTTTGCGAACACAATTGGGATTTTAAGGCTGGGAAGGTTTAGAAAAATGAGGGCAATACAATTTTGTGTATTTTATGAATTCATACTGACAGCTACTCAGAATAGAATACAATAAATATTACTGTTACCGAAAAAAAACATCTGGAGAAAATAAAATATTGTGATTAACAAATTGAGCTTGCAAGATTATGGAGCGAAACATTCATTGTTATGCCAACTGTAACTTGAACTCATAATGCAATGCTAAACCAGGAATTTGGAAAGTTAAAATTTACTGGACTTGACGCCGTTAATTTTGCAAGGCTTCTCTTCTTGGAACAGCACACATTTACAATCACGCCTTCGTGCCTCTTAAGTTTTTGTCAATGATCCAAACCATTGGACTCAACACCTACTTGATTAGCCCACGATATTCTATTCAACAAAAGTCATGATAAGGAGAGCCAGATTGGTACAGGGGTTAAAGCATCACACTAGAAACCAGGAAACCATGAGTTCTAGCCCCACCTTGGGGCACAGAGCCATCTGGGTGACCTTGGGCCAGTCACTTT